>NC_083428.1:1284130-1957880 GCF_020745735.1 Hemiscyllium ocellatum
CCACACAGTCTGGGGAAATACCAGGATATTTCTGTTTTAACTCCTCAGTTTCTTGGTCTTCCTTGGGTTTCTCCACAACAAGGGTATCACTCCCACCTTGGATCCTGCCAAATCATTCCCAAGAACAAACTGTATTCCTGGAACTGACACTCTGTCAATCACTCCCACTGTAACTTCCTCAGTCTTGAGTTGGTTCTCCAACCTGACCTTACAAAGGGGAACGCTAAATTTCTGTCTATCTATCCCTCAAATTACCACACTCTCGGGTAACAGATCAGAAAGAATGCAAATTCATTCATCCCTTACTATCAGTGACTGGTTAGATCCTGTATCTTTCAAATTCTGTCTTTCTCCCCCTGTTCTTTATCATAGAGGCAAATTCTTTGTAGAGATCAGGTACTAACTCCATACCCTGCCCCTGCCTGGGCTGTACACTCTCCTGCAGCTCCTCGGCTCTTCTTGGGGGGTCTCCTTTATCACTTTCACAATGCCACTGGCTTTGCTTCTTTTCCCACAGCGCCTTTCCTTAACGACCAGCCCTGTGTTTTTATGTGCCCCACCTGCTGGCAGTGAAAACACCTTTTCCCAATGCCCTTCTGAAACCACCAGGAATGTTATAAACTTGGTCAAAAAGAAAAAGGAAGCATATGTAAGCTCTTGGAATATGGGAACTGACAAAGCCGTTGAAGTATATAAGAAAAGTGGGAAAGATCTTAAACAAGAAATTAGAAGGACAAAAGGGCTCATGAAAAGTCATTAGCAAACAAGATTAAGGAGAATCCCAAGGCTTTTTATACAAATATAAAAAGCAAGAGGGTAGCCAGGGAAAGGGCTGACCCACTCAAGGACAAAGGTGGGAATCCATGTGGGGAGCCCGAAGAGAAGGCAAAATCCTTAACAAATACTTTTGGGTGTCAGTATTCACCAAACAGAAGGACTTGGTGGAGAACGATCTCAGGGAAAGGGTAGGTCGAATTTCTAAGCCAAATTGTTGTTGAAAAGGAAGAGATTAGATTAGATTTCTTACAGTGTGGAAACAGGTCCTTCGGCCCAACAAGTCCATACCGACGCGCAACCCACCCGTACCCCTACATATACCCCTTACCTAACACTACGGGCAATTTAGCTTGGCCAATTCACCTGACCCGCACATCTTTGGACTGTGGGAGGAAACCGGAGCACCCGGAGCAAACCCACGCAGTCATGGGGAGAATGTGCAAACTCCACACAGTCAGTCGCCTGAGGCAGGAGTTGAACCCAGGTCCCTGGCGCTGTGAGGCAGCAGTGCTAACCACTGTACCACCGTGCGGCCCAAAGATGTGCATCTTAAAAAGTATTAGGGTAGAACCCTTAGGAATATTGATGTGCAGAGAGACCTGGATATGCAGGTGCACAGATCTCTGAAGTTGGCAGATCAGGTAAATAAGGTAGTTAAAAAGGCCTATGGCATGCTTGCTTTCATAGACAAGCTACGCTGCGGCTTCATAGAACTTTAGTTAGGCCGCACTTGGAATATTGTGTACAGTTCTGGTCACCACACTCCCAGAAGGATGTGGACATTTTGGAGAGGGTAGAGGAAAGGTTTACCAGGATGTTGCCTGGTCTGGGGGATTGTAGCAATGAAAAAAAGGCTGGATTTACTGGGTTTGTTTTCACTGGATCACAGGAGATTGCGGGAAGACCTGATAGATGTTTATAAGATAGTGAATGACATAGATAGAGTGGAAAATATGAGGCTTTTTCCCAGGGTGGAGGGGTCAATTACTAGGGAACACATATTCAAGGTACAAGGGGGAACATTTAAAAGAGATGTGTGAGGCATGTTTTTCACACAAAAGGTGATGAGTGCCAGAGGAGGAGGTGTTGGAAGCAGACACGACAGCAGCATTCAAGAAGCACCTGGATGAATAGGAAGGGAATAGAGGGATACGGATCCAGCACGTGAAGACAGTTTTAGAATGGAAGGGCAAAATGTGTCAGTGCAGGCTCGGAGGGCTGAAGGATCTGTTCCTGTGCTGTATTGTTCTTTACATGCTGGCCCAGCCAATAAGGTGTGTGTTGTAGCTGTACTCAAAGCTTGGCTAGGAGGAGCATGTTCTGGAACACAAGTCTTCAGTACTATTGTCAGGAAGTATCCAGTGCCTCCAACCATGACTGGATATCACGTGCAGTGAATCAAATTGGCTGAAGACTAATGTTAGGGACTATTGGAGGCGGCCAAGATGGATCATCCATTTGGCACTTCTGGCTGAATATTGTTGCAAATGCTTCAGCCTTATCTTTTGCACTGATGTGCTGGGCTCCTCCATCATTGAGAGTTGGGACATTTGTAGAGGCTCACCTTCCAGTGAGTTTTCTAATTCTCCACCGGCATTCACAACTGGATGTGATAGGACTGCAGAACTTGGATCTGATCCATTGGTTGTGGGATCGTTTTGCTCAGTCTATCACTTGCTGTTTATGCTATTTGCCACACAAGTAGTCCTGTTTGGTGGCTTCACCAGGCTGACATCTCACTTTCACATGTGCCTAGTGCAGCTGCTGGCATGCCCTCCTGTGCTCTCCATTGAACCAGGGTGGATGCTCTGGTTTGATAGCAATGGTTGACATGCTGGGCGTGAGTTGAATTGAATTAGTTTATTGTCACATATACACATGTTTATAATTCACCATTTACAGCACCATCTTAGGTATGGGGTACCTAGGTACAATCTTAGTTTCAGAACAGAGAAATGAAGAAAATAACATACAGCACAGTATAACCATAGGACAGAAAAACAAGAAGCAAGTTAAAAAGACAAACATCGCACTCTCGGTCCAAGGGCTCTCTACAGCAGAGAGTCACAATCCAGAATACATGAGGCCGCTGTTTACTGCTGTCACCGCTTCGGCCCGCTGGTCAGTTCCAGGCCAGCTCCCGCTGGTCAGTTCCGGGCCAGTTCCCGCTGGTCAGTTCCAGTGGTCAGTTCCCGCTGGTCAGTTCCGGGCTGTGCTGCAGTATAATTTTGCTGCTGTCAATGGCTCACAGTGCTTCAGTTTTCGGTTCCCAGATCTGTTTGAAGTCTGCCCCATTGAGCATGTAATAATGCCACACAACATGATGGAGGTTATTCTCTCTGTGAAATTGGGACTTCATCTCCACGAGGGCAGTGTGGCAGTCACTCTTACCGATACAGTCACGGACAGATGCATCTGCAGCCGGAAGATTGGTGACGATGAGGTCAGGTATGTTTCTCTGTCTTTTGGTTCCCCCACCACCTGCTGCAGACCCGGTCTAGCAGTGATGTCCTTTAGGACCTGACCAACTCCATCAGTAATGCTGCTGCCCAGCCACTCTTGCTGATGAGCATGGAAATCCCCCATAGAGTATGTTCTATGGCCTTACCATCCTCAGTGTTTCCTCCCAGTGTTGTTGCACATGGAGGAGTAAAGATATATCAGCTGAGGGAGGACAGTACGGGGTGATCAGCAGGAGGTTTCCATGCCCATGTTAACCTGAAGCCCTCATGGGGTCAGCAGTCAATGTTGAGGATACCCAGGGCAACTCCCTCCTTACTGTATCCCACTGTGCCGCCACCTCTGCTGGGTCTATCCTGCCATATTCAGGAGTGGTGGTGTCTGGGACATTGTCTCTAAGGTTTGATTCCATGAGTATGACTGTGCCAGGTTATCTATGAGACAGCTTTCCCAAGTTTGGCACTAACTCCCAGATGTTAGTAAGGAGAACTTTGTAGGGTCATCAGGGCTGTTTTATGTCATTGTCTTTTCCGGTGCTTAGATCAATGTCAAGTTGTCCATACCGTTTTATTTCTTTATTGAGACTTTGCAGCAAGTGATAAAACAGAGTGAGCTTATTAGGCTTGGTGTCGCCAATGTACCAGGCCTCAGGGCATCCTTGCCTGCAACAAATGAGATAGACAATATTAACCGAGTCACATGAGTACCTGCCGCATACATGGTGGTCTCTCCACGTGTAATGGTGGTATCCATGTCAACACTCTGACATGTTTTGCAGCTTCTGCCGTGACTGAGCAGAGTCTGCGGCAATGGATGAATGGACACCGCACGACAATCAACAGACAGGAGTGTTCTTTCACAGTCAGGGAACACTACAGCTGTCTGTGACATTCGGCCTTGGACCTTTGGGTGACCTTCAAGGTGGACTTCGGGACAGGCAACAATGCAAAGTGGCCGAGCAGAGGCTGATAGCCAAGTTCGGTATCCATGGGGAGGGCCTCAACCAGGACCTTGGGTTCATGTCACACTACAGGTGACCTCATTGCACTACACACACACACACACACACACAGTCTCACAGACGTATACTCCATTACACACACACAGATACACACAGTCTTACAGACCCACACGCAGACCCTCTCTCATACACCCTCCCCCTAGTCACAACCACACACACACCCTCTCACAGACTTATACTCCATTACACACACACAGATACACACTCTCACACAGATCACTCACACTCACATGGTATCCCTTGCACACACACATATAAGTTTGTGGGGTGAAGTTGTACTTGCATAATTACATTTTATTTTGCTCAAAAACTGCATAAATCCACATAAGATTCTGTAAATCCCACTTTAGAAATAGAATCAGTCTGACCCAACATTGGGACACAGACAGACTTTAACCTCACACCTTCAGTACATTATCTGAGCTGAGATGGCATTTATTGTTAAAAGCTATCCTGAGAATGTAACTTTAAAAAAGTTCTGGAATTTATGTATGAAGGAGCCAAAACTAATATGATCATTCTAAAAGATGAAAGACTTAAGTTAAATTAGTTTAAAATTAGATTCTATTTCATTCCATGACACTGTCAGCTTTTGCTATAAATTCTGTGTCTTATGATTCTGCTCCACAGCCACCGGATGGAGCAGCGCTCTGAAAGCTAGTGTTTCCAAATAAACCTGTGGGACTATAACCTGGTGATGTGATTGTTAACCAGGTGAATGTTAACCCTGGCTCCAATTCTGAGGGAGGGTCCCTGGGTCTGATTCTCTGCCCAATGTCTGTTTTAGTTCCCCCCCATGAGCTGGGTTAGTGATGGGGCTGTCACATGATCAAGGCCCCGGCTGTGGGTGCAGGCCCCGGCTGTGGGTGCAGGCCCCGGCTGTTACAGGGCCCGGGCCCCGGCTGTGGGTGCAGGCCCCGGCTGTTACAGGGCCCAGGCCCCGGCTGTGGGTGCAGGCCCCGGCTGTGGGTGCAGGCCCCGGCTGTGGGTGCAGGCCCCGGCTGGTTTAGGGTGCAGTCCGTGTTTGCTGCTTTTATAAAGTTACAGGCTGGATCCTGTGCAGAGTTTTATTGGTTTTTCTGCCTTTGTTTGCTCCTCCCCCGGGGAGGGGGGGAGGGAAGACCCGGATGCAGCGCCAGTCTCAAAGATGGCCCCCGGAGGCGGGCCGCGCGCCGCCGGAAATGATGACACAATAGCACGTGCTCTTGCCCTATATTTCCGCTTCCGCCCGGCCGCCATCTTCTCTCTTTCTGATACGGCGTCTCGCGCGGTGGTGAGTACAACAACAACCTCCGAATATGAATAACCCCCACCCCGTCCCCCGGTATAACCGCTACCCCATTAATAACCCGCCCCTTGTCCCACGGTGAGAGCGCGCGGCGGTGACTACAACAACAACCACCGCCACCTCTGAGTATAGGTAGCCCCCTCCCGGGGCCGATGGCGGACACGCGGCAGCGGCCTTTAATCTGGGCCTTTCCGGCGGCGGCGCGAGCCCCAGGGGATGACCCCTCACCCTCACCCTCTGACCCTGACCCTGACCCTGGCCCTGTGTCCCCCTTACCCTCTGACCCTGGCCCTTCACCCTCTGACCCTGGCCCTGTGTCTTCTTCACCCCCCCCTTCACCCTCTGGCCCTGTGTCCCCCCCCTCCCCTCACCCTCTGACCCTGGCCCTCACCCTCTGACCCTGGCCCTGTGCCCCCCTTACCCTCTGACCCTGGCCCTGTGCCCCCCTCACCCTCTGACCCTGGCCCTGTGCCCCCCTCACCCTCTGACCCTGGCCCCTCACCCTCTGACCCTAGCCCTGTGTCTCTCTCTTCTCTTCTCTTCCCCCCCCCCCCCCCCCCCCCCCCCTCACCCTCTGACCCTGGCCCTTCACCCTCTGACCCTGGCCCTGTGCCCCCCTTCACCCTCTGACCCTGTGTCCCTGTTGCAGGCACGATGCAGATTTTTGTGAAGACTCTGACCGGGAAGACCATCACTTTGGAGGTGGAACCCAGCGACACGATCGAGAATGTGAAAGCCAAGATCCAGGATAAGGAGGGTGAGGGTGGGGGCATTGGCCCCAGTACTGAGCAAGAAAGGACCTGTTTTGATGGAATGATCCTCATCCAAATTGTTTTGGGCTGCAAATGTGTTGCTGGTCAAAGCACAGCAGGCCAGGCAGCATCTCAGGAATAGAGAATTCGACGTTTCGAGCATAAGCCCTTCATCAGGAATGATTCCTGATGAAGGGCTTATGCTCAAAACGTCGAATTCTCTATTCCTGAGATGCTGCCTGGCCTGCTGTGCTTTGACCAGCAACACATTTGTAGCTGTGATCTCCAGCATCTGCAGACCTCATTTTTTACTCAAATTGTTTTGGGACCAGGGTCTTAATGAAGTGCATGAGTGGGGCTGGAGGTGGGTGGGGGAGCTCCTGTTATCGGGGAAAATTAGAAAACCTGAATGAAGAGGGGTAGGAGTGCAGAGTTTGAGGTGGTTAAAATCTCAAATACAGACAGTGGTGTAGGGAAAGGGTTAGCAAGCAAAGTATGCTGGATAAACTAATGACAGTGTGAAGGGGGATGGTTACTACAGGACTGAATGTGTTATGTGAATGCATACGGTATAAGGAATAAGGTAAAGGAGCTTGTGGCGCAGACTGGAATTGCCCACCAGGTATGACATGGTGGGAATTCAGACCTGATTGCAAGGGGATCAGGATTGGGAGCTGAATATTAAAGGGTGTACGTCCTATTGAAAAGAAGGGCAGGTGGGTAGAGGAGGTGGTGTTGCCATTCTCAAGAAATGAAATTAAATCATAGTAAAAAAACAAAATTTCAGGTGGTATAGAATCTGTGTGGATAGAATTGAGGAACTGCATGGGTGAGTAAAAACTATGGTTGGAGTTACATAGGGCTCCCCGTAGTAGTTAGGAGCTGGGGCCCAAGATGAATAGATATGAAGGGAAGGCAAAGTTAGTGATCATGGGGGATTTCAATATGCAGGTGGACTGGGAAAACTCGAGCAGTTTGTAGTGGAGCCCATTAGGGAACAGCAATACTGGATTTAGTGTTGCGCAATGAAGCAAACTTAATAAAGGAGCTTACGGTGAAGGAATCCTTAACAGGCAGTGATGACCACCCTTGTGGGACCTGGCTATGTCTGCATCTTTGTCAGGTATGTGGAACTGTCCATCTTCTGCAGTTACACTGGCCCCACCTGCCATCTGTTCCTCTGCCACGTGATGTATTGGTGCTATCTTGTGCTCCCACAGGAAGGTTGAACAGTTCATCAACTTCACCAGCTCCTTTCCCCCTGACCTCAAATTCACCTTGACTGTTTTGGACACCTTCCTTCCCTTCCTGGACACTTCCATCTCTAGCGACCGACTAACCACGGGCATTTAATGCAAGCCCACCGGCTACCACCTTCGCCACCCTTTATTCCCAATTACTCTGCCACATCTGTTCCCAGGATGACCAGTTCCACCGTAGAAAATCCCAGGTGGTCGTCTCCTTCCAAGATCACAATTTCCCTTCCCACATGGTTGATGATGCCCTCCAGCACATCTCCACTTCCTACACCACTGCCTTTGAACCCCACCCCTCCCAATAAGGACACCCACCACCACCAGCCCTCACCTTCCACCCCACCAACATTTGCAAATATCGCTTCAGCCTCTTCCGTTTCTGTCACCTACAAACAGACCCTACCACCATATATTTTTCCTTCCCCGTCTGTATCAGTGTTCTGGAGAGACCATTCCCTCCAGCTCCCTTGTCAGTTCCATGCCTGATTTCCAGCACCTTCCCCTGTTATGCAAAAACCTTCGCCCAGATCCCCTCTCACTGGGGAGGACAGGATGCCTACTTGCCCATTGGAGATCATCTCTGAGATGAGACTCTTGCACCAACCAACCCCTCTGCCCTGTGGCTGAACACTTAATCTCCTCCTCCTCTCTCCTCTCCTCCCCCCCCCCCCCCCCCCCCCCCAAATCAGAAACATGCAGGTCCTGAGCTTCATCCACTGCCAAATCCTAACCACCTGACGTCTGGAGGAAGGATGTCTCATTCTGCCTTGGGACCCTGCAACCGTGTGGCAACAACGTGGATTTAAACAGTTTCCTCCATTCTACTCCCCCTACATTATCCTGGTCCCAAACCTCCAACTCTGCACCACCCTCCTGACCTGTTGATCACCTTTCCCATCTCTGCTCCATCCTCCCCTCTGACCTATCACCTTCTCCCTCACCTTCATCTCCCTATTGCATTTTCAGCTAGCTGTTCAGGACCTTGGTAAGGCCACATTTGGAGTACTATGTACAGTTCTTGTCCCCTCACTTCAGGAAAGATGTGGAAGCTTTGGGGAGGATGCAGAGGAGATTTACCAGGATGTTGCCTGGAATGGAGAATAGGTCGTACAAGGATAGGTTGAAAGTGCTAGGCCTTTTCTCATTGGAATGGTGAAGGATGAGGGGTGACTTGATTGAGGTTTATAAGATCAGGGGAATAGATAGAGTAGACAGTCAGACTTGAAGGATTTGGGGGTGGGGTAGTAGAATCTAATTGAAACATTCAAAATGGCTGGAACAGAGAGGATGTTGGGAAGATCTCCCCATTGGTCAGAGAGACTAGGACCCAAGGGCACAGCCTGAGAGTAAAGGGAAGATCCTTTAGAGTGGAGATAAGGAGAAACTTCAGCCAGTGTGGTCAATCTATGGAAATCATTACCACAGACAGCTGTGGAGGCCAGGTCATGGAGTATATTTAAGACTGAGAGGTTCTTGAGTATCAAGGAGATCAAGGATTATGGGGAGAAAGCAGGAGAATGGGGTTTGAGAAACACATCAGCCATAATTGAGCCTGTTCCACCATTCAGTGGAATTTCTGCTCTTGTCTGATGGGCTGTGAGACAGGTGGGTGCGGGGGGGCATGGTTGGGGAACAGGTGGGCTGGGGGCACCTCTGGGGGTTCTGTCTGAGGGTGAGGTACCGCAGCTTTGTGCTGCTGATGCCCCCCCCTGATTTATTGAGGGTGATTTGGGTATTGTGTGTGGGGATAGTGGGGACTGGAGACTCACTGGTTTCCATTGCCTTCCTCAGGAAGGAGAAGCAAAACACTCTCTCTCCAGAATAAAACTGAAGCTGCAAAGTGTTAAATTGAAGATGGTGTACAGTGAGTCAGGCATTTACAAGATTGTTGATTTGAGCTCATTAGTGGAAAGAATTGGAGCAGTGCAACAGTGTAGCTCAAGGGACATTACCCTCTCTCTCAGCCAGAGTGAAACCTGCCTGGTTGGCAGCCATAAGATAAACAGCCAGGTTGTCTGGGATTTAAAGGCATTAATTGAGGATGTCGAATTCAGGGAAGAACAGGATGTGAACAACAGGTTAACAAAGGGGAACCTGAGTGTTTTAAAGGTGTAGTGAATTTGTCAGTGACCAGGATTTTATTGGGGTGTTTGTGCATTTGGTCATTAACCCCATGTTTGTGTAGGGATCCCCCCGGATCAACAGCGTTTAATCTTCGCTGGGAAGCAACTGGAGGATGGCCGCACCCTGTCTGATTACAACATCCAGAAAGGTCAGTTCACCGGGGGGTTTGCTCCAATTAGGGGCTGTGGCTGTTGGGTTCAACTTGACAGCACAATGTTAGTTTTATCTGACTCCATTGGCATTGTTTAAATTTCCATTCAGAGTCCACTCTCCATCTGGTGCTGCGTCTGCGAGGTGGTGTTTTGGACCCGTCCCTCCGCATTCTCGCTCAGAAATATAACTGTGACAAGATGATCTGCCGCAAGTGAGTAGCTGGAGAGACTTGCTCAGTGATGTGGTCGATTCTTTCCTTTGAAGGAAAAGGTTATGCAGGATTTTGGGGGGGGGGGGTTGTGGAGTGGAGGTGGTTCCCTAGCTGCAAGAGGAAAAGGAGGGGATTCACGCAGCCCCTAACCTGCACTAACATGCTGTCACTTAGACTTCCACTGCCTTTTGTAAGGGCTGATGTTTTTGACATTGCCTATGAGCAGCCTGGGTGGTTTTTTTTTAGGAAAAGGCTCTGCCTCCTTGTTTTGCATCCTTTCTTACACCCCTCAGGCCCCCTCTGAAAATCCAGGTGATGAATTCATTGACTGACTAATCCCCTAAAGTCCCTGATTTGGATCACCCCTTGGGTTTTCCCCTTGTGGGTGAATTCTGATTCCGTCTGCGTTCAGCTGCCTATTAGAAAAACAAAAATGGTCTTCGAGCACAAACCGACCCTTCAGCCCAACTCTGCCATGCTAGCCAGGTTTCCCAAACAAGGCCCATTTGCTTGTTTGTTCCATATCCCTCTAAACCTTTACCATTCATGCACCTGTCCAAATGCCTTTAAACTGAACCTGCATCTGCCACCTTCTCTGGCAGTTCATTCATATGAACCATGCAATGTGGAAAACATTGCCAGAGGTTTCATTAAATCTTCCCCCTCACCTTAAACCTGTGCCCTCTCTAGATTTGAACTCTCCTGACCCTGGGGAAAAGACCTTTTACTGTTCACCTTGTATCACTCATAAGGTGACCTCTATAAGGTCACCCCTCAATCCCTTATGCTCAACTGGAAAAAGTCCCAGCCTCTTCAGCTCACCTTCTCACACAAACCCTCCAGTCTTGGTGACGTGCCTGGTCATCTATTCTGCACCCTTTCCAATTGAATATGGAGATCATGAAACAAAACAGCAGGAAGTGAGTAACTCGGGTGTTTTGAGCTCAATGTGACTCTAATTAGAGTCAAATATGACAAACTTCAAATGCGCAGTCAGGCCTTCGTATCTGCATTTCCGGGTTTGCCTCTTGTGTATCTTGAGTATCCTTCACTTGCCCAGTCTGAAATTGAGGGGGATCAACAATGTTCCCCCAATCTCATTTAATAATTTCTGACAGACGTTTGAATTGGAAATCGTATACTATTGATGAATCTGTGCAGAGCAAGCATGCAGTAAATTAAGGATGATCATAAGCTTGCAGAATGGGCACAGTGGGAAAAGAATTTCTGCACAGAAAAATGGATTGTTTTGTTTTAAAACCAGAGGTCACATTATGTGGAAGCTCAAGTCTGTGAAGTAGCAGAAGGAAAGGATCTAGCAGTACAAAGTCACCAATCAAAGATGTGCTGCCAGTTAGTGAAAGCTGTAGGCTTTAGTTTGGGAGAAACGACCACTCTGAGGAATGTAACAGGTGAAGCTTTGCTTATTTAATCTCTAACTGTCTGCTTTTTCCCCCCTGTCCCAAACAGGTGCTATGCACGCCTCCACCCTCGCGCATCAAATTGTCGTAAAAAAAAATGTGGCCACACAAACAACCTGCGCCCGAAGAAGAAGCTGAAGTAACTGTTGGGGATGGTGTCCTCGGCATGTTTGTGTTTGAGCTAAATCTCCAATAAAAGTGTGCGTTGCATCACTCAGTTGCTGTATCTTTGTGCATCAGTCTGACTGGGAGGGTGTTATGGTGTGGGGGCTCTGGGCTATCCAGAATAAAATAATTTCATGAGGCTGTTTAACTAAATTGATTTTATTACAATCCAAAACTGAGGCAAGTGACAACTAGGTTAATATAGTGTCCTGGAGATGTACAGCACGGAAACAGATCCTTTGGTCCAACCTGTCCGTGCAAACCAGATATCCCAACCCAATCCAGTCCCACCCGCCAGCACCTGGCCCATATCCCTCCAAACCCTTCCTATTCATATACCCATCCAAATGCCTCTTAAATGTTGCAATTGTGCCAGCCTCCACCACTTCCTCTGGCAGCTCAATTCACACATGTACCACCCTCTGTGTGAAGTTGCCCCTTAGGTCTCTCTTATATCTTTCAACTCACCCTAAACCTATGCCCTCTAGTTTTGGATTCCTCAACCCCAGGGAAAAGACTTTGTCTGTTTATCCTATCCATGCCCCTCATGATTTTGGAAACCTCTATAAAGTCACCCCTCAGCCTCTGATGCTCCAGGGAAAACAGCCCCAGCCTGTTCAGCCTCTCCCTGTAGCTCAAATCCTCCAACCCTGGCAACATTCTTGTAAATCTTTTCTGAACCCTTTCAAGTTTCACAACATCTTTCTGATAGGAAGGAGACCAGAATTGCACGCAATATTCCAACAGTGGCCTAACCAATGTCCTGTACAGCCGCAATATGACCTCCCAACTCCTGTGCTCAATACTCTGACCAATAAAGGAAAGCATACCAAATGCCTTCACTATCCTACCTACCTGTGACTCCACTTTCAAGGAGCTATGAACCTGCACTCAAAGGTCTCTTTGTTCAGCAACACTCCCTGGGACCTTACCATTAAGTGTATAAGTCCTGCTAAGATTTGCTTTCTCAAAATGCAGCACCTTGCATTTATCTGAATTAAACTCTACCTGCCACTTCTCAGCCTATTGGCCCATTTGGTCCAGATCCTGTTGTAATCTGCGGTAACCCTCTTTGTTGTCCACTACATCTCCAATTTTGGTGTCATCTGCAAACTTACTAACTGTACCTCTTATGCTTGCATCCAAATCATTTATGTAAATAATAAAAAGTAGAGGGCCCAGCACCGATCCTTGTGGCACTCCACTGGTCACAGGCCTCCAGTCTGAAAAACAACTCCCCACCACGACCACCCTCTGTCTTCTACCTTTGAGCCAGTTCTGTATCCAAATGGCTAGTTCTCCCTGTATTCCATGAGATCTAACCTTGCTAATCAGTCTCCCATGGGAACATTGTCGAACGCCTTACTGAAGTCCATTTACATCACATCTACTGCTCTGCCCTCCTCAATCTTCTTTGTTACTTCAAAAAAACTCAATCAAGTTTGTGAGACATGATTTCCCACGCACAAAGCCACGTTGACTGTCCTGAATCAGTCCTTGGCTTTCCAAATGCATGTATATCCTAGCCCTCAGGATTCCCTCCAACAACTTGTCCACCACCGAGGTTAGGCTCACTGGTCTATAGTTCCCTGGCTCGTACTTACCACCCTTCTTAAACAGTGGCACCATGTTTGCCAACCTCCAGTCTTCCGGCACCTCACCTGTGACTATCGATGATACAAATATCTCAGCACAAGGACCAGCAATCACTTCTCTAGCTTCCCACAGAGTTCTCGGGTACACCTGATCAGGTCCTGGGGATTTATCCACCTTTAACAATTTCAAGGCATCCAGCACTTCCTCCTCTGTAATCTGGATATTTTGCAAGATGTCACCATCTATTTCCCTACCTGTAAACCAATTGAAGACTGTTCCCCTTAATTCTAGTGCAAAGCAGATGGATGATCTAAGATTCAGTTCTAATTGAAATCCGATCGGTTCCCAGTTTTATGAAAATATCACAGTTCATTAGCAAGAAATGAGATGTGGAAACTCAGCTTTTCAATTATTTTAACCGAGAGAATTGCAGTGTCACCTTTTCTTTCTCATGATATCCTGGGTTTGTGAAACAATGTGTCCAGGCAGGGTCGCTTGTTAACAGTCAGCACAAACTCCGGCTCTTCACAACCAGACTTTGCAGTATTAAAGGCAATTAAACCCCCTCAAACCCAGCAATGTTCTCATAATCAACATTGTTCATATCTTTCCCTGGTTAAAAATTGTCCAATCCATCATGGGGATAGCTCCCTGACCCAGCAACTCCTCCATCCTTCTAGTTTCAGTTGTGTACCCAATTCCCAGCTTTGTGGGGTAATTGTCCGAATGACTGAGCTTGGATTTTGATGTGATTCTCCTTCGGTAGATTCCCTCCAGCAGAAGCTGCTTCTCTTTATTGAAGTCTTGACTCTTCTTTAATGGTGAAGCAGAGTAGTGGCAAAAGGAATCCGATGGTTGCGAATTAGTGGTATACGATTGAAATTTACAAAATTGATCAGTACAGACCTTGTCGAGGGGATCAGTGACCAGGGTGCATAATGTTGAGGTAAGAGCTAGAACGTTTCACAGAGACATGAGGAGAAAAAACTCCTCCCACCAGAGGGTGCTAGAGGCAGGAGCCCTCAACAGTTCAGTATTTAGATGGTGCACGTTGGATGTCAAGGTATAGGAGGCTGTGGGCTAAATGCTGGGAAATGAGATTACAATTGCTTTTGAACAGCATGGAATCTAAAGGGCCTTTTTTCTGTTATGTAAGTGTGCAACAGTGACTGATTGTGATCTAAGGTGTGCTCTCTGAAATGGCAGGGTCAAAGGTTTAACTTCCAAAAGGGCTGATGTTACTCTGGCAGATGATGCACTTAAAACTGCAGAAGCATTTAAGATCATCCAATTGAAGTTTCAAAAAAGTAGAAAGGTTTTGAATCTGATGAGCCTGTATGTTCCACAATAATTCTTATGGTTTCTGGTTGCTCTGAATGAGACTCTGAGATGACTTTCCAGAGCTTGTTTCATTTCTCAGGGTAGAGATTGCTGTTCTCAGTTTATTTCTGAACTCCTCAGAGATGTAATAGTAGATGAATGGATCAATGCAGTTATTGAAGGTGCTGAGCACTTGGCAGATCATGGTGTAAGCATAAGTGTCACTGTTGCGTGTGTTGGACTGGACTAACAAGATCACGTGAAATGGAGTAAGGCACAGCAGGAATACTAGCAGAACCAACAGTGTGACCTTTATTGCTTGGGCATATTGCTTGCCATTTGACACCAGTGTGGCAATGACTGACACATAGCAAAAGACAGTGATTAAACAGGGAATTGCAAAACCTAAAACCACCTGACAAGCAGTGTAATAGAAGTAATAACCAGACAGTGCGTCATCTGGGAGTGCATCATTACAGGTGGTGATATTGAGAGTGTGGATCCGATAGGCCTGCTGGTTAATGTAAAAAGGCAGCAGGCCGAGAATGACCAGGAGCCAGACTGTGGCACTGACGCAATATGCAGAGCGTGTCCTCCGGACTTCCTTTGAGAGGAAGGGATGTACAACAGCCAGGTACCGGTCAACACTGATGCAAGTTAGGAACAGAATGGAACTGTAGACATTTCCATAGAACAGCACAGTGCAGGCCCGACACAACAGCTCTCCAAAGAGCCAGTTGTTTCCCAGTAGATAGTAGGAAACTCTGAAAGGAAGGGAAAGGGTCAGGAGGAGGTCAGCCAATGCCAGGTTCAACAGGAAGATGGTAGAGGGCAGCTTTTTAATTCGAGTGAGCAGGACCCAGAGAGCCAAGGCGTTGGCTGGAAGGCCAATGCTGAGCACCAAGAGGTAAAGGCAGGGGAGCAGGACTGTGGTGAGTGCACTTTTCAGGTACATTGGAGTTGAATCTTTGAAGGTGTTGATTGTTTTGTTTTGCTCCTGAATGATGGGGAATCTTCGGCTGCCACTTGCATCTTTCTTCCTTATACACTCTGTGATTTAAGCAAGAAAACATGTTACCAACAATGAGGATAGATTACAAGGGGAAAGATTGGCAGGCCCTGGTCTACATTTTGTTTCATTGAGAATTGATAAGACTGAAGAGTTTAAACTGTGGACATGAGATCAGTATCTCCTCAATGGCAGCAGAGTGTACCCACTGACGTGAGTGTGCATCAGTGGAAAGGGAGCAGCTATTGGCAACTCAACTGTTTCACCTGGTCAGCAAACCTCCTGGGAATGAGATGGGGATGTTGTCCAAGAGAGCATCAGGGCTGCAGTCAGAGTCCTACAGCACGGAAACAAACACTTTGGTCCAACCAGTCCATGCCGAACGTAAACTAAACTAGTTCCACTGCCTGTGCTAGGCCCAATGCCTTCCAAATGTTACTTCCTCATATACTTATCTAAATGTCTTTTAAGCACCGTAATGGTACTCACATCTGCCACTTTCTCTGGAAGTTTAGACCAGCATGGTGCTGGAAAGGCACAGCAGGTAAGGCAGCCTCCGAGGAGCAGGAACCTGCTGTGCTTTTCCAGCACCACTCTGATTTAAACTCTGGTTTCCAGCATCTGCAGTCCTCACTTTTGCCACTTTCCCTGGAAGTTCATTCCACACGCTAACCACGTATCTTGAGTAAATCTTTCTCCTCTCACCTTAAAAAATAGCCTCCTAGTCTTGAAATTCCCCATCCTCGGGAAAGGACCTGTCATTCACCTTATCTATACCCCTTATGATTTTATAAATATCTATGGTCACCTCTCAACCTCCTAAGCTTCAGTGGTAAAAGTTCCAGCCTTTCCTTATAACTCAAACCTCCATTCACTGCTACATCCTGGTAAATGTCTTCTGAACCCTCTCCAGCTTAATAATATCCTTCCTGTATCAGGGAGACCAGAACTGGACACTGTACTCCTGAAGAGGCCTCACCAATATCCTGTATAACCTAAACATAATGTCCTAACTCCTATACTCAAAAGGCTTGAATAATAAAGGCGTGTGCTAAATGCCTTCTAAACCACTCTGCCTCTGTGTGATGCAAATATCAATGAATTATTAACCTGAACCTCTGGGTCTCTCTGTGTTACACCATTACCAAAGCCCTACTTTTAATTGTATAAGCCTGGCCTTTGTCTGCAACACCTCACATTTATCCAAATTAAACTCAATCTGCCACTCTTCAGCCCATTGATCCAAGCTTTCTTTACAATCATAAATAACCTTTTTCACTGCCCACAATACTATCAAATCTTGGTGTCACTTGCAAATTTATTAACCATGCTTTTTACATTCTCATCCAAATTATTTATATAAATTACAGTCAAAACTGGACACAATATTGATCCCTGGGGAATCCTGCTGGTCACAGGCCTCCAGTCTGAAAAGCAACCCACCGCCACCACACTCTTTGTCTTCTACTAACAAGCCAATTTTGTATCCAATTGACAATCCCATGTGATCTAACTTTACTAATTACTTTATCATGCCAAACCTTGTGAAAGGGTTTACTAAAGTCAAAGTATACAATGTTTGACAATATGTTGACCTTTGGCATTTGATGGTTGCATCATTAAAGGGGGTGAAAGTGAAGACTGCAGATGCTGGAGATCAGAGTCGAAGAGTGTGATGCTGGAAAAGCGCAGCAGGTCGGGCAGCATCCGGGGAGTAGGAGAATCAAGCATAAGCTGATGAAGAGCTAATACTCAACACGTCGATTCCCCTGCTCCTTGGATGCTGCCTGACCGTCTGTGCTTTTTCAGCACCACCTTCTTTGACTCAGCATCATTGAAGCCCACCTCCCAATCACTATCCTGGGGTTACTATTGATCAGAAACGGAAGTGAACACTGCTGGCCATATAAGTACTGTGCCTCCAAGAGCAGACTCATGAGTATCTCCAACAAGTTTGAACTGGCCTCAGGATACAAAGTAACTCAAGGCTGCAGCAATGTCATATTAGCACACAGAACATAGAACAATACAGTGCAGAACAGGCCCTTTGGCTCACGATGTTGTGCTGAGGATTAATCCTAATATAAAATATAATAACTTAACCTACGCACCCCTCATTTCACTGCTATCCATGTGCATGTCCAGCAGTCGCTTAAATGTCCCTAATGAAATGTAGGGGGTGATGGATTCTCAGGAGAACACAGCACGAACAGCCAAGTTTCTGGTATTGAGACTGGCTGTAATGCAACGAGGGATATGTCGGCTTTCAAGAGATCAACTGTGTTAGAGGATTCTGTAGTCCAAGGTACAGACAGACGTTTCTGTGGCCAGCAGAGAAAAAGCAGAATGGTGTGTTGTTTCCCTGGTGCCAGGATCAAGGATGTCTCCGAGAGGGTGCAGAATGTTCTCACGGGGAGAGGGGCCAGCAGGAGGTCGTTGTCCACATTGGAACCAACGATATACCTATCTCTCCTGGGAATATCCTCCCTCAGCACCCTGGATAGGGTGCAGAGGAGATTTACAAGGATGCTGCCTAGTATGGAAGGAATGTCTGACGAGGAAAGGCTGAGGGCCTTGAAGCTGTTCTCATTAGAGAGAAGAAGGTTGAGAGATAACGTAATAGAGACATATAAGATAATTAGAGGGTTAGATAGGGTGGACAGGGAGAGCCTTTTCCCAAGTATGGGGACGGCAAACACGAGGGGACACAACTTTAAAAAGTGAGGGTAGATAGGTGTAAGACAGATGTCAAAGGTAGTTTCTTTACTCAGAGTAATAAGGGTATGGAATGCTTTGCTGGGGATGTGTTGCTGGAGAGGCACAGCGCGTCGGGGAGCATTTGGGGAGCGGGGGGGGGTTGACGTTTCGGGCATGGTCCCTTCTTCAGAAATGAAGAAGGGCTTCTTCGTTCCTGGGGAGGGGCTCGTGCCCGGGGCGTCGATTCTCCTGCTCCTTGGATGCGGCCTGGCCTGCTGTGCTTTTCCAGCAACACATTTTCAGCTCTGATCTCCAGCATCTGCAGTCCTCACTTTCTCCTATGGAATGCTTTGCCTGCAACGGTAGTAGATTCGCCAAGTTTAAGTGCATTTAAGTCGTCATTGGACAGACAACTTGACGTACATGAAGTAGTGTAGGTGGGATGGGCTTCAGATTAGTATGACAGGGCGGTGCAACATCGAGGGCCGAAGGGCCTGTACTGCGCTGTAATGTTCTATGTCTACCTCTCTGACCTCCATCAATCTCCTTGGTTACTTCCTCAAAAGATTGAATCAAGTTTGTGAGATACGATTTCTCACACACAACCATGCCAATAATCACTCCCCACTTCTCCAAATACATATAAATCCTAGCTTTCAGAATCACTTCTAATAACCTACCCACCACTGAGGTCAGGCTCATAGGCCTATAGTTTCCAGGCTTCTCCTCACATCTGTTCTCGAACAAAGGCACTACGTCAACCACTCTGCAATCACTTGGCACCTCACCCGTAGTTATAGATGATACAAATATTTCTACAAGGGGCCCCACCAATTTTCTTCCTAACTTGGAGGGCCGGTAGAGTGAGTGTCGGGGGAGGGGTGGGGGTGTGGGGGTATGGTGGTGGTGGTGAGTGTCAGCTTAACAGGACACAGTCACCTGCAGGTCCAGGCCTGCCCTCCAGTTGAGTGTGTGTCCCACCAGAGGGTAAGACTTCACTCATCCCCTTCCCTGATGATCTTGACTTGGGCAAAAGTGAGGTCTGCAGATGCTGGAGATCGGAGCTGAAAATGTGTTGCTGGAAAAGTGCAGCAGGTCAGGCAGCATCCAAGGAACAGGAGAATCGACGTTTCGGGCATGAGCCCTTCTTCATGAATGAGGAGAGTGTGTCCATCAGGCTAAGATAAAAGGGAGGGAGGAGGGACTTGGGGGAGGGGCATTGAAAATGCAATGGGTGGAAGGAGGTTAAGGTGAGGGTGATAGGCCGGGGTGGGGGTGGGGGTGGGGGCGGAGAGGTCAGGAAGAAGATTGCAGGTTAGGAAGGTGGTGCTGAGTTCGAGGGTTGGGACTGAGACAAGGTGGGGGGAGGGGAAATGAGGAAACTGGAGAAATCTGAGTTCATCTCATGTGGTTGGAGGGTTCCTAGGTGGAAGTAGGCCCCAAGATCTTGACTTGGGGCCCCATCTGTCTCTTCCTTGTAAGGCCATTAGATTTTGGAGCAGAAGTTAGGCCATTCAGCCCATCGAGTCTGCTCCGCCATTCAATCATGGCTGGTAAGTTTATCAATCTCATTCTCCCACTTTCCCCCCGTAACCTTTGATCCCCTTGATACTCAAGAACCTATCTATCTCCGCCTTAAATATACTCGATGACCTCGCCTCCACAGCCTTCTGTGGCAGTGAATTCCATTTTTAACCAGGGGTGAAGAAGTTTATCCTTATCTGTGTTCCAAAATGTCTTCCCTTTACTGTAAGTCTCTCCTACCAAAGGAAACATCTTTCCAACAACTACTCTGTCCAGGCCATTCAGTATTCTGAAAGTACCATACCCCTCATCTTTCTAAACTCCATCAAATTTCGACCCACAGTTCTTCAAACATTCCTCATATGTTAAGTTTTTCATTCCTGGCACCATTCTCATGAACCTCCTCTGAACACAGTCCACGGCCAGTACATCCTTCCTGAGGTATGGGCCTGAAAACTGTGCGCAACACTCCAAATGTGGTCTGACTAGAGCCTTATAGAGCCTCAGAAATACATTCCTGCTTTTATATTCAAGTCCCCTCAGTATTGTAGTCTGTTCCATAACCTGAAAAGGAAGAAAGAAGTTTGACTTGTTAGGTCTGATGCCTGGAATTTTTCAATGTGCAATTTTTATGAATGATCCCCCTAAGCTATAAATCTATTGTTTTTCACCAACAATTCATGTTCACTGTTTGGCAACTCTTAGTTTTCTGAAATTTGCAACCAGCATCTGAAGTGAAATCTGAAAACATAGTCCCTGTGTGTATACGGTCTGTGTGTGTATAAAGTCCCTGTGTGCGTACAGTCTCTGTGCGCAGAAACAGTCCCTCTGTGTGTACGGTCCCTCTGTGAGTGCAGTCCATGTGCATATACGGTCCCTGTGTGAGTACAGTCCCTGTGTCTATATAGTCACAGAGTTATGCCCTCTGTGTGTTCGGTCCCTGTGTGAAGAGGCTGGACAAGCTTGATCCACAGATTACATCATAGAAACTCCCCAAGACTCCTGTGATAATATCAAACCCACCACCCCCATAGTCCAGAAGGACAAGGGCAGCAAATACATGGGAATATCACCATCTACAAGTTCCCCTCCAATCCACTACCATTCTGACTTGGAAATATATCGCCATGCCTTCAGTGCCACTGGGTCAAAATCCTGGAATTCCCTCCCTCAGGGCATTGTGGGTTAACCCACATCACGTGGGCTGCAGCGGTTCAAGAAGACTGCTCACCCCCACCTTCTCAAGGGGTAACTAGGGACGGGCAGTAATTACTAATCCATCCAACAATGAGTGAATTTTCAACCCACAGTCCCTCTGTCTAATCGAGAGTTTAATGATAAATGAAACACAGATAGGAAAAAGGAAGGGCAGAGGAACGTTTACAGGGAGTAAGGTTAGTGTATGGAACGGTGTACAGAGCTGGTGGCCCTAACACCAAGTGTCATTGTGTTACAAGATAGAAAGTTCAATTTTCCCAACAAATGGAATTCCAGGATTTTAGAAATTGACTGGATTAGCCAAAACATTTCAAGTTTGAATCTGTCGGACAATCAGGAAATGTGAAATAGAGAAAATAAATTGATGATCCTTGTCCCTGAGCATTTGGCTTTACTTTAGGGTGAGGCTGGTGGGAATGTACAGCCCAGGGCAATATCACTGAGATCATCTTGTTGAATTTGTTCACAAATAAAAGTGACAAACCCCCAACACGTTTTAAACACTGTCTTTACCGATCCAGTACAATTGCCAGAATATTGCCACGTCTCCTGGCTTCAGCTTTCAGCTTTCAGCCATTTTATGAGATGTGGAGTGGACCGAAATCGCTGAAGGTTTGTGATGCTGGGAACTACTGGAGATGGCCGAGATAGATCATCCAGTCACCACTTCAGGTTAGACCTTATTGCAATGTTTTAGCCTTATCTTTTACACTGAGACACGACCTCCAGTTAATCATTTAATTGCCCATCACCATTTATTTGTTGCAGAGTTGAAAGTGGTGTTCCCCAGGGATTCACATTTGGACCCTGCTTTTTCTAAATTAGATACATTAATTGGAGACTGGTGTTTAGGGCAAAATCCTTAAACGGGCAGATGGTACTAAACTCTGGAGAATGTGATTGTGATGAGAATGCCGAGTGACTTCAGAGGGACATTGACAGGGTGACCTGGCAGATGAATTACAATGTAGGGAAATGTGAGGGAATACATTTTGTTGGAAGACACACAGAGAGATCATACAGGCCTCAATGGGACAACTCTGAGGGGAGTACTGGAGCAGAGGGACCTCAGGGTTCGTGTGGATGATTCTCGAAGGTGGCCAACAAGTTGAAACAGTTGTTAAGAATGCTTGTTGGATCCTTCGGTTTATAAATAGGGGCATAGAATATAAAAGAAAGGAAGTGATGCTACACCTCTACAAATTATTGGTCAGATCACATTTGGAGCATTGTGTTCAGTTCTGAGCACTTTAGGTAAGAAAGCTTGTTAAAGCCCTGGAGAGAGTTGAAAGGAGATTTACTAGAATGATCCCAGGAATGAGAAAAGATTAGAGAGATTGGACTTATTCTCCTTGGAGCAGAGAAGATTAAAAACTGACCTTATTGAGGTGTTAAAATTGTTCATCATTTTGAACAGGGTAAAGAAGGATATTCTGTTTCGCTGGTTGGTATATCAGTAATTAGGGCTCACAACTTCAAGATTGTCAGCAAGAAAGCTAGGAGTGAGATGAGAAACATCTTTACTTAGAGAGTTGTTAGGATTTGGAAGGCACTGCCTGGGAGAGGGGTGGAGGCAGATTCCACTGAAGGTTTCAAAACAGAGTTGCATCTTTATTTGAAAGGGGTAAAGTTAGAGAGCAATGGAGATAGTGCTGGGGAATGGGATTAGCTGTGTACTCTTTCAGGAGCTAGTACAGACACAGTGGGCCAAATGGCCTTCTGTATTGTAAAGTTATATCTAAAATTCTACTCAGATCCATGGGATTGCTTAGCCCTATACAATGCATATTGCTGCCATTAGCAGATGTAGGACAGTAAACCCTGGGGTGGATGGTGGCATACAAATTAACTTAGGATAAAGGACATCTCTTGAATGGTGTTACTGTCATTGAATCCCCCACCATCAACATCCTGAGAGTTACATTGACCAGAAACCTAATTGGATTTGCCACATAAACACGGTGGCTACAAGAGCAGGTCAGAGGCTCGGAATACTCCGGCAAGTAACTCACCTCCTGACTCCCCAGAGCCTGTCCATCATCTACAAGGCACAAGTCCACCAGGGAGTGTTGTCGTTGGTGGGTAAGTTGTTGGAGGGGATTCTGTGGGACAGGATTTACATGTATTTGGAAAAGCAAGAACTGATTAGGGATAGTCAGCATGGCTTTGTGTATGGAAAATCGTGTCTCACTGACTTGATTGAGTTTTTTGAGGAAGTAACAAAGAGGATTGATGAGGGCAGAGCGGTAGATGTGATCTATATGGACTTCAGTAAGGCATTCAACAAGGTTCCCCATGGGAGACTGATTAGCAAGGTTAGATCTCATGAAATAAAGGGAGAAATAGCCATTTGGATACAGAACTGGCTCAAAGGTAGAAGACAGAGGGTGGTGGTGGAGGGTTGTTTTTCAGACTGGAGGCCTGTGACCAGTGGAGTGCTACAAGGATTGGTGCTGGGTCCAGTACTTTTCATCATTTATATAAATGATTTGGTTGTGAACATAGGGGGTGCAGTTAATAAGTTTGCTGATGATACCAAATTTGGAAGTGTAGTGGACAGCAAAGAAGGTTACCTCAGAGTATAACAGGATCCTGATCAGATGGGCCAATGGGATGAGGAGTGGCAGATGGAGTTTCGTTTAGATAAATACGAGGTGCTGCATTTTGGAAAGGCATTCAGGGCAGGACTTATACACTTAATGGTAAGGTCCTCGGGAGTGTTGCTGAACAAAGAGACCTTGGAGTGCAGGTTCATAGTTTATTGAAAGTGGAGTCGCAGGTAGATGGGATAGTGAAGAAGGCGTTTGGTATGCTTTCCTTTATTGGTCAATGCACTGAGTTTGGACATGGGTTAGGCCACTTTTGGAATACTGTCTGCAATTCTGGTCTCCCGCCTTTAGGAAGGATATTGTAAACCTTGAAAGAGTTCAGAAATGATTTACACGGATTTACTGGGGTTGGAGGATTTGAGCATTAGGGAGAGGCTGAATAGGCTAGGGCTGTATTCCCTGGAGAGTCAGAGGCTGAGGGGTGACATTACAGAGGTTTATGAAAACGTGAGGGGCATGAGTAGTGTGAATGGTCAAGTTATTTTCCCTAAATGGTAGGGGAGTCCAAAACTAGAGAGCATTGGTTTAAGGTGAGAGGGGAAAGATCAAAGAGGAACCTAAGGGGCAAGATTTTCACACAGAGGGTGGTGCATGTATGTAATGAGCTGCCAGAGGAAGTGGTGGAGGCTGGTACGATTACAACATTTAGAACATAGAGCATATAAAACATAGAACATTATAGCACAGTACAGGGCCTCAATGTTGCAACAACCTGTGGAACCAATTTGAAGCCCATCTCTCTGACACTATTCCGTTTTCATCCATATTTTTATCCAATGCCCATTTAAATGCCCTTAAAGTTGGCGAATCTACTACCGTTGCAGGCAAAGCATTCCATACCCTTACTACACTCTAAGTAAAGAAACTACCTCTGACATCTGTCCTATATCTATCACTCCTCAATTTAAAGCTATGTCCCCTCTGTTTGCCGTCCCCATACTTGGAAAAAGGCTCTCACTGTCCACCCTATCTAACCCTCTGATTATCTTATATGTCTCAACTAAGTCACCTCTCAACCTTCTTCTCTCTAATGAAAACAGCCTCAAGTCCCTCAGCCTTTCCTCATAAGACCTTCCCTCCATACCAGGCAACATCCAGTAAATCTCCTTTGAACCGTTTCCAAAGTTTCCACATCCTTCCTATAATGCAGTAACCAGAACTATAGCATGACCTCATGGCTCTGAAACTCAATCCCTCTATCAATAAAAGCACACCATATATCTTCTTAACCACCCTATCAACCTGGGTGTCAACTTTCAGGGATCTTTATACATGGACACCGAGATCTCTCTGCTCATCCACATTACAAAGGATCTTACTACTAGCTCTGATTTAGAGATGTCAGTGTTGGACTGGGGTGTACAAAGTTACAAATCCCCCAACACCAGGTTATAGTCCAACAGGTTTATTTGGAAACAGTAGCTTTCGGAGCGCTGCTCCTTCAGGTGGTTGTGGAGGACACAAGTGTAAGACACAGAATTTATAGCAAAAGTTTACAATGTGATGTAACTGAAATTATACATTGAAAAATACCTTGATTGTTTGTAGAGTCTCTCATTTGTTAGAATGACCATGATAGCTTCACTTCTTTCATGTGTAAATCACAAAACGTTTTTAAAAAGTTAAATTCTCAGGTTAACTGTAACAATTGGTGTTAGCCAGACAGTATGTTGAAGGTGTTAGCCCCCTGTGTTCCCTGTCTGTGCCATAATGTTTAGACTGATTCTAATCTAAAAGGTGAGATAACAGAGTCTTACATCGATTCATGTAGTTTTTGAGCAAAGTACAATGTAACTCTGCAAGTACAAATCCACCCCACAAACGTATATGTGTATGTGTGCATGTGGGGCTGTATGTGCACACATATGTAGTTCTGCAGCTTATCTATGTCTCTCTTTAACCTAAATTATCCTTCAGCACTATTCACAACTCCATCGACCTTAGTGTCATCTGCAAATTTACTAACTCACCCTTCTACGTCCTCATCCAGGTCATTTATAAAAATGACAAACAGCAGTGGTCCCAAAACAGACCCTTGTTGTACACCACTAGTCACTTAACCCCAAGATAAACAATTCCTATCAATCACCACCCTCTGTCTTCTTTCAGCTAGTCAACTTCTGATCCAAACCGCTAAATCACCCTCAATCCCATGTCTCCGTATTTTGTTCCACAGCCTACCGTGGGGAACCTTATCATACACCGTACTGAAATCCATATCCACCACATCAACCGCTTTACCCCCATCCACCTGTTTGGTCACTTTCTCTAAGATCTCAATAAGGTTTGTGAAGCACAACCTACCCTTCACAAAACCATGTTGACTATCCCTAATCAGCTTATTTCTTTCTAGATGATTATAAATCCTATCTCTTATAACCTTTTCCAATACTTTACCAACAACTGAAGTAAAGCTCACAGGTCTATAATTACCAGGGTTGTCCCTACTCCCCTTCTTGAACAAGGGAACAACATTTGCTATCCTTCAGTCTCCTGACAGTATTCCTGTCGACAATGATGACATAAAGATCAAAGCCAAAGGCTCTGGAATCTCCTCCCTGGCTTCCCAGAGAATCCAAGGATAAATCCCATCCGGCCCAGGGGACCTACTTATTTTCACACTTTCCAGAATTGCTAACATCTCCTCCTTGTGAATCTGAATCCCATCTAGTCTAGTAGCCTGTAAATCAGTATTCTCCTCAATAACATTGTTTTTTCCCTGGGTGAATACTGATGAAAAATATTCATTTAGTGCTTCCCCTGTCTCCTCAGACCTCCACGCACAGCTTCCCACTCCTGTCCTCAATTGGCCCTAATCTTACTCTTGTTATCCTTTTATTCCTGTTATACCGACAGAAAGGCATCTGGATGGGTATATGAATAGGAGGGGGTTAGAGGGATATGGGCCAAGTGCTGGCAAATGGGACTAGATTAGTTTAGGATATCTGGTCAGCATGGACGAGTTGGACTGAAAGGTTTGTTTCCGTGCTGTATATCTCTATGACTCTAAGTCAGGAGTGTTATGGAATACTCCCCACTTGCCTGGATGGATGTAGCTCCAACAATATTCAAGAAGCCATCCAGGATAAAGCAGCCCACTTGATTGGTACCACAACCACAAACACCCACACCCTTCACCATCAACGCTCAGTAGCTGCAGTAAATGGTACAAGTTGCACTGCAAACATTCACCAAACATACTCAGGTAGCACCTTCCAAACCCATGACCACTTCCATTTGGAAAGACAAGGGAGCAGACACCTGGGAATACCACCCTCTGTAAGTTCCCCTCCAAGACCCTCACCATTCTGACTTGGAAACATATCATCATTCCTTCAGTATCGCTGGGTCAAAATCCTGGAATTCCCTCCTTAAAGGTGTTGTGGGTCAACCTACAGCACATGGACTGCCACGGTTCAAGAGGCAGGTCATCCCCACCTTCTCAAGGGCAATTAGGGAAGGGGAGTAACCGCTGGCCCAGTCAGCGACACCCACATCCCAGAAGTGAATGAAAAAACCTCATTGAATTCTGGAACAGATTTGAGGAGCTGAATCATCTCCTGTTGCCAAGTGAAAGGTCATATGATTCTGGTAAAAGGCTACAACATAGTGACTGTTTTTGTGGACAATGTCACAATGCCTTATTTACACTGAGTTCCTCTTTGCTGACATCAGCAGACAGCAGGGAATGGTGGGCTGCAGCTGCTTCCTGGACTGAGAGCTCCTCATTGAAGCTGATGTGGAGCTCAGACTAGGGACAACTTTCAGTTCCACAACCATCTTTTACCACAGTGATTACTTAACTGCTCAGAATGAAATATTACTGACAATTAAAGGACTGATTTTAATATTGCTACTCCTGTCCGATAAGTGACCAAGTGACAGTATCTGCTTCGGAACTTTCTATGGATCAATTATTTTAATAATGTCAATTTTCCGAGCTCTCTCATATTTCCATGAATCACACAAAGTAATGACATAAATTCAAACCTCATCATAAGACAAAAGACTCTGGATTTGATATTCTAAATAAAATAGCAACAGAATAGTTCATATCAAATTATTGATCTGTACGGAGTTTCTCAACATTGATTCTGGAGATGGAACATTCTAGACTTGGACTTGGACTGTTGGAATTACACATCTCCACAATGTAACTTTTATTGATTAAGAAGTTGCAAAAATAGTTCACAGATCTTTCTTGAAACAAAAATCTTTTCTTTACCTTTGGTACCTTCGGTGGCCAAGCAGTTTGTCAAACAACTGACCAGAACAAACAGTACGATTATTCGTAGAGACTTCATTTCCAGGCTGCGTCTGTGACAGAGATCTGGAGGCAATGAGTCTGTAACTCAGTTCAAAACCACAACTCTGCACACACCACAGCCTTTTGAGCAACTGGTCAAAGAGGTTAGAGCAAACCTCAACAAACATTTACTGTCATGGGTATTTCCAAAACAAAGAAGATCAATTTGTATCAAGTCTAGAGTAGGCTTTTCGGTCCAACCAGTTCATGCCGACTGTAATCCCAAACTAAACCCCTGTGCGTAGTCCCTATCCCTCCAAACCTTTCCTGTTCATGAACTTATCTAAATGTCTTTTAAACATTGTAACTGTGTTCATATCCAACACTTCCTCTGGAAGTTCATCCCACTCACAAACTACTCTTTGTGTAAAAAAAAATTGCCTCTCCTGTCTTTTTAAAATCTTTCTCCTCTTGACCTTAAAGATATATCCCCCAGTCTTGAAATGCCCCACCGTAGGGAAAAGACAAATGCTATGCACCTTATCTAACCCTCTCATGATTCTATAAACCTCTATAAGGTCACCCCTCAACCTCCTACATTCCAATGGAAAAACATCCCAGCCTATACAGCCTCTCCCTAAACTCGAAACCTCCATTCCAGGAACGTTGTGGTAAACCTTTTCTGAATCCTCTCTAATTTAATAATATTCTTCCTATAGCTCTTGGGACTTTTTTCAAATTGTACAGTTCATCTCTTTCTATAAACTTTGGATAATTAACTTGACTTCAAGAAGCTTACATTTAAAAAGATTATTCTGATTCATTGGCATTGCAGAGTATAAAGTGTTCATTGCAAATTTATGAAGAATAGACTGGCCCCAAATTAAAGGATTGTCTGGCTTTGAGATGTGTGGAGCAGTCTGACTGTAATAGTCTTCAGCAAGATGGCTGCAGGTCAAGAAATTCTCAGTCTCTGCCTATCGAGAGTCGCCAAAGGCTCAAATCCAGGATATTTAGTCCATAATATTTAGAAACTGGAGCCAGCCGTTTGTCACCTCGAATCTGTTCCAATATTCACTACAATCACGGCTGATCCTCTACATGATCTTCACCTTGCTATTCAGCTCCACATCCCTTGATTCCCCTGAGATTAAAGATCTACTGAGGTCAAATGATCCTGAATGTCCAGTTGCTGCTACTTTAACTCTGCCCTGTTCCCAGGCCATCATCCCTGGCTCAGGGTTGCTGCAGTGCTCCAGTGAAGCTTAGTGCAAGTGGGAGGAACACCAACTTGTTTTCTGCTTAGAGACCCTGCAACCTTCTAGACCCAATATCATTTTACTTCTGAGGTAGGGTCACTTACCTGAAAATATTAACTTTGATTTCTCCCCAGCATGGTGGCACAGTGGTTAGCACTGCTGCCTCACAGCGCCAGAGACCTGGGTTCAATACCCGGCTCAGGCAACTGTCTGTGTGGAGTTTGCACGTTCTCCCCGTGTTAGCGTGGGTTTCTTCCCACAGTCCAAAGATGTTCAGGTTAGGTGAATTAGCCATGCTAAATAAAGGGGAATGGGTCTGGGTGGGTTGATCTTCGGTGGGTCGGTGTGGACTTGTTGGGCCGAAGGGCCTGTTTCCACACTATAAGTAATCTAATCTAATGCTGCCAGACCTGCTGAACCTTTCCATCAATTTCTGTTTTTGTTTCAATAATTTTAAGGCTGAGTACCTTCTTCCATGTTGTTAGCCCAACTCCCACAAACCAAGCCCTGTCATCACATGGGCTGCTCCCACAATCAATCCATAGTCAGCCCCTAATCGTCCCCATTCTGACCTTTACTCACTCCTTTGTCTATCCAAATGCTATTCTGTCTCTGGGCTCTATCTTGACCTATACTTTCCTTCTCTCTGTCTCCCCCCTACCTTCAGCAAACTTTTCCCAGCTACCATCCATCCTGAAGAAATATCACCAGACTCAAAACATTAACAGTTTTTCTCTCACCACAGATGCTTCCAGACCTGCAGAGTTTCTCCAGCAATTTCTGTTTTGATCCACTGAGCTCTGTCAGATAAAAATCAATGACTGAGCATCTCTGCAGTAGTCCCTTTGAGATGGTACAGGAACATTGACACATTTCTGCAGCGCATCTTGTAGATGGTGCACACTGCTACTCCTGAGCATTGGTGGTGGAGGGAATGGATGCAGTTCCAACCAGGTGGGCTGCTTTATCCTGGATGGTGGCAAGTTACTCAAGCTTCTGTTTTCTGTAAAGATCTCAAACATATGAATTACAAGTAAAAGTGGGCCATTTGGACCCTTGAGCATGTTCCACAATTTGGTAAGACTGTGATTGTCTTTCTATATCCAATCCCACATTGCATCAACTCTTTCTCTTTAAATAAAAGGAGGCCACAGCTGATCCCATTGAGAAACGAGGGGTTAAGAAAAACAAAATCTCTTGAAGTTTCCAGTGATTGCTGTAAAGATCCTGAAGGAATGTTCCAAAACCTAGAAGAGCAGGTTTTAGCCGGAGTTTCAGGAATCTCGGGCTTGCGTTGATGTCATCCTGTCAATAGCAGGTGAAAATTCCAAATAGTTCAGTCACAGAACTCGATGCAAAGATGCCGAATGGAATTTGACAGGAATCTAATTTCACTAAAAGCTGCTGAAACTGCTCATTGTTTCTAAACTGACCAAGCCTTTCTGAAAGGTGACCCCACTGCTCGAGGAAGGTTATATGTGTGAAGTGACTGTGGACAGGTAGCGACATCTGCAAGTGGCTGACTTTACAATAGCTCCCATTGCCATCAGCAATATCTGAAAACCATCTGAGAATTCGTGTACAAGGTGAACTCACCTACCAAAGCAGAGGCCAGCATTTCAGAACATGTCCAAGTTATGTTCTGTCAGAGGACCTTGGGCTATAATGTTTCAGTTTCTGGTCAATAATAACCCTCAGGATGTTGATGGTGGGGGGGTTCAGTGATTTTAACACCATTGAATGTCAAGGGATGATAGATTCTCTCTTGCTGGAGATGATCATTGCCTGACATTTGTGTGTCTGTTGCTGATGTCAGTCTCATCTCACCCCCTTGGCTTTTCCTTTTGTTCCTTCCTCATTCACGACTTTGTCTTCTTGTTATTTGGGCGGCACGGTGGCTCAGTGGTTAGCACTATTACCTCACAGCCGCAGGGACTCAGGTTCAAGTCCACCCTCAGACCACCGTTTGTGCGGAGTTTACACATTCTCCTCATGCCCAGAACAGGCCCTTCAGCCCTCGATGTTGCACCGACTTGTGAAAATAATCTGATGCCCATCTAATCTGTACCATTCCATTATTATACATATCTATGTCCAATGCCCATTTAAATGCCCTTAATGTCGATGAGTCTACTACTTTTGCAGGCAGGCCGTTCCACACCCCTACTACTCTGAGTGAAGAAACTAACTCTGATATCTGTGCTAAATCTATCAATTTAAAGCTATGCCCCCTCGTGCTCGCCATCACCATCCAAGGAAAAAGGCCCTCCCTGTCCACCCTATCTAACCCTCTGATTATGTTATACGTCTCGATTAAGTCACCTCTCAACCTTCTTCTCTCTAACAAAACAGCCTCAAGTCCTTCAGCCTTTCCTCATAAGACCTTCCTTCCATACCAGGGAACATCCCAGTAAATCTCCTCTGAACCCTTGCCAAAGCTTCCACATCCTTCTTATAATGCGGTGACCAGAACTGTACACAATACTCCAGGTGCGGCCGAACAATCTCCCTACTAATAAACACCATATGCCTTCTTAACAACCCTATCTGTCTGGGTGGCACCTTTCAGGGTCTTATGCACCTGGACACCGAGATCTCTCTGTTCATCTACACGACCAAGAGTTTTACCATTAGCCCAGTACTCTGCATTCCTGTTGTTAAAGTGAATATTTGAGGCGGCCCAGGGAATCCCTTGTGTAATCAGACCTGTAAAACCTCTCTCTTGGTTCATCTCGAGATCGTACTCTTTGGAAGTCTGGAATAAAAGCCTCTTACAGACAGTTTAGTTTAATTTTAGTCACCTCCTTTATTTACCTATAGCATCACTGTTACAACATAACACTGATACCTATAAGCTAAACTAACTAGGTTCTGATAACCTCGGAGAGGAGGGTAGCAGCTGTTCAGGTGCCCCAGCAGGTTACTCTGACGTACTGATACAAAGTGCCTTCCTTTATAGAAAAGTTTACTAAAACATTGCGTGTTCTTAATTAGACAGATAACAGTGAAAGACAAGAAAAGTGAACTGACAGGTCTGTGTCACTCCTACAGGCCTAAGCCATTCATCAGGTGGGAAAAACATACCCAGCCGAGTCCGGTGCCTGCTGGCGAGATAAACTCCTAGCATAAAGAGGTACCAGTCTGAGCTAATTGGAGAGTTCATAAGGTATCCTTGCACAGCTCACATGTCTGATATAATTATTTTACAAAATGGCTTCTTAGTAAAGAGCACAAACATTTGACCATAAAATGGCTCCCTGACACATTGTGCCAGAATCTCTTCAATGTTTGGCCGAGAATAATTTCTAAGCTAGGAGCAGACTCCTGCTTTTTAAGCCCTGAATCATTTTGTACCTGAGGCTGAGATGTTATTGTCAGGTTACATTTAAACTGACTCATTAGCCTTTGAATTAAACATGCTTTCTTTTCAGGGTTGTGAGTCAAATCCAAATAAGATCTGATTGGTTAGAATTAACAGAGGGGCGGTCTGTAGAGTGGTCGGTAAGTACAGCAAGTAAGTTAAGGCTTCATTAATATTACCTTTTACGGAGTTTGTATTTAATAATCGGTAATGGCTACTCAATATCATCATAAAGTCCCAAAATGCAATTAAATTCAATCCACTAAGAGCTAAGATAAGCACTAAGAGTTAATTTTCTATTGGCTCCAACAGCGTCAGCACTAAAATGGTCTCTCTCTCTCTAATGTCCTTTTGAACTCTCACGTCAGGGTTTTGTAACAGCAAAGTTTTTTCTCTCTGTGTCTGCCCGCTTGCAAGGAGTAATAAGAATCCATTATAATTGACATCATCTGACCATTAATTCCAAAGCTTTTGATAATACTGAGTTTCATTTCAGGGTCAGAATCAGACACTGTCATTAATTTCACAAGGGACCGGCTGTGAATGTTATCACTCGGTGTCCTGTTCACACAGATCCACCGATGCTGAGGCAAATGTTCTTCATTGCCTTACAGCATCCTGTTCTCACTCGGTGAGCCCAGATATCCCTATCTTCTGCATTCCTCAAGTTCCCCCCTTTTTATGAGCCTGTCTATTAAAGTAGTAAATGAGCTCTATAATTCATCATTACATTTTAGTCTGAATGTTTAAAAACAAGTTTTAAGGCTCTAGACGTTCTCATTGTTACTTGTTCCGAAGTGAACTACCTCACACTTTTCTGCATTAAACCCCATTTACCACTTCTCAGCCCAGCTCTGCATCTTATCTACGTCCCTTTGTAACCCACAACTTCCTTCAACACTATCCTCAACTCTGCCTACCTTAGTATCATTCGCAAATTGACTAACCCATCCTTCTACATCCACATCCAAATCATTTATAAAAATGACAAACCACAGTGGCCCCAAAACAGATCCTTGTGGTACGCCACTAGGAACTAAACTCCAGGATGAACAACTCCCATCAACCAGGTGAAAGTGAGGACTGCAGATGCTGGAAAAGCACAGAACAGGCCCTTCAGCCCTTATTGTTGTGCTGACCAGTGAAAATAATCTGATACCATAAATCTCTCCACCCCAAAGGCTCCCTGCCTCATTCCTGATGAAGGACGCCTGCCCAAAATGTTGATTTTCCTGCTCCTTGGATGCTGCCTGACCTGCTGTGCTTTTCCAGCACCATTTAATCTTGATCTTCCATCAACCACCACCCTCTGTCTTGTTTCAGTTAGCCAATTTCTGATCCAAACCGCTAAATCACCTTCAATCCTGAAACTCTCTATTTTGTACAATAGCCCACTATGTGGAATTTTATCAAATGTCTTACTGAGGTCCATATACACCACATCAACCACCTTACCTTCATCCACCTGTTTTATCACCTTCTCGCAGAGCTCAATAAGGTTAGTGAGGCACGACCTACCCTTCACAAAACCATGTTGACTATCCCCTAATCAAATTATTCCTTTCCAGATGATTATAAATCCTATCTCTTATAACCTCTTCCAACACCTTACCCACAACTGAAGTACGGCTCACTGGTCTATAATTACCAGGGTTGTCCTGACTCCCCTTCTTAAACAAGGGAACAACATTTGCTACCTTCCAGTCTTCTGGCACTACTCCTGTTGACAATGATGACATAAAGATCAAAGTCAAAGCCTCTGCAATCTCCTCCCTAACCTCCCGGAGAATCCGAGGATAAATCCCATCCAGCCCAGGGGTCTTATCTATTTTCAGATCTTTCAAAATTGCTAAAGCCTCCTCTCTGTGAACCTCAATCCCATCTAATCTAGTAGCCTGTATCTCTGTATTCTCACTAACATTGCCCTTTTCCGATGTGAATACTGATGAAAAGTATTCATTAAGCACTTCCCCAATGTCCTCAGATTCCACACACAACTTTGCACCACTATCTTTGATTAGCCCGAATCTTACTCTAGTCATTCTTTGATTCCTGATATACCTATAAGGCTTTAGGGTTTTACTTGATTCTATCTGCCAATAACTTCTCATGTCCCCTCCTGGCTCTTCTTAGCCCTCTCTTTAGATCTTTTCTGGCTAACTTATAACTCTCAAGCCCCCTAACTGAGCCTTCATGCCTCATCCTCACATAAGCTTTCCTCTTCCTCTTGACAAGAGCTTCAACCTCTTTAGTAAACCACAGCTGTCTCTCTCTCTCTCTCTCTCGACAACTACCTCCCTGTCTGATAGGTATATACTTATCAAGGACCTGCAGTAGTTGTTCCTTCAGTAAGCTCCACGTTACAAGAGTGTCCATCCCCTGGAGTTTCCTTCCCCATCCAATGCATCCTAAATCTTGCCTAATCACATCATAATTGCCTTTCCCCAGTTATACCTCTTACCCTGCAGTATACACCTATCCCTGCCCATTGCTATTGTAAACATAACCAAATTATGGTCACTATTGCCAAAGTGCTCCCCTACCTCCAAATCTAACACCTGGTTGCATTTGTTCTCCAGCACCAAATCCAATATGATGTCACCCTTTAGTGGCCTGTCTACATACTGTGTCAGAAAACCCTCCTGCACACATTGAGCAAAAACTGACCCATCTAAACTACTTCTACTATAGTATTCCCAGTCAATATTGGGGATGTTAAAGTCCCCCATAACAACTACCCTGTTACTCTCACTCCTATCAAGAATCATCTTTACTATCCTTTCCTCTACATCCCTGGAACAATTCAGAGGCCTATAGAAAACTCTCAACAGGGTGACTTCTCCTTTCCTGTTTCTAACCTCAGCCCAAACTCCCTCAGTGGCTGAGTCCTCAAACATTCTCTCAGCTGCTGTAATACTACCCTTGATTAACAGCGCCACACCCCCACCTCTTTTACCATCTTCTCTGCTCTTACTGAAACATCTAAATCCTGGAATCTGCAACAACCATTCCTGTCCCTCTAGCCATGTCTCTGAAATGGCCACCATGGGTGGCACGGTGGCACAGTGGTTAGCACTGCTGCCTCACAGCGCCGGGGACCCAAGTTCAATTCCCGACTCAGGCGACTGACTGTGTGGAGTTTGCACATTCTCCCCGTGTCTGTGTGGGTTTCCTCCGGGTGCTCCGGTTTCCTCCCACAGTCCAAAGATGTGCAGGTTAGGTGAATTGGCCAGGATAAATTGCCTGCAGTGTTAGGTAAAAGGGGTAAATGTAGGGGTATGGGTGGGTTGCGCATCGGCGGGTTGGTGTGGGCTTGTTGGGCCGAAGGGCCTGTTTCCATACTGTAAGTAATCTAATCTAATCAAAATCCCAGGTACCAACTCATGCTGAAGGTTCACCCACCTTATTCCGGACGCTCCTGGCATTGACGCACACACATTTCAAACCAACATCCTAATTGCCGGTGCCCTCTCGTGACCTTGTAAACCTATCCCTGACCTCACTATCCTCAACCTCCTGTACACTGGAACTGCAATTCAGATTCCTATCCCCCGCTGCATTTGCTTAAACCCATCCGAAGAGCATTAAAAATTTCATCCCCCAGGATATTGGTACCCCTCTGGTTCAGGTGTAGACCATCCTGGAGAGGTCCCACCTTCCCCTGAAAGAGTTCCATTATCCAAGAACTATTTCCTCCCACGATCCAAAGGTGTGCAGGTTGGGTGGATCGGTCAGGGTAGGGGTCTGGGTCTGGGTCTGGGTCTGGGTCTGGATGGGATGCTCTGTGCAAGGTCAGTGCAGACCCAAAGGTCTAAACCGCCTCTATCTGTACTGTTGGGATTTTATTTGCCACTTGTCTGACCAAGCCTGGGTGTGGACATGGACTGTTTCAGTATTTGAGGAACTGCCAATGGTATCGTAGACAATGAGGCCACTGTCACTGAATTCCTGTACTGGAATCTCTGCTGATGACACTGGTGGTCAGTTACCATCACCGCAGTCACTGCAAAAGGGGAAGTAAAAGTAACAAATGCTATCAAACACAGCTGCATTGATGGTTCATGCTGAATTCACAATATAGTGGAGTGTTTTGAAATATTTTCTCCTTCTCAAAGTCTCCTCAAACTGTACTTTGTAGTTTCCTCAGACAGAATCTTCCAAACCCCCGACCACTTCCATCTTGAAGGACCAGAGCAGCAGATCCATGGGAACACCACCCCCTGCAAGTTCCCCTCCGAGCCACTCACCATCCTGACTTGGAAATATATCACTGTTCCTTCACTGTCACTGGGTCAGAATCCTGGAATTCCCTCCCTAAGGGCATTGTGGGTCTACCCACAGCACACGGACTGCAGTGGAACCCCACTTTCTCAAGGGGCAACTAGGGACGGGCAATAAATGCTCAAATCCCGTGAACTAAAAGAAGTGATAATGTACAGCAGGAAATGTGAAAGGGCAGAAAAGTGAACCACACCCTCACAGGCACTGACATGGATCCAAATCACAGAGTCTTCCCAAAGCAGCTGTGCCCAAGGCTTGTCTTACTTGTTCACGTTGTTTGTGTTTCTCTGAGGTAGCTCAGGCCTGATGTTTATTCACTGGAACCATGGGGTGAGTGGGAGAGGACATCCCTCAGCTAACCATCCAAAGCATTAATCAAGCCAGCTCAGCTGAATGAGACAGCAGTGTATTGACTGAGCTGGCTGGATCCAGTTTCAGTTCCAGAGCAATGGCTGATACAGTCTGTCCTGGATAACACAGTCAGCAATCCCACTCCATCCCACAGAAACTACAAATACAATCAAAAAGTATCAGTGAGGGATCAGGCTGGCATTTTCAAAAAAATCTTTGAGGAACAGCGAGAGGCGGGAGCCGGGAGGAGGTGACGTTGGAGCGAGGTGATTGTCGGGAAGGCCGGTCAGTACATTTAAACTTCTTACTTCAGGCCAGCGAGGGAGGAGCGAACAAAGGACTTCTGGGAAGGGTAAGTAGAACAGTTTATATTTGCATGATTGCTCAGAGGGAAGGGGGAAGAGGAGCAGAGCAGTAGTCATTAGGGACTCAATAGTTAGAGGGACAGATAGGAGGTTCTGTGGGGACAAAAGAGACTCACGGTTGGTGTGTTGCCTCATGGGTGCCACGGTCCGTGATGTCCCTGATCGTGTTTTTGGGATCCTCGGTGGGTGGGGGGGGGGGAAGAGCAGCCCCAAGTTGTGGTCCACATTGGCACCAACGACATAGGTCGGAAGAGAGGTGGGGACTTGAGGCAGAAATTCAGGGAGCTAGGATGGAAGCTTAGAGCTAGGACAAACAGAGTTGTTTTCTCTGGTTTGCTGCCCGTGCCACGTGCCAGTGAGGTGGGGAATAGGAAAGGAGTTGAACACATGGCTACAGAGATGGTGCAGGAGGGAGGGTTTCGGGTTTTTGGATAATTGGAGCTCTTTCTGGGGTGGGTGGGACCTCTACAAGCAGGATGGTCTTCATCTAAACCAGAGGGGCACCAATATCCTGGGGGGGAAATTCACTACAGCTATTAAGGTGGATTTAAACTAATACAGTAGGAGGGTGGGAACCAAAATTGTAGGACAGGTACAGAAGAGGATGAGAGTAGGGAGTTCCAAAATCAAGTATCTGACACTGGCAAGGGGGGACCTGGTTTGAAGTGTGTGTATTTCAACGTGAGGAGCATCTGAAATAAAGTGGGTGAACTGGCAGCGTGGGCTGGTACCTGGGACTTCGATGTTGTGGCCATTACAGAGACATGGATAGAGCAGGGACAGGAATGGCTGTTGCAGGTTCTGGGATTCAGATGTTTCAGTAAGAACAGAAAAGATGGTAAAAGAGGGGGAGGTGTGGCATTGTTGATCAGGGACAATATTACAGTTGTAGAAAGGATGTTTGGGGACTCGTTAACTGAGGAGTATGGGCTGAGGTTAGAAACAGGAAAAGAGAAGTCACCATGCTGGGAGTTTTCTATAGGCCTCCGAATAGTCCCAGAGATGTAGAGGAAAGGATAGCAAAGATGATTCTCGATAAGAGTGAGAGAGGCAGGGTAGTTATCACAGGGAACTTCAACAATCCAAATACTGACTGGGATCACTACAGTACGAGTACTATAGATGGGTCAGTTTTTGTCCGGTGTGTGCAGGAGGGCTTCCTGACACAGTATGTAGAGAGGCCAACAAGGGGCGAAACCACTTTAGATTTAGTACTGGGTAACGAGCCTGGCCAGGTGTTAGATTTGGAATTAGGTGAACACTTTGGAGACAGTGATCACAATTCTGTCAGGTTTATTTTAGTGATGGAAAGGGATAGGTGTACTCCACCGAGCAAGAGTTACAGCTGGGGGAAGGGAAATTACGATGCAATTAGGAAAGATTTAGGAAGCGTAGAATGGGGAAGGTAACTGCAGGGGATGAGCACATTAAAAATGTGGAGCTTATTCAAGGAAAAGCTCCTGTGAGTCCTAGATAAGTATGCACCTGTCAGACAGGGAGGAAGATATAGAACGTGTGAGCTGTGGTTTACTAAGGAAGTGGAATCCCTGATCAAGAAGAAGAAGGCGGCTTATGTTAGGACAAAATGTGAAAACTCAGTTGGGCTCTTGAGGGTTACAAGGAAGTCAGGAAAGACCTAAAAAGAGAGCTCAAAAGAGCCAGGAGGAGACATGAGAAGTTGTTGGTGGATAGGATCAGGGTTAACCCTAAGGCTTTTCATAGGTATGTCAGGAATAAAAGAATGACGAGAGTTAAATTAGGGCCAATCGGAGGAGATCCAAGACGGCGGTGACTCAGCAAGTCTGAGTCTACAGAGCCCTTCCCAAAACCTGGACAAAGTGGGTTACCTGCCCCCACCACACTTGCCAAACCACCCAAAAAATTTCTTTAATCTTAATTAGCTGCTGAATATTATATTTAAACAGTCTAATACTGAGTGGATAATGAGTAAATCAAAGGGACCCCACAGCTCTCAGAAAACAAAGACCCCTCCCCCACCCTCCTCTCCTCCGGCTGCAGCTGATGTAAAAACAGGCCTTATAGAGATGATTGCCAGATTGGAATCGACACTCGTCAATTTCATCGCAGAATCCCGACAGAGGTGGAATGCATTCGAAGAAAAGCTGCAAAAACAGAATCAAACCATCGGGGAACTACAGGGCCGAGTGGAGGGGGCGGAACTAAAGGCCACGACCTCCGAGGCTGCAGCACAAACAGCTGCAGAACAGGTGCGAGCTCTGGAGCAGAGAATCAGGGCCTTTGAAATTTACATCGATGATATTGACAACAGAAATCGGAGAAAGAATATTCGGTTGCTGGGCCTTCCCGAGCAAGAAGGGAAGGGACAGCTAGCAGCATTTCTGGAGCGATGGCTGCCCCAGCTTTTAAACCTGCGGGCTGAAACTGACCGGGTAAGGGTGGAGTGGGCCCACCGGGTCGCAGTACGTGGATCTGGCCCAAACCAGCGCCCACGCCCGGTCCTGTTCCGGCTGCAGAGTTATCGGGAGAGGCAGATACTTCTGGATGCCTCCAGAAAGCTTGGAAAGGATCCTAAAGCTATGATTCATGAAGGATCCAAGATTATGTTATTTCAGGACTTCTCCCTGGCTTTGGCACGAAGAAGGAAGGCGTTTGATGAGGTGAAGAAATGTCTCAGGAACTTAAATATTCAATACACCTTACGCTACCCAGCGACGTTATGCTTTACCCACGAAGGATCCGAGTATAATTTTAGATCACCAGAACAGGCCAAGAAACTTTTAGACTCGGTTAAATAAATCGTAAGAGACAATTTATGTTGGCTTGCCTCTCCCACACTCCGTGGGGAGAAATGGATACTTTATTCTACTTTACTTTTGCCTCTGGGAGCGGGGTTGTCTTCCTTGCTATCTTATGTTATTATACTTAACTGTAATCTGTTGGAGTTGTAATTTTATAGTTATGTGTGTTTGTACGTGGCATTGATGCTATCAGATATACTCAGGTATGGGTGGGGAGGGGTGGGGGTGCGGCGCTCACTGTTAACTCTAGCTCGGTATTATATCTAAATCCTATTAAGGAGCGCCCGGGTCGAGGGTGGGACACTGTTTGGGAGAGGATATGGTGGAACGTTGGAAAGGTAGTAAGGCCCCCTGAGAACAAGGGGGAAGATCTCCATTCAAACATGTTTAATTTTTTGTTCTTATTGTTTGGAAATAACTTCCTTTTTATCATATTGTTATGAGTGTATTAGAGAACATTGTCTCTTATTTGAAGGATGTAAGCGACTCAACTATACACTCTGGATGATTGTGGATTAGTTGAATTTTGATGATTATATATTTAAGATCTATTTTTATATTAATGTTTGCGCTTGAAAATTCTGCTTATTTTTGTAAATTTGTCAAAATGTTAAATTTCCAATAAAAATATCTATTAAAAAAAATTAGGGCCAATCAAGGATAATAGTGGGAAGTTGTGTGTGGAGTCAGAGGAGATAGGGGAAGCACTAAATAAATATTTTTCGACAATGTTCACTATAGAAAATGAAAATGTTGGCGAGGAAGATACAGAGATCCTTGCATCTAGACTAGAAGAGATTGAGGTTCACAAGGAAGAGGTATTAGAAATACTGCAGAGTGTGAAAATAGACAAGTCCCCTGGGCCGGATGGGATCTATCCTAGGATCCTCTGGGAAGCAAGGGAAGAGATTGCCGAGCCTTTGGTATTGATCTTCAAATCATCATTGTCTACAGGAATAGTGCCTGAGGACTGGAGGATAGCAAATGTGGTTCCCTTGTTCAAAAAGGGTAGTAGAGACAACCCTGGGAATTACAGACCAGTGAGTCTCACTTCAGTTGTTGGTAAAGTGTTGGAAAAGGTTATAAGAGATAGGATTTATAACCATTTAGAAAAGAATAATCTGATCAGGGACAGTCATCATGGTTTTGTGAAGGGTAGGTCGTGCCTCATGAATCTTATTGAGTTTTTTGACAAAGTGAGCAAACAGGTAGATGAGAGTAAACCGGTTGATGTGGTGTATATGGATTTCAGCAAGGCGTTCAATAAGGTTCCCCACAGTAGGCTATTGTACAAAATGCAGAGGAATGGGATTGTGGGAGATATAGCAGTTTGGATCAGTAATTGGCTTGCTGAAAGAAGACAGAAGGTGGTGGTTGATGGGGAATGTTCATCCTGGAGTCCAGTTACCAGTGGTGTACCGCAAGGGTCGGTGTTAGGTCCACTGCTGTTTGTCATTTTTATAAATGGCCTGGATGAGGGTGTAGAAGGGTGGGTTAGTAAATTTGCAGATGACACTAAGGCCGGTGGAGTTGTGGATAGTGACAAAGGATGTAGTAGGTTGCAGAGAGACATAGATAGGATGCAGAGCTGGGCTGAGAGGTGGCAAATGGAGTTTAATGTGGACAAGTATGAGGTGATACAATTTGGATGTAGTAATCGGAATGCAAAGTACTGGGCTAATGGTAAGATTCTTGGGAGAGCAGAGAGATCTCGGTGTCCGTGTACACAGATCCCCGAAAGTTGCCACCCAGATTGACAGGGTTGTTAAGAAGGCGTAGAGTGTTTTGGCCTTTATTAATAGAGGGATTGAGTTCCAGAACCAGGAGGTTATGCTGCAACTGTACAAAACTCTGGTATGGCCACACTTGGAGAATTGTGTACAGTTCTGGTCACTGCATTATAGGAAGGATGTGGAAGCTTTGGAAAGGGTACAGAGGAGATTTACTGGGATGTTGCCTGGTATTGAAGGAATGTCTTATGAGGAAAGGCTGAGGGCCTTGAGGCTGTTCTCGTTAGAGAGAAGAAGGTTGAGAGGTGACTTAATAGAGACATTTAAGATAATCAGAGGATTAGATAGGGTGGACAGGGAGAGCCTTTTTCCAAGTATGAGGACGGCGACCACAAAGGGACACAACTTTAAAGTGAGGGGCAGTAGGTATAAGACAGATGTCAGAGGTAGTATCTTTACTCAGAGAGTAGTAAGGGTATGGAATGCTTTGCTTGCAACAGTAGTAGATTTGCCAAGTTTAAGTGCATTTAAGTCGTCATTGGACAGGCAAATGGACGTACATGGAATAGTGTAGGTGGGATGGGCTTCAGACTGGTATGACAGGGCGGCGCAACATCGAGGGCCGAAGGGCCTGTGCTGCGCTGTAATGTTCTATGTTCTAGATATGGGCTCAGCCAGCGTATATTATCTGTCCCTAATTGCCCCTTGAATTTTCTGGGCTGTCTTAGAGGAAGATTCAGAATTAACCACATTACTGAGAGTCTGGAGTCACAGCCCCGTGGTACTGGGTGAGGATGGTAATTTCCTTCCCTAAAGGACATTTGTGAACCAGGTGAGTTTTTACAAAAGTTGATAATGGTTTCATGTTCACCATTTGACTATCTTTTTATTTCAGATTTCTAACTGAATTCCAATTTCACAATTTGCCTGAGTAAGATGTGAACCCATGTACCCCAGGATATTAGTCTGGGGTTCAGCATTACTCCTCCAGTGACATTGTCATAACAACACCATCTGCCCTGATGCTGAAGCATTAATATTAATTGATTCATTGATTTTTTTTAAAAAAGTGCTTCACTTCCTTACAGGCGATTATTCTTGTTGACTGGTATGGTTTTGTGAGTCACAACAGGAAACAACTGTTTCTGATTTAGTCAATGACCCAGACTGTGGAAAGTGTGGACAAGGTGACGGTAGCTCAGAAATTCCAGACTGACTTCAACAAACCACGAAGCAGACTCGTGAAGATCTCTGTTCAGTGTGATGTCCCAATCAGCCTGCAGTCGCTCCACTTGTCGGGGGATGGTTTTACTGCCTCGGGTGGGGATGTGGGGGACAGAGAGGGACCCCCCTGCCCCCAGGCTCTTTGGGTCTGAGTGCGGCTAAAGGCCATTCTGTAGAGAGCTGCCTCCACCCAAGGCAGCAATGGTAATTTGTTGTCTATTTTAATCACATTTACAAGGAGTTGGGAGGGAGCATCGCACTTGTTAAAGTCCCTCTCTGATACTTACCTCCCTCACAGCCAGCTGCCCTCTCTGAACCTGGAAGACCTCTGATTGGCTGCCAGTCGCTGACAGCCTGGGGACCTATCTCATGCTCATCCAGATGCTGGCAGCTCTCCCTGGGATAGGTTTGAACCTGGGGAGAGTCTCAGCTGCTGTACTCGGGAGAGCAGTCACCCTGGCTTTTATAGATCATTGCCTTGTTGTTAGCCCATGAGCTCTCCCTGTCTGCAACTTAGCATTATGGGAATCCATTAAACACATTGTATGTCACATGATGTCAGAAATGTGCAACTGAGATTGTGTGAAACGTCAGAACCAGCTATTGTGAAATAAAACAAAATAAACATAGAACATTACAGCGCAGTACAGGCCCTTCGACCCTTGATGCTACACCAACTTGTGTAACCAATCTGAAGCCCATCCATCCTACACTGTTCCATTCTCATCCACATGTTTATCCAATGACCATTTAAATGCCCTTAAAGTTGGTGAGTCTACTCCTGTTGCAGGCAGGGTGTTCCATATCCCTACTACTCTCTGAGTAAAGAAACACATACATCCTTCACGTATGAACACACAACATGCAGACCCCAGTGATACACCTGGTTAGGGTGGGGATTGAACCCATGACATGTGTTAGTAACAGCACAGTCTAACTATCTAAGCTAAATCTACAACTGTAAGTGTCTGTGGATGTCAGAATAGGTCTGAACTTTCCGCCCCCTATTTATGTGGTAAAGAAAGTGTCAGACAGAATTAGAAGTTTTTCTACTCTCAATAGCAAATCTATGAACTAGTTACAGATTTAAATAAAACAAGAGTATCCAGCCTCATTTCAGTGCAAGGGAATGAGTGCTTCAAATTCAGATCAAATTAATGAAACAGGAGAGATTTTGAAAGTGTTAAAAACATCCTTTAAAGCCCATTTTAATCTTGCTTATGAGAGCTGTGTGTTCAATGTCAGAACATAAGGGGAGAAGGAGGCTATTGACCAGGTGTCTGCACTAATAGCACAATCCGGCCAGTTTGAACAACTGGAAACTGACTTATTACGATTTGGAGATGCCAGTGTTGGACTGGGGTGTACACAGTTAAAAATCACACAGCACCAGGTTATAGTCCAACAGGTTTAATTGGAAGCACACTAGCTTTCGGAGCGATGCTCCTTCATCAGGTGATTGTGGAGGGCTCGATCGTAACACAGAATTTATAGCAAACATTTACAGTGTAATGTAACTGAAATTATACATTGAAAAACTGATTGTCTGTTAAGCCTTTCACCTGTTAGAATACAGTGATAGTTTCACTTCTTTCATGTGTAAATCACAAAACCTTTTTTTTAAAAAGTTGCATTCTCGGGTTAGCTGTTAACAATGGTGATAGCTAGACAATATGTTGAAGGTGTTGGCCCCCTGTGTTCTCTGTCTATGCTGTGGGGAGTCCAGAACTAAAGGGCATAGGTTTAGGGTGAGAGGGGAAAGTATGTATGGAATGGGTGCGTGTATGGAATGAGCTGCCAGAGGAAATGGACAAGGCTGGTACAATTACAGCATTGAAGAGGCATTTGGATGGGTATATGAATAGGAAGGGTTTGGAGGTATATGGGCTGGGTGCTGGCAGGTGGGACTAAATTCGATTGGGTTATCTGGTCGGCATGGACGGGTTGGACCAAAGGGTCTGTTTCCGTGCTGTACCTCTCTATGACTCTATGACTCTAAGTCGATGAGAGTGAGAGCACCATGGTACCACCTGAGGAAGATTCCAACATTGCTCAGCCTGAACATGAGCTGAAAAAGAATAATCAAGGAAGGGATAACTCCACTAGACTGGGCAGCATGGCAGAAGGAATAACCTGAGGTGATGTTCTGTAGAAAGGAAATAGTCATTATCCTTAAGGAGATGAGAAGAGAGATACTGAAACATCTCCAACTGAGCCATTGGGGATTGAGTCTAGTCTGAGGGAAGCTCTACTGACCAAACACAAGCAATAAACAGCCCATCAGCCAGTGACTGTGAAGACTTGACTCAGGAAACTAAAGAGGCCCACGCAAATCTAGAGAGAGCACAGATGAAACTGGGAGTAAACCTCTTCAATCTCTCATGGTCCCAGTGATGTCGATCCAGAGGAACTGGGAGCTCGATTCACTGACTTCAGCAAATACCAATGGGACTGTAGGCTGCCTGAGAAAACACAACTTCAGCTGCTCCAGCATTCCAACAATCGGGATGAAGGCAAATGTACACATAGTAAAGACTGAGAAATTCAATCCCAAACATCATCCACACACTATCCCCAATCTAATGGAAAATCTGATGTGATGATCATCAAAGCAGTGAGTAAATCTCACTCCGGTGTACAAGGGGAGCTGCTCCGTGACTGAGAGTCTGCAGAACATCACCCATAACCATTACTTCCAATTGGAAAGCGCCTACTTTAATCGTATCAGTAACAAAACCAAAGTGGAACAACAGAAAGACAAATTTCACTTTGGCAAAACAGACAAGTTCTCACGGAGCAGAGTGTCTGAACCCACAGCTCAGTTAGGAAGAGCTGACCATGAGTTTTGTTTGGTTAATAATTTATTGGCCTTTACTCTGATGAATATCTTTGTTCAATGTATGATTTCTTATCAACAAATAAAGTTTCTGGTCACAATGAGAGTTTGTGAAGCACTGACTCACACTTTTAAACATAGTCAGCTGTGGTTTTCAATGAATAATGACAGACAGAAATAGAGGTTAAAAGATCAGTTAATTAACTGATCCAATTCTTGCTGTCATTATCTCTCATGGTTAATTGCTGCGAAAATGTGTTGTTTGATCTCGGAAGGTGCTGTCCTAAGAGAGCTTTGCTTCTTTCTCACTGGCTTTTCACCTGAATTTCTATACCCCCCCAATTCAAAATGCCCTTAAAATCCTTGCTTGGTCCCAGATGCCAATTCAAACCCGATATGGAAGGTACACACACAGTGTATCCATCTCCTTTCCACATCCTTTCCCTCCTTCCATGGTCTCAAACATATCTGCACCGTAGCTAATCACCCCACACAGCCCTTCAGCCCCTCAACATTGCACCTTCATTCTATCCCGCTTCATTCCCAATACCACTCCCAGTTCTCCTGGAGTCTCTCCATCTTCAGCATCTCCTCAAATCAAGTCTGACAGAAATGCCTGGCCAAGGAGGGAAGCAATGGAAGGGGGTGGGGGTGTGGACAAGGGGGAAAAGCAAGAGTGGAGTGTGGGGGAGGAGGGTGTGGGAAGGGAATTTCACATCCTGGAGTCCCAGGTGGCTCTCACACTTTGGAGCCCATCCCCACAGCCTGTCAGTCAGTATGTCCCAGACTCCAGCTGTCCCGAGTGTGTGTAGATCACAGCTTACCCCTCACTCAGCGACACCTTTTAACTGGAGACAGATGGACCCTGAAGGAATCTCTCCCTCGTCACTTACAGAAACACTTGCTGCCCAGGCCAGGAGGGGGAGCACAGAGAACACGCAGAAAAACACAGCAAACATTTGAATAAAGAGATTGGAAAGTGTGCTGGTTGTATTGTTGCAGAATTGTGTCTTTTCCAATGTCCACAAACCCAGCCGAGTACAGGTGATAACTCAGTCAGCACCAAAAAATACTGACCTCGAAATGCATTGCCTTCACTGTCACTGGGTCAGCATCCTGGAATACCCCCTCCAAGGGCATTCTGGGTCTACCCACAGCACACGGTTCCGGAAGGCAGCTCATCTCCACCTTCTCAAGGGGCAACTAAGGACGGGGTGATAACTGTTGGGCCCAGCCAGTGATGACCATGTCTCCTGAAAGAATGTTACAAATGACTCAAAGTTCTGATGAGAATCTGCTGGAAGTCTGCAAATTCTCATCAACATTCTCATCAACGTTATCTGTTTAACTTATGCATTTCTCAGGAAAGTTTCCAAAATCTATCAAATGTGACAGCAAAGGTTGAGGCGTTCAGGCAGACACACAAACAGGCAGAGAATAGCGAGAAATAGAGCATGTGCAGGCAGATTGGATTAGTTTAGGATGACATCATGGTCAGTACAGTCTTGGTGGGTTGAAGGGCCTGTTTCTCTGCTATACTGTTCTTCATAAATTTAACTATAAATATATTCCAAGTTAGGGAGTATAGCAGCAGAGGGATCTTGGAGTTCATGTAAATGTTTCTGAAGATGGCCAGGCAAGATACAGCATCAATAACACCCAGGCAGGACATATCACAGCACAACTGCTCTGCCCAAGACCACAAGAAATTACAAAGAGTTGTGAACACAGCCCAGTCTATCACACAAACCAGCCTCCCATCCAATAACTCCGTCTACCCTTCCCACTGCCTTGGGGAAGCAGCCAACATCATCACCTATCCCTCCCACCCTGGTTATACTCTCTTACAGCCTCTTCCTTCAGACAAAAGATATAAAATTTAGAAAACACACACTAACAGAATCAAGAACAGTTCTCCGCTATTATCAGACTTACGAACAGACCGCTCATATATAAGGATTGGTCTTTCCCGGAACCGTCCCTGTAGCTGTGACACTATATTCTGCATTCTCTGCTATTACCCTGATGTACTCATGGAGGGTATGATTTGTCTGGTTATCACACAAAGCAATACTTCTCACTGCCAGGACAATAATAAAATCAAATCGATAAACCTTTGGCCCCTCCGGTCTGCAGTCGGTCAAAACCAGCCACAATGTGACTGAAATCTCACATAGTGACTGAAATCCCAGTCCCAGCACTTGGCCAAGATTCTCATCTCCCTTGGCAATGTCAGTGCACATTGTTAAAAATCACACAACACCAGGTTATAGTCCAACAGGTTTATTTGGAAGCACTAGCTTTCGGAGCGCTGCTCCTTCATCAGGTGTTTGTGGAGGAGAGAATTGTAAGGCACAGAATTTATAACAAAAGTTTACAGTGTGATGTAACTGAAATTATGCATTGAAAAATACCGTGATTGTCTGTTAAGTCTCTCAACTGTTTGAATACCATGATAGTTTCACTTCTTTTATGTGTAAATCACAAAACATTTTTTCTTAAAAAAGTTACATTCTCAGGTTAACTGTAACAATTGGTGTTAGCTAAATAAGATGTTGACAGTAAGTAGTATCCCTGTCTGTGCCATAATGTTTAGACTGATTCTAATCTAAAAAGTGAGATAACAAGGTCTTGCATGGATCCATGCAGTTTTTGAGCAAAGTACAATGTAACTCTGCAAGTACAAATTCACCGCACAAACGTATTTGTGTGTGTGTGTGTGTGTGTGTATCTGGGGTTGGGAGATTGTGAGTATGAGAGAGAGTGTGTGTGTGTCTGGGGTGGAGGGTTGTGAGTGTCTGTGAGAGAGAGTGAATATGTGTGTGCATGAGTGTAGAGTGATCTAAATCTCTGAGAGGATGCACGTGTGTGTGGGTGTGTGAGTGTGTATATGTCTGTGCATATGTGTGTCCGTGTATATGTGTGTGTATAGGAGTGTCTGTGTGTGTGTGTGTGTGTGTAGTGCAATGGTGGTCACCTGTAATGTGACATGAACCCAATGTCCCAGTTGAGGCCCTCCCTATCGGTGCTGAATTTAACTATCAGCCTCTGCTCATCCACTTTTCGCTGCTGCCTGTCCCGAAGTCCACCTTGGAGGATGGTCACCCGAAGGTCCGAGGTCGAATGTCCTGGACCACTGAAGTGTTCCCCAACTGGGAGGGAACCCTCCTGTCTGTTGCTTGTTGTGTGGTGTCCATTCATCCGTATGAGATAGACATTGTTGGCTGAGTCACATGAGTACCTGCCATGTACAAGGTGGGAGGTGTCCACCATGTTCATGGCAGGGAACACTTCAGTGGTCCAGGACATTCGACCTCGGACCTTCGGGTGACTGTCCTCCAGGGTGGTCCTCAGGACAGGCAGCAGAGGAAAGTGGCCGAGCAGAGGCTGATAGCTAAGTTCGGTACCCATAGGGAGGGCCTCAACCGGGACCTTGGGTTCATGTCACATTACAGGTGATCACCATTGCACTACACACACACACACACACACACACACACACACACAGATATTCCTACACACACACACATTCCTATACACACGGACACACATATACACAGACATGCACACAGACACTCAAACACACCCTTACAGACACACACACACATGCACCCCCTCACAGACTTAAGGCACTCTACACTCACATACACACACATATACACTCTCTCTCACACCAACCGAGACAGACAGACAGACACACACACACACACACCTGTTTGTGGGGTGAATTTGTACTTGCAGAGTTATATTGTACTTTGCTCAAAAACTACATGAATCCATGCAAGACCTTGTTATCTCACTTTTTAGATTAGAATCAGTCTAAGCATTATGGCACAGACAGGGAACACAGGGGGCTAACACCTTCAACATACTGTCTAGCTAACACCAATTGTTACAGTTAACCTGAGAATATAACTTTAAAAAACGTTTTGTGATTTACACATGAAAGAAGTGAAACTATCATGGTCATTCTAACAGATGAGAGACTCTACAAACAATCAAGGTATTTTTCAATGTATAATTTCAGTTACATCACACTGTAAACTTTTGCTATAAATTCTGTGTCTTACAATTGTGTCCTCCACAATCACCTGAAAGAGCAGTGCTCCGAAAGCTACTGCTTCCAAATAAACCTGTTGGACTATAACCTGGTGTTGTGCGATTTTTAACTGTGTCCACCCCAGTCCAACACTGGCCTCTCTGAACCATAAGGTGCACATTGAAATCCTCCTTCAATGTGATGAGTGTATCTACTTCTCCCAGCCTCACTGGCAGCGAGCTCCACATTCTCACCTTCCTCTGGGTGACAAAGACTTTCCTCGCCTCTGCTGTAAACGTCCTGCTTCCTTCTGTAAATCTCCAAGGCGAAAGCTCCTTCTTGTCTACCCTATCCATGCCTTTCATAGTTTTATACAATTCAATCCTGTCCCCTCCCTATCTCTTCTGCTCCAAGACAAACAAGCCCCAGTCTGTCCGATCTACCTTCAGAACTGAAACTCTCTAGCCCAGGCAATACATTTCCTCTGCATGATCTCCAGTACAACGTGATCACATTGCCCTGAGGATGAGTTGGTTGATTGATCCCACACCAACACTCCACTCATCCTTTTTGGTAAAGCTACCAAATTTATAGAAATAGACAGAATTAAGAACAGCTGCCAAATCCTCATTGCTTCACCACCCCATCATCGCTCAGGCAGCCCTGCACTGATCTGTCTGTTTGTGAACTTTCAGAGAGATAAGAGACATACTGGAACATGAATTGCTTCAATGACAAGTTCAGTCTCATCCCAGTAAGAGAGATGTCTCATAGTTCCATCACTAAAGCCAGGATTATTCTCATCACCTTGCAGCAAGTTATTTGCAAAGGAACCTGTTAACGGGCATGTGAGATGGTGGAGCATTGGGAGGAAAACAAATCCTTCAACTATGCCTCAATGGGTGGGCAGGAGTGACACAGGTTAGTGAGACCAGGACAAAAAGGAAAGAAATTGGGTTCATTTCCAGAGGGGTATAATTCATAAGCAGAGAAATTAACGTTTATAGAAATTTAGTTTGATAACATCTTGACATGCTAGAGGTCACCATTCACCAGAAACTGAACTCAGCCACATGTGAAACCCCATGGACAGTACTGGGCCCAGTTAGAAAGACACAGAGACATTAGGGAAAGGTACAAAATAGAATACAAAATAGGCTCACAGTGCTATCTGATGTAATTGTAGTTAGGTCAGCCAATTGAATATGCATTTCCCTGATGGGGGCTGTTCATCAGGTTCCATCAGGGAGCCTGAGCTGGCGGATATAAACAGGAGAGTTGAGGATTCACCCTGAGAGCTGGTTCTGAGGGATCTGGACAAGTGTCAAGTGCTGTGCATGTGCAGATAAAGAGTGACTTGGTGACAGAATACTGGCCTCTGTGGGGTTATTTCAGCATTGTGATAGGCTGGACAAAGGGATCATGTTGTGTCTGGTGGAGGAGTTCACAATTAAAGTCATCAGTGTTAAAGTGCTGCTCATAAATCCAACAGAAAATTCAGGAGAAACCTTTTTACCCAGAGGGTGCAAAGATTGTGACAGGGAAGGGTTGAGGTGTACTGTATTAATATATTTCATCGAGGTTATAGAAACATACAACAGAGAGAAAGAAAAATAAGCCAATAGTGTGAGATGAAGACTGATATCAGCAACTGCTCCACAAATACCAGACAATGACCATCTCCAACAAGAGAGAATCTAAATGTCGCCCCCTTGACATTCAATGGTGTTGCCATCATTATCAGCACCCTGGCGCTTACACTTTTAGGTGTGTGTTCATATTTAAAACAAGCAGAAAACCTGAAATCATTCAGCATTCAGGCAGTCTCTGTGGTGAAAACAAGACGAATTTTTCAGGTTGAAGCTCTCAGTCAGTGATGTACCTGGCACTGAATTCACAATGAAACAACATTTACCTCTCTCTGGTCCCTCAGCCCAGATCCATGCATTCACAGAGGGAGATTGGTGGCACTCTGAAAGGAACACAGAGATGACAGGTCTGACACCATCAAACAGTCATATTGGACACTGTTTCTCTCTCCACACATACTTCTGGACTTGCTGAGTTTCTCCAGCCCTTTCTGTTTATTGAGCTGTGTTTTCTGTTGTCTGTTATAGGACAGTTTTTTTTCTCATTTCCAATCCTTGCACAGACTCAGCACACATCAGGTAACAGAACCAAACTTCCCTTTAAATTCTCTCAGTTATCTTCAACTGAAACAGGATTTTTTCTGATTCCAGTGAACACGTTAATGAGTTAAATGGGGTGGGGGTGGGAAAGGGGGGATATTCGAATGAAAAAGAATAACCTGGAAATTGTCGAAATCATGCTGTTTTTCCATCTGGCATGGAGTAACCTCTTATAGAGCCACCAAACCATTCCTGTTCAACACAAATCGGTCACCAATCCTGTCAGAATGACAGGGGGCAGAGTTAGGGCCACAGGGTTACAGATCCCTGATGCAGACAGTGGCTTGAGTGCCCAGTTCCACAGGGACCAGTGCTGGGAGCCCAAGCTTTTGTAATAGATATACATGGCTTGGAGAAGAATGTAAATGGCCTGATTAGCAAGTTTGAGAATGACAGAAACAGTGGGGGGTGGGGGGTGTGGGGTGGTGGGGGGGGTGGCGGGGTGGCAGTGGTGCTGCAGATAATGAGGAGGATTGCCAGAGGACACAACACGATATGGAAAGGTCGGAGACCTGGGCAGAGAAATGGCAGATGGAGTTTAATCCAGAGAAATGTGAAGTGATGCATTTTGGGAGATCTAATGCAGGAGGGAAGTATACAGTTAAAGGCAGGTCCCATAGTAGCATCAACGTACAGAGGGATCTCGGCGTACTGATGTGAGAGGCAGGTTTTTTACACAGAGGGAGGTAAGTGCCTGGAAACGCTGCCAGAGGAGGTGGGAAAACATCAGCAGGCAGAAAATCAGTTTTCTAAAACAACAGATAATTGTTAACAGAAGGATGTTGACATGACCAGGTACTACAGTCCAACTCTGCCTTATAGCCCTGTATCAATTCCAAACACATCCCACTGTCCCTATAGTCCTGCATCAATCCCAAACACATCCCACTGTCCCTTTGTCCTGGATTAATCCCCAAACTAATCTCACTGCCCGTCCCTTTCCATAGCACTGCATCAATCCCCAAACTAATCCCTCTGCCCCTCTCTCTCCCCAAAGCCCTGAATTAATCCCCAAACTAATCCCACTGCTCCACTCTCTCCCATAGCCCGGAGTCAATCCCTTAACTAATCTCATTGCCTGCTCTCTCCCCATAGTCCTGAACTGATCCCCAAACTAATCCCACTGACCCACTCTCTCCCAATACCCAGAGTCAATCCCCAAACTAATCCCATTGCCCCACTGTCTCCAATTACCCGAAGTCAACCCTCTAACTAATCTCATTGCCCCACTCTCTCCCCATAATCCTGAATTGATCCTCAAACTAATCAAGCTATTGTGTCTCCGTTGGTTTACCAGGGGAGCAACTGGAAGTAACTGATTTAACCTGAGGGCCCCCAGACCTCAGGCAAGGGAAGGGGTTGAGAAGGAGGGTCCTCTGTGGTAACCTCAAACCGGTGATGGGAACTGAACCCACGTTGTTGGCATCACACTGCTGTATCAACCAACAACCCAGCCAACTGAGCTAAACCAATTCCCTAATCAATCTACTCTTCTCATATAACGGAAAGGATAATCTCAGATATTGTCTGAAAGGATTTAATCTATAGACAATAATCTGCCTGAATTGCACTGTTCTCACTAACAGAAAGGATTCTTGGTCATGGTGGTGCTACTGGGTTTTGAGGAGATTCTTAGTAGTCTTTTTAAAATTGAGGTGCTTCTTAATTTGGGATCTCATTCTTCAGCAACAAATTGATTCTTCACTTTTTTTAATTTTAACCTATTTTTCTAATCAATCTGTTCAGAGACATTATTACAGGCTTCAGGAGCAGGTGGGAGTGGAACCTGGTTTGAGTATAAGGAGAGGCTGGATAGGCTGGAACTTTTTCGAGGTATAAAATAGCGAGGGATATAAATACAGTGAATGGTAGGTGTCTTTCCCTTGGAGTTGGGGGTTTCAAGACTTGGAGACATTTTTTAAAGGCATGAGGTGAAAGATTTAACTAGGATATGAGGGGCAACATTTTTACATGGAGTGGTGTCTGTGTGGAATGAACTTCCAGAAGATGTAGTGGAGAGTGTACAGTTACAATGTTTAAAAGACATTTAGCGAAGTACACGAATAAGCAATATTTAGAGGGCTATGTGCTAAATGTAGGCAGGTGGGAGTGGTTCAGTTTGGGACTATGGTCAGGTTGGACCGGTTGGACCGGAGGGTGTGTTTCTGCGCTGAATCAGTCTGATTCAATAACTCTCGGCTCAGGGACATGACCATTTCACCACAAGAGGGCCCCCTGATTCCTCTCATTACAGACACAGTTCACTTCTAAACTGAGGAGGTGCTCCTATGATCCCGTGTCCTATGATCCCGTGTCCTATGATCCCGTGTCCTATGATTCTGTGTCCTATGATCCCGTGTCCTATGATCCCGTGTCCTATGATTCCGTGTCCTATGATCCTGTCTCATTAGTTCCCTGATGAAGGAGCGACGCTCCAAAAGCTAGTGCTTCCAAATGAACTTGTTGGACTATAACCTGGTGTTGTGTGATTTTTTAACTTCTTCTGCACTCAGTACTAGCTCCAGATTGTTATTCAGTTTTAATGGTTCAGTGATCTTTCTCAGTATATTCAAAGTTAATCTGGTTTAGTTTTGTATTTAGCTGCTGTAAGATCTTGAGAATGTTAATTACAATTAACAAAACATCCTAAATTATATATTTGAATGAAACTTTACAATCGAGCAGCTGTGATGAATTTATTCGCATTTTAAGCACATTCTTGCCTACCTTTACCAATCCCAAAATGGACCAACCTCTTCCTAAAGGGTAACGTTGGAGTTACGAGGAAGTTCAGCTCTCTTCCCTGCGACAGGCAAACCTCACAGTTTGGGGTATTATTGGGGGGAAAACATTGAGTTTGACCAAAGCTGTGAAGCTTCCCCTACCCCAATACAGAATGTACAACCCAACCTCACCCACCTAACCCCTCCCCAACCGGGCGTGAGCAGGGGTCTGGGGGGTGGGGACGTCTGAAAATGGAAATGCCATCACCTTGGTGAAAATTCAGGCCCCTCTCTGTCCTTTCCACTCCTCATCCAGGCAATGTTGCGACAATGTCTGTCTCCCCCTCCCCCTCCCCATCCCCCCATTATAAAGGCAGTATACTTTTCTCATACCTTGTTCCAGAATCACAGGCTGGTCACAGATCACAGTCTGACCCTCTCTCCTGAACCTGGCCTACTGAACTGGCTTGTCCAGAAAGATAGGAGGTGGCAGAGAAGGATGGTGCAATCACCCTGAGAAACCATCCAGGCAGCCTTTCCCAGCCAGAACTAGCTGGTCGTGACACTGATGATGTTGATGCTGTTCCTCCTACTAAGTGTCTTGTTTCAGAAATTACTCCAATCAGGGATGGGGCAGGTGGAGGTCTCAATTCTGATGAAGAATGAAATAAGTCCGTTCCTACTCCCACCCTCTCCAATTCTGCCAAAGATGCCCTATCAGAGAGACAATGCTGGCCTTGATAGAAATACCTGTGAAAACTGGAATAACATCAACAATGTAATCTCTATGTCGTGGTGATTGTTTCTTACAAAAGTGTGGAGCTGTATGTAACCCATCAGAGTGAGTTTTAATACTTCATGGTGATAAAATAAACTATCATTTGATCTAATTTTCTAACTTATCTTCTTGATTTGTTGAGTTATCCAATAACACAATATAATCTCAATATTTTCAAAAAAGAACTTGAACTAACTCCACGGGGGCCATTACCCCATCACCAATCAATCTGTATTTACACTCGACCAGGCACTACTCCACAAGGAGACAGGTACCAGAGAGTCAGTATCTCCGGAACAAACCTGGAAAGGATAACGATGGAATCCTTCCAAACTGGCTTTGGTTTGAGTATGTATTTCAGTTTATTTATTCCAAGATGATTGCTATACCCTCAATGAATTAATAATATTTCAGGTGTTCTATACCTGGCAGGGTTGTACTTGACGTTTCACCAGAAAACTGTTCATATTCCCACAAAGACCTCCAATCATCGTCTCTCCAAAGATTCTGTGCTCTTTGAAAGTCAAGCTGCTAAATTAAAAGAAAAGTACAACGAATTTGTTGTAACCAGCACCGTATGATTAACCGGCAAATTGTACAGACCTGACAAAACACTACGTTTACAGTATTATCGCAATCTCCATGATGTTACAACCTCCTGATGAAGGAGCAGCGCTCTGAAAGCTAGTGCTTCCAAATAAACCAGTTGGACTATAACCTGGTGTTGTGTGATTTTTAAGTTTGTTACTTAGTGTTTTCTATTGCTTAGTTTTTCCATTGATAACGTGGATCTCTTGATCAACCAGCATACCCTTGGTCCCACACGTGCCAGTTAATAAAATCTTGTCAGTGCAATTATTAAACTGGGTTGGACTCACACTGTAGATTGAGTGTTTGATTAGGACCAAGAGAGGAGCAGCAACATCAGCTTCAGATTTGCTGCCAGAAGGACTGAAGGGGAAAGTAGACTGTGTCAGTTTCTGCTAATCACAAGTACCTACCTCTCATTAGAAACTATTCTCTAGCTCAAAGCTGTGAGTATATATTTGGTTCATGCAATCACCTTTACTGGCTTGAATATGATTGGATAATATAGTCATGTATCCCAGCCTGCAAAGTAGACTGTGTGAGCACTGTCAGGTAGAGATAGGGTTAAGCACGTGTGCAACCTTTTGACGAGACATTATTGTCTGCAGAATGATACAGCAGCCCACCATACTCAAGTAAAAATAAAAATAATGAAAAATTAATGCTGGAAATGCAAACACAGCAACTGAAATAAACAGGCAGAGAAATTGGCCAAACAGCAAGGTATGCTGGGAATATCTCAGCCAAGGCTCAGAAACACAGAGACACAGACACACAGAGACACAGACACACAGAGACATAGACACAAAAATGCAGAGGCACAGATACCATTCTGCTTGGAGATAGGTTTTTGACTGCATCGGCACCACCTCGTGCTCCCGCGAGGAGGTTGAGCAGTTCATCAACTTCACCAACACATTCCACCCTGACCTTAAATTTACCTGGACCACCTCTGACACCTCCCTCCCCTTCCTGGACCTCTCCATCTCCATTAATGACGACCGACTTGACACTGACATTTTTTACAAACCCACTGACTCCCACAGCTACCTGGATTACACCTCTTCCCACCCTACCTCCTGCAAAAATGCCATCCTGTATTCCCAATTCCTCCGCCTCTGCCGTATCTGCTCCCAGGAGTACCAGTTCCACCACAGAACACACCAGATGGCCTCCTTCTTTAGAGACCACAATTTCCCTTCCCACGTGGTTAAAGATGCCCTCCAATGCATCTCGTCCACATCCCGCACCTCCGTCCTCAGACACCATCCCTCCAACCGTAACAAGGACAGAATGTCCCTGGTGCTCACCTTCCACCCTACCAACCTTCGCATAAACCACATCATCCGCCGACATTTCCGCCACCTCCAAACGGACCCCACCACCAGGGATATATTTCCCTCCCCATCCCTTTCTGCCTTCCGCAAAGACCGTTCCCTCCGTGACTACCTGGTCAGGTCCACGCCCCCCTACGACTCACCCTCCCATCCTGGCACTTTCCCCTGCCACCGCAGGAACTGTAAAACCTGTGCCCACACCTCCTCCCTCACCTCCATCCAAGGCTCTAAAGGAGCCTTCCACATCCATCAAATGTTTACTTGCACATCCTCTAATATCATTTATTGTATCTGTTGCTCCCGATGTGGTCTCCTCTACATTGGGGAGACTGGGCCCCTCCTAGCAGAGTGCTTTAGGGGACATCTCCAAGACACTGCACCAATCAACCACACCGCCCCATGGCCCAACATTTCAACTCCCCCTCCCACTCTGCCGAGGACATGGAGGTCCTGGGCCTCCTTCACCGCTGCTCCCTCACCACCAGACGCCTGGAGGAAGAACGCCTCATCTTCCGACTCAGAACACTTCAACCCCGGGGCATCAATGTGGACTTCAACAGTTTCCTCATTTCCCCTTCCCCCACCTCACCCTAGTTCTAAACTTCCAGCTCAGCACTGTCCCCATGACTTGTCCGGACTTGTCCGACCTGCCTAGCTCCTTTTCCACCTATCGACTCCACCCTCTCCTCCCTGACCTATCACCTTCATCCCCCTCCCCCACTCACCCATTGTACTCTATGCTACTTTCTCCCCAGCCCCACCCTCCTCTTGTTTATCTCTCCACCCTTCAGGCTCTCTGCCTTTATTCCTGATGAAGGGCTTTTGCCCGAAACGTCGATTTCGCTGCTCGTTGGATGCTGCCTGAACTGCTGTGCTCTCCCAGCACCACTGATCCAGAATCTGGTTTCCAGCATCTGCAGTCATTGTATTTACCTTTTGCAAGATTCAAGCGCAGACAATTAAACACCAGAGAGGAGCCAGAACACACCAGCAAGTGAAGAGGGACAGTTTGACATTTCCTGACAGACAGATCCCCCGTAGTTACATGGGACAGACAGGGCTCAGTAAAACAAGGGACCACAAGAATGCTCTCAACCCCAAACCAGACACCCAGTTCCCCAAAGCAGATAGCTCAAAGGGTTCACTGTTAGCAAACCACGAAAAGCCATTCACAGCATTTCAAATTGATAAAGTTCATTAACACGACGCCCCTAATTGGTCAAGTTTTTGGAGAATTTGAGAAGGTGGACAAGAAAGTATAATGAGCAGGTCTTGGGGGACATCCCACTTGCCAGCAGAGTTACAGCCAGGAGTCAACCTGCCGGCTAGAGAGAGAGAACAACCCATCAAGAAAGAGACAAAGAGAGAGAGAGAGACTGAAGGAAGGAGGGAATGACAGAGGAAGGAGTGGACCAAAGAATTTCAGTGAAGAAGCGAAAGCTGTGAGTTTCTGGGAAATATTCAGAACAGTGCAGTCTGTCATAAAATTCTTAAAGTTAAAGCTGTAAAGTTTAATTCTTCCCCTTGGTGTCTTTGAATAATGTCCTGATTTGGTGATGCCGGTGTTGGACTGGGGTGGACCAACATAAACTTCATACAGCTACCTGATGTAGGAGCGGTGCTCCAAAAGCTCTTGCTTCTAAATAAACCTGTTGGATTATAACCTGGTGTGTGGTTTTTAACTTTGAATAAAGTCACTGACTGCAGGATCATGCTGTGTGGTCACTTCCCTGATACACACAAAGATATCTGATGACATTAATATCACATCTACAGATCCTGGAGAGACCCTGTCCCAGAAAATAGCGAGTTGGTTGTTACCCCTAAAAATAGCCCAAAACCTTTGTTTTTTTTTGTGAAGGTTTGAGTTGTATGCCTTTTTTGTGCTATGGACAGTTCCCACGCAGGTATTAATAAATGTTTAAACAATGGAAACCTGAGTCTCAGGTGGTCTTAGGGAATAAAGGGTTAAATTCACCCTCTCACACCAACTCTTTTTTACTGATGGCTACAAGCCATTTTAGTTTGTCTTCTCGAAAACTTGTTTTTTAATATCTGTTTTTAGAAAACATGGAGCAAGTTTCTATGTTCACTCTTTCACAGCTTGAGTGTTTTAGCTCCTGCTTTGAGCCTAATTTCAGATAGTATGGATCACAACTTGCTGTACCATGGCAACACCACTCCCTAGAAATTGCCCTCCAAACCACTCCCCATAAACCGCTCCCCATCCTGACAAACCACTCCGCATCCTGACAAACCGCTCCCCATCCTGACAAACCGCTCCCCATCCTGACAAACCACTCCCCATCCTGACAAACCGCTTCCCATCCTGACAAACCGCTCCCCATCCTGACAAACCCACTCCCCATCCTGATTTGGAAATACATTGTTAATCGAGTGACTTCCCAGAACATTTGTATTGGTCGAGGAGAATGCTGAGGTACAGGCTACAAGGCGAGTCAGGATTGAGGTTCACCAGGAGGAGGTGTTAGCAATTCTGGAAAGAGTGAAAATAGATAAATCTCCAGAATGGGATTTTCCTAGGATTCTCTGGGAAGCTAGGAAGGAGATTGCAGAGTCTTTGGCTTTGATCTTTATGTCATCATTGTCTACAGGAATAGTGCCAGGAGACTGGAGGATAGCAAATGTTGTTCTCTTGTTCAAGAAGGGGAGTAGAGACACCCCTGGTAATTATAGACCTGTGAGCCTTACTTCGGTTGTGGGTAAAGTGTTGGCAAGGATTCTATGAGATAGGATTTTTAATCATCTAGAGAGGAATAAGTTGATTAGGGGTAGTCAACACGGTTTTGTGAAGGATAGGTCGTGCCTCACTAACCTTATTGAATTCTTTGAGAAAGTGACCAGACAGGTGGATGAGAGTAAAGTGGTTGATGTGGTGTATATGGATTTCAGTAAAGTGTTTGAAATTGTTCCCCATGGTAGGCTATTGCAGAAAGTACGGAAGGCATGGGATTGTGGGTAATTTAGCGGTTTGGATCAGAAATTGACTAGCTATAAGAAGACAGAGGGTGGTGGTTGATGGGAAATGTTCATCCTGGAGTTCAGTTACTAGTGGTGTACTGCAAGGATCTGTTTTGGGACCACTGCTGTTTGTCATTTATATAAATGACCTGGATGAAGGTGTAGAAAGATGGATTAGTAAATTTGCGGATGAGACTGAGGTCAGTGGAGTGGTGGATCATGCCGAAGGATGTTGCAGGTTACAGAGGGACATAGGTAAGCTGAAGAACTGGGCTGAGAGATGGCAAATGGAGTTTAATGCAGAAAAGTGTGAGGTGACTAGAAGAAGCAACAGGAATGCAGAGCACTGAGCTAATGGTAAGATTCTTGGTAGTGTCAATGAGCAGGGGGATGTTGGTGTCCATATACATAGATCCTTGAAAGCTACCACCCAGGTTGATAGGGTTGTTAAGAAGGCATACAGTGTGTTACCTTTTATTGATAGAGGGATTGAGTTTCAGAGCCGTGAGGTCATGCTGCAGCTGTACAAAACTCTGATACGGTTGCACTTGGAGTATTGTGTATATTATAGGAAGGATGTGGAAGTTTTGGAAAGGGTTCAGAAGAGATTTACTCGGATTTACCAGGATGTTGTTCAGTATGAAGGGAAGGTCTTACAAGGACTTGTGACTGTTTTCGTTAGAGAGAAGAAGGTTGAAAGGTACTTAATTGAGACATATAAGATAATCAGAGGACTAGATAGCGTGGACAGTGTGAGCTTTTTTCTTCTGATGGTGTTGGCTAGCTCAAGAGAATATAGCTTTAAATTGAGGGATGATAGATATAGGACAGATATCAGAGGAGGTTTCTTTACTCAGAGAGTAGTAGGGGCATGGAATGCACTGCCTGCAATAGTAGTAGACTCGCCAACTTTAAGGGCATTGAAATGGTCATTGAATAAACATATGGAAGAGAATAGAATAGATGGGCTTCAGATTGGTACCACAGGTCAGTACAACAGCGAGGGCTGAAAGGCCTGAACTGCGTTGGAATGTTCTATGTTCTATGTTCCAATAGCAACTCAAACCCACACTGGGATTCACACTCCAATCTACAGACTCCCAAAAACAAAACTAATTGTTCAGATTGTAATCCATTGACTGACCCTTGCAGATAGCAAGAGATATTCAGTTTTCTTTATTGATTCAAGCCATATGGGCACCTCTGGTTGGGCCCAGCATTTATTGCCCATCCCTAGTTGCCCCCTTGAGAACATAGAACATAGAACATAGAAGGATACAGCGCAGTACAGGCCCTTCGGCCCTCGATGTTGCGCCGACCGAGTCCTACCTAACCTATACTAGCCCAATAACTTCCAAATGCCTATCCAATGCCCGCTTAAATGAACATAAAGAAGGAGAGTTCACCACTGATACGGGCAGGGCATTCCATGAACTCACAACCCGCTGTGTGAAGAATCTACCCCTAACATCTGTCCTATACCTACCACCCCTTAATTTAAAGCTATGTCCCCTAGTAACACCTGACTCCATTAGCGGTAAAAGGTTCTTAGTATCTACCCTATCTAAACCCCTAATCATCTTATACACTTCTATCAGATCTCCCCTAAACCTTCTCTTCTCCAATGAGAACAGCCCCAAGTGCCTCAGCCTTTCCTCATACGATCTTCCTACCATTCCAGGCAACATCCTGGTAAACCTCCTCTGCACTCGTTCTAAAGCTTCCACATCCTTCCTATAGTATGGCGACCAAAACTGCACACAATACTCCAGATGAGGCCTCACCAGAGTCTTATACAACTGCAACATGACCTCAGGACTCCGGAACTCAATTCCTCTGCCAATAAAGCCCAGTACACCATATGCCTTCCTCACAGCACTATTTACCTGGGTGGCAACTTTCAGAGATCTGTGTACATAGACACCAAGATCCCTCTGCTCATCTACACTACCAAGTAGCCTACCATTAGCCCAGTAATCCATCATCTTGTTATTCCTACCAAAGTGAACGACTTCGCACTTAGCTACATTGAATTCCATTTGCCACATTTCCGCCCAGCTCTGCAACTTATCTATATCCCGCTGTAACCTACCACTTCCTTCCTCACTATCCACAACTCCACCGACTTTCGTGTCATCCGCAAACTTGCTTACCCAGCTTTCAAGTCCTTCCTCTAGACCATTTATAAAGATAACAAAAAGCAATGGTCCCAAAACAGATCCTTGTGGTACACCACTAGTAACTGCGCTCCAAGATGAACATAATCCATCAACTACTACCCTCTGTCTCCTTCCAGCCAGCCAATTCCTAATCCAAACCTCTAATGTATCCTCAATGCCATACCTCTGAAGTTTTAGCATTAGCCTACCATGGGGAACCTTATCGAACGCCTTACTAAAATCCATATACACAACATCTACTGCTTTACCCTCATCCACTTCCTTAGTCACCTTCTCAAAGAACTCAATAAGGTTTGTGAGGCACGACCTGCCCTTCACAAAACCATGCTGGCTATCCCTGATCACGTTATTCCTACCCAGATGTTCATAAATCTTATCCCTTACCATTCTCTCTAAGACTTTGCCCACCACTGAAGTCAGACTCACTGGCCTATAGTTACTAGGGCTATCCCTACTCCCTTTCTTGAACAATGGGACCACATTCGCTATCCTCCAGTCCTCTGGTACTATTCCCGTTGACAATGACGACATAAAAATCCAGGCCAATGGCTCTGCTATCTCCTCCCTAGCTTCCCATAGGATCCTGGGGTAAATGCCATCAGGCCCAGGAGACTTATCTATATTCATCCTTTCCAATATTCCCAAAACCTCTTCCCTGCATATTTCCAGGGCATCCATTCTAATTATTTGTGATTCCATATTCACATCAGCAACAGTGTCCTGTTCCTGAGTGAATACTGATGAAAAGTACTGATTTAATGTCTCTCCAATCTCCTCCGCCTCCACACACAACTTCCCACTACTATCCTTGACTGGACCGATACCTACCCTAGTCATCCTTTTATTCTTGACATACCTATAGAAAGCCTTTGGGTTTTCCCTAATCCTACCAGCTAAAGACTTTTCATGTCCCCTTCTCGCTTTTCTTAGCTCCCTCTTTAGCTCCTTCCTGGCTACCTTATAACTCTCAATCGCCCCTACTGAACCTTCACGCCTCATCTTTACATATGCCGCCTTCTTCTCTTTCACAAGGGACTCCAATTCCTTACTAAACCACGGCTGCCTCACAAGGCCCTTTACACCATGCCTGACTGGTACATACCTATCGAGGACACGCAGTAGCTGCTCCTTGAACAATCCCCACATCTCATTAGTGTTCTTCTCTTGAAGCCTGTTTTTCCAATCCACACAAAGAAGGTGGGGGGGAGCTGCCTTCTTGAACTACCGCAGTCCGTGTGCTGTGGGTAGACCCACAATGCCCTAAGGGAGGGGGTTCCAGGACTGTGACCCAGTGACACTGAAGGAACGGTGGTATATTTCCAAGTCAGGATGGTGAGTGGTTTGGAGGGGAACTTGCAGGAGGTGGAGTTCCCATGTATCTCCTGCCTTTGTCCTTCCAAATGGAAGCAGTTGGGGGTTTGGAAGGTGCTATCTGAGGATCTTTGGGGAATTTCTGCAGAACATCTTGTAGATTGTACACACTGCTGCTACTGTGTGTCAGTGGTGGAGGGAGTGGATGCTTGTGGATGTTGTGCTAATTTAGCGCCTTCTTTGTCCTGGATGGTATTGAGCTTCTTGAGTGTTATTGGAGCTGCTCCCAACCAGGCATCCGGGGAGTATTCCAACACACTCCTGCTTTGCAGATTGTGGACAGGCTTTGGGGAGTCAGGAGGTGAGTTACTCGCTGCAGTATTCCCAGCCTCTGACCAGCTCCTGCAGCCACTGTATTTATATGGCAAATTCAGTTCAGCTTCTTGTCAATGGTTAACCCCCAGGATGTTGGTCAGGGGGGTTTCAGTGATGGTAATGCCATTGAAGGGGCATTCAGAGGAAGTGAGGGTGAGATTAGTCCTGGAGCAGTCAGTTTTCAAACATAGAGTCATAGAGTCATAGAGATGAACAACATAGAAACAGACCCTTCGGTCCAACCCGTCCATACCGACCAGATATTCCAACCCAATCTAGTCCCACCTGCCAGCACCTGGCCCAAATCCTTCCAAACCCTTCCTATTCATATACCCATCCAAATGCCTCTTAAATGTTGCAATTGTACCAGCCTCCACCACTTCCTCTGGCAGCTCATTCCACACACGTACCACCCTCTGTGTGAAAAAGTTGCCCCTTAGGTCTCTTTTATATTTTTCCCTTTCACCCTAAACCTATGCCCTCTAGTTCTGGACTCCACCACCCCAGGGAAAAGACTTTGTCTATTTATCCTATCGATGTCCCTCATGATTTTGTAAACCTCTATAAGGTCACCCCTCAGCCTTCGATGCTCCAGGGAAAACAGCCCCAGCCTGTTCAGCCTCTCCCTATCGTTCAAATCCTCCAACCCTGGCAACATCCTTGTAAATCTTTTCTGAACCCTTTCAAGTTTCACAACATCTGTGTATAAGTCCTGCTAAGACTTGCTTTCTTTTCTTCTCTTCCCTTGTTTAGTTCTGTGTGGGCTTCAGTGCAGCGGGATATGGATGTTAGAGCAGTTTTATGTTTGTCGTGCAGAATGTGGCAGGTGAGAGACACGACATGCCTCTGTCGACCAGATCTGAGGGAAGTGCACTCAATTCCAGCTCCTTGAAAACTGAGTTAGGGAACTGGAGCTGGAGCTGGATGAACTACGGATTATCCGGGAGGCTGAGGGAGGAATTGAGAGAATGTACAGGGAGGTGGTCACTCCCCAGACACCGGATAAGGACAGCTGGGTTACTGTCAGGGGGAGGAAAGGGAACCGACAGACAGAGCAGGGATCCCCTGTGGCCGTTCCCTTCAGCAATAAGTATACCGTTTTGGATACTGCTGGTGGGGACAGCCTACCGGGGAACCCCATAGTTGTCAGGTCTCTGGCACTGGGGCTCAGAAGGGAAGGGGGGAATAGAAAAGCTCTAGTGTTAGGGGACTCAATAGTTAGATGGATTGACAGGAGATTTTGTGGTCAGGAATGGGACTCCCATGGTGCCAGGGTCCGGGATGTCGCAAATCAGGTTTACAAGATTCTCAGGTTTGCTACTGGTGCCACGACTCAGTGAGGTGAGGAATAGTCAGCGAGTGCAGCTTAACACGTGGCTGCGAGGCTGGTGCAGGAGGGAGGGCTTCAGATACTTAGATCATTGGGATGCCTTCTGGGGAAGGTGGGACCTGTACATGAAGGACAGGTTGCACCTGAACTGGAGGGGCACAAATGTCCTGGAGGGAGATTTGTTTGTCTGGTTCGGGAGAGTTTAAACTAGTTTGGCAGGGAGGTGGGAATCAGAGCCACATATCTATGAGGGGTGTAGTTACATATGGGACAGTAACAGGGCGTAGTGAATCTATCGGGAAGGTTTCTCACGCGATGAAACAAAGGGATAGGTTAAAATGTGCCTGCTTTAATGCAAGGTGTGTCAGAAATAACAGTGATGAACTTCGAGCATGGATTGGTATTTGGGGCTATGATGTTGTTGCCATAACAGAGACGTGAGTTTCACAGGGGCAGGGATGGTTGCTCGATGCTCCAGGGTTTAGAATGTTTAAAAAGAACAATGAGGGTGGAAAAAGAGGAGGGGTGTAGCATTGCTAATCAGAGAGTGCATCACAGCTACAGAAACTAAGATTGTTGTGGAAGGTTTGTCGACTGAGTCAGTATGGGTGGAAGTTAGGAACAGCAAGGGAGCAGCCACCTCATTGGGGGTTTGCTACAGACCCCCTAATAGCAGTAGGAGAAAGGAGGTTGCTAAGTCGCTGGCGATGATCTTTGCTTCCTCACTCTCCATGGGAGTCAGACCGGAGGATTGGAAGGAGGCAATTGTTGTTCCTCTTTTCAAGACGGGTAATAGAGAAATTCCTGGCAATTACAGACCAGTCAGTCTTACGTCTGTGGTCAGCAAAGTTTTGGAAAGAATTCTGAGGAATAGGATTTATGACTATTTGGCAAAGCATAGTGAGATTAAAGGCAGTCAGCATGGCTTTGTGAGGGGCAGGTCATACCTCACAAATCTTATTGAGTTCTTCAAGGAGGTGACAAGACAGGTTAACAAAGGTCGAGCAGTGGATGTGGTGTATATGGACTTCAGCAAGGCATTTGATAGGGATCCCCATGGTTGGCTCATTCATAAAGTCAGGGAATATGGGATACAGGGAGATTTGGCTATCTGGATTCAGAATTGGCTGGCTGACAGAAGGCAGAGAGTGGTTGTCGATGGAAAGTATTCTGCCTGGAGATCAGTGGGGAGTGGTGTCCCACAGGGCTCTGTTCTTGGGCCTCTGCTCTTTGTAGTTTTTATAAATGACTTGGATGAGGGGTTTGAGGGGTGGGTTATTAAATTTGCAGATGACACTAAGGTTGGAGGTGCCGTTGATAGTATAGAGGGCTACTGCAGGCTGCAGCGTTACACAGACAGGGTGCAGAGCTGGGCTGAGAAATGGCAGATGGAGTTTAACCTGGATAAATGTGAAGTGATGCATTTTGGAAGGTCAAACTCAAATGCTGAATATAGGATTAAAGACAGGATTCTTGGCAGTGTGGAGGAACAGAGGGATCTGGGTGGGCAAGTACATAGATCCCTCAAAGTTGCCACCCAAGTGGACAGGGTTGTTAAGAAAGCATATGGTGTTTTGGCTTCCATTAACAGGGGGATCGAGTTTAAGAGCCGTGAGGTTTTGCTGCAGCTCTACAAGTCCCTGGTGAGATCACACTTGGAATATTGTGTCCACTTCTGGTCGCCCTACTATAGGAAAGATACAGAGGCTTTGGAGAGGATTCAAAGAAGGTTTACCAGGATGCTGCCTGGACTGGAGGGTGTGCCTTAGGAAGAAAGGTTGAATAAGCTCGGACTTTTCTCCCTGGAGACAAGGAGGAAGAGGAGACCTGATCATGAGAGGAACAGATAGAGTCAATAGCCAGAGACTTCTCCCCAGGGCAGGATCGACTGGTACGAGGAGTAATAGTTTGCAGATATTAGGAGGAAGGTATAAAGGAGACATCAGAAGTAGGTTCTTTACGCAGAAAGTTGTGAATGCATGGAATGTGTTGCCAGTGGTGGTGGTGGGATCAGGGTTACTGGGGACATTTAAGCGACTGCTGGACATGCACATGGATAGCAGTATGTTGAGGGGTGTGTAGGTTAAGTTACTATATTTTACATTAGGATTAAACCTCAGCACAACATCATGGGCCAAAGGGCCTGTTCTGTGCTGTACTTTTCTATGTTCTATTTTTCCAGTAGGAAGGAGACCAGAATTACACGCAATACTCCATCACTGGCCTAACTGTACAACCATAACATGACCCTCCCAACTCCTGTACTCAATACTCTGACCAATAAAGGAAAGCATACCAAACACCGCCTTCATTATCCTATCTACCTGCAACTCCACTTTTATGGAGCTATGAACCTGCGCTCCAAGGTCTCTTTGTTCAGCAACACCCCCTAGGACCTTACCTAGAGTCAGGGGATGTAGAGTCAGTGTGGATAGAGCTGTGAAATACTAAGGGTAAAATGTCCCTCTTGGGAGTCATCTACAGGCCCCCAAACAGTAGTCTGGATGTCGGATGTAAGTTGAATCAGGAGCTGAAATTGGCCTGTGGTAAAGATGTTACTACAGTTGTTATGGGGGATTTCAACATGCAGGTAGACTGGGAGAATCAGGATGGTATTGGACCTCAAGAAAGAGACTTTGTGGAGTGCCTCAGAGATGGATTCTTAGAGCAGCTGGTGCTGGAGCCGACCAGGGAGAAAATTCTGGATCTGGTATTGTGCAATGAACCAGAATTGGTCAGGGATCTCGAAGTGAAGGAGCCATTGGGAAGTAGTGACCATAATACAATAAGCTTCAATCTGCAATTTGAGAGGGAGAGGGTACAGTCGGAAGTGTCAGTACTTCTGTTGAATAAGGGGAACTATGGAGCTATGAGGGAGGAGCTGGCCAAAGTTCAATGGTGCAATACCTTAGCAGGGATGACCGTGGAGGAACAATGGCGGATATTTCTGTGTATAATGCAGAAGATGCAGGATCAGTTCATTCCTAAAAGGAAGAAAGATCCCAGGAGGAGGCATGGGCGGCCATGGCTGATGAGGGAAGTTAAGAAACATATAAAGGTAAAAGAGAAGAAGTAAAACATAGCAAAGATAAGTGCGAAAACAGAGGACTGGGAAGCTTTTAAAGAGCAACAGAGGATTACTAAGAAGGAAATACGCAGACGAAAAATGAGGTACAAAGGTAAACTGGCCAAAAATATAAAGGAGGATAGTAAAAGCTTTGTTAAGTATGTGCAAGGCAAAAAAATGGTTAGGACTAAAATTGGGTCCTTGAAGACAGAAACAGGGGAATATATTACAGGGAGCAAAGAAATGGCAGAAGAATTAAATGGGTACTTCAGATCTGTGTTCACTGGGGAAGATACAAGCAATCTCCCTGAGGTAACAGTGGCTGAAGGACCTGAACTTAAGGGAATCTATATTTGCCAGGATTTGGTGTTGGAGAGACTGTTAGGTCTGAAGGTTGATAAGTCCCTGCGGGGCCTGATGGTCTACATCCCAGGGTACTGAAGGAGGTGGTTCGAGAAATTGTGGATGCGATGGTGATTATCTTCCAGAGTTCAATAGATTTGGGATCAGTTCCTGCGAATTGGAGGGTGGCTAATGTTGTACCACTTTTCAAGAAAGGTGGGAGAGAGAAAGCAGGAAATTATAGACCAGTTAGTCTGACCTCAGTGGTAGGAAAGACGCTGGACTCTATTATAAAGGATGAAATTACGTCACATCTGAAAAGTAGTAACAGGATAGGACAGAGTCAGCATGGATTTATGAAGGGGAAATCATGCTTGACTAATCTTCTTGAATTTTTTGAGGATGTAACTCTGAAGATGGACGAGGGAGATCCAGGAGATGTAGTGTACCTGGACTTTCAGAAAGCTTTTGATAAAGTCCCACATAGGAGGTTAGTGAGCAAAATTAGGGCACATGGTATTGGGGGCAAAGTACTAACTTGGATTGAAAATTGTTTGGCTGTTAGGAAACAAAGGGTAGTGATAAATGACTCCATTTCGGAATGGTAGGCAGTGACAGTGGGGTACCGCAGGGATCCGTGCTGGGACCGCAGCTTTTTACAATATATATTAATGATATCGAAGATGGTAGTAGTAATAACATTAGCAAATTTGCTGATGATACAAAGCTGGGTGGCAGGGTGAAATGTGAGGAGGATGTTAGGAGATTACAGGGTGACCTGGACAAGTTAGGTGAGTGGGCAGATGCATGACAGATGCAGTTTAATGTGGATAAATGTATGGTTATCCACTTTGGTGGCAAGAACATGAAGGCAGATTACTACCGAAATGGAATCAATTTAGGTAAAGGGGCAGTACAAAGAGATCTGCGTGTTCTTGTACACCAGTCAATGAAGGTAAGCATGCAGGTACAGCAGGTAGTGAAGAAGGCTAATAGCATGCTGGCCTTCATAACAAGAGGGATTGAGTATAGAAGCAAAGAGGTTCTTCTGTAGCTGTACAGGACCCTGGTGAGACCACACCTGGAGTACTGTGTGCAGTTCTGGTCTCCAAATTTGAGGAAAGACATTCTGGCTATTGAGGGAGTGCAGCGTAGGTTCACGAGGTCAATTCCTGGAATGGAGGGATTACCTTACACTGAAAGACTGAAGCGATGGGCTTGTATACCCATGAGTTTAGAAGACTGAGAGGGGATCTGATTGAGACATATAAGAGTATTAAAGGATTGGACACTCTGGAGGCAGGAAACATGTTTCCGCTGATGGGTGAGTGCCGAACCAGAGGACACAGCTTAAAAATACGGGGTAGACCATTTAGGACAGAGATGAGGAGAAACTTCTTCACCCAGAGAGTGGTGGCTGTGTGGAATGCTCTGCCCCAGAGGACAGTGGAGGCCCAGTCTCTGGATTCATTTAAGAAAGAGTTGGATAGAGCTCTCAAAGATAGTGGAATCAAGGGTTATGGAGATAAGGCAGGAAGCGGATACTGATTAGGAATGATCAGCCATGATCACATTGAATGACGGTGCAGGCTCGAAGGGCTGAATGGCCTACTCCTGCACCTATTGTCTATTGTCTATGGTCTATTAGGTGTATAAGTCCTGCTAAGATTTGCTTTCCCAAAATGCACATTTATCCAAATTAAACTCCATCTGCCACTTCTCAGCCCATTGGCCCATCTGGTCCAGATCCTGTTGTAATCTGAGGTAACCCTCTTCACTATCCACTACACTCCAATTTTGGTGTCATCTGCAAACTTACTAACTGTACCTCTTATGCTCGCATCCAAATCATTTATGTAAATGACAAAAAGTAGAGGACCCAGCACCGATCCTTGTGGCACTCCACTGGTCACAGGCCTCCAGTCTGAAAAACAACCCACCACCACCACCACCCTCTGTCTTCTACCTTTGAGCCAGTTCTGTATCCAAATGGCTAGTTCTCCCTGTATTCCGTGAGATCCATATAGTTCACATCCACTGGTCTGCCCCCATCAATCCTCTTTATTACTTATCCAAAAACTCAATCAAGTTTGTGAGACATGATTTCCCACACACAAAGCCATGTTGACTATCTCTAATCAGTCCTTGCTTTTCCAAATAAATGTACATCCTGTCCCTCAGGATTCCCTCAAAACAACTTGCCCACTACCGATCTATAGGTTCACCGGTGTATAGTTCCCTGGCTTGTCCTTACCACCCTTCTTAAACAGTGACACCACGTTAGCCAATATCCAGTCTTCCGGCACCTCACCTGTGACTATCAATGATACAAATATCTCAGCAAGAGGCCCAGCAATCACTTCTCTAGCTTCCCACAGAGTTCTCGAGTACACCTGATCAGGTCCTGGGGATTTATCCACCTTTAACCATTTCAAGACATCCAGCACTTCCTCCTCGGTAATCTGGACATTTTGCAAGATGTCACCATCTATTTCCCTACAGTCTATATCTTCCATATCCTTTTCCGCAGTAAATACTGATGCAAAATATTCATTTAGTATCTCCCCCATTTTCTGTGGCTCCACACAAAGGCCACCTTGCTGATCTTTGAGAGGCCCTATTCTCCCCCTAGTTACACTTTTGTCCTCAATGTATTTGTAAAAACCCTTTGGATTCTCCTTAATTCTATTTGCCAAAGCTATCTCATGTCCCCTTTTTGCCCTCCTGATTTCCGTCTTAAGTATACTCCTACTGCCTTTATACTCTTCTCAGGATTCACTCGATCTCTCCTGTCTGTACCTGACATATGCTTCCTTCTTTTTCTTAACCAAACCTTCAATTTCTTTAGTCATCCAGTATTCCCTATACCTACCAGCCTTCCCTTTCACCCTGACAGGAATATACTTTCTCTGGATTCTTGTTATCTCATTTCTGAAGGCTTCCCATTTTCCAGCCGTCCCTTTACCTGCGAACAACTGCCTCCAATCAGCTTTTGAACGTTCTTGCCTAATACCGTCAAAATTGGCCTTTCTCCAATTTAGAACTTCGACTTTTAGATCTGGTCTATCCTTTTCCATCTTTTTATCCCTCTGCCTCCCACTGATGCCTTGAATTTTATTGGCAATGATATTCACGGCTTTGGGATTTCCTGGCTATCACCCAGGGTGTCCCACAAATGATTTTCTGACCAGCTTTTAAAGGAATGTTTACAGAAATATGCAGATCCATGTGAGTCTGGGCTTCTCTGGATTTGGACTTTGTGGTTAGTAAGTAATGTCTGGGAAAGCTGCATTGAACAATTTTAATTATCTTCACCGTCTACTCTGAGAAAGTAGTGAAAAGCAACACAGATCAACTGTGGGATCAAACTCCATAATTACTGGAAAAGCTCAACAGGACCTAGCGGCATCTGTGCAGAGAAATCTGAGGTAATGTTTAGGGTCTGGTGACCCTTCCTCAGAATAGGGACTTGGGATTCTGTCTGTGAAAGGGAGCTGCTTTATACTGGGAATACTTGGAATGGCCTGGGGGTACAGATCCTCTCGGCTGATATTGTGCGGGCTAACTCCATTTTTCTTGGGTTTCAGTGGTTTGTCTGGAGGGCTGCCTCAAGATTCAAACTTGGTATCATATTCAAAGCCCCAGCTGGGCCAGTGTCAGGGTGGCTCAGTAGTTAGCACTGCTGCCTCACAGTGCCAAGGACCCAGGTTCAATTCCAGCCTCAGGTGACTGACTGTGTGGAGTTTGCACGTTCTCCCCGTGTCTGCGTGGGTTTCCTCCGGGTGCTCTGGTTTCCTCCCACAGTCCAAAGATGTGCCGGTTCGGGTGGATTGGCCATGGAAAGTGCAGGGTAACAGGTGGGTCTGGGTGGGATGCTCCTTGGAGGGTTAGTGTAGACTCAATGGGCTGAATGGCCTGTTTCCACATTGTAGGGATTTGATGACAGTGAGAGATCAACGTTGACTGCCTGATCATTCCACCCAACAGTGAATGAAACAAACACAGAGGCTGTGTGAAGCTGAGTTTATACAAGTTCTAATGCAATACTGTGAGATACAGGTCTATTATAAGAATAATAACAGTCACAGAGTGAATTACATACCCTTCTAAATTCCTGCCCAATCGTTGAAAAGTAAGTTGTAGCAGGTACTCAATTTTACAACCTCCCAGTCCATCCCCAGGCAGTGGGGTGGGGGGAGCACAGACTAGGGGTTTAACTTGCCCCACTACCCCAGCCAGCCCCCTCAACATGTTTCGAGGGATTGAAATCTGAGCCAATCTGCTTGACTGGGAAGGGGGTGTGGGGTGCAGGCACAGTGGGGCGGGGGGGAGGGGAATGGGGAAGGAGGGGGACATTGGGGGAGGGAGGGGGAGGGACTGTGGGGGAGGGGGGACAGTGGGGGAGGAGGGACAGTGGGGGAGGGAGGACAATGGGGGAGGGAGGGGGAGGGAAAGTGGGGGAGGGAGAGGGAGGGACAATGGGGGAGGGAGGACAGTGGGGGAGGGAGGGGGTGGGACAGTGGGGAAGGGTGGACAGTGGGGGAGGGAGTGGGACGGACAGTAGGGGAAGGAGGGGGAGGGACAGTGGGGGAGGGAGGCGGACGGACAGTAGGGGAGGGAGGGGGAGGGACAGTGCGGGAGGAAGGGGGAGGGACAGTAGGGGTTGGAGGGGGAGGGACAGTGGGGGAGGGAGGGGGAGGGACATGGGGAGGGAGAAGGATGGATAGTGGGGGGGAGTGGGGGAGGGGTGACAGTAGGGGATGGAAGGGAGGGTGAATGGGGTGGGGGGTAGGGGGTGCCCTGTGATCCCAGTTCAAATCTGGACAGATACTTTATGGCACAGCGGTAGTGTCCCTATGTCTGGATTAGGAATTACAGGCTCATTACCAGCTGCTGCAGGTGGTGTAACCCTGTACGAGTCAGACTGACAGAGCATCGAGTAACTGGGGCCAGGCCGGTCCCATGGAGAGGAGTCTGAGAGCAGCGCAGCTGGACTGCGTCAGGGGCTTGGAGCCGAACCTGATCCCCTTCCCCCTCCCCCCCCCCCCCCCCCCCGCCCCCCCACAACCCCCAACCCCCCCCCAACACCAGAACACTTGTATTTTCTAAATTCCAAAATGATGACATTGGGGGATTCAGAATCTGTTTGGATTGACTGATTGGGATTGTTTTCCAACTGGTGGTGTGTCTGGGCCTGCGAGGTACTGGGAGCAGAGTTTGGGTGGGTTCAGTTTTTGGAACTGTTCCTTGTGGAGCTTGTGGTCCGTGTGGATGGTGAGTAGGTGCTTGTAGACAGAAGCTCCTGAGACGTTTTACCTGAGAAGGTCCTGTCTTTGACTTTCTGACAGTAAATGACACGTTTCACTTTGGCTCGAAACTCATCGGAAACATAATAATAAATGAAGGGGTTGATGGAGCTGCTGCAGCTACTGAGCACCAGACTCACCATGTAATAAATATACAGCTGACTGCTTTGGTGCTGCAGGTACTCTGAGTGGTGAATGAGCAAAATGCAATTACTAGGGGCAAAGCAGACCACAAACACCAGCAGGATGAGCCCTGTGAGCACTGCAGCATGGACATAGCGTCTCTCTGTCTGGATCAGGGTCCAGATGACAGAGCCATAGCAAAACACTGTCACACAGCAAGGAACTACAAAGCCCAAACCAACCAGACACACAAAATAATAGAAGAAATAGTCATTTAGACTTTCCAGGGGTAAGGCATCATGGCAGGTGGTGATGTTGAGGTTCTGGATTGGATAGGTCTGTCTACGGAGGAGAAACGGTAACATGGCAACGACAACAAGCAGCCAAATCACACAACAGCTCCGGACAGCGAAGCCATTGCCCCGGAATCGCTTGGAGAGAAACGGGTGGACCAGAGCGAAGTATCTGTCCACACTGATGAAGGTGAGCAGCAGGACGGAGCAGTACATGTTCCCGTAGAAGAAGGCCGTCATTGTCCGACACAGAGCCTCACCAAAGAGCCAGTGGTTGCCCAGGAAGTGATAGTGAATTTTGAACGGCAGCACAAGGCACAGGAGCAGGTCAGCTACAGCCAGGTTCATCAGGAAGATGGTGGACGGTAATTTGCGGACCCTGGTCGCCAAGACCCAAAGCCCCAGGCCATTGGATGGGAGGCCGATGACAAAGACCAGGGTGTAGAGAGCTGGGATGGTGGCAGTGGTGAGGGGTCCAGTAAGTAACTGTGAGGCTCTTTCACGCACCACCCACACCGTGTCATTGGAACCATTCAGAGTTCTACGCTCAGCAGCAAACGTCCTCATGATATCAGCTGTGCTCGGGATTGAACCCTTCACTGGGGGAGCTGGTGGGTCCCCGTTATCGGAGTAATCATCATAGTCTAAATAGAATAACAGAAAAGACAAAAAAATTAACATATTATTATCACATTAATGACAAAATTAATGTATTAAAATACCAAAGGAGACCATTCGGCCCACAGTGCCAAAGACAGTTCCCTTAAAGCAGTATCCAATCCATCCTATTGTCCTGAGCATTAACGAACACCCTTTAAAGAATCAATACTTCAGCCACTGCCATTCTCATTTTTATGTTTCAAAGCCGAGCCCAAACATTATCATAAATGTCACTTTTGGTCCCACTGTAAAATATCAAACATGCAATTAATGACAGCTGATTTGGGTAAAACAGATTTATGAACCGCCAGACTGTGTCCCATAGCGGCTCAGAAAAGCAGACCCAGAGAGTACCTTGCAAAGCAACAGTCAGGAAAAGAAGTGGGCTTTGAAAGCCCTCTCGTGCTGCAGTGGTAGTATCCCTTTATCTGGGCTAGGAGGATCAGCGGCCAGTCCCATGTGCTCCACACTTGTGTAATAACATTTCTGATCAGATTCTTTTAAAAAAAGACCGAAGTAAAAAAAATTCCTTTCTGATAACACAGAGGGAGTCCCGCACTGTCAGAGGGTCAGTGCTGAGGGAGCCCCGCACTGTCAGAGGGTCAGTGCTGAGGGAGCCCCGCACTGTCAGAGGGTCAGTGCTGAGGGAGTCCCGCACTGTCAGAGGGTCAGTGCTGAGGGAGTCCCGCACTGTCGGAGGGTCAGTGCTGAGGGAGTCCCGCACTGTTGGAGGGTCAGTGCCAAGGGAGCACTGCACTGTCGGAGGGTCAGTGCTGAGGGCGCGCCGCACTGTCAGAGGGTCAGTGCTGATGGAGCATCGCATTGTCGGAGGGTCAGTGCTGGGGGAGTGTTGCACTGTCAGAGGGTCAGTGCTGAGGGAGCACTGCACTGTCGGAAGGTCAGTGCTGAGGGCGCGCCGCACTGTCAGAGGGTCAGTGCTGAGGGAGCATCGCATTGTCGGAGGGTCAGTGCTGAGGGAGTGCCGCACTGTCAGAGGGTCAGTGCTGAGGGAGTGACGCACTGTCGGAGGGTCAGTGCTGAGGGAGTGCCACACTGTCGGAGCGTCAGTGCTGAGGGAGTGCTGTATTGTTGGAGGGTCAGTGCTGAGGGAGTGCCGCACTGTCGGAGGGTTAGCGCTGAGGGAGTGCCGCACTGTCGGAGGGTCAGTGCTGAGGGAGTGCCACACTGTCGGAGGGTCAGTGCTGAGGGAGTGCTGTATTGTTGGAGGGTCAGTGCTGAGGGAGTGCCGCACTGTCGGAGGGTTAGCGCTGAGGGAGTGTCGCACTGTCGGAGGATCAGTGCTGAGGGAGTGCCACACTGTCGGAGGGTCAGTGCTGAGGGAGTGCTGCACTGTCGGAGAGTCAGCGCTGAGGGAGTGCCGCACAGTCGGAGGGTCAGCGCTGAGGGAGTGCCGGACTGTCAGAGGGTCAGCGCTGAGGGAGTGCCGCACTGTCGGAGGATCCGTGCTGAGTGAGTGTCGCACTGTCGGAGGGTCAGTGCTGAGGGAGTGTGCACTGTCGGAGGGTCAGCGCTGAGTGAGTGCCACACTGTCGGAGGGTCAGTGCTAAGGGAGTGTGCACTGTCGGAGGATCAGTGCTGAGGGAGTGCCGCACTGTTGGAGGGTCAGTGCTGAGGGAGTGTGCACTGTCGGAGGATCAGCGCTGAGAGAGTGCTTGAGAACATTGCAGTTGGGGGGATCATGTGTATCTCTGTCCTCAGATATTTTTGGGTTTGGTTTTTGAGCTCGGAGCTCCGGGTGGTTTGGAATAAGTTGCTGTCATGGAGTTGCTGCATCTCCATTCCCACCCACAATCCTTTGCTCAGATCATAGGCTTTTTTAAACAGTTTCGTTTGTCTGGAGATCGACGTCTTTTCCCCGAAGTGTTAGCTGCAGTTCAGCAACAACTTGTGGTTGCATTTTTGTAGCTCCAGGATTTCCTGTTTTTTCTCATTGAATTAATTTCAGTTTTTCCTGATTTGGAGATGCCGGTGTTGGACTGGGGTGTACAAAGTTAAAAATCTCACACCAGGATATAGTCCAACTGGTTTAATTGGAAGCACACTAGCTTTCGGAGCGACGCTCCTTCACCAGGTGATTGTGGAGGGCTCGATCGTAACACAGAATTTATAGCAAAAATTTGCAGTGTGATGTAACTGAAATTATACATCGAAAAATTGATTGTCTGTTAAGCCTTTCATCTGTTAGAATACAGTGATAGTTTCACTTCTTTCATGTGTAAATCACAAAACCCTTCTTTTTAAAGTTGCATTCTCGGGTTAGCTGTTAACAATGGTGATAGCTAGACAATATGTTGAAGGTGTTAGCCCCCTGTGTTCTCTGTCTATGACCTGATGTTTAGATTGATTCTAATCTAAAAAGTGAGATAACAGAGTTTTACATAAATTCGTGCAGTTTTTGAGCTCAGAATTCTACATGAATGTATGCAGTTTTTGAGCAAAGTACAATGTAACCCTGCAAGTACAAATTCACCCCACAAAATATATGTGTGCATGTGGGTCTTTGTCTGGGGTGGGGGTTGTGAGTGTGAGAAAGTGTATGTGTGTGTGTGTCTGTGTGCATGTGAGAGTGTGTGTGTGTGTAGTGCAATGGTGATCACCTGTAATGTGACATGAACCTAAGGTCCCGGTTGAGGCCCTCCCTATGGGTACCGAACTTAGCTATCAGCCTCTGCTTGGTCACTTTCCTCTGCTGCCTGTCCCGAAGTCCACCTTGGAGGATGGTCACCAGAACGTCCGAGGCTGGACACTTCAGCGGTCCAGGACATTCAGCCTTGGACATTCGGGTGGCCATCGTCCAAGGTGGATTTCGGGACAGGCAGCAGAGGAAAGTGGCCGAGCAGAGGCTGATAGCTAAGTTCGGTACCCATAGGGAGGGCCTCAACCGGGACCTCGGGTTCATGTCACATTACAGGTGACCACCATTGCACTACACACACTCTCACATGCACACAGACACAGGTACACACAGACACGCACACAGACATCCACACACACCCTTATAGACACACACACTCCCACATGCACCCCCTCACAGACTTAAGACACTCTGCACTCACTACACACACACACACTTTCTCACAGTCACAACCCCCACCCCAGACAGACACACACACACAGACAGACAAAGACCCTCATGCACACATATATTTTGTGGGGTGAATTTGTACTTGCAGAGTTACATTGTACTTTGCTCAAAAACTGCATACACTCTGAGTTCAAAAACTGCACGAATTTATGTAAAACTCCGTTATCTCACTTTTTAGATTAGAATCAATCTAAACATCAGGTCATAGACAGAGAACACAGGGGGCTAACACCTTCAACATATTGTCTAGCTATCACCATTGTTAACAACTAACCCGAGAATGCAACTTTTTTAAAAAAAGGGTTTTGTGATTTACACATGAAAGAAGTGAAACTATCGCTGTATTCTAACAGATGAAAGGCTTAACAAACAATCAATTTTTCAATGTATAATTTCAGTTACATCACACTGCAAATTTTTGCTATAAATTCTGTGTTACAATCGAGCCCTCCACAATCACCTGATGAAGGAGCGTCGCTCCGAAAGCTAGTGTGCTTCCAATTAAACCAGTTGGACTATAACCTGGTATTGTGTGATTTTTAACTCAGTTTTTCCTGGTCAGGTAACATTGAGAGTCTTCACAGCAATCTCCTGAAGATGATGCATTGGACACTGTTTGTGTATCCTGGCCGGGGAGCGCAGGGCTGTCTGAGTCTGTCTGTCTTCACACTCCATTGACCTTTAATGGCCTGCCGCAGTTTCCCTGTTGCTGTTGGTGTATACAGGCCAGGCTGATGGTGATAGATGCCTGAGTGAAGCAAAGGCCAGTCCAGCAGTGGTCAGCTCCTGGCAGGGTCTGCTGGAAAACATCCTAGTGGTTCCTCATGTGGACAATGATGTGGTCAAGTAGCTGCCAATTGTGTGTGTGCCAATTGGAATACATTTCAGATGGATCTTGCAACCCATGAACGGTATCCATGAGGCGCTGTGGGCCATCGACAGCAGCTGAACTGTACTCCAGCACAATCTGTAACCTCATGGCCCGGCATATCCCCCACTCAACCGTTACCATCAAGCCAGGACATCAATCCTGGTTCAATGGAGAGTGTGGGAGGGCACGTCAGGAGCAGCTCCTACCAGGCATTTCTGAAATACAACCTGGTGAAACAACCAAACAGGATTACTTACAGAAGCAGCAAGTGATAGACAGAGCTGAACAGTCCCACAACCAGTGGATCAGGACGATGCTCTGCAGTTCTTCCACATCACGTCATGAATGGTGGTTGGCAATGAAACCTCTCACTGCAGTCAAGTAACTTTTATTTCTCATTTCTCCCATGTACAACTGAGACAGTAAAACTGAGACAGCGTTCTGCCAGACCTGAGGGTGCTACATGGACAGCACAAACTACACACTCGAAGTGCATAAGAAGCACAAAACACGCAAGTTACAGTGTAATGGAAGAATGATAAATAATAGGCATTTTTCTAGCAGCAATTCAAAGTCATGCAAAGACTTTCTGATGGTAAAGAGTCCAGCCATACCGTGTTAAGGAGCCTGATGGCTTGGGGGGGGGAGGGGGGAAAGAAACTGTGGCACAGTCTGGCCGTGAGAGACCGAACGCTCCGGTATCTTCTGCCAGACGGCAGGAGGGAGAGGAGTTTGAGTGAGGTGTGTGTGGGGTCTTCCACAATACTCTGAGCCTTTCAGATGCAGTGTGTGGTGTAAGTGTCTGTAATGGGGGGGGGGGGGGGGGGGGGGGGGGGGGGGGGAGAGAGCCTGATGATCCTCTCAGCTGTCCTCACTGTCCGTTATAGGGTCTTACAATCTGAGGCAGTGTAATTCCTGAACCAGGCAGCGATGGAACAGCTCAGGGTAGTCTCAGTGAACCCTCTGTGGAATGTGATGAGGGTGGGGGGGCGCGGGATGTGGGGGGTGGGGGGGGAGATGGGGGATGGGCTTTCCTCAGCCTGTGCAGAAAGTAGAGATGCTGCTGGGCTTTCTTGGCTGTGGAGCTGGGGTGGAGGGTCCAGGAGCGATTCTCCACCAGGTTGACCCCTAGAAATTTGGTGCTGTTCACGATCTCCCCGGGGGAGCTGTCGGTGTCCAGGGGAGAGTGGTCGCTCCGTGCCCTCCTACAGTTAACAGCCATCTCTTCCGTCTCGTCCACGGTCAGAGTCAGGTTGTTGGCTCCGCACCGGCCCGTTAGCCTCTGCACCTCCTCCCTGTTTGCTGACTCATCATTCCTGCTGTTGAGACCCACCCACAGGAGTGTGAGCAGTGAGCGTGATGCTGTGATTCGAGTTGTGCATCGTTGCACAGTCGTGTGTCAGCAGGGTGGACAGCAGTGGACTGAGCACACAGCTCTGGGGGGGGCCCCCATGCTCAGTGTGACGGTGTTGGAGTCAGTTCCCAATCCAGACTGCCTGAGCTCTCCCAGTCAGGAGGTCCGGATCCAGTTACAGAGGGAGGTATTCAGGCCCAGCAGACTCAGCTTTCCAATCAGCTGCTGAGGAATGATGGTGTTGAATGCAGATCTGAAGTCTATGAACAGTAATCTGACTGAGGTCACCTTGTCCAGGTGGGGGAGGCCCAGACGGAGGGTGGGGAAATGGCATCAGCTGTTCAGCCGTTTGGTCGATACACAAACTGGAGGAGGAGGTTCCACAAATATCCTCAGCCTCAATGACGGAGGAGCCCAACACATCAGTGAAAAAGATAAGACTGAAGCTTTCTCAGGAATCTTCAGCCAAAAGTGCTGAGTAGATAATCCATCTCGGCCTTCTCCAGTGGTTCCCAGCATCACAGGGACAAGTCTCCAGCCAATTCAACTGCTGCAAATGTGATGCTGGTCAAAGCACAGCAGGTTAGGCAGCATCTCAGGAATAGAGAATTCGACGTCGAATTCTCTATTCCTGAGATGCTGCCTAACCTGCTGTGCTTTGACCAGCAACACATTTGCAGCTGTGATCTCCAGCATCTGCAGACCTCATTTTTTACTCCAGCCAATTCAATTCATGTGATATCAAGAAACGGTTCGAGACACTTGTTTCTACAAAAGGGTCTGACAATATTCCAGCAGTAATACTAAAGACTTGTGCTCCAGAATATGTCCCTCCCCGAGCCAAGCTGTTCCAGCTGTACGGTTACAAATGTACCCAACAATGTGGGAAATTGCCCAGGTATGTCCTGTACAAAAAGAGCAGGATAAATCCAACCTGGTCAATTACTGCTCCATCAGTCTCATATCATAGCATCAAGGAGCCCTAACCAGACTGGAATCAATGGGTATCAGGGGGGAAACTCTCCGCTGGTTGGAGTGATCCCTGGCAGTGAGGAAGATGGTCGTGTCTGTTGGAGGTCAGTCATCTCAGCTCCAGGACATCTCAGCAGGAGTTCCTCAGGGAAGCTTCCTAGGCTCAACCATCTTCAGCTGCTTTCCTCCATCACAGGGTCAGAAGGGGGGATGTTCCCTGATGATTGCACAGTGTTCAGCAGCATTTGCCACTCCTCAGGTACTGGAGCACTCCATGCTCAATTGCAGCAAGACCCGGACAATATCCAGACTTGGGCCGACAAGTGGCAAGTAACATTTACGCCACACACATGCCAGACAATGACCATCACCAGCAAGAGAGAGTTTAATCTTCATCCCCTAATATTTAATGGTGTAATCATCACTGAATCCCATCACATCCTGGGGGGTTACCATTGATCAGAAACTCAGCTGGACTCACCACATCAACGCTGTGGCTGCAAGAGCAGCTCAGAGGCTGAGAATACTGCGTTGGAGAGTGTGGTGCTGCAAAAGCACAGCTGGTCAGGCAGCATCCAGGGAGCAGGAGAATTGACGTTTCGGGCAGAAGCCCCTCTGAACGGCTTGAGCCTGAAACATCAATCCTCCTACTCCTCGGATGCTGCCTGACCTGCTGTGCTTTTCCAGCACCACTCTAATCTAGACTCTGATCTCCAGCATCTGCAGTCCTCACTTTCTCCAAGCAATACCACAGCAGTAACTCACCGCCTGACTCTCCAAAGCCTGTCCACCATCTTAAAGGCACAAGGAATCTGGTGGAATACTCCCCAACATCCAGGACAAAATAGCCCATTTAATTGGCACCTCATCCACAAACGTTCCGAAGCAGCGGTGTGTCTTAGTCTGCAGGATATTCACCAAAACTACTTCCACACCATCTTGTAAGCCCATAACCACTTCTATCCAGAAGGACATGGGAACACCACCCCCTGCAAGTTCCCCTCACCATCTTGACTTGGAAATACATCACTGTTCCTTCACCGTCACTGGGTCAAAGTCCTGGAATTCCCTCCCGAAGAGCATTGTGGGTCAACCCCACCTTCTCAAGGGGCAACGAGGGGTGGGCAGTAAATGCTGGGCCCAGCCAGCAACACCCACATCCCACAAATAAATACTGACTATACACATTTTGGATAGTTAAACTGAATGATTTGAAGGAACTTTACTGTGTGTCTAATGCTATGTTGGACCTGTCCTGGGAGTCTTTGATGGGGTCAGTACAAAGGAAGCTTCACGTTTAGTTGGAAAGATTAAAGAGAGCCTTTACGTTCAATTTAAAAGATTACAAGAAGCTTTTATCTAACTCTGACCCTGTCCCTGACCCTGTCCCTGTCCCTGTCCCTGTCCCTGTGGCTGACCCTGTCCCTGTCCCTGACCCTGTCCCTGTCTCTGTCTCTGTCCCTGACCCTGTCCCTGTGGCTGACCCTGACCCTGACCCTGTCCCTGTCCCTGACCCTGACCCTGACCCTGTCCCTGTCCCTGTCCCTGTCCCTGACCCTGTCCCTGTCCATGTCCCTGTCCCTGTCCTTGTCCCTGACCCTGTCCCTGTCTCTGTCCCTGACCCTGTGCCTGTCCCTGTCTCTGTGCCTGTCCCTGTCCCTGACTCTGTCCCTGTCCTGGGAGTGTTTGATGGGGACAGTGTAGAGGGAGCTTTACTCTGTATCTAACCCCGTGCTGTCCCTGTCCTGGGAGTGTTTGATGGGACAGTGTAGAGGGAGCTTTACTCTGTATCTAACCCCGTGCTGTCCCTGTCCTGGGAGTGTTTGATGGGGACAGTGTAGAGGGAGCTTTACTCTGTATCTAACCCCCTGCTGTCCCTGTCCTGGGAGGGTTTGATGGGACAGTGTAGCGGGAGCTTTACTCTGTATCTAACCCCATGCTGTCCCTGTCCCTGGGAGTGTTTGATGGGGACAGTGTGGAGGGAGCTTTACTCTGTATCTAACCCTGTGCTGTCCCTGTCCTGGGAGTGTATTAATGGGGACAGTGTGGAGGGAGCTTTACTCTGTATCTAACCCCATGTTGTCCCTGTCCTGGGAGTGTTTGATGGGGACAGTGTAGAGGGAGCTTTACTCTGGAGGTTCTGCCTGATGCTGAAAAAAATTGACAGTCACTAGCGGTTGAATACCCGAAGAAGATTGAATTGTTGGGAATGACAGTGAGGGATCAGGAGTAGGATCTCTGTTGTGGTGATGGTATGTTTTGAACTTGATAAACACATGGTCGTCATTTCCAGGAAATTTGAGTCATTTTGGTTAATTTTCCAATAATATCCAGTTTAATGTCTATCTATCGTTCCTATGACTCTAGCACTAGCGCAAAGCGACTTCCTTTTTGACATTTTAAAAACAAACACCATTCAATGTGGCTGCCAGATGATTTCCAGTTGTTCTACAGGAAAGGCCTGTATTTCCTGCAGGAATAGCTTCTCTGGCCTTCATGGTAACCTCACTCACTCAGCCACAGGCCCATGATTTCAGCTTAAACCATTCCTCTCACAATCCTATTCCTTGCAGAATTTTATTTCATAAAGTTGTTTTCAACCCAAACTCTGTTGGATATTCTCAGTTTCAGGGTCATTGCATTTGAGACCGAAAACAGCCATTCCCCAAGCACCAGAATCAAGACTGGGTTGTCTACCATATCCTTTAATCATTCAGGAAATGTCAGCATTCTGACCAGACCATCATTTATTACTCATCTTTAATTGTCCTTAAACTGAGTCGATCACTCGGTTGTTTCAGAGAGCAGTTAAGAGTGATGATATTGCTGTGAGTCTGCAGTCACATGTAGGCCAGTCCAGGTGAGGATGGCAGATTTCCATCTCTAAAGGACAGTTAATGAACCAGATGGGTTTTCTGATATTTGATCATTGCTTCAATTTTCAGATTTATGAAATGAATCTATATTCCACCCCAGCTGCTACTGTGGGATTTGAACCCACGTTCCCAGGGGAGTAGCCTGTGACCCCTGAACTTTTAATCTGGTGACATTATTATGACATTCCCCCCCATCTCTGACAGTATCTGGCATTCTTTCCGGCTCCAGACAAATGGCCATCATACAGCCGCTGTGCTCAGTCAGTCTCACTCTCACCCACACAGTGCCAACTCCATTAACCATTTCAGGGTTTCATTACAAAATCCCCAAACCCCAACTCCCAAACTGCACAGTTACATCTTGCTTTATCTGTCCAAAAGCTGTTTGGAAGCTGTGCTCTGGGTTCCTCACATTCAGAGTGTTGTGTCAATAATTAAATACTGAATCCTGCTGGATATTAAACATGTGTTTAACAGCAGAAAACAATGAAATGACTAATCCAGGTCTTTTGTACAATTTTCTGCTCACCATTTCCTCTTAATCCTTTTCTTCTTAGGAAAGTGTCAAATTTTGCTAAATTTTTTAATCAATAAATTGTCAAGGCGATGTGTCAAATTGTGATAATGACACAAATAAATCAAGATACGTTAATTCACAGCATACTTTGAGAAAAACATTAAAATAAAATTAAAATTAACATATAAAAATACTTAAAATCATGTAATCCTGATTGTATTAGCAAACGAGTAATTACACATTGTTGCAGTGACTGTAAAAGGCCTTAGTGAGACCACCCCTGGAGTATAGTGTACGCCTTGCTACCCTCATTTGAAAAGGGATGGAGTTGTATTTGAGGCAGTTTGGAGGAAGACCACTGCATTGATCCCAGAGATGAGCGGTTTGCCTTATGAGGAGAGATGTAGAAGTTTAAACCGATAGTTTCTGGAGTTTATAAGAATGAGACGAGGTCTAACTGAGGGGTGTAAGATGCTAAAGGGGATTGACAGAGCAGATGTCGAGAGCATGTTTTCTCATGTGGGTCAATCTGGAATGAGAGGTCATAGTTTTAAGGTAAGGTGCAGCAGATTTAAAATAGAGTTGAGGAGAAATTACTTCTCTCGGAGAGTTGTGAGTCTGCGGAATTCACTCCCCCAGAGTGCAGTGGATGCTGGGACATTGAGTAAGTGTAAGGAGGACGCAAACAATGAATAATGGGTGAAAGGTTATGGAGAGTGGGCAGGAAAGGGGAGTTGAGGCTGAGTTGAGATCAGCCATGATTGTACTGAATGTCAGAGCAGGCTAGAAGGGCTGAGTGGCCTCCTCCTGCTCCTAGTCCTTATGTTCTCATGTTTTAATATTTATTGTAATGCAGGAAGACATTGTTTGTGGCATGGTCGGTAATGATCCGGTGACATCAACAGGTTTTATTACCAGGGGCAGGAAGGGTTGGTGTGCGGGAGTTATAAACTATTCCTCAAACAAGATCGGGTAACAAAGAGTCACCAGGGGAATTGAAAGACCTGACGCTGAAGTCCATTCACAGACTGATAGGGAACTGCAGCTGTTTTACACACAGCCTGTCTGCAAGACTATTCCAAAGCCCTGCCCATGTAAACTGGATCAAACAATCTCATTTCAATTTGCTCACTCTATGTAATGATTGTTATATATAAAACCATCCAGCAATTCTCAGGAACACATTACATTGTGTGGATCAAACCATAAACAGTTTTATTCAGACAGGTGTATAGGGCATTTGTGTCTCTGTGATAGTGTCCTTACCTCTGAGCCTGGATACCCAGGTTCAGAGGGATGTCATACCACCTCTGACCAGATGGATTAGATAATATCTTCAGACTGATGCATGACAGTTAGCTTTAACACCAGGAGCATTATTGGAGGGAGTGAGACTGAAGATCCAGCTCACGTACAGGCTGTGTTTATCCCACAGCTCAGTTGCTGTTCTAACTTCCACTCACTTTCGTCCCTGCTCCGTCCTTCTGTTCATTGTGTAATATTTCTGCAAGTTCACTCTGAGCAAACATTTTTCAAACTTTACAAATTTGATTCCATTGCCATCATTAGCTTGTCTCCAGAGGGCTGCCCTGTTATCAGTTCATCTTTCAGAAGCCCATCACTTCCTTCCTTTCAGGAACATTGACTGTGAGATATTATCATTCTCTTGGTGAGTCCTCAGAGCCTCACTGTCCACAGTCGCCACTCCCAATCTCAAGTGCCAGTGGTGTTTCTGACATTTCCCTTAGAGATGTTGAACAAACCAGAACTTCTGGAACCTTCCCTCTCCCCTGCCCCAATCCAGCCCAAATCACCTCAATACTAAAGTCCAAACTTTTCCAGCTCTTCACCTGTTTTGTTACCAGCCTCGTCCTTTCCCTCCTCTCTCTCCCCTCCCTCCATTCCCTCCTCTCTCTGCTCTCCCTCCTCCCTCTGCTCTCCCTCCTCTCCCTACTCTTCCTCCTCTCCCTCCCCTCCCTCCCCTCCCTCCTCTCCCTCCTTTCTCTCCCCTCCCTCCTCTCCCTGCTCTCCATCCTCTCCGTCTTCTCTCTCTTTTCTCTCCACTCCCTCCTCTCGCTGCTCTTCCTCCTCTCCCTTCCCTCCCTCCCTCCTCTCCCTGCTTTCCCTCCTCTCCCTCCTCTCCTTCCCCTCCCTCCTCTCCCTCCTCTCCTTCCCCTCCCTCCTCTCCCTGCTCTCCCTTCCTCTCTCTGGCTGGCTGGATAGTTTTCTCTCCTGCTCGGTGCAGCCCTTTTTATCCTGTTATTAACCACAGTTCTGTGACAGCCTTTAGAATCATAGAGTCATAGAGATGTACAGCATGGAAACAGACCCTTCAGTCCAACCTGTCCATGCTGACCAGATATCCCAACCCAATCTAGTCCCAGCTGCCAGTACCCGGCCCATATCCCTCCAAACCCTTCCTATTCATATACCATCCAAATGCCTCTTAAATGTTGCAATTGTACCAGCCTCCACCACATCCTCTGGCAGCTCATTCCATACACGTACCACCCTCTGCGTGAAAAAGTTGCCTCTTAGGTCTCTTTTATAACTTTCTCCTCTCACCCTAAACCTATGCCCTCTAGTTCTGGACTCCCCCACCCCAGGGAAAGGAACTAGTCTATTTATCCTATCCATGCGCCTCGCGATTTTATAAACCTCTATATGGTCACCCCTCAGCCTCGAACACTCCAGGGAAAACAGCCCCAGCCTGTTCAGCCTCTCCCTATAGCTCAGATCCTCCAACCCTGGCAACATCCTTGTAAATTGTTTCTGAACTCTTTAAGTTTCACAACATCCTTCCTATAACAGGGAGACCAGAATTGCACGCAATATTCCAACAGTGGCCTAACCAATGTCCTTTACAGCTGCAACATGACCTCCCAACTCCTGTCCTCAATACTCTGACCAATAAAGGAAAGCATACCAAACGCCTTCTTCACTGTCCTATCTACCTGCGACTCCACTTTCAAGGAGCTATGAACCTGCACTCCAAGGTCTTTTTGTTTAGAAACTCTCCCTAGGACCTTACCATTAAGTGTATAAATCCTGCTCTGATTTGCTTTTCCAAAATGCAGGTCCTCCCATTTATCTAATTTAAATTCCCTCTGACACTCCTCGGCCCATTGGCCCGTCTGATCAAGATCCCGTTGTACTCTGAGGTAACCTTCTTCACTGTCCACTGCACCTGATGTCCGCAAGCTTACTAACCATGCCTCCTATATTCACATCCAATCATTTATGTTACTCTGAATGAAAGCTCATTGCAGGCATTTCCTGATCCTGATTTTGTGGGATGTAAAAAACATTGGCAAACACTCCTCAAACTCAGTGGCTGCGCAGCTGATGCGATCTTGTTACATCTCAGCAGGAATGAAAGCAGGAAATTCTTACCGTCATAATCCACAGAGCTGTCAGCTGGTACAGCAGGTAGGATTAACAACGGAGTCAGCAGCAACAACGTACACTTCATCTCAGTCAGCTTCAATTTCAGCTTCTGAGCACCGCAGCAGCCTCTGGAGAGAGTGCCCAGCTTTCAGCAGTGGACCCGCTGGAGGAAGCAGCTCGCTGAACAATGTCTTCAAGCTGAATAAACATTAACAGCTTGATATCTTTTATCTATTGGATCCAGACTTCTGGAAAGGATTTTCGGAATTTAAAGGACCATTAGGAGATGGGGCTAAAGCTGTAAGCTTGCTTTCCAAAAGTTGGGAAATATTGGTGGAATTTAATCCGCCCTCTTTCCTGCTCTCCCTGATCCTGCCATTTATCTTGCAGCAGGAATGATGCAACACTTGAATAATAAATATTAACAAGGCATTTCCTACAACTCAGAGAGAAACGGAGGACTGTAGATACTGGAGAGTCAGAGTTGAAAAATGTGTTGCTGGAAAAGCACAGCCGGTCAGGCAGCATCCGAGGAGCAGGAGAATTGACGTTTTGGGGTGGGTGCGGATATAGGGCTCAGAGATAAATAGGAGGGTGTGGGCCTGGGGGGAAGGTAGCTAGGAAGGCAATAGGTAGATGCAGGTGGTGGGTGATGGTGATAGGTCAGAGGGGAGGGTACAGCAGATAGGTGGGAAAGAGGAGGGTACAGCAGATTGGTGGGAAGGAAGATGGACAGGTAGGACAGTTCAAGAAGGCAGTGCCAAGTTGGAGGGTTGGATCTGGGATAAGGTGCCGGGGGGTGGAATGAGGAAACTGGGGAAATCCACATTGTTACCGTGGGGGTGGAGGGTCCTGAGGCGGAAGCTGAGGGATTCTTCCTCCAGGTGTCGGGTGGCTTGGATTTGGCGGAAGAGGAGGCCCAGGACTTGCATGTCATTGGTGGAGTGGGAGGGGAGTTGAAGTGTTTGGCCATGGGGTGGTGGGGTTATTTGGTGCATTTCCCTAAAACATTCCTTGGGGGCGCGTGGACCCAACGAGGGAATCAGGAAGGGAATGATCTCTGCAGAATGCTGATAGGGGTGGGGAGGGAAATACATCTCTGTAGTGGGGTCTAACTGTAGGGGGTGGACATGGTGGAGGATGATTGCTGTAGCGCAGAGATTGGTGGGGTGGAAGGTGAGGACCGGGGGAGGGGGTGTCTATCCTTGTCGAGGTTTGTGGGGTGGGGTTCAAGGGCAGAAGTGCGGGATGTGTTGAGATGCATTGGAGGGTGTTGTTGACCACATGGGAGGGGAAATTTCAATCCTTGAAGTTGGAGGCTATCTGGGATGTTCTGGAGTGGATTTGCTCCTCCTGGGAGCAGATATGGTGGATGCAGAGGAATTGGGAGCAAGGGGTAGTGTTCTTACAAGAGGGGAGAATGGGGGGAGGTGTAGTGCAGGTAGCTGTTGGAGTCGGTGGGTTTGAAATAGATGTCTGTGTTGAATCTGTCGCTGGAGAGGAATTCCAACCTACCCTCCATTTATTTCTCAGCTCCATTCATTCCTCACCCTCAACCCACCTCTTCCATTCCTGATGAAGGGTTTATGCCCGAAAAGTTGACCCTCCTGTTCCTCAGATGCTGCCTGACCTGCTGTGCTTTTCCATTTCCTGCAAGTCCCAAATCCTACAGGAATAGCTGAAGGGAAAAACAAGGAGGAAATTGGTAGAACCCCAATTATAATCCCAACTGAAGGAATTTGTGAGAACTGCTTGGAAAACCTGCAGCTAAATATTAGAAAGAGCTGACACATGAACAGGAATTCCCATCATTTCAGTCTAACTTATGAAAGCATGAAAATAATTGGCTTCGAGAGAATGAGCTGAAAAGGGAAAAAAACGCTTTAAAAATATAATGATGAAAAATAATGATGTTCACCGGTCTTAGATTCCCCCGCTGTGGAATTCACAACACGGAGTGATCCAACTTCTCAGTGTGGCAGCTCTCAAGACATCACCACATCATTCTCCAATGACATCACCACATCAGTTCCCAATCACATCACTACATCTGCTCCCAATGACATCACCACATCAGTTCCCAATGACATCACCATATCAGTCCCCACTGACATCACCACATCAGTTCCCAATGACATCACTACATCAGTTCCCAATGGCATCACCACATCAGTCCCCAATGACATCACCACATCAGTCCCCAATGACATCACATCACTTCTCAATGATATCACTACATCATTTCCCAATGACATCACCACATCAGCCCCCACTGACATCACCACATCAGTTCCCAATGACATCACCACATCAGTTCCCAATGACATCACCACATCAGTCCCCACTGACATCACCACATCAGTTCCCAATGACATCACCACATCAGTCCCCACTGACATCACCACATCAGTTCCCAATGATATCACCATATCAGTTCCCAATGACATCACCACATCAGTTCCCAATGACATCTCCACATCAGTTCCCAATGACATCACCACATCAGTCCCCAATGACATCACCACATCAGTCCCCACTGACATCACCACGTCAGTTCCCAATCACATCACTACATCTGTTCCCAATGACATCACATCAGTTCACAATAACATCACCATATCAGTTCCCAATGACATCACTACATCAGTCCCCAATGACATCACCACATCAGTTCCCAATCACATCACTACATCAGTTCCCAATGACATCACCACATCAGTTCCCAATGATATCACCACATCAGTTCCCAATGACATCACTACATCAGTTCCCAATGACATCACTACATCAGTTCCCAATGACATCACAACATCAGTTCCCAATGATATCACTGTGTAATGCTCCACTCTGTAAACTAACTCCTGATTATCTGGAGGGATTCTAGTCCATCCATTAAATGTAACTCCTGATCCCAAAATATTTACTTTCTGATAGAAATAGTACAGAACTTGGATACTGCTGACAAAAAAGGCCTCATCTTGTGAAAGCATTCCATTTTACACTCATCAGGACAATTTGCAAGAAATACCAGTTTAAAGAGGAAAACAACATTTGGTGTGGATGAGAGGAGAGTTCTGATTGGATACACACTGCACATTTTCAATTTAGCAGAATTCATTCATTTCAATTCAAACATAATTTTTCAGAGCCATGTCTAAGCCAATTAGAATCAATCTGTTGGATTTAACATTTAAACAAAGCCTGGCAGTTAACTGTCAATCATCCTTAACTGTAAGTAAAAAATGAGGTCTGCAGATGCTGGAGATCACAGCTGAAAATGTGTTGCTGGTTAAAGCACAGCAGGCCAGGCAGCATCTCAGGCCTTAACTGGTTCATTTACAATGGCAACATCACTGTCAATCATTGTCTACTTACTAACAAATCAGCACTCTCGTATAAATTATTAAAGTTGGTTTTCTCTTGTTGTGAATTATCCTCATGAGTATGAGGCAAAAATGTTCGACAAATTGTGCCCTTTTTTGCAATACTCAAATATTTACCACCTTCAGCTATTCCATGAATTCCTTTTTCTACTTCTCCTATTCCATCTGCAATCAATTTATTTGCATCAGGATATACTCTCCAGTGTTGTTCTCTCTGGATATGTAAACAATAAATCTCGGAAACTGGCCTATTAGTCACGTTCTCCCAGGTAAACAAAGTCAGCTCTGTGACTCCAAGACTCTTTGAGGCTATGACGCTACAGACTCTATGACACCATCTCTCTGTGACTCTGTGTCTCTGTGTCTCTGTGTCTCTGTGACCCTGTGACTCTGTGTCTCTGTGACCCTGTGACTCTGTGACTCTGTGTCTCTGTGTCTCTGTGTCTCTGTGACTCTGTGACTCTGTGTCCCTGTGACTCTGTGTCTCTGTGACTCTGTGACTCTGTGTATCTGTGTCTCTGTGTCTCTGTGTCTCTGTGACTCTGTGTCTCTGTGTCTCTGTGTCTCTGTGACCCTGTGACTCTGTGACTCTGTGTCTCTGTGTCTCTGAGTCTCTGTGACTCTGTGTCTCTGTGTCTCTGTGTCTCTGTGTCCCTGTGACTCTGTGACTCTGTGTCTCTGTGTCTCTGTGACTGTGTCTCTGTGTCTCTGTGTATCTGTGTCCCTGTGACTCTGTGACTCTGTGTCTCTGTGTCTCTGTGACCCTGTGTATCTGTGACTCTGTGTATCTGTGTCTCTGTGACCCTGTGACTCTGTGTCTCTGTGACCCTGTGTATCTGTGACTCTGTGTCTCTGTGTCTCTGTGACCCTGTGACTCTGTGTCTCTGTGTCTCTGTGTCTCTGTGACCCTGTGTATCTGTGACTCTGTGACTCTGTGACTCTGTGTCTCTGTGTCTCTGTGTCTCTGTGTCTCTGTGACCCTGTGCCTCTGTGTCTCTGTGACTCTGTGTCTCTGTGTCTCTGTGTCTCTGTGACTCTGTGACTCCGTGTCTCTGTGTATCTGTGTCTCTGTGTCTCTGTGTATCTGTGACCCTGTGTATCTGTGACTCTGTGTCTCTGTGTCCCTGTGACTCTGTGTCTCTGTGTATCTGTGTATCTGTGACCCTGTGTATCTGTGACTCTGTGTCTCTGTGACTCTGTGTCTCTGTGTCCCTGTGACTCTGTGTCTCTGTGTCTCTGTGTATCTGTGTCTCTGTGACCCTGTGTATCTGTGACTCTGTGTCTCTGTGTCTCTGTGTCCCTGTGACTCTGTGACTCTGTGTCTCTGTGACTCTGTGACTCTGTGTCTCTGTGTCTCTGTGTATCTGTGTCCCTGTGACTCTGTGACTCTGTGTCTCTGTGTCTCTGTGACCCTGTGTATCTGTGACTCTGTGTATCTGTGTCTCTGTGACCCTGTGACTCTGTGTCTCTGTGTCTCTGTGTCTCTGTGTATCTGTGTCCCTGTGACTCTGTGACTCTGTGACCCTGTGTATCTGTGACTCTGTGACTCTGTGTCTCTGTGACTCTGTGTCTCTGTGTCTGTGTCCCTGTGACTCTGTGACTCTGTGTCTCTGTGACTCTGTGACTCTGTGTATCTGTGACTCTGTGTCCCTGTGACTCTGTGACTCTGTGACTCTGTGTATCTGTGACTCTGTGACTCTGTGTATCTGTGACTCTGTGTCTCTGTGTCCCTGTTTCCCTGTGACTCTGTGACTCTGTGTATCTGTGACTCTGTGACTCTGTGTCTCTGTGTCTCTGTGTCCCTGTGACTCTGTGTCTCTGTGACCCTGTGTCTCTGTGTCTCTGTGACTCTGTGTCTCTGTGACTCTGTGTATCTGTGTCTCTGTGACCCTGTGTATCTGTGACTCTGTGTCTCTGTGACTCTGTGTCTCTGTGACCCTGTGTATCTGTGTCTCTGTCTCTGTGTCTCTGTGTCTCTGTGACCCTGTGTATCTGTGTCTCTGTCTCTGTGTCTCTGTGACTGTGACTCTATGACTCTGAGGCTATGACACTCTGATACAATACTCTATGACTCTCTAAGGCTATGATTCTAAGACTAGATGACTTTATTGCTCAGGGAATAAAGATATGAATTTGGCTCAGTATTTGTGGAGCTTTGGAACCTCAGCATCTCTTTTCACTTTTTAATATTTGTCACCAATTTATACCTAACTGCTTGGCCAGTGTTTGACCATTAGACGGTGGAGCAGTGGTGGCAGCTGGGTGTTGCTGGCTGGCCAGCATTTATTACCCATCTCTAGCTGCCATGGAACTGCCATGGCCATTTGAGAGGGCAGGTCATAGTCAACCACATAGACCCAACCAAGTGAGGTTTGCAGATTTCTTCCCCTGAAGGACACCAGACGGGTCCTTTCCTGACAATGGTTTCATGATCATCAGTAGATTCTCAATTCCAAATATTTTTATTGAATTTAAATTCCACCATTCTGTGGTGGGATTTGAACCCAGTCCCACAGAACATTAGCTAAATTTCTGTATTAACAGTCTAGCAATAATACCATGAGGATAAGCCCATTAATTCTGCTCTGTCATTCAGTGGGATCCTGGTTAGCACAGAGGCTAAAATCCAGACATAATGGATCAAACTGATTATTATATACCATATAATTACTGTCGTTAATTAAATTTAAGAAAACAAATGTATCCTATGCAGCCGAAAGTAGCAATTAGTGTGATGGAAGGGTGACACCGTTTGTGTCTCGATCCCTGTGGTAGACACATTATCACTTTCAACAGATTTCCTGTTCCCTTTTGCTGATCCTGGCAAACGCTTCACAGGAATGGACATTTTGAGATATGTTCATAATTTTAAAATAGCGTTCCCGGATGCTGTACGTTTCCACAATGTCAGTGATGCTCCAGTGGAAATGTCATGTTCTCTGAGTCAGAAAGGAGTAGGTGTGGACCCACATAGAACATAGAACATAGAACATAGAACAGTACAGCACAGAACAGGCCCTTCAGCCCACAATGCTGTGCCGACCACTGATCCTCATGTATGCGCCTTCAAATGTCTGTGACCATATGCATATCCAGGAGTCTCTTAAATGTCCCCAATGACCCTGCTTCCACAACTGCTGCTGGCAATGCATTCCATGCTCTCACAACTCTCTGTGTAAAGAACCTGCCTCTGACATCCCCTCTATACTTTCCTCCAACCTGCTTAAAACTATGACCCTTTGTGTTAGCCATTTCTGCCCCTGGGAAACAGTCTCTGGCTATCGACTCTATCTATGCCTCTCATTATCTTGTATACCTCAATTAGGTCCCCTTTTCTCCTCCTTTTTTCTAATGAAAAAGGTCCGAGCTCAGTCAACCTCCCTTCATAAGATAAGCCCTCCAGTCCAGGCAGCATCCTGGTAAACCTCCTCTGAACCCTCTCCAAAGCATCCACATCTTTCCTATAATATAACGGTGACCAGGAAGGTTTATAAGCAGCACAGACATGGCAGGGGCCCAAGTGAAAGCTCAGTTTTTAATCAATCTATTCAGAGATGTTGATACACCTCTGGAGTAAGTGGGGCTTGAATATGGGCCTCCTGGCTCAAAGGTAGGGACAATACCACTGCACCACAAAAGACTTTTCTCATGTTGTGTGTATAGATAAGAGATGTTAATGATTGGCACCTGTCTGCATCCAGTACCCATATGTCTCAAATGCCAACAGCTATAACCTACAGCTTGCAAATCTAGCCCAAGACATGAGCACTAGGTCCAGGCAGATATTCCCCATGCTGTAGCTGACAGAGTGCTGCATGTTGTGGGTGGCATCTTTTAGATAAGACAGTGAACTCAAACCCTGTGCACCCTCCCATTGAATGAATAATGTCCTGTCATCACTGTTTATCCAACTGCCATTTCATCGAGCAAATAAAAGCAAAATACTGTGGATGCTGGAAATACGAAATAAAAAACAGAGAATGCTGGAGAAACTCAGCAGGTCTGGCAGTATCTGTGGAGAGAAAAGCAGAGTTAACATTTTGAGTCCACAGTGACCTCTACCTGGGTTCACTAAGTCTCTATCCAGATTAACTAAATCTCTCCCCACAGTTGCTACTAAACCTGCTGAGTTTCTCCAGTGCTACTGAGAAAGATTTTACAACGAGTGTGCTTCTCATGTAGATTACCACTTCATTCCATTTTAATGACAAGCCAATAACATGTCTGACAAAAGCCTCAGCTCAGGGCTCCCTCATAAATTAGGAGCCAAAGTTCCATTCTGACATTTCTCCCATAGTGCAGAACTGTCAGGGAAATGCAAACCATGCTCCATTTTCACAGCAGCCAGCAGCCATGTTCTTAAAGATCCAGCATCAGAGACAGCCATTTTGACAGCGTCTGTCAAATGATAAATGTGAGCAGAGGGTGCCAGGGGGGATGGGAGGGGATTGAGCGTCAGGTGGGTAGGGTGCCATGTGGGTATGAGGTAAAAGGTCAGGGGAGTAGGCTGCACAATGGGTAAGGTGGAGAGGGTCATTGTGCAATGTAGCATGGGAGCCAGGTAAATGATGGAGCATTTAGGGTAGTCACGGTGAATCTGACATATTGGTTCCCAATGAGGTGGAGAGGTTTATCTGAGGTCTGAGGAAGGGTGGTGCTGGGGCTAGGTCCCAGCTTACGAAGATGGAGTGGGATTGAAGAGTTTGATCAGCCATGATCGTACTAGCAGAGCAGGCTTGATGGACTGAATGGCCTATTGCTGGTCCTTTGCTCTTCTGTATTCTTGTTTACCATTCTCGCCCTTTTCAGGAATGTTGATGTAAACACTGAGTTTCATCCAAGGGCCTCTGCAGAACTGCGACAAACTAAACCTAACAAAAACACTTTTGTTTACAAATGTGGGCGTTTCCACTAAACGTAGAAAAGAACCAAACCCAGACATTTCCAACAGAGACGCTGATACAAATGTATTTACCCGAGTTCAATCCGAAACTCTCCCAATGATCACAATAACTCACTTGTTCTGAAACTTGATTCAATTTCTTTATAAAGGAGTCACCATGGCTTCAGAAATACAATTTAATCTTCAAATGCACAGAAAAATCCAGATAGCACAAAATCAAATTTCAAACATCCAAACTTAAAAATAAATGATACTAAAATATGTATCAACCACATACACTTCATCACAAGAGTCTTGTCCAAACTGGACAAAACAGTTGAGGTGGGAGTGAGCCCTTGGCATCAAAACTGCATTTGAAACGAATGTGGCATCAAGGAGCCCTGGCAAAACTGGAATCAATGGGTATCATGGAGCAAACCCTGACTGGTTGGAGTCTCGTATGCTGGAAGATGGTTGTGGTTGTCAGTCATCTCAGCTCTAGGACATCTCTGCAGGAGTTCCTCAGGGGAGTGTTCTAGGTCCAACCGTCTTCAGCTGCTTCATCAATGACCTTCCCTCCACCACAAGGTCAGAAGTGGGGATGGTCACTGATGTTCGCCGATGATGCACCATGTTCAGCACCATTCGCCACTCCTCGGATACGGAAACAGGCCGAGTTCAAAGGCAGCAAGATCTGGGCACTATCCAAGTTTGGGCTGACAAGTGGCAAGTAACTGCCCCACAAACGAACAGGCAACAGCCACAAAGCCAGCAGCTACAGGGGAACACCAACCACTGCACATTCCCCTCCAAGCCACAAGCCATCCTGACTTGGAAATATTTTGCTTCATGAGAAATTTTAAAATATGCAAATTTGAAAAGTAGGGATTTTGTTTATTGTTTTTTTGTTATCAGGCAGCAGAGAATATAAAACAGTACAGCATGGGAACAGGCCTGTTGGTAAACTATGTTGTGCTGAACATGCGCCAAATTAAACTAATCCCTTCTGCCTGCCCTTGGTCCATATCCCTCCGTTGTATATCCATGTGCGTATCTAAAAGTCCCTTCAATGCCCCTTTGCACCTGCCTCCACCCCCACCCCTGGCAGCTTGTTCCAGACTCCTACCACTCCCTGTGTAAAAAACTTGTCCCTCACATCTCCTTTGAACTTTCCCCCCTCACCTTAAATGTATGTGCCCTCGTATTAAACATTTCAACTCTGGGAAAATGATTCTGACCATCAACCCCATCTATGTGTCTCATTATTTTATAAGTCTCCCCTCAGCCTCTGCTGCTCCATAGAAAACAACCATGTTTTTCGAGCCTCTCCTTATAGCCCATATCCTCTAATTCAGGCAGCATCCTGGTAAACCTCTTCTGTACCCTCTCCAAAGCCTCCACATCCTTCCTATAGTGTGGCGACCAGAATTGAACGCAATACTCTATATGTGGCCAACCAAAGTCTTAAAAAGCTGCAACATGACATTCTGACTCTCGCACTCAATGCCCCAATCAATAAAGGCCAGCATTGCCATACCCCTCCTTTACCACCCTATCTACTTGCATGGCCACACCAGGGAGCTATGGACTTGATCCCCATAATCCCTCTGTACATATCAATGCAGGTCAGGGACTTGCCAGTAACTGGATACTTTTCTTTAACATTTGATCTTCCGAAGTGCAACACCTTACACTTATCCAGATTAAACTCCATCTGCCATTTCTCTGCCCATTTCTCCAACTGATCTATATCCTGCTATATCCTTTAGCAACCTTCTACATTATCCACAAAGATCCATGATCATTCTGTCATCTGCAAACTTACTAACCCACCTCTCTACATTTTCATCCAAGTCATTTATATATATCACAACAGAGGTCCCAGTATGGATCCCTATGGAACACCACTAGTCATGGACCTCCAGCCTGAAAACCTCTCTTCCACCACCAACCACAGTCTTCTATGGGCAAGGTAATTTTGAATCCAAGTGGTCACGTCACTGTGGATCCCAAGCATTTTGATCTTCTGGATGAGCCTACCATGAGGGACCTTGTCAAAAGCCTTAGTAAAATCTATGTAAACAACAACCACTGCTCTTCCCTCATCAATTACCATTGTCACCTTCTTGAAAGATTCAATCAACTTAGTGCAGCATAACCTTCCCAGCACCAGGCTGCCCCTAATTAGGCTGTGCTTTTCCAAACGTGCATCCCCAATAGCGTTCCAACCATCAACGTGAGACTCATTGGTCCATAGTTTTCTGGATTTCCTTTCATGAATAGAGGCATGTGAAACTTTGTTTAAACATATCCCATCCACATACATTTCTCAATTATCTCCTTTGTGCTCAAGTCCAAATGTTCTCATGACTTTCTCATTTGAGAGCGTTTTGACTCTGTATTTGGATGTGCCCAGAACTCTCTGTCGGATGTGGAAGGATCCTTTGAAGCTTTGAATGTCGGCCAATTCCACCAACAACCTCCAACAACATCATCCTCCACCTATTCCGCCACCGAGAGTCAGACCTCATCGCCGGAGATATATTTCCCTCCCCATCCCTTTTAGCATTCCGCAGAGACCTTTCCCCCCATGACTCTCTTGTTTCCACGCCCCCCCACCAATTCATCCTCCACTCCCAGAACCTTCCCTTGCCACTGCATGAGGTGTAAAACCTGTGCCCACATATTCCCCCTCACCTCTATCCAAGGCCCCAAAGGATCCTTCCACATCCAGCAGAGAGTTCCCTGCACATCCAATCACCTCATCTACTGTGTCCGTTGCTCTTAATGTGGCCTCCTCTACATCAGGGAGACAAGACACCAACTTGTGGAATGTTTCAGGGAACATCTCCAGGACACCGTCACTAAGCAACCCCACCACCCCATGGCTGAACACTTCAATTTCCCCTCCCACTTTGCCAGGGACATGCAGGTCCTGCGTCTCCTCCATCGCTGCTCCCTCCCGACACCTGGAGGAAGAACACCTCATCTTCTGCCTTGGGACCCTCCAACATACGGGATCAATGCAGATTTTACCAGTTTCCTCATTTCCCCTCCCCCCACCTTATTCAAGATTCAACCTTCCAACTCGGCACTGCCCCCTCAAACTCTCCGTCTTCCTTTCCACCTATCAACTCCACTTCCTCTCTGACCTATCACCATCAGCCCCCACCTGTGTCTATCTATCACCTTCCCAGATACCTTCCCCCTACCTCCACCCCCTTCCTGTTTAACTCTCAGCCACATTCCTGATGAAGGGCTTTTGCCCGAAACATCGATTCTCCTGCTCCTTGTGTGCCGCCTGACCTGCTGTGCCTTTCCAGCACCACTCTCTTGACTCTGGTCTCCTGCATCTGCAATCCTCACTTTCTTCTGTAACCACCAGCTTTGATCAACAACTGAGGAATGATTCAAACAACTGCCCTGCAGAGAGGGAGCCCGGTCTCCCACACAACACAAACACAATAACTCAAAACCCACCTCAAAGGTTTGAACAGAGTTGGACTCAAGCAGAACCTCAACAATGACATTATTCTCAGCTTCATAGTAATGAAACAAAATATTTCAAATACAAAACTGGCTCAAAAGTAGAAGACGGAGGGTGGTGGTGGTGGGTTGTTTTTCAGACTGGAGGCCTGTGACCAGTGGAGTGTCACAAGGATCGGTGCTGAGTCCTCTACGTTTTATCATTTACATAAATGATTTGGATGCGAGCATAAGAGGTACAGTTAGTAAGTTTGTAGATGACACCAAAATTGGAGGTGTAGTGGACAGTGAAGAGGGTTACCTCAGATTACAACAGGATCTAGATCAGATGGGCCAATGGACTGAGAAGTGGCAGATGGAGTTTAATTCAGATAAATGCGAGGTGCTGTGTTTTGGGAAAGCAAATCTTAGCAGGACTTATAAACTTAATGGTAAGGTCCTAGGGAGTGTTGCTGAACAAAGAGACCTTGAAGTGCAGGTTCATAGCTCCTTGAAAGTGGAGTCACAGCTGGATAGGATAGTGAAGAAGGCGTTTGGTATGCTTTTCTTTATTGGTCAGAGTATTGAGTACAGGAGTTGGGAGGTCATGTTGCGGCTGTACAGGACATTGGTTAGGCCACTGTTGGAATATTGCATGCAATTCTGGTCTCCTTCCAATCAGAAAGATGTTGTGAAACTTGAAAGGGTTCAGAAAAGGTTTATAAGGATGTTGCCAGGGTTGGAGGATTTGAGCTACAGGGAGAGGCTGAACAGGCTGGGGCTGTTTTCCCTGGAGTGTCAGAGGCTGAGGGGTGTCCTTATAGAGGTTTACAAAATTATGAGGGGCATGGATAGGATAAATAGACCAGGTCTTTTTTCCTGGGGGGGAGGGAGGGGGGGTCCAGATCTAGAGGGCATAAGTTAGGGTGAGAGGGGAAAGATATAAAAGAGACATAAGGGGCAATATTTTCACTCAGAGGGTGGTATGTGTATGTGACTGGGGGGGAGGGGGAACAGTGATACACGAGGAACTTGGGGGTGGGTGACAGTGATACAGGGGGGATGGGGACAGTGATACAGGAGGGACCGGATGGTGGGGAGGGGGTCAGTGATACAGGAGGGACTGAGGGACAGTGACACACGAGGAACTGGGGGGTGGGTGACAGTGATACAGGAGGGACCTGGGGGGAGGGGGACAGTGATACTGGGGGTGGGGTGGGGTGACAGGAGGTATTGGGAGTTATCAGTGTGTGAGAGTGTGGGGTCAGCAGTGGTGAGTGATGGGGATATGAACCTTCACATTCCCCTCTGTGTCATCAGCACAGACCATTCCTTGTGTTCTAATTTCTCACTTTCTCCTTCCCCCCACACCCTCACTTTTTGTTGCCTTCTGGCTTTTTCTTATCAGCTCCTTGTCTTCAGGATGTGTATTAATTATTGAGAGGCCACTCCCAGTTCCCAGGCAGACTTGATGAGCTTCCAGAAGCAGCTTCCAAGCCTGTTGGGAAACACTAGAGTGTCCAGCTCAAATAACACATTTCCCCATCTGCACTGGACCAGTGGGAAACCCCTCTATACCCACCTCATGGGAACACACCTTGCTAAACTTCCCAGGAATGAGGCGAGTGTTTGTGTTAATACTGGGATTAATCCAGGCCTTGGGGAGTACTGCGGATGAGCCTGGTGAATGGTCAATGTAGTGAGCTACTGAGGCCAGGAAGTATTGCAGCATTGAGAGGGTGGTCAGATCTGGGACGAGATGTAAGATCTGGGATCACATTGACATTGTCTGTCTGAAGAACAGCAGATGAGGTAAGACTGGCTCAGGTGAGTTCAAACTGAATTTCTGAAAGCAGTTCAAGTCATTAAGGGGATCACTGCAACGCAGTGAGCAGACTTGGAATCTGTAGGAGGACAGGGTTATATAGAAGCTCTCATTCTATAGGTGACTGGGTTACATAGAAGCTTAGAATCCATAGGTTGACAGGGTTATATGGACATTTAAAAATATTGATGTTACAGTTATAAAGTGTCACAAAATATAGAAAAATTAGCCCATAAATTTCCAAAATCCCAAACTTCTAATCTCCATAATAACACCACTGCTGCACTCTTTCCCCATTGCCCAGTATCAATCCCTAAACTAATCCACCTGCCTCACTCCACAGGTCCTTGTACTCATGACCGAGTATTTATCCAACTCTTCATTACCAGATGCAATAGTCTGTGTCTCCACCACTTCCTGTGACAGGAATTTGTCTGTTAACAGCTGTCTGTGAAAATGGAATTCCTCCTAATTCTTTTCCTCTTTGTTTTTGATTATTTAAAACTATTGCCTCAATTCCTGATGCTGTAATTAGAGAACACGCCTTTTTATAATGCAGCTGAGCAAAGGCATTTCATAGTTTACAAATCTCTGTCCCACCCTTCAGAAGGACACTGATCCTGTCCCAATGGTGTTGATCTACTCTCTGTTTGGAATGACGGTCTGATCCCAGTGAATTTCTACTGCTCACTCTCTGGCCCTTGCAGCTCCTCATGGGGTTCCCAAAACTGCACACAGCTCTTGATTGGTAACTTGATTAGCTTTCTGATACCTCTTGCACCTTCACATCCAGTGTGTTAATTTATAAAACCAAAAATGCTGTTTGCTTCTTTAATTGTTTACCGTCCTGAAATTGTACTGTCAGAAAATTTTCCATTGAACCCATTCACTTTCTCCTTGACAATCCCATTGCAGTTAAACACACCGCAGCGTAGCTGCTGACCTGGACGCTGTGGAGCTGTCCGTATGAATGAGGCCATTCCTAGATCCCTTACCTTTCTTGACTTTATTAAATACTATTCTTCTGACTTCATTCCGAAATTCCTCAGAAATGTAATAATAGATAAAAGGGTCAAGGCAGCTGTTGAAGGTGCTGAGCAGAAGGCAGATCAGATAGAGTAAATACAGGTCATTGCTGTCAGTGAGGTGGATCGGTGAGTGATGTACCAACAGGGTTATATTACTGGGAGTGAAACATATCAAAAACACAGTCAGTACCAACACCATGGTCATTATAGCTTTACAATACTTGCTTTCTTCCAATATCAATGATCTGACAATAGACAGGTAACAGAATATGGTAATAAGAGACGGAATAAAAAACCCAAACACAACCAAACACAAAAAGTAGTAAAAAAAATAATCAGTGACCAATGATGTTGGTAAGGCATCATGGCAGGTGGTGATGTTGAGGTTCTGGATTGGATAGGTCTGTCTACGGAGGAGAAACGGTAACATGGCAACGACAACAAGCAGCCAAATCACACAACAGCTCCGGACAGCGAAGCCATTGCCCCGGAATCGCTTGGAGAGAAACGGGTGGACCAGAGCGAAGTATCTGTCCACACTGATGAAGGTGAGCAGCAGGACGGAGCAGTACATGTTCCCGTAGAAGAAGGCCGTCATTGTCCGACACAGAGCCTCACCAAAGAGCCAGTGGTTGCCCAGGAAGTGATAGTGAATTTTGAACGGCAGCACGAGGCACAGGAGCAGGTCAGCTACAGCCAGGTTCATCAGGAAGATGGTGGACGGTAATCGCTGGGCCTTTGTGATGAGATTGTACATGGCTAACCCATTGGCTGGGAGCCCGATTACAAAGACAATGGTATAAAAGCTGGGCAGCACCATTCTGGTGAAACTGCTGGTGAGTAGACCTTCCGCTGATTTATTTAAAACAGCCTTAGAATTATTTGGCAACTTTGTTGATGTATCAACGTCAAAAACTAAAACTCTTCCACGATTATCATCTCCTGAGAACTCTGCACAGACAAGAGAAAACTGAAAGATTAGACTCTCAGGTTGACAGTAGGGTTTCTGGTTTTGTAATAGTCTCAAGCTACATTCAGGTCTCGTTTTCTTTGCTAAGCATTATCTTCGAAAGATGAGGAGAATAAGGACCACTCCCACATGGACCTTTCAGGCGAACACAAACATGGAAACTGTGAGTAGGCCATTCAGCCTTTTGAGCCTGCTCTACTGTACAATGTGGTAATGGCTAATCCTCAATCTCAACATCACAAGGCAGGATGTGGTCCGGGGAGAGGGGCCGGGGAGAGGGGCCGGGGAGAGGGGCCGGGCAGAGGGGCCGGGGAGAGGGGCCGGGGAGAGGGACCGGGGAGAGGGGCCGGGGAGAGGGACCGGGGAGAGGGGCCGGGCAGAGGGGCCGGGCAGAGGGGCCGGGGAGAGGGGCCGGGGAGAGGGGCCGGGCAGAGGGGCTGGGGAGAGGGACCGGGGAGAGGGGCTGGGGGGCGGGGGGTCTTGCTCCATATTTGAAATCAAACAATGAAACAGTAGAAAGAAAGCCATTCGGCCACTGTACCTTTGCTGAGAACTTTATTGTTTCCCAATGATTGTACCCGGGGACAGATACTGACATTACTGAGGTAACAAAACACAGAGAAAGCTGAAGTCTTTTTTAATTCACAAACAAAAACAGAGATTGCTGGAAAAACTCAGCAAGTCTGGCAGCATTTGTGGAGAGACAGCAGAGTTTACGTTTCAGGCTGGATGACCCTTTTTCAGAACTCTTTTTTTAATTCACTCACAGGATGGAGGTGATGCTGACACCCACAATGTTCTTAGGGAGGGAGTCCCAGGTTTTTGACCCAGTGATGCTGAGGCTGATGGGACCTCGGGTCAGTCTCAGCTGAAATGAACATTCCTGTAAAAGGACACTGTAGCTGAGTTTGAGATCTGCCAAAGATTTCTGGAAGTTACACACTGAAATGAAAGATTGTCTGCAGAGTATTCAGCTCAGGAAAGCAATCAACAAATTCAGGAATATGCCAATATAACTTTATCAATAGCTGATAGCGAGCAGCAGAATAGAGACAAGGGCAAATAGATTTGTAAGCAAAAATTGGAAGATATTCTGGTTGTCTCTCTTTTTCATTAAGTTCAAAAGTCAGTGATTGATGACAAATCATCTTGAAGCAACAGGAATTCACCAAGAACCAAGGATATTCGCATGGTCACTCTTACTCAAGAAATGCAAACGGCTCAACAGAACTTTAAACTGAACTTGCCTTTGCCTTCCTGTCTGTATGGACACCTCTCCCCACTGTCTTTGTAAGTTTATTACCTATGTCTGTGCACATGTTTGATGTCAAATTTTTCCTTTTTCTTAAGTTTAATAGAGAATAAATCTCCACTTTTTCACTCAAGAAAATCTGGGCATTGGCTTTACTTTTGATCTGGTGAACGAGGTTTAATGAAAGTGTGATAGAGACATGTTAAAAAGAAATTTTAAAATATTTGTTGTGATTAACTAAAATATTATTGAAAAGATCACTTCTCCTCACCTGCTTGAAGTAGAATTAAGCGCATGAGGAGGCCATTCAGCCCCTTGAACCTACCGTAACGTTCACCAAAATGGTGACTGTTCTGATTGTGGTCTCGGCTCAACATTTGCACCGAAGCCCCGACAGCCATTAACTCATACAATTCGGTCAAATTTCTCATCATGTTATTCCTGGTCCAGGACAATTCTGACTAGTATTTGTCAAGAGTCTATAAAGCTGTTCAAAGTCTCTGGGTTCACTGATCTCTGAAACAGAGGGTTCCACAGACTCACAGCTCTCTGAGAGAAAAAGAAACACTCCACTTATCTCACTCTTAAACTGGCAATTCCTTATTTTTAAGCATTCATTCTACATCCTCCTACAAGGGATTCTGTCATCATGGTACATATGAAGCCCTCTCAGCCCCCTCACCTGTTTCAATAAGATCACCTCTCACAGGCACAGCCTGTTCACCCTTTCCCCATAAAATCAGCTCTTTTATCCCATGATGAGGAGGAGGAGCCGGTGTTGGACTGGGGTGGACAAAGTTAAAAATCATGTAACACCAGGTTATAGTCCAACAGGTTTATTTGGATGCACTAGCTTTCGGAGCGCTGTTTCTTCATCAGATAGTTGCGAAGTATAAGATCGTAAGACACAATTTATAGCCAGTGGGTGCGGTTGATGAATCTGACATTTATGTATCTCCTGACAGTTTGAGCATACATGTCAAGCCCAGGGCAGTGGCCCTCTGGTGAGGTCCAAGTTGACTCCTTCTTTGGTCATCCTTCTACAGATCCCTGTGATGACAGTTCCGGTTCCTCGTTGGGCTCATTAGGACCACTGCTGGCATCTTGAAAGAAGTCCCAGAGTCTCATTCGTCTGATGAATTCCTCCATGTCTGTTCAAGACCAATGAGGTCCATTTTGGTGGGGGGGCAGAAATTGAGACCCCTGTGAGAACTTCAATCTCTTCCTGTTGAATGGTGTGGTCCGATAAGTTGACGATCGACTTCCCTGCGGTGATAACATTTCCCACTGTGGTGCAGGGAGGGCTTGGCTACTGCTGGTGGTGATGCCAAGTTTCTCCAGTTTCCTGTTCTTGGTGTGCATGTATGTAGTGTAGTTTTGTCACCTTGCCTCTTGGCCAATGTTCCGTATACATACTGCTGTATCCTGAGCACATGCTGACAGTGTGGACTCCATCTTATATTCAAGGTTGTGGTGCCTGCTGTAGAGTTGGTGCACAAGATAATTGAGGAGTTTGTGACACGTGAGGTGGCAAAATCACACAACACCTGGTTATAGTCCAACTGGTTTATTTGGAAGCACTAGCTTTCCGAGCGCTGCTCCTTCATCAGGTGGTTGTGGAGAATAAGACACAGAATTTATAGCTATCAATTCTGTGTCTTATGATCTTATTCTCTACAACCACCTGATGATGGAGCAGCGCTCCAAAAGCTAGTGCTTTGATCCCAGGAGGCTGTCGAGTGAACCTGCTCTGAACAGATCCTATGGCAATGTATCCTATAACAATGTGTCCTATCTTGACTATTAGCCACAACAAGATAGTACTCCTGATGTAGTTTCACCATGGCATTGTATTCATCACCCCCTACATTTTCCAAAGCAGCATACTGGTTTGAGATGAGGATAGACACAGGAGACTCCTCCACAACCTACCTCCCACTCTTACCTTTCCTGGAGTTAACCCGTCTACCTGACAGTATCTGTGACTTTTCTCCCTTTGTATAACTGCACCTATCACATCATCCCCCAGCTCCTGTAAATTCCTCATTGCCTCTGACTGTCACTCCTACTGATCCATGTGATCTGATAGGATTCGCAACCAAACACACTTACTACAGCCACAATCATCAGTAACATGGAAACTCTCCCTACACTCCCACATCCAACAGGAAGAGCACGTCACTCTACTAAAGGCCATCTCTGCACCTTAACAATCTACAGAAAACAGCACAGTCTTACTGCTCTAAAAACACACTGCTCCAGGCTAACTTAGCAAATATGTTTTATATTTTTAAATTTTAAACAACAGACAGATCTCGATATAACATATAACCAAAACAAAATCCACTCTAGTCAGTATTAAACAGGCAGCAACATTATATTTAAAAACAATGCACTTAGCTGTTCCTGTGCTGGGAGCTCACCCACCCAGGTTCCTCCAAAGTCAGCTGTGGTCTTCGCTGTTTGTTAATTTTTCTTCAATATATTCTGATGTCTAGATATACTTGAACTCAAACAGCAAAGGCAGTAGCTGTGCAGAATCACTGCTGTATCTGACAGCAGTGTAGGTTTCTTTCTCTCTCTCTCTCACTCTCACTGACCATGTGTTCTCTACCTTTGTCTCTCTTTCTCCTTCCTCTAAAGTGCCGTTGTTTTGATCGTTTATCCCCCAAAGTTCCAAAACAATACAACAGTTTATAAAACAGTAATTATACTGCTCCTGAATTTGAGGAAATCACCTCCAAATCTAAAATACCCTTAGAAGGAGCAGCTCCTACAGCCACAATTTTTTCCAAGATTCTCTCCATCTTGGAATACCATGATGTGCAGGATCCTGTTCTCCCACTCTCCGGATAGGAATGAGATGCTAAGCATTCCCAACACAAGAGTCCGAGCGGGAACCTGATGACCCCAGCTCGGGCTCCTCCCAGCTGCCATCTGGGACACCTGGTACCAATATCTCAGGGTACACTCAGTGGGCAGTGACCATGAACACCCCATATCCATGGACATTGGCACCTGACAGATACCAACACAGCTATACTCTTATGGCACATCTCTCATCCATGTACTGTCCAGAGCTACCCTGTGGGGTACCCTAGTGGGGGAGCTGCAGAAGGACTTGGGCAGGTTAGGAGAGCGGGTAAAGAAATGGCAGATGGAGTACAATGTGGGAAACTGTGAGGTCGTTCACTCTGGTAGGAAGAATAGAGGCATGGACTACTTTCCAAACAGGGAGAACATTTTACAGTGGCACGGTGGCTCAGTGTTTAGCACTGATGCCTCAGCACCAGGGCCCCAGGTTCGATTCCAGCCTCGGGCGACTGTCTGTGTGGAGTTTGCACATTCTCCCCGTGTCTGTGTGGGTTTCCTCCGGGTGCTCCGGTTTCCTACCACAGTCCAAAGATGTACAGGTCAGGTGAAATGGCCATGCTAAATTGCCCATAGTGATAGGTGCATTAGTCAGAAGGGGGGGGTCGGTTACTCTTCAGAGGGTTAATGTGGACTTGATGGGCCGAAGGACCTGTTTCCACATTGTAGGGAATCTAATCATTCATATCTCTGAAGCGCAAAGAGACTTGGGAGCTCTAATCCAGGATTCTCTCCAGGTAAACTTACAAGTTGAGTCAGTGGTTAGGAAGGCAAATGCAATAATGACATTTATTTTGAGAGGACTTGATTTTACTTCTGCGTCCCTATAAAGCTCTGGTCAGACCACATTTGGAGCATTGTGCACAGTTTTGGGCCCCATATCTCAAGAAGAATGTACTGGCCCTGGAGCGGGTTCAGAGCAGGTTCACGAGAATGGTGCCAGGAATGAAAAGCTTAACATATGAGGAATGTTTGAGGATTCTGGGTCTATACTCGATGGAGTTTAGAAGGATGTACATCTAGATCCCTCTGTACGTTGATGCTACTATGGGATCTGCCTTTGACTGTATACTTCCCTCCTGCATTAGATCTCCCAAAATGCATCACTTTGCATTTCTCTGGATTAAACTGCATCTGCCATTTCTCCGCCCAAGTCTCCGACCTTTCCATATCGTGTTGTGTCCTCTGTCAATCCTCCTCACTATCTGCAGCCCCCCTCCCAATCTTTCTATCATCCACAAATTTACTAATCAGGCCACCTACATTCTCCTTCAAATCATTTATAAACATTACACACAACGGGGGTCCCAGCACTGATCCTTGCAGAACACTACTGGGCGGCAAGGTGGCTCAGTGGTTAACTCTGCTGCCTCACAGCGCCAGGGACCTGCGTTCGAATCCACCCTTGGGCCATTGTCGATGTGGAGTTTGCGCATTCTCCCTGTGTCTGTGTGGATTTCCTCCCACGGTACAAAGGTGTGCAGGTTAGGCTGAATTGCCCATGTTAAATTGCCGATAGTGTTCAGGGATGTGTAGGTTAGTTGCATTAGTCATGGGAAATGTAGAGTAATGGGTGGATGGGTCTGGGTGGGATTCTCTTCAGAGGGTCAGTGTGGACTTGTTGGACCAAATGGCCTGTTTCCACACTGTAAGGATTTGAAGATCTATGGTCACCACTGGTCTCAGATCTCCAGTCAGAAAAACACCCTCCCACTGCGACTCGGTCTTCTGTGACTTAGCCAGGTATCTGTATCCATCCTGGAGACAGTGAGTCCAGCAGATGTGGAAGATCAGAGTCAAGGGTGTGGTGTTGGAAAAGCACAACAGGTCAGGCAGCGTCCGAGGGGCAGGAGAGTTGATGTTTCGGGCATAAGTTCTTCATCAGGGATGTGGGGTGGGAGGTGGGGAGTGGGGCTGAGAGCTAAATGGGAGTGAGAGGTGGGGCTGGGGCAGGATAGCTGGGAAGGTGATAGGTGAGTGAAGGTGGGAGGTGTGATGGTGATAGGTCGGAGAGGAGGGTGGAGTGGATAGATGGGAAGGAAGATGGACAGGTAGGACAGGTCATGAAGGCAGTGCTGAGTTGGAGGGTTGGACCAGGGATGAGGTAGGGCTAAGTGTTTTCTCTTCTATGTCTGGGCAGAGATTGAGAACCATCTCAAAAAGAATAAAGACAGAAAAGAGAAAAAAAAAACTGTTTCAGCTGGAGCAGAGGGACTGAGTGAGAAACATCCCCCCAAAAAGTGCTGGGATCAAGAGAGAGCTGCAGCCACAGGACACAAAAAAACCAAGAATGTCCAAGAAATGGAACTGAGGTTGCTACATGGCAACATCTACATTAATCACTGAATTCAACAAAATATTCAAATTTCACTTAGACTGTAACATGAGCTGAAAGTCAGAACCTTACATTGACCCAGGTCACCCTCCACACTGTCCCCATCAAACCCTCCCAGGACAGGGGCAGCATAGGGTTAGATACGGAGTAAAGCTCCCTCCACACTGTCCCCCCCATCAAACACTCCCAGGGACAGGGACAACACGGAGTCATATACAGAGTAAAGCTCCCTCTACACTGTCCCCCCATCAAACCCCCCCAGGACAGGGACAGCACGGGGTCATATACAGAGTAAAGCTCCCTCTACACTGTCCCCCCATCAAACCCTCCCAGGACAGGGACAGCACGGGGTCATATACAGAGTAAAGCTCCCTCTATATTGTTTTAAGAAATACCTTAAGGTCAATGTGGTTGAATGCAGTTCAGGGACAGCAAAGGCAGGACAAATGTAATCTGGAATAGCGGCGGTTTCCTGAGCTGAGCTCGGGCTTGCTCACAGACAGTGTTTGAGTTCTTATGAACCCTGAGCAGGAAGGCGCAGGGCAATGAAGATGAGAGGTTACTTTTCTAAACTGGTTTGAATGCAGAAACTTACATTGCTCTCTGAAAGTATGGTGTACAAACCTTACCTTCCTGTGACTGAGCGTGGTCTGTCATTGACAGTAGGAGAGCTGAGACCATGAGAATGAAGCCAAATTGCTCCATGACTTCTCAGTCTGTCTTTGTGGAACAGCTTTGCTGTGGACTATCCCATCAGAGTGTGTCTCTCAGCGAGTCTCCTTTTATTTTGAGAGTTTATAATGACGCTGCAGGAGAGTTGACCAGTTGTCACAGTGAGATTAGGGGTTTGCGTCATTTTCTGGAGATCACACTGCACTTTATCAAACAACTGACAACATCTCAGCCCCAGTTCCTCTCATTCTAATCTACCAGTTGCAGGTTTCTTCACAATATTCCTGATTCTCACAGTTCAATTTATAAAATATTTCACGCTCGGCATATGTTGCATGAACAGAAATGTAATGGTGATAAACCAAAAACTTGAGAAATTTGACACCATATTACCAGATTAAATTCTAATGGACTGAGCAACCACTGGACTAGGTTTGTGTCTGCTTGGTTTCTGAGTTACCCCCTGGTCTTTCTGAGGGAAATAATGGGAAGCTGCCTGTACTGTCTGGGTCAGCACTCACTGTATTATTTTACATAGAGTCACTGGGTAACAGCTCTTCATCTGAGGTAATATCGTAGCTGGGCTGGAGCTTTAACTATCACAGACCATTGTTAACACCAACATCGGAAGGGCAGTTGGTGTCATTTCTGCCTTAGATTTTTGCTGGTTTCCATGTGATTTCAATTCAAACTTCCCAAAAAACATACAGGAAGGTGAGGGTGAGGGAAGGTTGGGATTATTGAACTTCGTCTTCATATCAGAATGAAACAGGTCTAAGCTTAACAGGAAAAAAAATGTCCTGGACAAAAAAGTTACAAATCACACACCAGGTTATAGTCCAACAGGTTTATGTGGAAGCACTAGCTTTCAGAGCACTGCTCCGTCATCCTTCACAATCACCTGGTGAAGGAGCATTGCTCCGAAAGCTAGTGCTTCCAATTAAACCTGTTGGACTATAACCTGGTGTTGTGTGATTTGTACTGAAAATGTATTGCTGGAAAAGCGCAGCAGGTCACGCAGCATCCAAGGAGCAGGAGAATCGACGTTTCGGGTATGAGCCCTTCTTCAGGAATGCTCCTTGGATATTGTGGTTCTGTTCGCCGAGCTGGGAATTTGTGTTGCAGACGTTTCGTCCCCTGTCTAGGTGACATCCTCAGTGCTCGGGAGCCTCCTGTGAAGCGCTTCTGTGATCTTTCCTCCGGCATTTGTAGTGGTTTGAATCTGCCGCTTCCCGTTGTCAGTTCCAGCTGTCCGCTGCAGTGGCCGGTATATTGGGTCCAGGTCGATGTGCTTATTGATTGAATCTGTGGATGAGTGCCATGCCTCTAGGAATTCCCTGGCTGTTCTCTGTTTGGCTTGTCCTATAATAGTAGTGTTATCCCAGTCGAACTCATGTTGTTTGTCATCTGCGTGTGTGGCTACTAAGGATAGCTGGTCGTGTCGTTTCGTGGCTAGTTGGTGTTCATGGATGTAGATTGTTAGCTATCTTCCTGTTTGTCCTATGTAGTGTTTTGTGCAGTCCTTGCATGGGATTTTGTACACTACATTGGTTTTGCTCATGCTGGGTCTTGGGTCCTTCGCCCTGGTGAGTTGTTGTCTGAGAGTGCCTGTTAGTTTGTGTGCTGTTATGAGTCCTAGTGGTCGCAGTAGTCTGGCAGATTTTAAACAAACACATCGACCTGGACCCAATATGCCGGCCACTGCAACGGACAGCTGGAACTGACAACCGGAAGCAGCAGATTCAAACCACTATAAATGCCGGAGGAAACATCACAGAAGCGCTTCACAGGAGGCTCCCAAGCACTGAGGATGTCACCTAGACAGGGGGCGAAAAGTCTGCAACACAAATTCCCAGCTTGGCGAACAGAACCACAACAACGAGCACCCGAGCTACAAATCGTCTCCCAAACTTTGAATGCTCCTTGGATGCTGCCTGACCTGCTGCGCTTTTCCAGCAACACATTTTCAGCTCTGATCTCCAGCATCTGCAGTCCTCACTTTCTCCTTGTGTGATTTGTAACTTTGTACACTCCAGTCCAACACTGGCTCCTCCAAATCTGGACAAAAATGGATTTCCTCATCATGAGCACAGCCTTCCCACCCAGCTGAGTGAGTAATGTCAGGGGAACACAACAGATGCAGTCATTTAGAGCATTGGTAACAAAGACTTGAATCCCATCACCCCAACTAGTGAAATTTGAATTAAATTCAAAAAAATCTAGAACTGGAAGCTCAAATCATTAAATGTGGAATGTTGTAAATCCTGAGCTGGTTCACTGAAGTCCCTTAGAGAAGGGAACAGCTGTCCTCAACGGGTCTGACCCACATGTCACATGTGACCCCAACATTGGGGTTGACTCTGAAACATGCCGAGTCAAAACGTGTGGCATTGGAAAAGCACAGCAGGTCAGGCAGCATCTGAGGAGCAGGAGAGTCGATGTTTCAGGCATAAGCCCTTCCTGATGAAGGATCCTGGTCTGAAAGGCCGACTGTCCTGCTCCTCAGATGCTGCCTGACCTACTGTGCTTTTCCAGCACCATATGTTTTGACTCTAACTCTCAGCATCTGCAGCCCTCACTTTCTCCTGCTCTCTGTAACATGTGGAGCTCATCAGTTCAGACACGTATTAGGATGGGACAGTAAATGTGGGCTCATAATTCCTCAAAACAAATTAAAATGCAAAGCACAAAGAAGAACACAGATGTCATTCAAATTAAAGTTTTGCTTGCAAATATTTCTCATGAGATCAGTTTGATTTGGGTCACATAGGTGTTACTATTATATCAGAGAACTCCAGGTCCTAACTCACCTCCTGCCGGCTGCTCCTTGCTGGTGACAGGAAACTTTAGGAGCACCTCTGCTACTGGAGAAGGAACAATGTCAGGTCCCTTTGTTGAATGTTTGTGTTAGTGCCTGTGGTTATACTCACTGCTCTATGACACAGTGCTCAGCTGACCCTCCCTTCAAGCTGTTGTGAGGGACTTTGTCAGAGAACCCTCAGCACCTAATGGAAATGTAATTGATGATGACCTCAAAGCTGTTTAAGGGCTCGTACAGGCAACCCCTTGTAGTAGAATCATATTTGGACAGTCACTATCTACAGCCCTCCTTTACAGACACGTTATTCCTACATCTCATCAATATTCAGGATACCAGGCCCTTCCCTCCTCCACTTCTATCCCACTCCCCCTCATCACTGACTCATTGATGCCAGTCTATTGCCCCCTGAGCGCAGAGACAACTGTATAGAGGCAGCTGGTGAATGCCATTTTGAAACAACCATGAATCGGTAGCTGCCCACTCCTCATGAATCACTGACTCAAACATGAAACGAGTTTTGCAATTCCACAGAGATTTGATATAATTGGGTATTTATACAAACAAATATATCAGGAGCAGGAGCAGGCCATTGGCCCCTCAAGCCTGCAACCCCATTCCAATAAGATCATGACTGACCTGTTTCTGTTTTGAATTCAGCATTCCCACCCACCCCAATAACCGATGATACTCTGCCTAACAAGGATCTCTTTACCTCTGTTTTAATTTCCATTGACCACCATCTCCACCCACCTCCTGGGACGGTGAGTTCCAAATACTCCCTGTCTCTGCCCTAAAACAGTGATCCTTAATTTGAAAACAGTGGCCCCCTGTTTCTGGACAGATCCACAAGAGGAAACATCTTCCCCACATCCACTTTGTGCAGACCCTTCAGGATCAATCAGGTCACCCCCCACCCTCCAAAACTCCAGGAGAGACACCTCTGGCCTGACTAACACATGAGGTCCAACGTCAAGGCTCTACAAATTCATTTCAAGCAAAAAGCCAACAGCACAGGATGTGAGGCCAAACACATTACACTCACAATGCAGGCTCAAAACTTTCAGCTGCCTTCTTCCCCCTTCCCCCCACCCCTCCCCCACTTCTGCCCTGCACCTCTCCCCCCCCCAACCCCCTTTCCCACCCCTCACATTCCCCACTCCTTCAAGAGTGAGCAGCTAAACAAAGTTCCATTTAAGGGCCAATGTGATTGGATGTGGATGGATGGTACTGACTGATGGCAATAAAGTGGCTATGAAACAGAAACAGTATCACTGACTGGGCCAGTCTTCATAGCATCTCCCTAATTGCCCTGGAGAGGCTGATGATGAACTGCCTTCTTGAATAGTTGGGCTGTGTGCGGTGTAAGGACATACACAGGGATGATAGGTTTAGAAGGTGCAGTCAATGGAGCCTGGGAGAGTTGCTGCAGGACATCTTGTAGATGGCACACACTGCTGCTACTGTGTGTCGGTGGTGGAGGAGTGGATAATTGGGTATGTGGTGCCAATCAAGTGGCTGATTTGTCAAGTTTCTTGTGTGTTGTTGGAGCTGCACCCATCCAGGCAAGTGGGGAGTATTCCATCACATTCCTAACTTGGGCCTTATAGATGGAGAACAGGCTTTGGGGAGTCAGGAGGGGAGTTACTCGCTGTAGTATTTCCAATCTCCAATCTGCTCTTAGCATCATAGAGTCATAGAGATGGACAGCATGGAAACAGACCCTTCGTTCTGACTTGTCCATGCAGACTAGGTATCCTAAACTAATCTACTCCTATTTGCCATCACTTGGCCTGCATTCCAATAAACTCTCCCTACTCATATACCCATCCAGATGCTTTTTAACTGTTACAGTTGTACCAGCCTCCACCACTTCCTCCGGCAGCTCATTCCATACATGTACCACCCTCTGTGTGAAAGCGTTGCCCCTTAAAATGCTTTTACATCTTTCCCCTCTCACCTTAAACCTATGCCCTCTAGTTCTGGACTCCCCGACCCCAGGGAAAAGAACTTGTCTATTTTCCCTATCCATGCCCCTCATAATTTTGTAAACCTCTATAAGGTCACCCCTCAGCCTCCGACGCTCCAGGGAAAACAGCCCTAGCCTATTCAGCCTCTCCCTGTAGCTCAAATCCTCCAACCCTGGCAACATCCTTGTAAATTGTTTCTGAACCCTTTCAAGTTTCACAACATCTTTCCCATAGGAAGAAGACCAGCATTGCACACAATATCCCAACAGTGGCCTAACCAATGTCCTGTACAGCCGCCACATGACTTCCCAACTCTTGTACTCAATACTCTGACCAATAAAGGAAAGCATACCAAATGTCTTCTTCACTATCCTACCTACCTGCGACTAAACTTTCAAGGAGCTAAGAACCTGCACTCCAAGGTCTCTTTGTTCAGCAACACTCCCCAGGACCTTACCATTAAGCGTATAAATCCTGCTAAGATTTGCTTTCCCAAAATGCAGCACCTCACATTTATCTAAAGTAAACTCCATCTGCCACTTCTCAGCCCATTGGCCCATCTAGTACAGATCCTGTTGTAATCTGAGGTAACCCTCTTTGCTGTCCACTACACCTCCAATTTTGGTATCATCTGCAAACTTACCTCTTATGCTCGCATCCAAATCATTTATGTAAGTGATGAAAAGTAGAGGGCCCAGCACCAATCCTTGTGGCACTCCACTGATCACAGGCCTCCAGTCTGAAAAGCAACCCTCCACCACCACCCTCTGTCTTCTACCTTTGAGCCAGTTCTGTATCCAAATGGCTAGTTCTCCCTGTATTCCATGAGATCTAATCTTGTTAATCAGTCTCTCATGGGGAACCTTGTCGAATGCCTGACTGAAGTCCATATAGATCACATCTACTGCTCTGCCCTCATCAATCCTCTTTGTTACTTCTTCAAAAAACTCAATCAAGTTTGTGAGACATGATTTCCCATGCACAGAGCCATGTTGACTAATACATATAAATCCTGTCCCTCAGGATTCCCTTGAACAACCTGCCCACCACCAACATCAGGCTCACCAGTCAGTTCCCTGGCCTGTCCTTACCGCCCTTCTTAAACAGTGGCACCACATTTGCCATCCTCCAGATTTCCAACACCTCACCTGTGACTATCGATGATACAAATATCTCAGCAAGAGGCCCAGCAATCACTTTCCTAGCTTCCCACAGAGTTCTCGGGTCACAGAGTTCTCAGGTCCTGGAGATTTATCCACTTTTATGTGTTTTAAGACATCCAGCACATCCTCCTCTGTAATATGGACATGTTTCAAGATGTCACCATCAATTACCCCACATTCTATATCTTCCATGTCCTTCTCTAAGGTAAACATTGATGTGAAATACACATTTAATATCTCCCCCATCTCTTGCAGCTCCACACCAAGGCTGCCTTGCTGATCTTTGAGGGGCCCTATTCTCTCCCTAGTTACCCTTTTGTCCTGAATGTATTTTCAAAAACCCTTTGGATTCTCCGTAACCCTACTTCCAAAGCTATCTCATGTCCCGGTTTTGCCCTTGTGATTTCTCTTTTACATATATTCCTACTGCCTTTATACTCTTCTAAGAATTCATTCGATCTCTGCTGTCTCTACCTGATATATGCTTATAGCCACTGTGTTTATGTAGGGAGTCCAGTTGAGTTTCTGATTAAGGGCTGACAGTGGTAATTAGGAGGAAGAGTTTTTATAGGATCAATGCAGGGAGCCTGCTTCTGCCAGAACTGGACTATCTAGTCAGAGACAGAATTCATCTAAAACAACAGATTAGGGTGGGGTAGATGTAAATACAAAGGATTGTGATAAAATACTAGACTATATGAATATGTTTGCAGAATGGATGTGTATCGTTAAGTTTGATTGTGATAGGAAGAACATATACGCCCCAGGCATCTTGAAAACAGTGTCTCAGTGTTGCAGAGGATCAAGTGCAGAACCTGAGAGAGCAGGCTTCCTTAATGCTGTCCTCTCAATAAGACAGCTTCACCCAGCCCTGACCAACTTCACCCAGCACTGACCAACTGCCCCCATTCTGCCCCAGCTCCTCAACAATGCCCAGGTTTTTTTACTTCACATTCAGCTGCTATGTCTTCAGTTTCCTGAGCCTCCATGGGTCAGTGAGGAAGTAGGTATGGGATATGGGGTGGGGGTGAGTGATAAACATTCCTGCCCTGTGGGGTATTGCTGCTTCTCAATGATTTGCCCATCGCAGCTTTTGGAGAGAGTTCAGGCAGAATCTGTCTTTGCTGATTCACTCTCCCTGAATTCACTCGGAATTCACTCCATATTCACCTGGAGTGTGGCGTCGGAGAGGGGGAAGCTGAGGCTGTAACCTCATTCCCCAACATCTCACCGTCTTCTGATCATATCCTCACCCCCACCCAGTTCCCCCACCCCCAATACTCAGCACCCCCACGCCTCCCAGCCCCATCTATCCATCAGCTTGAAAGCTGAAGCTATAACTCTCCCTGAGTTATTCCTGCTGATTTGCTCCATGTATCAGCATTCCCAGCAAATCCGAACCTGGAATTCCATTTGTTGCAGCTTCCGATTGGAGGGGACCACAGTGTGTACAGGAGACAGTTCCCAAGGGGCTGTGTCCCACTGGGCCTCTGAGTTCAAACTTACTTTTTAAAAATCAATGAGTCTTAACAGTTTGATGAATGGATTTATTAAGCTAGCAATACAAATGATAGCATTCCATATTACATATTATAATGACAGATAGTTACTGAAAATGGTTCCCATTCTTACTGCAGCGTTTTAATGTATCACTATCATCACTTCCTTTCCCTCAATCAGCACCAATCGACTGGGGCTTTGCCTGAAGTTGTTAGGTAGAACCTCAACTCAATCAGAGGAGAGAATTGAACTTTTTTTGCTGAACACTCACACTGAATATAATTCTATTCTAAACTATAACCCTCCCCCTGATGTTGAGAGTGTTTGATTCTATGAAGGAACTGCCCTTTGGAACAAGAGACATAATCATGTTTTAATAATCCCACTTTAATCACCTGTTTAACAGCAACTGAGCCACCCACATCTTCTGGAGGCCTATCCCTTAATTGTTGAGTAAACCGGTTCAGTAACTTAAACCTCCACCTAGATTAGTGTACTTTGTTCTAAAGCAGAAAGAGATGTTTTGATGCTGTGGGATATCGGTAAATTAATGTTACTTCTGCAATTCTGCAATTATAATTGATTATATAAAAATAAATGAGCTCACACCAGTGTGTAATTGTTTCAGCCAGGAGCTGAGTCAACAAGAATGGAAACTATGTGGAGGAAAAATAATTGTTTTTTTGGATGAGCTAAAAATGTATGCAAGAAAGAATCGGGACTGCAAAACAATGGTAGATATTACAGGCACTAGATAAGATGCTGTGAGGGGAGGCAGTTAAACTAGGTATGCCTGTATAAACTGTAGGTATAAAGATCTGTTTCCCACTTTTACAGAAACACAGGAACAAACCTCAATTAAAAGGGCTTACTGATAAGATGCTGTGAGGGGCAGCACAGATGGAGGGAGTAGATAAAGGTAAGGCAAGAAATGCCTAACAATAACCCACAGCAGGATGAGGTCAAACGGCCTTGTGAGGCCAGAAATAAGCATTTTGTCACCGACAAGGCCGGATAAGACAAGAGATAAACAGGAGTAATGGGTACCAGTCTTAGGGAAGTGGAGGATGTGAACAGGGGGGAAACAATAAAATAAGAAAAAAATATGTAGGAACCAAATTATATAAATATTGAGTATTTGTTGAATTCAGTGTGTTTTGTCCCTGCCTTGTAGACATCACGCCCACTTGCAAGTGTGAAATAAATACACTACTGATTCCGATCTTGTCTCGGACTGAAATTATTGCAGTGAGTGAGCTTCGTTTCTCACAATGCAAACTAAAAATGGAACAGAGTGAGCTGGGTTCAGTGTTTATATCTTAGAAATGATCAGCTGTCCAGATAATTTGTCAGGTACTGGATTTTCAGATAAGTATCTGCTGAGGTACTTATAGAAAAAGCAGTTTCCGGAACATTCAGAGAGAAGCCGGGGATTTCCTTGGTGGCTGTGTGACCCCAGTTGGGAGTTTGATGAAATCTGGGAATGACCTGAGCACATGTTTCAGACGGGGACAGTCCCAAGGAGGTTCCTGGCATCATTGGTCAATGTGTCAGACCGTGGGTGACAGTGGTTCACCGGGACTATTGCTCCCCGTTTGACCAGAGACAATATCTCTCTCCCAAAAGGCTTGTGTCACTCAATCTGAAAATCCAGTCAGAATGATGTGGGCGGCACATATTCACTTTGTATTCAACGTAATGGGAAAGGCACTCTACAAATATATCAGAGGGTCCGCGGTAATATTCCAGGATCGGGGTTCAAGTCCTATCACAGCAGCAGATGGAACACACATTCAATGAAGAAATCTGAATTAAAACATTGGCTTTTTACACAGATCAGGACAGCAAGCGTCAATCGCTATCAATTGCTTCAGTAACATCCTTTAGGGAAGGAAATGTGTTGTCCTTACCTGGTCTGGACTACATGTGACTCCAGACCCACAGCAATGTTCACTCTGAACGGACCCCTGAGTAATTAGGGATGGGCAATAAATGTTGGCCTAGTCAGTGAAAGAATGAAGAAATTGCCTGCGTTTCTCATTACTCCCGAGTGAAAAACAAGTGAGCAGTTCAGAGTCATCTGCTTGATAGGATTTGTCTGGAGGCGTCCTTCTGTGGGGAACAAGGTGCAGCCACGGTGAGGAGATTACTCAAGGAACACAATCAATTCAAGGTTGAAGTGATGACAGTGTACCTCCCAGTGCCAGAGCAAACTTGTCTCAAACCTGTCATCATTAGCTATCCTACCCTAATGCTTGCCAAACTCGAGATTGCTCCCACATTCTCAGCAGCTCCACCAGCTGTAACAGGAGAAGCAGGTGCACTTGGATCTCACTGTCAAGAATGGACTGAATGGCCCTCTGTCCTGAAGTCACTCTATTTACATAGCCCACTCCCACATCCATAACAGGCATCAATCCCTCGAGCTGGTCACTCACTCTCTCCTCACCAACACTGACAAAGCACTCAACTCATTTTTAGTTTGAGTCAGTAGATTACATTCGATAACTCAATCTGAGTTATGTGTCGCCTTCTCTGTCTAGGGCTTCTCAGTTTCAACAGGCATTAGTGATCCCAGATATAATCTGACATTAACCAATAGGGAAAGATGCAATCACTGAGAAAAATAACAAATTTAAAAACGGGACAAGTTTGCCTACCCATATCTCCAGTGATGTGTCACAGTCATAAAGCTGGTCGGAGTCTCTGATTGGCTCAGAAAGAGCAATGGACAGGTCAGAGGGTGTGCAATTCACAAATGGGAGACAATGATGTGGTTACTCTCCACAATCCACATGACTGCCTGCTTTATATCCATGACTGCGTCGCCAAATACCAGACTGATGCCACTTACAAGTTCGATGATGATACCACCACGTTCGGTTGAGTCTCAGATGGCAATGAAACAATCTACAGACGGGAGGTGGAAGACCTGGAAAAATGGTGCACTGAGACCAACCGAGCTCTCAATGCTGGCAAAACCAAGGAACTTGGAGAAAGTGAAGTCACATGGTGTGCAGGGTGTTCTAGCGAGGTGGATAAAGAACTGGTTGAGCAACAAAAGACAGAGAGTAATGTTGTGGTTCTGTTCACCGAGCTGGTAGTTTTTGTTGCAAACATTTCGTCCCCTGGCTAGGAGACATCATCAGTGCTCTGGAGCCTCCTGCGAAGCGCTTCTTTGATGTTTCTTCCGGTATTTATAGTGGTCTGTCCTTGCCGCCTCCGGGTGTCAGTTTCAGCTGTCCGCTGTAGTGGTTGGTATATTGGGTCCAGGTCGATGTGTTTGTTGATGGAGTTTGTGGATGAATGCCATGCCTCTAGGAATTCCCTGGCTGTTCTCTAAAGAACATAAGGTATACTTGCCTTCATTGCGCGGGGTATTGAGTATAAGAGCTGGCAGGTCATGTTAACATTGTACATGACATTGCTTTGGCCGTATTTAGAATACAGTGTACAGTTCCAGGTGCCACATTACCAAAAGGATGTGGACACTTTGGAGAGGATGCAGAGAAGGTTTACGAGGATGTTGCCTGGTATGGAAGGTGCGAGATATGAAGAGAGGTTGAGTAGGTCAGGTTTATTTTCATTAGAGAAAGGGAGATTGAGGGGGGACCTGATTGAGGTTTATAAAATCATGAAGGGTATAGACAGGGTGGATAGAGATAAGCTTTTTCGCAGGGTGAGAGATTGAATAACGAGAGGTCACATGTTCAAGGTGAGAGGTGGAAAGTTTAAGGGGGATACACGCAGCAAATACTTCACACAGAGGGTGGTAGGTGCCTGGAACACGTTGCCAGCGGAGGTGGTAGAGGCAGGCATGGTAGATTCATTTAAGGTGTGTCTGGACAGATGCATGAGTAGGTGGGGAGCAGAGGGATACAGATGGTTAGGAATTGGGCGACAGGTTTAGACAGTACATTTGGATCAGCTCAGGCTTGGAGGGCCAGAGGACCTGTTCCTGGGCTGTAAATGTTCTTTGTTCTTTGAACTCATTATAGACTTTCAGCAAGATGTTACTCATGCCCACCAACCCCCCCACCCCCACCCCCACACACATTAACAGCACAGAGGTGGAACAAGTGGAGAGTGTCAAGCTCCTGGGAGTGGTCATCAACAACAAGCTTTCTTGGACTCTTCATGTGGATGCACTGGTTACAAAGGCCCAACAACGTCTCTTCTTCCTGAGGCAGCTGAGGAAATTTGCCATGATGGTGAATACCCTTGCCAACTTTTATAGGTGCGCCATCGAGAGCATTCTGTCTGGATGTATCACTACCTGGTATGGCAACTGTACTGTTCAAGATCGGAGACGGTTACAGAGAGTGGGGAACTCAGCCTGGACAATCACAAAGGCCAACCTCCCATCGAGAAAATCCATCTCCCAGGCCCGCTGTCAAGGAAAGGCCACCAGCATTCTCAAAGATCCCTCCCACCCTGGCAACACTTACCTACAACCTCTACCATTGGGGAGAAGGTACAGAAGCCTGAACATGCACCAGCCGGTTTCAAAACAGTTTCTACCTTATTGCTGTTAGATTACTGAATGGACTCACAAACACCTTACATTTACCTGTACCTGTGGTTTTGTTTTTGCTGATGTTGACCTATTATTTACTATCTCTGCTACTTAATTCTGTGAGCTGCCTGTGTTGCTCGCAAGACAAAGCTTTCCACTGTCCCTCGGTACACGGGACAATAAATTCAATTCAAAGAGGAGCTAGTCAGAACAAACTGCTCAGACCTTTTTCCAGAATCTTCACGCTTCTCTGCTTTGCAAAGAACCATGTTTGTGACTTCATTCCGAATTTCCTCAGAAATGTAATAATAGATGAAAGGGTCAAGGCAGCTGTTGAAGGTGCTGAGCAGAAGGCAGATCAGATAGAGTAAATACAGGTCATTGCTGTCAGTGAGGTGGATCGGTGAGTGATGTACCAACAGGGTTATATTACTGGGAGTGAAACATATCAAAAACACAGTCAGTACCAACACCATGGTCATTATAGCTTTACAATACTTGCTTTCTTCCAATATCAATGATCTGACAATAGACAGGTAACAGAATATGGTAATAAGAGACGGAATAAAAAACCCAAACACAACCAAACACAAAAAGTAGTAAAAAAAATAATCAGTGACCAATGATGTTGGTAAGGCATCATGGCAGGTGGTGATGTTGAGGTTCTGGATTGGATAGGTCTGTCTACGGAGGAGAAACGGTAACATGGCAACGACAACAAGCAGCCAAATCACACAACAGCTCCGGACAGCGAAGCCATTGCCCCGGAATCGCTTGGAGAGAAACGGGTGGACCAGAGCGAAGTATCTGTCCACACTGATGAAGGTGAGCAGCAGGACGGAGCAGTACATGTTCCCGTAGAAGAAGGCCGTCATTGTCCGACACAGAGCCTCACCAAAGAGCCAGTGGTTGCCCAGGAAGTGATAGTGAATTTTGAACGGCAGCACGAGGCACAGGAGCAGGTCAGCTACAGCCAGGTTCATCAGGAAGATGGTGGACGGTAATCGCTGGATCCTTTTGACCAAGACTAAAAGAGCGATCCCATTGGCTGGGAGCCCGATGCTCAATATAACGGTGTAAACTGCAGGAATTATCACCGTGGTAATGGAACTGGTCAGATGGTCTTCCAGAGATTTCCATAGGCTACTGTCAGAACCGGTGTCAGGTAAATGAAAACTTCTCCCACGAGCCTGATGGACATCTGAACACAAAATGACATTTTTAATGTTGGCATTTAGTTATTTGTAAAAATTCCAAGAGTGTGGAACTTCCCTGCCTAAAGCTCTGAATATCAGGAATCAATTGGGAATTCTCGAGACTGAGATTTAATTGAGTAAACTACTTCCACGAGATTTGAATAAAAGGTGGAGACCAGATAGAGGCCAGTCTGAATTTAACTGAAATGGTGTACCCATGATCCTCTGTTGCCATATTGTGTGAATGGCGAGGTAGTTGGTCATTGGTTAACACTCTGCCTGACAGTGCCAGGGACCTGGGCCCAATGACACCTTCAGCAGTTTGCACATTCTCCCTTTGTCTGCATGGCTCTTCCCTCACAGCACAAAGATGTGTGGGTTAGGTGCATTGGCCATGCTAATTTGCTCTGTTGTGTGCAGACTAGATGGGCTAGCCGTGGGAAAGTCAGGGTGATGGGGTTGGTCTGGGTGGAATGCTCTTCAGTGGGTCAGTATGGACTTGAGGTGCTGAATGACCTGCTTCTATGATCTTTATCTTGTTTAGTTTGGGACAGGAGGAGACCATTCAATCCCTCACTCCCGTTCAACCGTTTCATTTAGAATCCAGCAGCCTTGAGGCTACATTTTCCTGATGTTGATTGTTTCAGCTTCAGACATTAATCTTGGTGTGAAGGTTACCTCCTGGCAATCACCAGGAATGATGTGGAGGAACCGCTGTTGGACTGGGGTGGACAAAGTTAAAAACCACACAACACCAGATCATAGTCCAACAGGTTTATTTGAAAGGGTCTTTTCCCTGCTCCTCAGATGCTGCCTGACCTGCTGTGCTTTCCCAGCACCACTCTGATCTTGAGGTTTATTTGGAAGCGTTAGCATCAGGTGATTGTGGAGAGGACCAGAAGACACAGAATTTATAGCAAAAGGTTTACAGTGTTATCTAGTTGTAATTATATATTTAACAAACTTAGAACATAGATCAATACAGCGTGGAACAGGCCCTTCAGCCCTCAATGTTGCGCCGACCTGTGAACTATTCTCAGTTCGTCCCCCTACACTATCCCATCATCATCCATGTGCTTATCCAAGGATTGTTTAAATCCCCCTAGTGTGGCTGAGTTAACTACATTGGCAGGTAGGGCATTCCACACCCTTACCACTCTCTGAGTAAAGAACCTGCCTCTATCATCTGTCTTAAATCTATCACTCCTCAGTTTGCAGCTATGCCCCTCGTACAGGCTGACGTCATCATCCTAGGAAAAAGACTCTCACTGTCTACCCTATCTAATCCTCTGACCATCTTGTATGTCTCTATCAAATCCCCCCTTAGCCTTCTTCTTTCCAATGAGAACAGACCCAAGTCTCTCAGCCTTTCCTCATAAGACCTTCCCTCCAAACCAGGCAACATCCTAGTAAATCAACTCTGCACCTTTTCCAATGCTTCCACATCCTTCCCGAAATATGACAACCAGAACTGTACACAATATTCCAAGTGCAGCTGCACTAACGTTTTGTATAGTTGCAGCATGATATTGCGGCTCCAGAATTCAATCCCTCTACCAATAACCACACTGTATGCCTTCTCAATAGCACTATCCACCTGGGTGGTAACTTTCAGGGATCACATGGACACCAAGATCCCATTGCATATCCACACTACCAAGAATCTTTCCATCGACCCAGTACTCTGCCTTCCTGTTATTCTTTCCAAAGCATCACCTCGCATTTAGCTGCATTGAACTCCATTTGTCACCTTTTAACCCAATTCTGCAGTTTATCCAAGTCCCCCTGCAACCTGTAACATTCTTCCAAACTGTCCACTACTTCACCGACCTTAGTGTCATCTGAAAATTTACTAATCCATCCACCTGTGTCTGTGTCTAAGTCATTTATAAAAATGACAAACAGCAGTGGTCCCAAAACAGATCCTTGTAGTAACCGGACTCCAGGCTGAATATTTTCCATCAACCACCACTCGCTGCCTTCTTTCAGAAAGCCAGTTTCTAATCCAAACTGCTAAATTACCCTCAATCCCAAATCTCTGGATTTTCTCCAACAGCCTACCATGTGGAACCTTATCAAAGACTTTACTGAAGTCCATGTACACCACATCAACTGCCCTACCCTCATCCACATGCTTGGTCACCTTCTCAAAAAACTCAGTGAGGTTTGTGAGACACGACCTGCCCTTGACAAAACCATGTTGACTATCTCAAATCAAATTGTTGCTTGTTAGATGATTATAAATCCTATCTATTATAATCCTTTCCAAATCCTTTCCTACAACAGAAACAAGGCTCACTGGTCTATAATTACCTGGATCATCTCTACCTCCCTTCTTGAACAAGGGCACAGCATTTCCAACCCTCCAGTACTCCGGTACTAAATCTGTAGACAATGATGACTCAAATATCAAGGCCAAAGGTCTTGATCAAAAGGAGTTCTAAATTTACATATTAAAGGGCATAAACCAGCATATCCCATTCTAAAAGATGCAAGACTTCATCTAAATTTGTTTAATATGTTATTCCAACTCGGTAACACTGTAACCCTGATGCTATAAATTCTGTGTCTTCTGGTCCTGCTCCACAAACACCTGATGAAGGAGCAGCGCTCCGAAAGCTAGTGCTCCCTGTTAGGAAGCATTATTAAGGGTAGGTTGTGTTCAGAAACTTTATTGTTAGGTAGTGCTCACGTAAGGTAGTACTAGCAAGTCTGGAAACTGTTAGCTTCACTAGACAACAGTAAGCCATTATGTTACACTAAGAACAGACTGAAACACTGATGGCATAATGGGGCCACAGGGAGGGTGAACAGATAACAGGACATTGAAACCGTGTTAGATTGCACGTAGCTCATACTGAGGTAACTGAATCTTATCTCTCCTGGAACCAATACTATTAGAGAATACCGCTTCTTACCAAATAAGGATGTAGCACTGGGATGCGAGGGGCTAAAAGCTAGACAAAGAGAACAATAGATCAGAACGCGCCTTCTCCAGTGAAGAGTAAATATCTCACTGCATGTCCTGTGTACGGCTCTCTCATTAAATCAGCTTATATTTTGAATCAGATCCTGTGTCTCTCTCCTTCAAACGAACACGGGACGGTAGCCCCGTCCTAACATCCCAAATAAACCTGTTGGGCTATAACCTGGTGTTGTGTGATTTTTAGCTTTATCCACCCCAGCCCAACACCAGCTCCTCCAAATCAATCCTGTCAAGATCACCCTTTAATCATCTAAACTCAATGTGAGGAAACTTTACGGAACTCTTTAATCAGTCAGATACTTTTCATTCATAAACATGCAGGACTTTGATACAATATCCTGTAAGGCACTAATGGTGGAACAACCTGGGCCTGTGACATGACAAGGTTGGTGCAGCTGTGGGACTGTGGTAGTGGTCTGGGTGGGTCTGGGTGGGTCTGGGTGGTCTGAGTGGGTCTGGGTGGTCTAGGTGGGTCCAGGTGGTCTGAGTGGTCTGGGTGGGTCTGGGTGGGTCTGGGTGGTCTGAGTGGGTCTGGGTGGTCTAGGTGGGTCCAGGTGGTCTGAGTGGTCTGGGTGGGTCTGGGTGGTCTAGGTGGGTCTGGGTGGGTCTGGGTGGGTTTGGGTGGTCTGAGTGGTCTGGGTGGGTCTGGATGGGTCTGCGTGGGTCTGGGTGGGTCTGCGTGGGTTTGGGTGGTCTGGGTGGGTCTGGGTGAGTCTAGGTGGGTCTGGGTGGGTCTGGGTGGGTCTGGGTGGGTCTGCGTGGGTCTGGGTGGGTCTGGGTGGGTCTGGGTGGTCTGGGTGGGTCTGGGTGAGTCTGGGTGGTCTGGGTGGTCTGGGTGGGTCTGGGTGGTCTGGGTGAGTCTGGGTGGTCTGGGTGGTCTGGGTGGGTCTGGGTGGTCTGGGTGGTCTGGGTAGTCTGGGTGGGTCTGGGTGGTCTGGGTGGTCTGGGTGGGTCTGGGTAGTCTGGGTGGGTCTGGGTAGTCTGTGTGGGTCTGGGTAGTCTGGGTGGTCTGGGTGAGTTTAGTTGGTCTGGGTGGGTCTGGGTGGTCTGGGTGGGTGGGTCTAGTTGGTCTGGGTGATCTAACACTTGCCTACCTGCTGTAAAAAAATATGCTAACATCACCAAATCTCCCTGATACAAATAATGAGAGCTGCTCTGTGTTACAATCACAGTAAAGATCCCATCACAAAATCTGCTGCAGGAATCTATGAGAATGTCTTATTGCCATTTTTGAAAAATTTGTTTATTCATATAGATTCATAGAGTCCTACTGATTTGATTTATTATTGTCTCATGTACCGAGATATTGCTTTGTGTGATAACCGGGCAAATCCTACCTTCCATAAATCCATCAGGGTATTAAACAGAATGTAGAATATAGTGTGACAGCTACAGAGAAGGTGCAGAGAACGATCAACTCTAATATATGGGAGGTCATTCATGGTTTTGATAACAGTAGGGAAGTAGCTGTTTTTGAGAGTGGGAGGGGTCTGTGATGATGTTGGCTGCTTCCCCGAGGCAGTGGGAAGGGTAGATGGAGTCAGTGGATGGGAGACTGGTTTGTCTGATGGACTGGGCTGCGTTCACAGCTCTCTGTAATTTCTTAGGGTCCTGGGCAGAGCAGTATCTGTACCAAGGTGTAATGACAGGATGTTTTCTATAGTGCATCTGTATAAATTGGGAAGAGTCACTGTGGACAGGTGGAATTTTCTTCGCCTCCTGGGGAAGTAGAGGTGTGGGTGTGTGCTTTCTTGGCTGTTGCATAGATGTGGGTGAACAAGGTCAGATCGTTGGTGATCATCACTCCCAGGAACAGACCCACCTACCCAACTCCTCCACACTGACCAGCCTTTACTACTTCCTCTGGCAGCTCGTTCCACACACACACCACCCTTTGTGTGAAAACGTTGCCCCTCAGGTCCCTTTTAAATCTTTCCCTTCTCACCTTAAACCTATGCTTTTTAGTTGTGGATGCGCCTACACCGGGGAAAGGACCTTGTCTATTTACCCTATCCATGCTCCTCATGATTTTATAAACCTCTATAAGGTCACCCCTCAGCCTCCATGGAGAACAGCCCCAGCCTGTTCAGCCTCTCTCTGTAGCTCAAACCCTCCAGTCTTGGTAATATCCTTGTAAATCCTTCCTACACTCTTCATGTAAAACTTTATTTTATAGTAGGGCGACCAGAACTGCATGCCATACTCTAAATGTGGCATTTCCAATGTCCCGTACAGCTGTAACATGACGTCCCAACTCCTGTACTCAATGTTCAGACCAGTGAAGTTCCACTTCCAAGGAACTCTGGACTTGCACTCCTCAGCACCACTCCCCCGGGGCCCTGCCATTAACCGTGTAAGTCCTGCCCCGGTTTGTCACTGCTCACAGATGGCTACTTTGAGGTGGTTTTCAGTAACTTGCCTCATTGTGCTAACTGGAGGAGAAAGTGAGGTCTGCAGATGCTGGAGATCAGAGCTGAAAATGTGTTGCTGGAAAAGCGCAGCAGGTCAGGCAGCATCCAAGGAACAGGAGATTCGACGTTTCGGGCATAAGCCCGAAGATTCCTGAAGAAGGGCTTATGCCCGAAACGTCGAATCTCCTGTTCCTTGGATGCTGTCTGACTTGCTGGGCTTTTCCAGCAACACATTTTCAGCTCATTGTGCTAACTCTCAGTTTTCAATATCTCTCAGTTTTTGACTGGCAAATTAGAGATGGCGCTGACAGTAAATCTGCATTTGTTCAAGTCGTAGAGGGTAACACACAGGCAAACCTGTGTTCTGATCGAAGCCAGATCAGTTTAACTTTGGACAGATTTTCTCTATCACATAAGTATGAGAAGAATGAGGCCATTCAGCCCCTCAAACCTGCTCAGTCATTGAGTAAGATTTGTTATTGTCGTCAGCAATCACTTCCTAACAATTCGATTGTTCACCTAGAAAATTTCATGTCACTGCACATGGACTCAGTGTCCCCTTGATGGCTGACGAGCCCAATCTTAGAGCCCCACCTCTGACCACACACCAGCTGAGTGTTTTTGTGAGGTGGAAGAGTCCTTGGTCTTGAGACTGTTCCTTTCTCCGGTTCCTCTGCCATACTTCCTCTTGCTGACGTGGAGTAGCAGAGTCAGTCAGCGTGGAAAGAGAGTTGAAAAGTGTGGTGCTGGAAAAGCACAGCCAGTCAGGCAGCATCCGAGGAGCAGGAGAGTCGATGATTCCTGATGAAGGACTTATACTCGAAATGTTAGCTCTCCTGCTCCTTGGATGCTGCCCGACTGGCGCTGCTCTTCCAGCACCACACTCTTCAACTGATCTCCAGCATTTGCAGTGCTCACTTTCTCCCAGACAAATGGACATTTTGCAGGATGTCACCATCTATTTCCCTGCAGTCTATATCTTCCATATCCTTTTCCACAGTAAATACTGATGCAAAATATTCATTTAGTTTCTCCCCTATTTTCTGTGGCTCCACACAAAGGCCGCCTTGTTGATCTTTGAGGGGTCCTATTCTCTCCCTAGTTACCCTTTTGTCCTTAATGTATTTGTAAAATCCCTTTGGATTCTCTTTAAGCAGCGTCAACTTCTGCCACATTCAGTGGGGTCTATTGTTAAACCATAAGACCACAAGACATAGAAATTAAGGCATTCAGCCCATCAGGTCTGCTTCACAACCAAAATGTTGACTTCCCCAGCCTCCTGTTGCTGCCTGCCTTGCTGTGTCCCTCTCCCTCCTGATGCTGCCTGCCTTGCTGTGTCCCTCTCCCTCCTGATGCTGCCTGCTTTGCTGTGTCCCTCTCCCTCCTGATGCTGCCTGCCTTGCTGTGTTCCCTCTCCCTCCTGATGCTGCCTGCCTTGCCCTGAAGCTCTGACTTATCACCTCCATCCCCACCGCCACTCACCTATTGTGCTCGATGCTACTTTCTCTCCACCACCACCCTCCTCTCATTTATCTCTCCACCCTGCAGGCACTTTGTCTGTATTCCTAATGAAGGGCTTTTGCCCGAAACGTCGATTTTCCTGCTCCTTGGATGCTGCCTGAACTGCTGTGCTCTTCCAGCACCACTCTAATCCAGAATCCTTGCTGTGATCCCCCAGTCTCCTGCCTGTCCCTCCTGATGCTGCCTGCCTTGCTGTGATCCCCCAGTCTCCTGCCTGTCCCTCCTGATGCTGCCTGCCTTGCTGTGATCCCCCAGTCTCCTGCCTGTCCCTCCTGATGCTGCCTGCCTTGCTGTGATCCCCCAGTCTCCTGCCTGTCCCTCCTGATGCTGCCTGCCTTGCTGTGATCCCCCAGCCTCCTGCCTGTCCCTCCTGATGCTGCCTGCCTTGCTGTGATCGCCCAGTCTCCTGCCTGTCCCTCCTGATGCTGCCTGCCTTGCTGTGATCCCCCAGCCTCCTGCCTGTCCCTCCTGATGCTGCCTGCCTTGCTGTGATCCCCCAGTCTCCTGCCTGTCCCTCCTGATGCTGCCTGCCTTGCTGTGATCCCCCAGCCTCCTGCCTGTCCCTCCTGATGCTGCCTGCCTTGCTGTGTTCCTCCAGCCTCCTGCCTGTCCCTCCTGATGCTGCCTGCCTTGCTGTGTTCCTCCAGCCTCCTGCCTGTCCCTCCTGATGCTGCCTGCCTTGCTGTGATCCCCCAGACTCCTGCCTGTCCCTCCTGATGCTGCCTGCCTTGCTGTGTTCCTCCAGCCTCCTGCCTGTCCCTCCTGATGCTGCCTGCCTTGCCCCGAACATGGAATCTTTCCCTAACCTGGTGAGCTACCTCTCATCTAAGGCTGACATTAATAGGGCGATTCAACATCATCCAATCTGCAAGCACTGCCTTTGGATGCCCAAGAATGAGAGATTTTGATTATCAAGACATCCGTACTGATACCAGAATCTGTGTGGAAGGCTGTCATCCTTCTGACTTTCTAAGTGGCTCTGAAGCTTGGAGAATGTTAACGATCGAATCCGTACAGTGTGGAAAACAAGCATTGTCGGCATGGACTGGTTGGACCATTGGGTATGTCCTCATCAATCTTGTTTGTTACTTCTTCAAAAAACTCAATCAAGTTTGTGAGACATGATTTCCCATGCACAAAGCCATGTTGACTATCCCTAGTCAGTCCTTGCCTTTCCAAATACATGTACATCCTGTCCCTCAGGATTCCCTCCAACAACTTGCCCACCACCGAGGTCAGGCTCACCGGTCTATAATTCCCTGGCTTGTCTTTACCAACCTTCTTAAACAGTGGCACCACGTTTGCCAACCTCCAGTCTTCTGGCATCTCACCTGTGACTATCGATGAAACAACTATCTCAGCAAGAGGCCCAGCAATCACTCCCCTAGCTTCCCACAGAGTTCTCGGGTACACCTGATCGGTTGCAGTTCTTTGTTCTGGATGTTTGGTCAGAAGTCACACTGGCTTTCAGAGAATGGGAGAAAGCTCCTACTGAGGATTCAGGTGTTGATCTTGTCAGTGATGGACAGTAGGAGGACTCCTCGGTAGTTCCCACAATCCACATTGCCTCCTTTCTTGAAGACAGTAATGATGGCAGCAACTCTGGGATCAGTGGGAATTTCTACTTGATCCCAGCTTTTCAGGAACAGTTGGTGGTGATGATGGGTAGGCTCTGCTCATCCAAGTTTGAAAATCTCCGTTGGAATCCCATCTACTCCTGCAGCTTTTCCATTCCTCATGTGTCTCTTGTCATAGAGTAATAGAGACCCTTAGGTCCAACCCGTCCATGCCGACCAGATATCCCAATCCAATCTAGTCCCTGCCAGTACCCAGTCCATATCCCTCCAAACCCTTCCTATTCATATACCCATCCAAATGCCTCTTAAATGTTGCAATTGTGCCAGCCTCCACCACATCCTCTGGCAGCTTATTCCATACACGCACCACCCTCTGTGTGAAAAAGTTGCCCCTTAGGTCTCTTTTATGTCTTTCCCCTCTCACCCTAAACCTATGCCCCTCTAGTTCTGGAATCCCCGACCCCAGGGAAAAGACTTTGCCTATTTACCCTATCCATGCCCCTCATAATTTTGTAAACCTCTATAAGGTCACCCCTCAGCCTCCGATGCTCCAGGGAAAACAGCCCCAGCCTGTTCAGCCTCTCCCTGTAGCTCAAATCCTCCAACCCTGGCAACATCTTTGTAAATCTTTTCTGAACCCTTTCAAGTTAGAGAGACTTAGCGAGACAGAGAGACCAGATCGATAAATAATACTCTAGGTGTGGTCAGATCAACACCATCTAGGAGAAAGTGAGACTGCAGATGCTGGAGATCAGAGTCAAAAGAGTGGTGCTGGAAAAGCACAGCAGGCCAAGCAGCATCTGAGGAGCAGGAAAATCCCAGTTTCAGGTAACGCACTTCATCAGGAATGAGGCTTTTGCCTGAAACGGTAACTCTCCTGCTCTTCGGATGCTGCCTGACCTGCTGTGCTTTTCCAGCACCAAACATTTTGACTCACCAACACCGTGTACAGGCATACCAAGCCTTCCTTTATTTTATATTCCATTCCTAAAGACTAACATTCCATTTGCCTTCCCAATTGCTTGTTGTTCCTGCAGGTTTATTGTACCTACAGCAGAGGGGCAGCAGTGATTTAGATTGGCAGCTCACTACCACCTCCTCAAGGGACAATTAGGGATGGGTAATAAATGCTGGACCAGCTGGTGACCCCCCATGCCCTATGAATAAATAAAAAATGTTACATTTTGTGATTTAGGCACAAGGACACCTAGATCTATCTGTATCAAGCATTCCTCAGTCTTATCTCTATTGCTCAATACACAAACACACACACACACACACACACACACACACACACACACACACACACACACACACACACACACACACACACACACACACACACACACAAATCCGAAGCAGAAAGAGCCATTTGGCCTCCTCAGAGATGACTGAGTTCTCGGTGGTATGAATTCCCATTCCCCTGATAACTTTCTCTCCCAGCCAAGAATCCATCCACCTCTACCTTAAGAATATTGAAAGTCCCTCATCTCCATTTCCCTTCTTTGGCAAACTGTTCCCAAGTCACACAATTGTCCTGGTGTCAGTTTGAAAACGGTTAGCCCTAATTTTAAAACACCCCCTCCTGGTTTTGGGCAGACCCACACAAGGGACAAGACCCCATGTCCACCTTGTCAACATTATTCTGGATCTTCAATCAGGTCCCCCTCACTTTTCCAAACTCCAGCCCGGTGTGTCCAGCAGTTCCTCATTAGATAATCATCCCAGGTATCAATCCAGTCACCAAGTGACCAGCTATTACAGAATTATAATCTCCAGACAGCTGTTTACTATAAACCCACAGACTCTCACACCAACCTGGACTGCACCTCCTCCCACCAAGTATCCCACAAGAACTCCATCCCATTCTCCCAATTCCTCCACCTCCGTCCCATCTGCTCAGACGAGGAGACATTCCACTCCCAAACATACTGGATGCCCACTTATTTCGAACAACGTGCTTTTCCCTCCTCTGTCATCCAGATAGTCCTCCAGTGTACCACCTCCAGTCCCTGTTCCACTGCTCTAAACCTCCCTCCAAACACAATAAAGACAGAGGTCCCCTTGTCCTCACCTACCACCCCACCAGTCTCTGCATCCAATAGATCATCCTTAAACACCCCCGCCAACTCCAATTAGACTCCACTGTCAGGAGTATCTCTGCCTTTCACAAGGACTGTTCCCTTCACCAATCCATGGTCTCCCCACCAACACCCTCCGAACCCCCAGGTACCTTCCACTGCAACCGGAAAAGATGCAAGACCTGCCAGTATGCTGTCCCCCTCACCTCAATCTGCGGCTCCAAACAGTCCTTCCAAGTGAGACAGAGGTTCACTTGCCTTGCTTCCGGTCTGGTTTACTGCTTCAGGTGCTCCCGATGTGGTCTTCTCCACATCGGGGAGACCTAATGTAAACTTAGGGAACAGTTCACCGAGCATTGTAGCCAGGCCTGTAGAGAGCTGACTGGACCTCCCAGTCACCGCCTGTTTCACTTCCCTATCTCACTCTTTTCAACATGACCATTCTTGGCCTCCTCCATTGCCACAGCGAACCACACTGCAAATTGGAGGAACATCTCATTTTCCACTTGGGCAGCCTACAGTCCAGAGGATTCAGCATTGAGTCCTTCAATTTCAAGTAACCTCCCCATCCCTTGACTCCCTTCCCAGCCCCTCCAACTCCTTTCCACTCCTCTCAGCTACCAACTGGATCATTTCTCCCATTCACCAATCAGGTTGTGCCCTCTACTGTCTCCATCTATCCCCACCTCATCAGCCTGCCCCCCACCACCCCTTTTACCTGCAGCTTCCCATACACCCACCCCCACTCCAGAAGAAGGGTTACACCCGAAATGTTGACTTCTCCATCTCCTGATGCTGCCTGGCTTGCTGTGTTCTTCCAGCCTCCCGTTTGTCTCCCCTGGATTCCAGAATCTGCAGTTATTTTTTGTCTCTATTATAGAATCACAGTACTTTTATATTACAAAAGGAGACTCTTTTCACCATAACCCTTCACATTGTTTCAATCCAAGTCATTACTCAATGACTTGGTCAGAGTATTGAGTACAAGAGTTGGAAGTTCATGTTGTGGCTGTACATGACATTGGTTTAGACCATTTTTTGAATATTGTATGCAATTCCGGGTTCCTTCCTATCAGAAAGATGTTGTGAAACTTGAAAGGTTGAAGAAAAGATTTACAAGGATGTTGCCAGGGTTGGAGGATTTGAGCTACAGGGAGAGGCTGAACAGGTTGGGGCTGTTTTCCGTGGAGCATCGGGGGCTGAGGGGTGACCTTATTGAGGTTTATAAAATCATGAGGGGCATGGATAGGATAAATAGACAAAGTCTTTTCCCCACCCCTCCAACCGTAACAAGGACAGAACCCCCCTGGTGCTCACCTTCCACCCTACCAACCTTCACATAAACCAAATCATCTGACGACATTTCCTCCACCTCCAAAAAGACCCCACCACCAGGGATATATTTCCCTCCCCACCCCTTTCCACCTTCCGCAAAGACCATTCCCTCCGTGACTACCTGGTCAGGTCCACACCCCCACAACAATCCGCCCTCCCCTCCTGGCACCTTCCCCTGTCCCGGCAGGAATTGCAAAACCTGTGCCTATACCTCCTCCCTCACCTCTATCCAAGGCCCCAAAGGAGCCTTCCACATCCATCAAAGTTTTACCTGCACATTCACCAATGTCATTTATTGTATCCATTGCTCCCGATGTGGTCTCCTCTACATTGGGGAGATTGGAAGCCTCCTAGCAGAGCGCTTTAGGGAACATCTCCGGGACCAATCAACCACACCGCCCTGTGGCCCAATATTTCAACTCCCCCTCCCACTCTGCCGATGACATGGAGGTCCTGGGCCTCCTTCACCGCCGCTCCCTCACCACCAGACGCCTGGAGGAAGAATGCCTCATCTTCTGCCTCGGAACACTTCAACTCCAGGGCATCAGTGTGGACTTCAACAGTTTCCTCATTTCCCCTTCCCACACCTCACCCCAGCTCCAAACTTCCAGCTCAGCACTGTCCCCATGACCTTACCTACCTGCCTATCTTCCTTTCCACCTATCCACTCCACCCTCCTCCATCTATCACCTCCATCCTCACCCCCATTCACCTATTGTATTCTATGCTACTTTTTCCCCACTCCCCTCTCATTTATCTCTCCACCCTTCAAGCTCTCTGTCTCTATTCCTGATGAAGGGCTTTTGCCTGAAACACCAATCCTCCTGCTCCTCGGATGCTGCCTGACCTGCTGTGCTTTTCCAGCACCACTCTAATCTAAACTCTTGGTTGGGATATCTGGTCAGCATGGATGAGTTGGACCAAAGGGTTTGTTTCTGTGCTGGACATCTCTGATTCTGTGACTCTATGACCTTTTGAAAACTTTGATTGAATCTGACTCTCTCACATTTCCTTCCGTTAATATTGCTTCTTTTATTCTTGTTACCAAAGTAAACACACTCACTGTTTGTACTCAATCTGTAAAACCTTCACATGGTCACTTATTTTTATCCCTTTGCGGACTCTTCGCATCATCACCATTTGCTGTCCTTCACAATGATCAGCAAATACAGTCGCAGTTCACTAACCACATAGCAGTATTGAGAACTAGCCAAGTCCTAGGCTGTGATCCCCATCGCACTCCACAAGGTACAGTCTACGCCTGCAAAGGGCCCTGACTCTCTGCTTCTTGCCTATTAGCCTGTCCATTATCTGTGTGAATACATCACCAACAACAGCAGGAACTCTGACCTCACATATTGCCCTTTAATACAGCTGCCTCTTAGAAATTCCAAAGCACCACATCACGGTTATTGATCTGCTCAGAGAACTAGAAACACACTTTCGCAAAACCCATCTTCACTCTGATAATAAGATAAAATGTGAATCTTACCTTGTTCCGATTGGCTGAGTGCTGTGGGTAAGACTAACAGTGCAAGTAGAACAAGGTTTTGGTACGATGCTTTGGCCATGGGTGTGGAGCTGTTGGACTCTCAGGATGATCTGGCTGTCGAGTGGCTTTGTACTCTCTTTAACAGAGGAAACCTGACGTAAACACAGCTCGGCGATTTGACTGCCAGGAAATCAACATCACAGGCTTATTAGGGGGCCAGGAAATTATCTTGCCTCTTGCTCACAAAATGTTTGTAGTCTGGAGACTCACACTGGGGGAAAGTAACAAACCAGAGTCAGGATTCTAGTTTTGTTTAGTCTTGTGTTCACTTTTAAAACTAAACCATTCCATAGCTAGCTTCTCATTTCCCCCTGCATCTTTGTGTGACTCACATATTAATTTTAACTTTTCTTAACAACTCTCAAGTATCTTTTGCAAAGAGTTTGACCTAAGGGAACACTGGCAGTAACTTTCACTTTGGATAATATTATGACCCAAGCAACATTAAAACTGTTCCTACTTTTCACCCAATCCTGGTCTTTATTCTCATTGGCCCTCATGAAGAATATGCTGCAAACAATTGGATTGTCTATTCTTGTCTGGGGGAGAGGATGAACTTCCTGAACACAGCTTATCCTGTTTTACCAGGATTCCTGAAAGAAACGGGGCTTTCAACCTTTCTATCAAACTGGCTTATAATTCACATCTTGTCCGGCTCAGACTCCCTCCACAAACATGTTCAGCAGCTCCCACAGCCTCGGAGTAGCTTCCCTTGAAGCTGGTTTGAGTGATTCCAGCCCCACGTGTAACTGAGCGCCTGCAACAACACTGTTCCCACTGGTTATAAATCTCTCAGCTTCACAGGGAACATGCAGACAGTGCCCCACACTCACTGCAGCAGGGAGCTTTGCCATATCGTGTCTCAGATACAGGATTGGCTAAAGGAGAGGACAGAAATGGGGCATTTTCAAGTTGTCAGGCTGGTAGGAACGGAGAGCCACAGGGATCAGTGCTGGAGCCAAACATACTTAATAATCAAGATTAATTGTGTAAAAAAGGCACAAAGTGATGCACCAAACTTTACTTTTGATAGAATGCTAGGCAGAAAGGAGGAGGAGGATTCCCATAGGCTGCAAAGAAATATCGACACGTTCAGGCACTGAGCAAAAAGGTGAAACATGGAATAATGTAGACAACGTAAAGTTAGTCTCACTTACATCGGGCAGTGTCTCAGGGCCATCGGGCAGTGTCTCAGGGCCATCGGGCAGTGTCTCTCGGACATCGGGCAGTGTCTCAGGACCATCGGGCAGTTTCTCAGGGACATCGGGCAGTGTCTCAGGGACATCGGGCAGTGTCTCTCGGACATCGGGCAGTGTCTCTCGGACATTGGGCAGTGTCTCAGGACCATCGGGCAGTATCTCAGGGACATCGGGCAGTGTCTCAGGGACATCGGGCAGTGTCTCTCGGACATCGGGCAGTGTCTCAGGACCATCGGGCAGTATCTCAGGGACATCGGGCAGTGTCTCAGGGACATCGGGCAGTGTCTCAGGGTCATCGGGCAGTATCTCAGGGCCATCGGGCAGTGTCTCAGGGTCATCGGGCAGTATCTCAGGGACATCGGGCAGTGTCTCAGGGACATCGGGCAGTGTCTCAGGGTCATCGGGCAGTTTCTCAGGGACATCGGGCAGTATCTCAGAGTCATCGGGCAGTGTCTCAGGGACATCGGGCAGTGACTCAGGGACATCGGGCAGTGTCTCAGGGTCATCGGGCAGTGTCTCAGGGACATCAGGCAGTGACTCAGGGTCATCGGGCCGTGTCTCAGGGTCATCGGGCAGTGTCTCAGGGTCATCGGGCAGTGTCTCAGGGTCATCGGGCAGTATCTCACGGCCATCGGGCAGTGTCTCAGGGTCATCGGGCAGTGACTCAGTTACATCAGACAGTGTCTCAGGGTCATCGGGCAGTGTCTCAGGGCCATCAGGCAGTGTCTCAGGGACATCAGAGTGTCTCAGGGACATCAGACAGTGTCTCAGGGACATCGGGCAGTGTCTCATGGACATCGGGCAGTGACTCAGTTACATCAGACAGTATCTCAGTGCCATTGGGCCGTGTCTCAGGGACATCGGGCCGTGTCTCAGGGTCATCGGGCAGTGTCTCAGGGACATCGGACAGTGTCTCTGGGTCATCGGGCAGTGTCTCAGAGTCATCGGGCAGTGTCTCAGGGACATTGGACAGTGTCTCGGGGTCATCGGGCAGTATCTCAGGGTCATCAGACAGTGTCTCAGGGCCATCGGGCAGTGACTCAGGGACATCGGGCAGTGTCTCAGGGACATCCGACAGTGTCTCAGGGACATCGGGCAGTGACTCAGGGTCATCGGGCAGTGTCTCAGGAATATCGGGCAGTGTCTCAGGGACATCGGGCAGTGGCTCAGGGTCATCGGGCAGTGTCTCAGGGACATCAGACAGTGTCTCAGGGTCATCGGGCAGTGTCTCAGAGTCATCGGGCAGTGTCTCAGGGTCATCGGGCAGTGTCTCAGGGCCATCGGGCAGTATCTCAGAGTCATCGGGCAGTGTCTCAGGGACATCGGGCAGTGTCTCAGGGACATCGGGCAGTGACTCAGGGTCATCGGGCAGTGTCTCAGGGACATCGGGCAGTATCTCAGAGTCATCGGGCAGTGTCTCAGAGTCATCGGGCAGTGTCTCAGGGACATCGGACAGTGTCTCTGGGTCATCGGGCAGTATCTCAGGGACATCGGGCAGTGAGAGGGACATCGGGCAGTATCTCAGAGTCATCGAGCAGTGTCTCAGGGACATCGGGCAGTGTCTCAGGGTCGTCGGGCCGTATCTCAGGGTCATCGGGCAGTATCTCAGGGTCATCGGGCAGTGTCTCAGGGACTTCGGGCAGTGTCTCAGGGTCATCGGGCAGTGACTCAGGGACATCGGGCAGTGTTTCAGGGGGCATCGGGCCATATCTCAGGGTCATCGGGCAGTGTCTCAGGGATATCGGGCAGTGTCTCAGGGATATCGGGCCGTATCTCAGGGACCGGGCAGTGTCTCAGGGACATCGGGCAGTGTCTCAGAGCCATCGGGCAGTGTCTCAGGGACATCAGACAGTGTCTCAGGGACATCGGGCAGTGTCTCAGGGCCATCGGGCAATGTCTCAGGGTCATCGGGCAGTGTCTCAGGGTCATCGGGCAGTGACTCAGGGACATCAGACAGTGTCTCAGGGCCATCTGGCAGTGTCTCAGGGACATCGGGCAGTGTGCCAGGGTCATCGGGCAGTGTCTCAGGGACATCAGACTGTGTCTCAGGGTCATCGGGCAGTATCTCAGAGTCATCGGGCAGTGTCTCAGGGTCATCGGGCATTGACTCAGGGTCATCGGGCAATGTCTCAGGGTCATCGGGCAGTATCTCAGAGTCATCGGGCCGTATCTCAGGGTCATCGGGCTGTATCTCAGGGTCATCGGGCAGTGTCTCAGGGTCATCGGGCAGTGACTCAGGGTCATCGGGCCGTATCTCAGGGTCATCAGGCAGTATCTCAGGGTCATCGGGCAGTGTCTCAGGGACATCGGGCAGTGACTCAGGGACATCGGGCAGTGTTTCAGGGGCATCGGGCAGTAACACAGGGATATCGGGCCGCATCTCAGGGCCATCGGGCAGTGTCTCAGGGATATCGGGCAGTGTCTCAGGGATATCGGGCCGTATCTCAGGGCCATCGGGCAGTGTCTCACGGACATCGGGCAGTGTCTCAGGGTCATCGGGCAGTGTCTCAGTTACATCAGCCAGTGTCTCAGGGTCATCGGGCAGTATCTCAGGGTCATCGGGCAGTAACTCAGGGACATTGGGCAGTGACTTAGGGTCATCGGGCAGTGTCTCAGGTCCATCGGGCAGTGTCTCAGGGCCATCGGGCAGTGTCTCAGGGACATTGGGCCGTGTCTCAGGGTCGTCAGGCCATATCTCAGGGTCATCGGGCAATATCTCAGAGTCATGGGGCAGTGTCTCAGGTACATCGGGCAGTATCTGAGAGTCATCGGGCAGTGTCTCAGGGACGTCGGGCAGTGTCTCAGGGTCGTCGGGCCGTATCTCAGGGTCATCGGGCAGTATCTCAGAGTCATCGGGCAGTGTCTCAGGGCCATCGGGCAGTGTCTCAGGGACATCAGACAGTGTCTCAGGGTCATCGGGCAGTGTCTCAGTGACTTCGGGCAGTGTCTCAGGGTCATCGGGCCGTATCTCAGGGTCATCGGGCAGTATCTCAGAGTCATCGGGCAGTGTCTCAGGGCCATCGGGCAGTGTCTCAGGGTCATCGGGCAGTGTCTCAGGGACTTCTGGCAGTGTCTCAGGGTCATCGGGCAGTGTCTCAGGGATATCGGGCAGTGTCTCAGGGATATCGGGCCGTATCTCAGGGACATCGGGCAGTGTCTCAGGGACATCGGGCAGTGTCTCAGAGCCATCCGACAGTGTCTCAGGGACATCGGGCAGTGACTCAGGGTCATCGGGCAGTGTCTCAGGAATATCGGGCAGTGTCTCAGGGACATCGGGCAGTGGCTCAGGGTCATCGGGCAGTGTCTCAGGGACATCAGACAGTGTCTCAGGGTCATCGGGCAGTGTCTCAGAGTCATCGGGCAGTGTCTCAGGGTCATCGGGCAGTGTCTCAGGGCCATCGGGCAGTATCTCAGAGTCATCGGGCAGTGTCTCAGGGACATCGGGCAGTGTCTCAGGGACATCGGGCAGTGACTCAGGGTCATCGGGCAGTGTCTCAGGGACATCGGGCAGTATCTCAGAGTCATCGGGCAGTGTCTCAGAGTCATCGGGCAGTGTCTCAGGGACATCGGACAGTGTCTCTGGGTCATCGGGCAGTATCTCAGGGACATCGGGCAGTGAGAGGGACATCGGGCAGTATCTCAGAGTCATCGGGCAGTGTCTCAGGGACGTCGGGCAGTGTCTCAGGGTCGTCGGGCCGTATCTCAGGGTCATCGGGCAGTATCTCAGAGTCATCGGGCAGTGTCTCAGGGCCATCGGGCAGTGTCTCAGGGACATCAGACAGTGTCTCAGGGTCATCGGGCAGTGTCTCAGTGACTTCGGGCAGTGTCTCAGGGTCATCGGGCCGTATCTCAGGGTCATCGGGCAGTATCTCAGAGTCATCGGGCAGTGTCTCAGGGCCATCGGGCAGTGTCTCAGGGTCATCGGGCAGTGTCTCAGGGACTTCTGGCAGTGTCTCAGGGTCATCGGGCAGTGTCTCAGGGATATCGGGCAGTGTCTCAGGGATATCGGGCCGTATCTCAGGGACATCGGGCAGTGTCTCAGGGACATCGGGCAGTGTCTCAGAGCCATCGGGCAGTGTCTCAGGGACATCAGACAGTGTCTCAGGGACATCGGGCAGTGTCTCAGGGCCATCGGACAATGTCTCAGGGTCATCGGGCAGTGTCTCAGGGTCATCGGGCAGTGACTCAGGGACATCAGACAGTGTCTCAGGGCCATCTGGCAGTGTCTCAGGGACATCGGGCAGTGTGCCAGGGTCATCGGGCAGTGTCTCAGGGACATCAGACTGTGTCTCAGGGTCATCGGGCAGTATCTCAGAGTCATCGGGCAGTGTCTCAGGATCATCGGGCATTGACTCAGGGTCATCGGGCAATGTCTCAGGGTCATCGGGCAGTATCTCAGAGTCATCGGGCCGTATCTCAGGGTCATCGGGCTGTATCTCAGGGTCATCGGGCAGTGTCTCAGGGTCATCGGGCAGTGACTCAGGGTCATCGGGCCGTATCTCAGGGTCATCAGGCAGTATCTCAGGGTCATCGGGCAGTGTCTCAGGGACATCGGGCAGTGACTCAGGGACATCGGGCAGTGTTTCAGGGGCATCGGGCAGTAACACAGGGATATCGGGCCGCATCTCAGGGCCATCGGGCAGTGTCTCAGGGGCATCGGGCAGTGTCTCAGGGATATCGGGCCGTATCTCAGGGCCATCGGGCAGTGTCTCACGGACATCGGGCAGTGTCTCAGGGTCATCGGGCAGTGTCTCAGTTACATCAGACAGTGTCTCAGGGTCATCGGGCAGTATCTCAGGGTCATCGGGCAGTAACTCAGGGACATTGGGCAGTGACTTAGGGTCATCGGGCAGTGTCTCAGGTCCATCGGGCAGTGTCTCAGGGCCATCGGGCAGTGTCTCAGGGACATTGGGCCGTGTCTCAGGGTCGTCAGGCCATATCTCAGGGTCATCGGGCAGTATCTCAGAGTCATGGGGCTGTGTCTCAGGTACATCGGGCAGTATCTGAGAGTCATCGGGCAGTGTCTCAGGGACGTCGGGCTGTGTCTCAGGGTCGTCGGGCCGTATCTCAGGGTCATCGGGCAGTATCTCAGAGTCATCGGGCAGTGTCTCAGGGCCATCGGGCAGTGTCTCAGGGACATCAGACAGTGTCTCAGGGTCATCGGGCAGTGTCTCAGTGACTTCGGGCAGTGTCTCAGGGTCATCGGGCCGTATCTCAGGGTCATCGGGCAGTATCTCAGAGTCATCGGGCAGTGTCTCAGGGCCATCGGGCAGTGTCTCAGGGTCATCGGGCAGTGTCTCAGGGACGTCTGGCAGTGTCTCAGGGTCATCGGGCAGTGTCTCAGGGTCATCGGGCAGTGACTCAGGGACATCGGGCAGTGTCTCAGGGTCATCGGGCCATATCTCAGGGTCATCGGACAGTAACACAGGGACATCAGGCAGTGTCTCAGGGCCATCGGGCAGTGTCTCAGGGACATCGGGCAGTGTCTCAGGGACATCGGGCAGTATCTCAGGGTTATCGGGCAGTATCTCAGAGTCATCGGGCAGTGTCTCATGGACATCAGACAGTGTCTCAAGGTCATCGTGCAGTGTCTCAGGGCCATCAGGCAGTGTCTCAGGGTCATCGGGCAGTGTCTCAGGGACTTCGGGCAGTGTCTCAGGGTCATCGGGCAGAGTCTCAGGGTCATCGGGCAGTGACTCAGGGACATCGGGCAGTGTCTCAGGGGGCATCGGGCCATATCTCAGGGTCATCGGGCAGTAACACAGGGATATCGGGCCGCATCTCAGGGCCATCGGGTAGTGTCTCACGGACATCGGGCAGTGTCTCAGGGTCATCGGGCAGTGTCTCAGTTACATCAGACAGTGTCTCAGGGTCATCGGGCAGTATCTCAGGGTCATCGGGCAGTAACTCAGGGACATTGGGCAGTGACTTAGGGTCATCGGGCAGTGTCTCAGGTCCATCGGGCAGTGTCTCAGGGCCATCGGGCAGTGTCTCAGGGACATTGGGCCGTGTCTCAGGGTCGTCAGGCCATATCTCAGGGTCATCGGGCAGTATCTCAGAGTCATGGGGCAGTGTCTCAGGTACATCGGGCAGTATCTGAGAGTCATCGGGCAGTGTCTCAGGGTCGTCGGGCCGTATCTCAGGGTCATCGGGCAGTATCTCAGAGTCATCGGGCAGTGTCTCAGGGCCATCGGGCAGTGTCTCAGGGACATCAGACAGTGTCTCAGGGTCATCGGGCAGTGTCTCAGGGACGTCGGGCAGTGTCTCAGGGACGTCGGGCAGTGTCTCAGGGTCGTCGGGCCGTATCTCAGGGTCATCGGGCAGTATCTCAGAGTCATCGGGCAGTGTCTCAGGGCCATCGGGCAGTGTCTCAGGGACATCAGACAGTGTCTCAGGGTCATCGGGCAGTGTCTCAGGGACTTCGGGCAGTGTCTCAGGGTCATCGGGCAGTGTCTCAGGGTCATCGGGCAGTGTCTCAGGGACTTCGGGCAGTGTCTCAGGGTCATCGGGCAGTGTCTCAGGGTCATCGGGCAGTGACTCAGGGACATCGGGCAGTGTCTCAGGGTCATCGGGCCATATCTCAGGGTCATCGGGCAGTAACACAGGGACATCAGGCAGTGTCTCAGGGCCATCGGGCAGTGTCTCAGGGACATCGGGCAGTATCTCAGGGTTATCGGGCAGTATCTCAGAGTCATCGGACAGTGTCTCATGGACATCAGACAGTGTCTCAGGGTCATCGTGCAGTGTCTCAGGGCCATCAGGCAGTGTCTCAGGGTCATCGGGCAGTGTCTCAGGGACTTCGGGCAGTGTCTCAGGGTCATCGGGCAGAGTCTCAGGGTCATCGGGCAGTGACTCAGGGACATCGGGCAGTGTCTCAGGGGGCATCGGGCCATATCTCAGGGTCATCAGGCAGTAACACAGGGATATCGGGCCGCATCTCAGGGCCATCGGGTAGTGTCTCAGGGTCATCGGGCAGTGTCTCAGGGCCATCGGGCAGTGTCTCAGTTACATCAGACAGTGTCTCAGGGTCATCGCGCAGTGTCTCAGGGCCATCGGGCAGTGTCTCAGAGCCATCGGGCAGTGTCTCAGGGACATCAGACAGTGTCTCAGGGACATCGGGCAGTGTCTCAGGGACATCAGACAGTGTCTCAGAACCATCGGGCAATGTCTCAGGGTCATCGGGCAGTGTCTCAGGGTCATCGGGCAGTGACTCAGGGACATCAGACAGTGTCTCAGGGACATCGGGCAGTGTCTCAGGGACATCGGGCAGTGTGCCAGGGTCATCGGGCAGTGTCTCAGGGTCATCGGGCAGTGTCTCAGGGTCATCGGGCAGTGACTCAGGGACATCGGGCAGTGTCTCAGGGGGCATCGGGCCATATCTCAGGGTCATCGGGCAGTAACACAGGGATATCGGGCCGCATCTCAGGGCCATCGGGTAGTGTCTCACGGACATCGGGCAGTGTCTCAGGGTTATCGGGCAGTGTCTCAGTTACATCAGACAGTGTCTCAGGGTCATCGGGCAGAGTCTCAGGGTCGTCGGGCAGTGACTCAGGGACATCGGGCAGTGTCTCAGGGGGCATCGGGCCATATCTCAGGGTCATCGGGCAGTAACACAGGGATATCGGGCCGCATCTCAGGGCCATCGGGTAGTGTCTCACGGACATCGGGCAGTGTCTCAGGGTCATCGGGCAGTGTCTCAGTTACATCAGACAGTGTCTCAGGGTCATCGGGCAGTATCTCAGGGTCATCGGGCAGTAACTCAGGGACATCGGGCAGTGTCTCAGGTCCATCTGGCAGTGTCTCAGGGCCATCGGGCAGTGTCTCAGGGACATTGGGCCATGTCTCAGGGTCGTCAGGCCATATCTCAGGGTCATCGGGCAGTATCTCAGAGTCATGGGGCAGTGTCTCAGGTACATCGGGCAGTATCTGAGAGTCATCGGGCAGTGTCTCAGGGACGTCGGGCAGTGTCTCAGGGTCGTCGGGCCGTATCTCAGGGTCATCGGGCAGTATCTCAGAGTCATCGGGCAGTGTCTCAGGGCCATCGGGCAGTGTCTCAGGGACATCAGACAGTGTCTCAGGGTCATCGGGCAGTGTCTCAGTGACTTCGGGCAGTGTCTCAGGGTCATCGGGCAGTGTCTCAGGGTCATCGGGCAGTGTCTCAGGGACGTCGGGCAGTGTCTCAGGGTCGTCGGGCCGTATCTCAGGGTCATCGGGCAGTATCTCAGAGTCATCGGGCAGTGTCTCAGGGCCATCGGGCAGTGTCTCAGGGACATCAGACAGTGTCTCAGGGTCATCGGGCAGTGTCTCAGGGACTTCGGGCAGTGTCTCAGGGTCATCGGGCAGTGTCTCAGGGTCGTCGGGCAGTGTCTCAGGGACTTCGGGCAGTGTCTCAGGGTCATCGGGCAGTGTCTCAGGGTCATCGGGCAGTGACTCAGGGACATCGGGCAGTGTCTCAGGGTCATCGGGCCATATCTCAGGGTCATCGGGCAGTAACACAGGGACATCAGGCAGTGTCTCAGGGCCATCGGGCAGTGTCTCAGGGACATCGGGCAGTATCTCAGGGTTATCGGGCAGTATCTCAGAGTCATCGGACAGTGTCTCATGGACATCAGACAGTGTCTCAGGGTCATCGTGCAGTGTCTCAGGGCCATCAGGCAGTGTCTCAGGGTCATCGGGCAGTGTCTCAGGGACTTCGGGCAGTGTCTCAGGGTCATCGGGCAGAGTCTCAGGGTCATCGGGCAGTGACTCAGGGACATCGGGCAGTGTCTCAGGGGGCATCGGGCCATATCTCAGGGTCATCGGGCAGTAACACAGGGATATCGGGCCGCATCTCAGGGACATCGGGTAGTGTCTCAGGGTCATCAGGCAGTGTCTCAGGGCCATCGGGCAGTGTCTCAGGCACATCGGGCAGTGTCTCAGGGTCATCGCGCAGTGTCTCAGGGCCATCGGGCAGTGTCTCAGGCACATCGGGCAGTGTCTCAGGGTCATCGCGCAGTGTCTCAGGGCCATCGGGCAGTGTCTCAGAGCCATCGGGCAGTGTCTCAGGGACATCAGACAGTGTCTCAGGGACATCGGGCAGTGTCTCAGGGACATCAGACAGTGTCTCAGAACCATCGGGCAATGTCTCAGGGTCATCGGGCAGTGTCTCAGGGTCATCGGGCAGTGACTCAGGGACATCAGACAGTGTCTCAGGGACATCGGGCAGTGTCTCAGGGACATCGGGCAGTGTGCCAGGGTCATCGGGCAGTGTCTCAGGGACATCGGGCAGTATCTCAGAGTCATCGGGCAGTATCTCAGAGTCATCGGGCAGTGTCTCATGGACATCAGACAGTGTCTCAGGGACATCGGGCAGTGTCTCAGAGCCATCGGGCAATGTATCAGGGTCATCGGGCAGTGTCTCAGGGTCATCGGGCAGTGACTCAGGGACATCAGACAGTGTCTCAGGGTCATCGGGCAGTGACTCAGGGACTTCGGGCAGTGTCTCAGGGTCATCGGGCAGTGTCTCAGGGTCATCGGGCAGTGACTCAGGGACATCGGGCAGTGTCTCAGGGTCATCGGCCATATCTCAGGGTCATCGGGCAGTAACACAGGGACATCAGGCAGTGTCTCAGGGCCATCGGGCAGTGTCTCAGGGACATCGGGCAGTATCTCAGGGTTATCGGGCAGTATCTCAGAGTCATCGGACAGTGTCTCATGGACATCAGACAGTGTCTCAGGGTCATCGTGCAGTGTCTCAGGGCCATCAGGCAGTGTCTCAGGGTCATCGGGCAGTGTCTCAGGGACTTCGGGCAGTGTCTCAGGGTCATCGGGCAGAGTCTCAGGGTCATCGGGCAGTGACTCAGGGACATCGGGCAGTGTCTCAGGGGGCATCGGGCCATATCTCAGGGTCATCGGGCAGTAACACAGGGATATCGGGCCGCATCTCAGGGCCATCGGGTAGTGTCTCAGGGTCATCGGGCAGTGTCTCAGGGCCATCGGGCAGTGTCTCAGGCACATCGGGCAGTGTCTCAGGGTCAACGCGCAGTGTCTCAGGGCCATCGGGCAGTGTCTCAGAGCCATCGGGCAGTGTCTCAGGGACATCAGACAGTGTCTCAGGGACATCGGGCAGTGTCTCAGGGACATCAGACAGTGTCTCAGAACCATCGGGCAATGTCTCAGGGTCATCGGGCAGTGTCTCAGGGTCATCGGGCAGTGACTCAGGGACATCAGACAGTGTCTCAGGGACATCGGGCAGTGTCTCAGGGACATCGGGCAGTGTGCCAGTGTCATCGGGCAGTGTCTCAGGGACATCGGGCAGTATCTCAGAGTCATCGGGCAGTATCTCAGAGTCATCGGGCAGTGTCTCATGGACATCAGACAGTGTCTCAGGGACATCGGGCAGTGTCTCAGAGCCATCGGGCAATGTCTCAGGGTCATCGGGCAGTGTCTCAGGGTCATCGGGCAGTGACTCAGGGACATCAGACAGTGTCTCAGGGTCATCGGGCAGTGACTCAGGGACATCGGGCAGTGTCTCAGGGACATCAGACAGTGTCTCAGGGACATCGGGCAGTGTCTCAGGGACATCGGGCAGTGTGCCAGGGTCATCGGGCAGTGTCTCAGGGACATCGGGCAGTATCTCAGAGTCATCGGGCAGTATCTCAGAGTCATCGGGCAGTGTCTCATGGACATCAGACAGTGTCTCAAGGTAATCAGGCAGTGTCTCAGGGACATCGGGCAGTGTCTCAGGGTCATCGGGCAGTGTGTCAGGGTCAACAGGCAGTGTCTCATGGACATCAGACAGTGTCTCAAGGTAATCGGGCAGTGTCTCAGGGTCATCGGGCAGTGTCTCAGGGTCATCGGGCAGTGACTCAGGGATATCGGGCAGTGTCTCAGGGATATCGGGCAGTGTCTCAGGGCCATCGGGCAGTGTCTCAGGGTCATCGGGCAGTGACTCAGGGTCATCGGGCAGTATCTCAGAGTCATCGGGCAGTGTCTCAGGGTCATCGGGCATTGACTCAGGGTCATCGGGCCGTATCTCAGGGTCATCGGGCTGTATCTCAGGGACATCGGGCAGTATCACAGGGATATCGGGCAGTGTCTCAGGGATATCGGGCAGTTTCTCAGGGACAATCGGGCAGCATCACAGGGATATCGGGCCGTATCTCAGGGCCATCGGGCAGTGTCTCAGGGTCATCGGGCAGTGACTCAGGGACATCGTGCAGTGACTCAGGGTCATCGGGCAGTGTCTCAGGGACATCAGACAGTGTCTCAGGGACATCGGGCAGTGTCTCAGGGACATCGGGCTGTATCTCAGGGCCATCGGGCAGTGTCTCAGGGACATCGGGCAGTGTCTCAGGGACATCGGGCAGTGACTCAGGGACATCAGACAGTGTCTCAGGGACATCGGGCAGTGACTCAGGGTCATTGGGCAGTATCTCAGGGATATCGGGCAGTGTCTCAGAGTCATCGGGCAGTGTCTCAGGGTCATCAGAGTGTCTCAGGGACATCAGACAGTGTCTCAGGGACATCAGACAGTAACTCAGGGCCATCGGGCAGTGTCTCAGGGTCAATGGGCAGTGTCTCAGGGACATCAGACAGTGTCTCAGGGACATCGGGCAGTAACTCAGGGACATTGGTCAGTGACTTAGGGTCATCGGGCAGTATCTCAGAGTCAATGGGCAGTGTCTCAGGGACATCGGGCAGTGTCTCAGGGCCATCGGGTAGTGTCTCAGGGACATCGGGCAGTATCTCAGGGTTATCGGGCAGTATCTCAGAGTCATCGGGCAGTGTCTCATGGACATCAGACAGTGTCTCAGGGCCATCGGGCAGTGTCTCAGGGTCATCAGGCAGTGTGTCAGGGTCAACAGGCAGTGTCTCAGGGACATCGGGCAGTGACTCAGGGATATCCTGCATTGTCTCAGGGACATCGGGCAGTGTCTCAGGGTCATCAGACAGTGTCTCAGGGACATCAGACAGTGTCTCAGGGACATCGGGCAGTGTCTCCGGGTCATGGGGCAGTGTCTCAGGGTCATTGGGCAGTGTCTCAGGGCCATCGGGCAGTGTCTCATGGACATCGGGCAGTGTCTCAGGGCCATCGGGCAGTGTCTCATGGACATCGGGCAGTGTCTCAGGGACATCAGACAGTGTCTCAGGGCCATCGGGCAGTGTCTCAGGGACATCAGACAGTTTCTCAGGGCCATCGGGCAGTGTCTCAGGGACATCAGACAGTGTCTCAGGGCCATCGGGCAGTGTGCCAGGGACATCGGGCAGTATCTCAGGGTCATCGGGCAGTATCTCAGAGTCATCGGGCAGTGTCTCATGGACATCAGACAGTGTCTCAGGGACATCGGGCAGTGTCTCAGGGTCATCGGGCAGTGTCTCAGGGACATCGGGCAGTATCTCAGAGTCAATGGGCAGTGTCTCAGGGCCATCGGGCAGTGTCTCAGGAATATCGGGCAGTATCTCAGGGACATCGGGCAGTGTCTCAGGGATATCGGGCAGTGTCTCAGGGCCATCGGGCAGTGTCTCAGGGTCATCAGACAGTGTCTCAGGGCCGTCGGGCAGTGTCTCAGGGTCATCAGGCAGTGTCTCAGGGATATCGGGCAGTGTCTCAGGGACATCAGACAGTGTCTCAGGGACATCAGAGTGTCTCAGGGACATCAGACAGTGTCTCAGAGTCATCGGGCAGTGTCTCAGGGACATCAGAGTGTCTCAGGGACATCAGACAGTGTCTCAGGGACATCAGACAGTATCTCAGAGTCATCGGGCAGTGTCTCAGGGACATCAGACAGTGTCTCAGGGACATCAGACAGTGTCTCAGAGTCATCGGGCAGTGTCTCAGGGACATCAGAGTGTCTCAGGGACATCAGACAGTGTCTCAGGGATATCGGGCAGTGTCTCAGAGTCATCGGGCAGTGTCTCAGGGACATCAGACAGTGTCTCAGGGACATCGGGCAGTAACTCAGGGACATTGGGCAGTGACTTAGGGTCATCGGGCAGTGTCTCAGGGACATCGGGCAGTGTCTCAGGGACATCGGGCAGTGTCTCATGGACATCAGGCAGTATCTCAGAGACAATGGGCAGTGTCTCAGGGACATCAGACAGTGTCTCAGGGACATCGGGCAGTATCTCAGGGTTATCGGGCAGTATCTCAGAGTCATCGGGCAGTGTCTCATGGACATCAGACAGTGTCTCAGGGCTATCGGGCAGTGACTCAGGGACATCAGACAGTGTCTCAGGGCCATCGGGCTGTATCTCAGGGACATCGGGCAGTATCATAGGGATATCGGGCAGTGTCTCAGGGATATCGGGCAGTTTCTCAGGGACATCGGGCAGCATCACAGGGATATCGGGCCGTATCTCAGGGCCATCGGGCAGTGTCTCAGGGTCATCGGGCAGTGACTCAGGGACATCGTGCAGTGACTCAGGGTCATCGGGCAGTGTCTCAGGGACATCAGACAGTGTCTCAGGGACATCAGACAGTGTCTCAGGGACATCGGGCAGTATCTCAGGGTCATCAGGCAGTATCTCAGAGTCATCGGGCAGTGTCTCATGGACATCAGACAGTGTCTCAAGGTCATCGGGCAGTGTCTCAGGGACATCGGGCAGTGTCTCAGGGTCATCGGGCAGTGTGTCAGGGTCAACAGGCAGTGTCTCAGGGTCATCGGGCAGTGTCTCAGGGATATCGGGCAGTGTCTCAGGGATATCGGGCAGTGTCTCAGGGCCATCGGGCAGTGTCTCAGGGACATCAGACAGTGTCTCAGGGTCATCGGGCAGTGACTCAGGGACATCAGACCGTGTCTCAGGGTCATCGGGCAGTATCTCAGAGTCATCGGGCAGTGTCTCAGGGTCATCGGGCAATGTCTCAGGGTCATCGGGCCGTATCTCAGGGTCATCGGGCTGTATCTCAGGGACATCGGGCTGTATCACAGGGATATCGGGCAGTGTCTCAGGGATATCGGGCAGTGTCTCAGGGACATCAGACAGTGTCTCAGGGACATCAGACAGTATCTCAGTGCCATCGGGCAGTGTCTCAGGGACATCGGGCAGTGTCTCAGAGTCATCGGGCAGTGTCTCAGGGACATCAGACAGTGTCTCAGGGACATCGGGCAGTGTCTCAGGGTTATCGGGCAGTATCTCAGAGTCATCGGGCAGTGTCTCAGGGTCATCAGACAGTGTCTCAGGGACATCAGACAGTGTCTCAGGGACATCGGGCAGAGTCTCCGGGTCATGGGGCAGTGTCTCAGGGTCATTGGGCAGTGTCTCAGGGACATCGGTCAGTGTCTCAGGGACATCGGGCAGTGTCTCCGGGTCATGGGGCAGTGTCTCAGGGTCATTGGGCAGTGTCTCAGGGCCATCGGGCAGTGTCTCATGGACATCGGGCAGTGTCTCAGGGACATCAGACAGTGTCTCAGGGCCATCGGGCAGTGTCTCAGGGCCATCGGGCAGTGTCTCAGGGACATCAGACAGTTTCTCAGGGCCATCGGGCAGTGTCTCAGGGACATCAGACAGTGTCTCAGGGCCATCGGGCAGTGTCTCAGGGACATCGGGCAGTGTGCCAGGGACATCGGGCAGTATCTCAGGGTCATCGGGCAGTATCTCAGAGTCATCGGGCAGTGTCTCATGGACATCAGACAGTGTCTCAGGGACATCGGGCAGTGTCTCAGGGTCATCGGGCAGTGTCTCAGGGACATCGGGCAGTATCTCAGAGTCAATGGGCAGTGTCTCAGGGCCATCGGGCAGTGTCTCAGGAATATCGGGCAGTATCTCAGGGACATCGGGCAGTGACTCAGGGTCATCGGGCAGTGTCTCAGGAATATCGGGCAGTGTCTCAGGGACATCGGGCAGTGACTCAGGGTCATCGGGCAGTGTCACAGGAATATCGGGCAGTATCTCAGAGTCATCGGGCAGTGACTCAGGGATATCGGGCAGTGTCTCAGGGACATCGGGCAGTGTCCCAGGGATATCGGGCAGTGACTCAGGGTCATCGGGCAGTGTCCCAGGGATATCGGGCAGTGTCTCAGAGTCATTGGGCAGTGACTCAGGGACATCAGAGTGTCTCAGGGACATCAGACAGTATCTCAGGGCCATCGGGCAGTGTCTCAGGGTCATCGGGCAGTGTCTCAGGGACATCGGGCAGTATCTCAGGGATATCGGGCAGTGTCTCAGGGACATCGGACAGTGTCTCAGGGTCATCTGGCAGTGTCTCAGGGACATCAGACAGTGTCTCAGGGACATCAGACAGTATCTCAGGGCCATCGGGCAGTGTCTCAGGGTCATCGGGCAGTGTCTCAGGGTCATCGGGCAGTATCTCAGAGTCATCGGGCAGTGTCTATGGGACATCGGACAGTGTCTCTGGGTCATCGGGCAGTATCTCACGGTCATCAAGCAGTGTCTCAGGGACATTGGGCAGTGTCTCAGGGCCATCGGGCAGTGTCTCAGGGACATCGGCAGTGCCTTAGTGTTGTCGGGCCGTATCTCAGGGTCATCGGGCAGTATCTCAGGGTCATCGGGCAGTGTCTCAGGGTCATCGGGCAGTGACTCATTGACATCGGGCAGTGTTTCAGGGGCATCGGGCCATATCTCAGGGTCATCGGGTAGTAACACAGGGATATAGGGCCGCATCTCAGGGCCATCGGGCAGTGTCTCAGGGATATCGGGCAGTGTCTCAGGGACATCGGGCCGCATCTCAGGGCCATCGGGCAGTGTCTCAGGGATATCGGGCAGTGTCTCAGGGTCATCGGGCAGTATCTCAGGGCCATCGGGCAGTGTCTCAGGGTCATCGGGCAGTAACTCAGGGACATTGGGCAGTGACTTAGGGTCATCGGGCAGTGTCTCAGGTCCATCGGGCAGTGTCTCAGGGCCATCGGGCAGTGTCTCAGGGCCATCGGGCAGTGTCTCAGGGTCGTCAGGCTGTATCTCAGGGTCATCGGGCAGTATCTCAGAGTCATGGGGCAGTGTCTCAGGTACATCGGGCAGTATCTCAGAGTCATCGGGCAGTGTCTCAGGGCCATCTGGCAGTGTCTCAGGGACGTCGGGCAGTGTCTCAGGGTCATCTGGCAGTGTCTCAGGGACGTCGGGCAGTATCTCAGGGTCATCGGGCAGTATCTCAGTGTCATCGGGCAGTGTCTCAGGGCCATCGGGCAGTGTCTCAGGGACATCAGACAGTGTCTCAGGGTCATCGTGCAGTGTCTCAGAGACTTTGGGCAGTGTCTCAGGGTCATCGGGCAGTGTCTCAGGGTTATCGGGCAGTGACTCAGGGACATCGAGCAGTGTCTCAGGGTCATCGGGCTGTGACTCAGGGTCATCGGGCCGTATCTCAGGGTCATCAGGCAGTATCTCAGAGTCATCGGGCAGTGTCTCAGGGTCATCGGGCAGTGACTCAGGGTCATCGGGCCGTATCTCAGGGTCATCAGGCAGTATCTCAGGGTCATCGGGCAGTGTCTCAGGGTCATCGGGCCGTATCTCAGGGTCATCGGGCCGTATCTCAGGGTCATCGGGCTGTATCTCAGGGACATCGGGCTGTATCACAGGGATATCGGGCAGTGTCTCAGGGATATCGGGCAGTGTCTCAGGGACATCAGACAGTGTCTCAGGGACATCAGACAGTATCTCAGTGCCATCGGGCAGTGTCTCAGGGACATCGGGCAGTGTCTCAGAGTCATCGGGCAGTGTCTCAGGGACATCAGACAGTGTCTCAGGGACATCGGGCAGTGTCTCAGGGTTATCGGGCAGTATCTCAGAGTCATCGGGCAGTGTCTCAGGGTCATCAGACAGTGTCTCAGGGACATCAGACAGTGTCTCAGGGACATCGGGCAGAGTCTCCGGGTCATGGGGCAGTGTCTCAGGGTCATTGGGCAGTGTCTCAGGGACATCGGGCAGTGACTCAGGGACATCGGGCAGTGTCTCCGGGTCATGGGGCAGTGTCTCAGGGTCATTGGGCAGTGTCTCAGGGCCATCGGGCAGTGTCTCATGGACATCGGGCAGTGTCTCAGGGACATCAGACAGTGTCTCAGGGCCATCGGGCAGTGTCTCAGGGCCATCGGGCAGTGACTCAGGGACATCGGGCAGTGTCTCCGGGTCATGGGGCAGTGTCTCAGGGTCATTGGGCAGTGTCTCAGGGCCATCGGGCAGTGTCTCATGGACATCGGGCAGTGTCTCAGGGACATCAGACAGTGTCTCAGGGCCATCGGGCAGTGTCTCAGGGACATCGGGCAGTGTGCCAGGGACATCGGGCAGTATCTCAGGGTCATCGGGCAGTATCTCAGAGTCATCGGGCAGTGTCTCATGGACATCAGACAGTGTCTCAGGGACATCGGGCAGTGTCTCAGGGACATCGGGCAGTATCTCAGAGTCAATGGGCAGTGTCTCAGGGCCATCGGGCAGTGTCTCAGGAATATCGGGCAGTATCTCAGGGACATCGGGCAGTGACTCAGGGTCATCGGGCAGTGTCTCAGGAATATCGGGCAGTGTCTCAGGGACATCGGGCAGTGACTCAGGGTCATCGGGCAGTGTCCCAGGGATATCGGGCAGTGTCTCAGAGTCATTGGGCAGTGACTCAGGGACATCAGAGTGTCTCAGGGACATCAGACAGTATCTCAGGGCCATCGGGCAGTGTCTCAGGGTCATCGGGCAGTGTCTCAGGGACATCAGACAGTGTCTCAGGGACATCGGGCAGTATCTCAGGGTTATCGGGCAGTATCTCAGAGTCATCGGGCAGTGTCTCATGGACATCAGACAGTGTCTCAAGGTCATCGGGCAGTGTCTCAGGGACATCGGGCAGTATCTCAGAGTCAATGGGCAGTGTCTCAGGGACATCAGACAGTGTCTCAGGGACATCGGGCAGTATCTCAGGGTTATCGGGCAGTATCTCAGAGTCATCGGGCAGTGTCTCATGGACATCAGACAGTGTCTCAGGGTCATCGTGCAGTGTCTCAGGGCTATCGGACAGTGTCTCAGGGACATCAGGCAGTGTGTCAGGGTCAACGGGCAGTGTCTCAGGGACATCGGGCAGTGTCTCAGGGTCATCAGACAGTGTCTCAGGGACATCAGGCAGTGTCTCAGGGACATCAGGCAGTGTCTCCGGGTCATGGGGCAGTGTCTCAGGGTCATTGGGCAGTGTCTCAGGGCCATCGGGCAGTGTCTCATGGACATCGGGCAGTGTCTCAGGGACATCAGACAGTATCTCAGGGCCATTGGGCAGTGTCTCAGGGACATCGGGCAGTGTGCCAGGGTTTAAAATCTGATTGAAGATTTGTAGCTCGGGTATCCGTTGTTTTGGTTCTGCTCGCCGAGCTGGAAGTTTTTGCTGCAGACGTTTCGTTCCCTGGCTAGGGAACATCATCAGTGCGGTGGGAGCCTCGTGTGAAGCGCTGCTTTGATGTTTCTTCCGGTATTTATAGTGGTTTGTTCTTGCCGCTTTCGGCATTCGTGGAGGAACCGGAGTTGTTCATATGTTGCGCTGAGGCGGTTAGCGCAGGATTCCCATCTCCTGGCTTGTTTCAGCGTTTCTCGCCCGTAAGTGTTTAAAATCTGATTGAAGATTTGTAGCTCGGGTATCCGTTGTTGTGGTTCTGCTCGCCGAGCTGGAAGTTTTTGCTGCAAACGTTTCGTTCCCTGGCTAGGGAACATCATCAGTGCGGTGGGAGCCTTGTGTGAAGCGCTGCTTTGATGTTTCTTCTGGTATTTATAGTGGTTTGTTCTTGCCGCTTTCGGCATTCGTGGAGGAACCGGAGTTGTTCATATGTTGCGCTGAGGCGGTTAGCGCAGGATTCCCATCTCCTGGCTTGTTTCAGCGTTTCTCGCCCATAAGTGTTTAAAATCTGATTGAAGATTTGTAGCTCGGGTATCCGTTGTTGCTCCCACCGCACTGATGATGTTCCCTAGCCAGGGAACGAAACGTTTGCAGCAAAAACTTCCAGCTCGGCGAGCAGAACCACAACAACGGATACCCGAGCTACAAATCTTCAATCAGATTTTAAACACTTACGGGCGAGAAACGCTGAAACAAGCCAGGAGATGGGAATCCTGCGCTAACCGCCTCAGCGCAACATATGAACAACTCCGGTTCCTCCACGAATGCCGAAAGCGGCAAGAACAAACCACTATAAATACCGGAAGAAACATCAAAGCAGCGCTTCACACGAGGCTCCCACCGCACTGATGATGTTCCCTAGCCAGGGAACGAAACGTTTGCAGCAAAAACGTCCAGCTCGGCGAGCAGAACCACAACAGTGTGCCAGGGTCATCGGGCAGTGTCTCAGGGACATCGGGCAGTATCTCAGGGTCATCAGGCAGTATCTCAGAGTCATCGGGCAGTGTCTCATGGACATCGGGCAGTGTCTCAAGGTCATCGGGCAGTGTCTCAGGGACATCGGGCAGTGTCTCAGGGTCATCGGGCAGTGTGTCAGGGTCAACAGGCAGTGTCTCAGGGTCATCGGGCAGTGACTCAGGGATATCGGGCAGTGTCTCAGGGCCATCGGGCAGTGTCTCAGGGTCATCGGGCAGTATCTCAGGGTCATCGGGCAGTATCTCAGAGTCATCGGGCAGTGTCTCATGGACATCAGACAGTGTCTCAGGGACATCAGAGTGTCTCAGGGTCATCAGACAGTATCTCAGGGCCATCGGGCAGTGTCTCAGGGTCAATGGGCAGTGTCTCAGGGACATCAGACAGTGTCTCAGAGACATCGGGCAGTAACTCAGGCACATCGGGCAGTAACTCAGGGACATTGGGCAGTGACTTAGGGTCATTGGGCAGTGTCTCAGGGACATCGGGCAGTGTCTCAGGGATATCGGGCAGTGTCTCAGGGCCATCGGGCAGTGTCTCAGGGTCATCAGGCAGTGTCTCAGGGATATCGGGCAGTGTCTCAGGGACATCAGACAGTGTCTCAGGGCCATCGGGCAGTGTCTCAGGGTCATCAGGCAGTGTCTCAGGGATATCGGGCAGTGTCTCAGGGACATCAGACAGTGTCTCAGGGACATCAGAGTGTCTCAGGGACATCAGACAGTGTCTCAGAGTCATCGGGCAGTGTCTCAGGGACATCAGAGTGTCTCAGGGACATCAGACAGTGTCTCAGAGTCATCGGGCAGTGTCTCAGGGACATCAGAGTGTCTCAGGGACATCAGACAGTGTCTCAGGGACATCAGACAGTATCTCAGGGCCATCGGGCAGTGTCTCAGGGTCAATGGGCAGTGTCTCAGGGACATCAGACAGTGTCTCAGGGACATCGGGCAGTAACTCAGGGACATTGGGCAGTGACTTAGGGTCATCGGGCAGTGTCTCAGGGACATCGGGCACTGTCTCAGGGTCATCGGGCAGTGTCTCATGGACATCGGGCAGTATCTCAGAGACAATGGGCAGTGTCTCAGGGACATCAGACAGTGTCTCAGGGACATCGGGCAGTATCTCAGGGTTATCGGGCAGTATCTCAGAGTCATCGGGCAGTGTCTCATGGACATCAGACAGTGTCTCAGGGCTATCGGGCAGTGTCTCAGGGACATCAGGCAGTGTGTCAGGGTCAACGGGCAGTGTCTCAGGGACATCGGGCAGTGTCTCAGGGTCATCAGACAGTGTCTCAGGGACATCAGGCAGTGTCTCAGGGACATCGGGCAGTGTCTCAGGGTCATGGGGCAGTGTCTCAGGGCCATCGGGCAGTGTCTCATGGACATCGGGCAGTGTCTCAGGGACATCAGACAGTGTCTCAGGGCCATCGGGCAGTGTCTCAGGGACATCGGGCAGTGTGCCAGGGTCATCGGGCAGTGTCTCAGGGACATCGGGCAGTATCTCAGGGTCATCAGGCAGTATCTCAGAGTCATCGGGCAGTGTCTCAGGGACATCGGGCAGTGTGCCAGGGTCATCGGGCAGTGTCTCAGGGTCATTGGGCAGTGTCTCAGGGCCATCGGGCAGTGTCTCATGGACATCGGGCAGTGTCTCAGGGACATCAGACAGTGTCTCAGGGCCATCGGGCAGTGTCTCAGGGACATCGGGCAGTGTGCCAGGGTCATCGGGCAGTGTCTCAGGGACATCGGGCAGTATCTCAGGGTCATCAGGCAGTATCTCAGAGTCATCGGGCAGTGTCTCATGGACATCAGACAGTGTCTCAAGGTCATCGGGCAGTGTCTCAGGGACATCGGGCAGTGTCTCAGGGTCATCGGGCAGTGTGTCAGGGTCAACAGGCAGTGTCTCAGGGTCATCGGGCAGTGTCTCAGGGATATCGGGCAGTGTCTCAGGGATATCGGGCAGTGTCTCAGGGCCATCGGGCAGTGTCTCAGGGACATCAGACAGTGTCTCAGGGTCATCGGGCAGTGACTCAGGGACATCAGACCGTGTCTCAGGGTCATCGGGCAGTATCTCAGAGTCATCGGGCAGTGTCTCAGGGTCATCGGGCAATGTCTCAGGGTCATCGGGCCGTATCTCAGGGTCATCGGGCTGTATCTCAGGGACATCGGGCAGTATCACAGGGATATCGGGCAGTGTCTCAGGGATATCGGGCAGTGTCTCAGGGACATCAGACAGTGTCTCAGGGACATCAGACAGTATCTCAGTGCCATCGGGCAGTGTCTCAGGGACATCGGGCAGTGTCTCAGAGTCATCGGGCAGTGTCTCAGGGACATCAGACAGTGTCTCAGGGACATCGGGCAGTGTCTCAGGGTTATCGGGCAGTATCTCAGAGTCATCGGGCAGTGTCTCAGGGTCATCAGACAGTGTCTCAGGGACATCAGACAGTGTCTCAGGGACATCGGGCAGAGTCTCCGGGTCATGGGGCAGTGTCTCAGGGTCATTGGGCAGTGTCTCAGGGACATCGGGCAGTGACTCAGGGACATCGGGCAGTGTCTCAGGGACATCAGACAGTGTCTCAGGGACATCAGACAGTATCTCAGTGCCATCGGGCAGTGTCTCAGGGACATCGGGCAGTGTCTCAGAGTCATCGGGCAGTGTCTCAGGGTCATCAGACAGTGTCTCAGGGACATCAGACAGTGTCTCAGGGACATCGGGCAGAGTCTCCGGGTCATGGGGCAGTGTCTCAGGGTCATTGGGCAGTGTCTCAGGGACATCGGGCAGTGACTCAGGGACATCGGGCAGTGTCTCCGGGTCATGGGGCAGTGTCTCAGGGTCATTGGGCAGTGTCTCAGGGCCATCGGGCAGTGTCTCATGGACATCGGGCAGTGTCTCAGGGACATCAGACAGTGTTTCAGGGCCATCGGGCAGTGTCTCAGGGCCATCGGGCAGTGTCTCAGGGACATCAGACAGTTTCTCAGGGCCATCGGGCAGTGTCTCAGGGACATCAGACAGTGTCTCAGGGCCATCGGGCAGTGTCTCAGGGACATCGGGCAGTGTGCCAGGGACATCGGGCAGTATCTCAGGGTCATCGGGCAGTATCTCAGAGTCATCGGGCAGTGTCTCATGGACATCAGACAGTGTCTCAGGGACATCGGGCAGTGTCTCAGGGTCATCGGGCAGTGTCTCAGGGACATCGGGCAGTATCTCAGAGTCAATGGGCAGTGTCTCAGGGCCATCGGGCAGTGTCTCAGGAATATCGGGCAGTATCTCAGGGACATCGGGCAGTGTCTCAGGGATATCGGGCAGTGTCTCAGTGCCATCGGGCAGTGTCGCAGGGCCATCGGGCAGTGTCTCAGGGTCATCAGGCAGTGTCTCAGGGATATCGGGCAGTGTCTCAGGGACATCAGACGGTGTCTCAGGGACATCAGAGTGTCTCAGGGACATCAGACAGTGTCTCAGAGTCATCGGGCAGTGTCTCAGGGACATCAGAGTGTCTCAGGGACATCAGACAGTGTCTCAGGGACATCAGACAGTATCTCAGGGCCATCGGGCAGTGTCTCAGGGTCAATGGGCAGTGTCTCAGGGACATCAGACAGTGTCTCAGGGACATCGGGCAGTAACTCAGGGACATTGGGCAGTGACTTAGGGTCATCGGGCAGTGTCTCAGGGACATCGGGCAGTGTCTCAGGGTCATCGGGCAGTGTCTCATGGACATCGGGCAGTATCTCAGAGACAATGGGCAGTGTCTCAGGGACATCAGACAGTGTCTCAGGGACATCGGGCAGTATCTCAGGGTTATCGGGCAGTATCTCAGAGTCATCGGGCAGTGTCTCATGGACATCAGACAGTGTCTCAGGGCTATCGGGCAGTGTCTCAGGGACATCAGGCAGTGTGTCAGGGTCAACGGGCAGTGTCTCAGGGACATCGGGCAGTGTCTCAGGGTCATCAGACAGTGTCTCAGGGACATCAGGCAGTGTCTCAGGGACATCGGGCAGTGTCTCAGGGTCATTGGGCAGTGTCTCAGGGCCATCGGGCAGTGTCTCATGGACATCGGGCAGTGTCTCAGGGACATCAGACAGTGTCTCAGGGCCATCGGGCAGTGTCTCAGGGACATCGGGCAGTGTGCCAGGGTCATCGGGCAGTGTCTCAGGGACATCGGGCAGTATCTCAGGGTCATCAGGCAGTATCTCAGAGTCATCGGGCAGTGTCTCATGGACATCAGACAGTGTCTCAAGGTCATCGGGCAGTGTCTCAGGGACATCGGGCAGTGTCTCAGGGTCATCGGGCAGTGTGTCAGGGTCAACAGGCAGTGTCTCAGGGTCATCGGGCAGTGTCTCAGGGATATCGGGCAGTGTCTCAGGGATATCGGGCAGTGTCTCAGGGCCATCGGGCAGTGTCTCAGGGACATCAGACAGTGTCTCAGGGTCATCGGGCAGTGACTCAGGGACATCAGACCGTGTCTCAGGGTCATCGGGCAGTATCTCAGAGTCATCGGGCAGTGTCTCAGGGTCATCGGGCAATGTCTCAGGGTCATCGGGCCGTATCTCAGGGTCATCGGGCTGTATCTCAGGGACATCGGGCAGTATCACAGGGATATCGGGCAGTGTCTCAGGGATATCGGGCAGTGTCTCAGGGACATCAGACAGTGTCTCAGGGACATCAGACAGTATCTCAGTGCCATCGGGCAGTGTCTCAGGGACATCGGGCAGTGTCTCAGAGTCATCGGGCAGTGTCTCAGGGACATCAGACAGTGTCTCAGGGACATCGGGCAGTGTCTCAGGGTTATCGGGCAGTATCTCAGAGTCATCGGGCAGTGTCTCAGGGTCATCAGACAGTGTCTCAGGGACATCAGACAGTGTCTCAGGGACATCGGGCAGAGTCTCCGGGTCATGGGGCAGTGTCTCAGGGTCATTGGGCAGTGTCTCAGGGACATCGGGCAGTGACTCAGGGACATCGGGCAGTGTCTCCGGGTCATGGGGCAGTGTCTCAGGGTCATTGGGCAGTGTCTCAGGGCCATCGGGCAGTGTCTCATGGACATCGGGCAGTGTCTCAGGGACATCAGACAGTGTCTCAGGGCCATCGGGCAGTGTCTCAGGGCCATCGGGCAGTGTCTCAGGGACATCAGACAGTTTCTCAGGGCCATCGGGCAGTGTCTCAGGGACATCAGACAGTGTCTCAGGGCCATCGGGCAGTGTCTCAGGGACATCGGGCAGTGTGCCAGGGACATCGGGCAGTAACTCAGGGTCATCGGGCAGTATCTCAGAGTCATCGGGCAGTGTCTCATGGACATCAGACAGTGTCTCAGGGACATCGGGCAGTGTCTCAGGGTCATCGGGCAGTGTCTCAGGGACATCGGGCAGTATCTCAGAGTCAATGGGCAGTGTCTCAGGGCCATCGGGCAGTGTCTCAGGAATATCGGGCAGTATCTCAGGGACATCGGGCAGTGTCTCAGGGATATCGGGCAGTGTCTCAGTGCCATCGGGCAGTGTCTCAGGGCCATCGGGCAGTGTCTCAGGGTCATCAGGCAGTGTCTCAGGGATATCGGGCAGTGTCTCAGGGACATCAGACAGTGTCTCAGGGACATCAGAGTGTCTCAGGGACATCAGACAGTGTCTCAGAGTCATCGGGCAGTGTCTCAGGGACATCAGAGTGTCTCAGGGACATCAGACAGTGTCTCAGGGACATCAGACAGTGTCTCAGAGTCATCGGGCAGTGTCTCAGGGACATCAGACAGTGTCTCAGAGTCATCGGGCAGTGTCTCAGGGACATCGGGCACTGTCTCAGGGTCATCGGGCAGTGTCTCATGGACATCGGGCAGTATCTCAGAGACAATGGGCAGTGTCTCAGGGACATCAGACAGTGTCTCAGGGACATCGGGCAGTATCTCAGGGTTATCGGGCAGTATCTCAGAGTCATCGGGCAGTGTCTCATGGACATCAGACAGTGTCTCAGGGCTATCGGGCAGTGTCTCAGGGACATCAGGCAGTGTGTCAGGGTCAACGGGCAGTGTCTCAGGGACATCGGGCAGTGTCTCAGGGTCATCAGACAGTGTCTCAGGGACATCAGGCAGTGTCTCAGGGACATCGGGCAGTGTCTCAGGGTCATTGGGCAGTGTCTCAGGGCCATCGGGCAGTGTCTCATGGACATCGGGCAGTGTCTCAGGGACATCAGACAGTGTCTCAGGGCCATCGGGCAGTGTCTCAGGGACATCGGGCAGTGTCTCAGGGTCATCGGGCAGTGTCTCAGGGACATCGGGCAGTGTCTCAGGGATATCGGGCAGTGTCTCAGTGCCATCGGGCAGTGTCTCAGGGCCATCGGGCAGTGTCTCAGGGTCATCAGGCAGTGTCTCAGGGATATCGGGCAGTGTCTCAGGGACATCAGACAGTGTCTCAGGGACATCAGAGTGTCTCAGGGACATCAGACAGTGTCTCAGAGTCATCGGGCAGTGTCTCAGGGACATCAGAGTGTCTCAGGGACATCAGACAGTGTCTCAGGGACATCAGACAGTGTCTCAGAGTCATCGGGCAGTGTCTCAGGGACATCAGACAGTGTCTCAGAGTCATCGGGCAGTGTCTCAGGGACATCGGGCACTGTCTCAGGGTCATCGGGCAGTGTCTCATGGACATCGGGCAGTATCTCAGAGACAATGGGCAGTGTCTCAGGGACATCAGACAGTGTCTCAGGGACATCGGGCAGTATCTCAGGGTTATCGGGCAGTATCTCAGAGTCATCGGGCAGTGTCTCATGGACATCAGACAGTGTCTCAGGGCTATCGGGCAGTGTCTCAGGGACATCAGGCAGTGTGTCAGGGTCAACGGGCAGTGTCTCAGGGACATCGGGCAGTGTCTCAGGGTCATCAGACAGTGTCTCAGGGACATCAGGCAGTGTCTCAGGGACATCGGGCAGTGTCTCAGGGTCATTGGGCAGTGTCTCAGGGCCATCGGGCAGTGTCTCATGGACATCGGGCAGTGTCTCAGGGACATCAGACAGTGTCTCAGGGCCATCGGGCAGTGTCTCAGGGACATCGGGCAGTGTCTCAGGGTCATCGGGCAGTGTCTCAGGGACATCGGGCAGTATCTCAGGGTCATCAGGCAGTATCTCAGAGTCATCGGGCAGTGTCTCATGGACATCAGACAGTGTCTCAAGGTCATCGGGCAGTGTCTCAGGGACATCGGGCAGTGTCTCAGGGTCATCGGGCAGTGTGTCAGGGTCAACAGGCAGTGTCTCAGGGTCATCGGGCAGTGTCTCAGGGATATCGGGCAGTGTCTCAGGGATATCGGGCAGTGTCTCAGGGCCATCGGGCAGTGTCTCAGGGACATCAGACAGTGTCTCAGGGTCATCGGGCAGTGACTCAGGGACATCAGACAGTGTCTCAGGGTCATCGGGCAGTATCTCAGAGTCATCGGGCAGTGTCTCAGGGTCATCGGGCAATGTCTCAGGGTCATCGGGCCGTATCTCAGGGTCATCGGGCTGTATCTCAGGGACATCGGGCAGTATCACAGGGATATCGGGCAGTGTCTCAGGGATATCGGGCAGTGTCTCAGGGACATCAGACAGTGTCTCAGGGACATCAGACAGTATCTCAGTGCCATCGGGCAGTGTCTCAGGGACATCGGGCAGTGTCTCAGAGTCATCGGGCAGTGTCTCAGGGACATCAGACAGTGTCTCAGGGACATCGGGCAGTGTCTCAGGGTTATCGGGCAGTATCTCAGAGTCATCGGGCAGTGTCTCAGGGTCATCAGACAGTGTCTCAGGGACATCAGACAGTGTCTCAAGGACATCGGGCAGAGTCTCCGGGTCATGGGGCAGTGTCTCAGGGTCATTGGGCAGTGTCTCAGGGCCATCGGGCAGTGTCTCATGGACATCGGGCAGTGTCTCAGGGACATCAGACAGTGTCTCAGGGCCATCGGGCAGTGTCTCAGGGCCATCGGGCAGTGTCTCAGGGACATCAGACAGTTTCTCAGGGCCATCGGGCAGTGTCTCAGGGACATCAGACAGTGTCTCAGGGCCATCGGGCAGTGTCTCAGGGACATCGGGCAGTGTGCCAGGGACATCGGGCAGTATCTCAGGGTCATCGGGCAGTATCTCAGAGTCATCGGGCAGTGTCTCATGGACATCAGACAGTGTCTCAGGGACATCGGGCAGTGTCTCAGGGTCATCGGGCAGTGTCTCAGGGACATCGGGCAGTATCTCAGAGTCAATGGGCAGTGTCTCAGGGCCATCGGGCAGTGTCTCAGGAATATCGGGCAGTATCTCAGGGACATCGGGCAGTGACTCAGGGTCATCGGGCAGTGTCTCAGGAATATCGGGCAGTGTCTCAGGGACATCGGGCAGTGACTCAGGGTCATCGGGCAGTGTCTCAGGAATATCGGGCAGTATCTCAGAGTCATCGGGCAGTGTCTCAGGAATATCGGGCAGTATCTCAGAGTCATCGGGCAGTGACTCAGGGATATCGGGCAGTGTCTCAGGGACATCGGGCAGTGTCCCAGGGATATCGGGCAGTGTCTCAGAGTCATTGGGCAGTGACTCAGGGACATCAGAGTGTCTCAGGGTCATCAGGCAGTATCTCAGAGTCATCGGGCAGTGTCTCATGGACATCAGACAGTGTCTCAAGGTCATCGGGCAGTGTCTCAGGGACATCGGGCAGTGTCTCAGGGTCATCGGGCAGTGTGTCAGGGTCAACAGGCAGTGTCTCAGGGTCATCGGGCAGTGTCTCAGGGATATCGGGCAGTGTCTCAGGGATATCGGGCAGTGTCTCAGGGCCATCGGGCAGTGTCTCAGGGACATCAGACAGTGTCTCAGGGTCATCGGGCAGTGACTCAGGGACATCAGACAGTGTCTCAGGGTCATCGGGCAGTATCTCAGAGTCATCGGGCAGTGTCTCAGGGTCATCGGGCAATGTCTCAGGGTCATCGGGCCGTATCTCAGGGTCATCGGGCTGTATCTCAGGGACATCGGGCAGTATCACAGGGATATCGGGCAGTGTCTCAGGGATATCGGGCAGTGTCTCAGGGACATCAGACAGTGTCTCAGGGACATCAGACAGTATCTCAGTGCCATCGGGCAGTGTCTCAGGGACATCGGGCAGTGTCTCAGAGTCATCGGGCAGTGTCTCAGGGACATCAGACAGTGTCTCAGGGACATCGGGCAGTGTCTCAGGGTTATCGGGCAGTATCTCAGAGTCATCGGGCAGTGTCTCAGGGTCATCAGACAGTGTCTCAGGGACATCAGACAGTGTCTCAAGGACATCGGGCAGAGTCTCCGGGTCATGAGGCAGTGTCTCAGGGTCATTGGGCAGTGTCTCAGGGCCATCGGGCAGTGTCTCATGGACATCGGGCAGTGTCTCAGGGACATCAGACAGTGTCTCAGGGCCATCGGGCAGTGTCTCAGGGCCATCGGGCAGTGTCTCAGGGACATCAGACAGTTTCTCAGGGCCATCGGGCAGTGTCTCAGGGACATCAGACAGTGTCTCAGGGCCATCGGGCAGTGTCTCAGGGACATCGGGCAGTGTGCCAGGGACATCGGGCAGTATCTCAGGGTCATCGGGCAGTATCTCAGAGTCATCGGGCAGTGTCTCATGGACATCAGACAGTGTCTCAGGGACATCGGGCAGTGTCTCAGGGTCATCGGGCAGTGTCTCAGGGACATCGGGCAGTATCTCAGAGTCAATGGGCAGTGTCTCAGGGCCATCGGGCAGTGTCTCAGGAATATCGGGCAGTATCTCAGGGACATCGGGCAGTGACTCAGGGTCATCGGGCAGTGTCTCAGGAATATCGGGCAGTGTCTCAGGGACATCGGGCAGTGACTCAGGGTCATCGGGCAGTGTCTCAGTAATATCGGGCAGTATCTCAGAGTCATCGGGCAGTGTCTCAGGAATATCGGGCAGTATCTCAGAGTCATCGGGCAGTGACTCAGGGATATCGGGCAGTGTCTCAGGGACATCGGGCAGTGTCCCAGGGATATCGGGCAGTGTCTCAGAGTCATTGGGCAGTGACTCAGGGACATCAGAGTGTCTCAGGGACATCAGACAGTATCTCAGGGCCATCGGGCAGTGTCTCAGGGTCATCGGGCAGTGTCTCAGGGACATCGGGCAGTATCTCAGGGATATCGGGCAGTGTCTCAGGGACATCGGACAGTGTCTCAGGGTCATCTGGCAGTGTCTCAGGGACATCAGACAGTGTCTCAGGGACATCAGACAGTATCTCAGGGCCATCGGGCAGTGTCTCAGGGTCATCGGGCAGTGTCTCAGGGTCATCGGGCAGTATCTCAGAGTCATCGGGCAGTGTCTCAGGGACATCGGACAGTGTCTCTGGGTCATCGAGCAGTATCTCACGGTCATCAAGCAGTGTCTCAGGGACATTGGGCAGTGTCTCAGGGCCATCGGGCAGTGTCTCAGGGACATCGGCAGTGCCTTAGTGTCGTCGGGCCGTATCTCAGGGTCATCGGGCAGTATCTCAGGGTCATCGGGCAGTGTCTCAGGGTCATCGGGCAGTGACTCATTGACATCGGGCAGTGTTTCAGGGGCATCGGGCCATATCTCAGGGTCATCGGGTAGTAACACAGGGATATAGGGCCGCATCTCAGGGCCATCGGGCAGTATCACAGGGATATCGGGCAGTGTCTCAGGGATATCGGGCAGTGTCTCAGGGACATCAGACAGTGTCTCAGGGACATCAGACAGTATCTCAGTGCCATCGGGCAGTGTCTCAGGGACATCGGGCAGTGTCTCAGAGTCATCGGGCAGTGTCTCAGGGACATCAGACAGTGTCTCAGGGACATCGGGCAGTGTCTCAGGGTTATCGGGCAGTATCTCAGAGTCATCGGGCAGTGTCTCAGGGTCATCAGACAGTGTCTCAGGGACATCAGACAGTGTCTCAGGGACATCGGGCAGAGTCTCCGGGTCATGGGGCAGTGTCTCAGGGTCATTGGGCAGTGTCTCAGGGACATCGGGCAGTGACTCAGGGACATCGGGCAGTGTCTCCGGGTCATGGGGCAGTGTCTCAGGGTCATTGGGCAGTGTCTCAGGGCCATCGGGCAGTGTCTCATGGACATCGGGCAGTGTCTCAGGGACATCAGACAGTGTCTCAGGGCCATCGGGCAGTGTCTCAGGGCCATCGGGCAGTGTCTCAGGGACATCAGACAGTTTCTCAGGGCCATCGGGCAGTGTCTCAGGGACATCAGACAGTGTCTCAGGGCCATCGGGCAGTGTCTCAGGGACATCGGGCAGTGTGCCAGGGACATCGGGCAGTATCTCAGGGTCATCGGGCAGTATCTCAGAGTCATCGGGCAGTGTCTCATGGACATCAGACAGTGTCTCAGGGACATCGGGCAGTGTCTCAGGGTCATCGGGCAGTGTCTCAGGGACATCGGGCAGTATCTCAGAGTCAATGGGCAGTGTCTCAGGGCCATCGGGCAGTGTCTCAGGAATATCGGGCAGTATCTCAGGGACATCGGGCAGTGACTCAGGGTCATCGGGCAGTGTCTCAGGAATATCGGGCAGTGTCTCAGGGACATCGGGCAGTGACTCAGGGTCATCGGGCAGTGTCTCAGGGAGATCGGGCAGTATCTCAGAGTCATCGGGCAGTGACTCAGGGATATCGGGCAGTGTCTCAGGGACATCGGGCAGTGTCCCAGGGATATCGGGCAGTGACTCAGGGTCATCGGGCAGTGTCCCAGGGATATCGGGCAGTGTCTCAGAGTCATTGGGCAGTGACTCAGGGACATCAGAGTGTCTCAGGGACATCAGACAGTATCTCAGGGCCATCGGGCAGTGTCTCAGGGACATCGGGCAGTATCTCAGGGATATCGGGCAGTGTCTCAGGGACATCGGACAGTGTCTCAGGGTCATCTGGCAGTGTCTCAGGGACATCAGACAGTGTCTCAGGGACATCAGACAGTATCTCAGGGCCATCGGGCAGTGTCTCAGGGTCATCGGGCAGTGTCTCAGGGTCATCGGGCAGTATCTCAGAGTCATCGGGCAGTGTCTCAGGGACATCGGACAGTGTCTCTGGGTCATCGGGCAGTATCTCACGGTCATCAAGCAGTGTCTCAGGGACATTGGGCAGTGTCTCAGGGCCATCGGGCAGTGTCTCAGGGACATCGGCAGTGCCTTAGTGTCGTCGGGCCGTATCTCAGGGTCATCGGGCAGTATCTCAGGGTCATCGGGCAGTGTCTCAGGGTCATCGGGCAGTGACTCATTGACATCGGGCAGTGTTTCAGGGGCATCGGGCCATATCTCAGGGTCATCGGGTAGTAACACAGGGATATAGGGCCGCATCTCAGGGCCATCGGGCAGTGTCTCAGGGATATCGGGCAGTGTCTCAGGGACATCGGGCCGCATCTCAGGGCCATCGGGCAGTGTCTCAGGGATATCGGGCAGTGTCTCAGGGTCATCGGGCAGTATCTCAGGGCCATCGGGCAGTGTCTCAGGGTCATCGGGCAGTAACTCAGGGACATTGGGCAGTGACCTAGGGTCATCGGGCAGTGTCTCAGGTCCATCGGGCATGTCTCAGGGCCATCGGGCAGTGTCTCAGGGCCATCGGGCAGTGTCTCAGGGTCGTCAGGCTGTATCTCAGGGTCATCGGGCAGTATCTCAGAGTCATGGGGCAGTGTCTCAGGTACATCGGGCAGTATCTCAGAGTCATCGGGCAGTGTCTCAGGGCCATCTGGCAGTGTCTCAGGGACGTCGGGCAGTGTCTCAGGGTCATCTGGCAGTGTCTCAGGGACGTCGGGCAGTATCTCAGGGTCATCGGGCAGTATCTCAGTGTCATCGGGCAGTGTCTCAGGGCCATCGGGCAGTGTCTCAGGGACATCAGACAGTGTCTCAGGGTCATCGGGCAGTGTCTCAGAGACTTTGGGCAGTGTCTCAGGGTCATCGGGCAGTGTCTCAGGGTCATCGGGCAGTGACTCAGGGACATCGAGCAGTGTCTCAGGGTCATCGGGCCATATCTCAGGGTCATCGGGCAGTAACACAGGGACATCAGGCAGTGTCTCAGGGACATCGGGCAGTATCTCAGAGTCATCGGGCAGTGTCTCATGGACATTGGGCAGTGTCTCAGGGCCATCGGGCAGTGTCTCAGGGTCATCGGGCAGTGACTCAGGGATATCGGGCAGTGTCTCAGGGTCATCGGGCAGTGTCTCAGGGTCATTGGGCAGTGTCTCAGAGCCATCGGGCAGTGTCTCAGGGACATCGGGCAGTGTCTCAGGGTCATCGGGCAGTATCTCAGGGCCATCGGGCAGTGTCTCAGAGCCATCGGGCAGTGTCTCAGGGTCATCGGGCAGTGTCTCAGGGTCATCGGGCATTGTCTCAGGGTCATCGGGCAGTGTCTCAGGGATATCGGGCAGTGTCTCAGGGCCATCGGGCAGTGTCTCAGGGCCATCGGGCAGTATCTCAGAGTCATCGGGCATTGTCTCAGGGCCATCGGGCATTGACTCAGGGACATCGGGCAGTGTCTCAGGGTCATCGGGCCGTATCTCAGGGTCATCGGGCTGTATCTCAGGGACATCGGGCAGTATCACATGGATATCGGGCAGTGTCTCAGGGACATCGGGCAGCATCACAGGGATATCGGGCCGTATCTCAGGGCCATCGGGCAGTGTCTCAGGGTCATCGGGCTGTGACTCAGGGTCATCGGGCCGTATCTCAGGGTCATCAGGCAGTATCTCAGGGTCATCGGGCAGTGTCTCAGGGTCATCGGGCAGTGACTCAGGGTCATCGGGCCGTATCTCAGGGTCATCAGGCAGTATCTCAGGGTCATCGGGCAGTGTCTCAGGGTCATCGGGCCGTATCTCAGGGTCATCGGGCAGTGTCTCATGGACATTGAGCAGTGTCTCTCAGATCCCATTGTGTCTCACATAACAAGCATCAGAAGCTGAGCGGTGACCTTCCAGAGGTTTATAAAGTCATGAGGGGCATCGAGAGGGTAAATAGAAAATGTCTTTTCCCTTGGTTGGGGGAGTCCAGAACTGGAGGGGCATAGGTTTAAGGTGTGAGCGGAACAATGTGAACAGGGACCTAAAGGGCAACGTTTTCACCCAGAGGGTGGTGCGTGTGTGGAATGAGCTGCCAGAGGATAAGGTGGAGGCTGGTACAATTGCAACATTTAAAGGGCATCTGGATGGGTATAAGAATTGGAAGAGGTCGTTGGGATATGGGCCAAATGCTGGCAGATTGGACAAAATTGGGTTAGGATATCTGATCGGCATGGACCAATTGGACCGAAGGGTCTTTTTTTTTCAGTGCATCTCTATATATTTATGACTGTAAGTGAAGAGGTCAACCTTATAAAAAATGTTGATGGAATGAAGGCGCCCCTGCCTGGCCCCGCATCTATTGCCCCTCCCTCATTGCCCGGCGGAACACACTGGAGAAGAAAGCACTTAGCTTTGGGACGGTGTCCTGTCTCGCCCAAAATGGTGAGGACAGCCGATAGAAAACTTGTAAAACTCCTCACTGGACTGAAAGTGTGAGGTGGAAATACAAATGCACAAACCTAAAGACCAAAATATGTAAGAAGACCAGATCAAACACCGTCATTTCTGGACCATGGTGATAGTTTGTGAGAAACAGAAACTGTTCATTCTGAAGTCTGGCACAGCAACCACACACTTGGGGTAATCCAAACTCGCGGCAACCGAGGAGGATCATGTTTGCTGGGTTCTGCGCCGCAACATCAGCAGGACAGAGCTAGAACCCCTCCCATTCATGTCACTGTGAGTATAAAAACAAAAAAAGAGCTACAAAACCTGAAAATTTTAATAACCTTTGTCTTTGCTGTGGGAGAATCCCGAAAAAAGAAGGAAGTTCACCCAGGGCCAGGGCAGTGGCTGAACCCACCGAAGCAGTACTGAGACTTACTTACCCACCAGGCCTTGGTTGAGGAGCTTGCCAAATCTTGCATGGTCCTCGGGAAGCAGATTGAAGAATAAAATCGAGGAAAAGCTGTCCTCAGTCATTGCTCTGCTGCAAGGTTTGGGGAAAGGGACTGATGAGCTGCTGCTGCAGGCCACAGGGTCGGAGGCAGAGGTGGGTTGAAGCCGTGGAAACACAGATCCATTGTTGGCTAGATCTGGATGTGGTGGATGACCAGAATTCCTTCATTTGGAGGCTGAAAAAGGAAGGATAAAGGTTGAGGGAGCCCCATGGTCATGGCAGAAAGGCTAGGAATGGACCAGTGCCCTCTCCATGTCCAGGTACAGTTCCATCATTATAAAGACAAACAGAGAGCCATGGAAGCTTCCAGAACCCAAGGGAAGGATTCATGGGTGGTGGTGTGCAAGGGCTCCAGGGTCACGTTTTTCCAAAACGTTTCAGCGACGGTGATCCAGAAAAGGAAGTCCTAAGATGGCATCAAGAAGACGCTGAGAGATCTTGGGACAGAATGCTCTCAAAGATATCCAGTGGTGCTTTGGATTAATTATAATGGGTTTAAGAATAGGAAGACTTGTCAGCAGAAGCAAGAAACTTTGTGAACACACTGACTTAAGCCGCACCATGGAACAGGCAGATAACAGAGTTGTTTGGGTTTGTCCTTCTTTAGAGTGGATTTGCTGGAGTCTCCTTTTGATGGTAATAAGTTAAAAGTCACACAACACCAGGCTATAGTCCAACAGGTTTAATTGGAAGCACACTGGCTTTCGGAGCGACGCCCCTTCATCAGGTGATAGTGGAGGGTTCGATCGTAACACAGAATTTATAGCAAAAATTTGCAGTGTGATGTAACTGAAATTATACATTGAAAAATTGATTGTCTGTTAAACTTTTCATCTGTTAGAATACAGTGATAGTTTCACTTCTTTCATGTGTAAATCACAAAACTTTTTTTTAAAGTTGCATTCTCGGGTTAGCTGTTAACAATGGTGATAGCTAGACAATATGTTGAAGGTGTTAGCCCCCTGTGTTCTCTGTCTATGACCTGATGTTTAGATTGATTCTAATCTGAAAAGTGAGATAACAGAGTTTTACATAAATTCATGCAGTTTTTGAGCTCAGAATTCTACATGAATGCATGCAGTTTTTGAGCAAAGTGCAACGTAACTCTGCAAGTACAAATTCACCCACAAAATATATGTGTGCATGTGGGTCTTTATCTATCTGTGTGTGTGTCTGTCTGGGGTGGGGGTTGTGAGTGTGAGAAAGTGTGTGTGCGTGTGTAGTGAGTGCAGAGTGTCTTAAGTCTGTGAGGGGGTGCATGTGTGAGCATGGGAGTGTGTGTGTCCATAAGGGTGTGTGTGAATGTCTGTGTGCGCGTCTGTGTGTACCTGTGTCCATGTTTGTGAGAGTGTGTGTGTGTAGTGCAATGGTGGTCACCTGTAATGTGACATGAACCCAAGGTCCCGGTTGAGGCCCTCCCTATGGGGACCGAACTTAGCTATCAGCCTCTGCTCGGCCACTTTCCTCTGATTAAAAAATGAGGTCTGCAGATGCTGGAGATCACAGCTGAAAATGTCTTGCTGGTTAAAGCACAGCAGGTCAGGCAGCATCTCAGGAATAGGAAATTCGACGTTTCGAGCATAAGCCCTTCTTCAGGAATCAGGTTCCTGAAGAAGGGCTTATGCTCGAAACGTCAAATTTCCTATTCCTGAGATGCTGCCTGACCTGCTGTGCTTTAACCAGCAAGACATTTTCAGCACTTTCCTCTGATGCCTGTCCTGAAGTCCACCTTGGAGGATGGTCACCCGAAGGTCCGAGGCTGAATGTCCTGGACCACTGAAGTGTTCCCCAACTGGGAGGGAACCCTCCTGTCTGTTGATTGTTGTGCAGTGCCCATTCATCCGTTGTCGTAGTCTTTGCTCGGTTTCCCCAATGTACCATGCCTCCGGGCATCCTTGCCTGCAATGTATAAGACAGACATTGTTGGCTGAGTCACATGAGTACCTGCCATGTACAAGGTGGGAGGTGTTCCCACGCGTATTGGGTTTCTATAGCCACAATCTGATACGTCTTGCAGTGCCCACCGTGACAGGGTTGTATGGAGTTGTCCTGAGAGCCGGGCAGTTTGCTATGAACATTGATCTGTTTGAGGTTTGGCGGTTGTTTAAAGGCAAGTAGTGGAGGTGTGGGGAAGGTCTTGGTGAGGTGCTCATCCTCATTGATAATGTGTTGCAGGTCACAAAGAACTTGGCGTAATTTTTCAGCCCCTGGGAAATACTGAACAATGAGGGGTACCCTGTCAGTTGCAGCACGTGTCTGTCTCCTGAGGAGGTCATTACGGTTCCTTGCTGTGGCACGTCAGAATTGGCGGTCGATGAATTGGGCATCATACCCCATTCTTGTGAGGGCATCCCTGAGTACTTTCAGGTGTCCATCACGTTCCTCCTCATCTGAGCAGATCCGGTGTATGCGTAGGACTTGTCCATAGGGAATGGCTGTTTTAATATGTTTTGGGTGGAAGCTGGAGAAGTGTAGCATTGTGAGGTTGTCTATGGGTTTGCGGTAGAGCGTGGTGCTGAGGTGTCCGTCCTTGATGGAGACGCACGTGTCCAAGAATGAGACAGACAGTCGAGAGTAGTCCATGGTGGGTTTGATGGTGGGATGAAACTTGTTGATGTCACTGGGTAGTTTTATCAGTGACTCCTCGCCATGGGTCCAGAGGAAGAAAATGTCGCCAATGTACCTGGTGTACAATGTTGGTTGAAGATCCTGCATAGAGAAGAAATCTTGTTCGAACCTATACATGAAAGTGTTGGCATATTGGGGTGCACATTTGGTCCCCCTGGCTGTTCCGTGTGTCTGGATGAAGAACTGGTTGTGAAAGATGAAGACGTTACGATCGAGGATGAAGCGGATGAGTTGTAGGATGGCGATTGGAGACTGGCAGTTGTTGGCGTTGAATACTGAGGCTGTTGCCACGATGTCATCCTTGTGGGGAATGCTGGTGTAGAGTGCAGAGACGTCCATTGTGACGAGGAATGTTCCCGGTTCGACTGGTCCGTGAGTGCTGAGTTTCTGTAAGAAATCTGTAGTGTCGCGACAGAAGCTGGCGATCCCCTGTACAATAGGTTTCAAGATGCCTTCCACATAGCCAGAGAGATTCTCACATAGGGTCCCATTGCCCGACAGGATGGGACGTCCCGGTGTGTTGGCTTTGTGTACCTTTGGAAGGCGGTAGAAGTCGCCTACACGAGAAGTGCGTGGGATGAGGGTGCATAGGGAACTCTGAAGGACTGGATCCAGAGTTCTGATCAGTGTGTTTAATTCATGGGTGTGTTCTTTGGTCGGATCAGCCTGTAGTTGCCTGTAGTGTTCCGGGTTGTTCCTGGTAATAAGTTGTGTTGGTAATAAGTTGTGTCGGTACACTTCCTTGCAGTAACCTGTTCTATTCTGACTGACAATGGCTCCTCCTTTATCTGCTGGTTTGATGACAATGTTGTGATTGGTTTTGAGAGCCTGGATGGCATTGCGTTGTGAACGGGTGATGTTTTGCTCTACCTTGTGGGTACGGCTGATGAATCTGGCATTTATATATTTCCTGACGGTTTGAGCATACATGTCAAGCCCAGGCTAGCGGCCCTCCGGTGGGGTCCATGTTGACACCTTCTTTGGTCGCTCCTCTACAGATCCCTGTGATGACCGTTCCAGTTCATCAGTGGGATCAGTGGGATCACTGCCGGTACCTTGAAAGAATTCTCGGAATCTCATTCATCTGATGAACTCCGCTGTGTCTGCTGCCAGAACTAACGGGTCCATTTTGGTGGTGGGGCAGAAATTGAGACCCCTACTCAGGACTTCAATCTCTTCTGGTCGAAGGGTGTGGTCTGATAAATTGACAACAGACTTCCCCGCAGTGATAATGTTATCTACTGTGGTTCCAGGGTGGGCTTTGCTATTACTGGTGAGAATGCCAAGTTTCTCCAGTTTTTTGTTCTTGGCGTGCATGTACGTGGTGTAGTTTTGTCACCTTGTCTGTTTGGCAATGTTGTGTAATTGTACTGATGTATCCTGTGTGCAGGCTGAGAGTGTGGACTCCATCTGAATTTCAAGGTTGTGGTGACTGCTGTGGAGTTGGTGCACGAGATGATTGAGGAGTTTACGAGAGGTGCGGTGGCAAAGTCTCTCTGTGTAGTCTGTGTTGTAGGTCGGCATAAGTGGGTTCATAATCCGTAATCCTTTTGGGATCTTTCCTGCTGCCTGCATTCCTGAAAAAACTAGATGTCTGTGTCTTGGAGATCCTCTCCACTTTAAGCCGGCGGTTAGTGGTGTCGATAGTCGTCATGATTTGGAGATGCCGGTGTTGGACTGGGGTGTACAAAGTTAAAAACCACACAACACCAGGTTATAGTCCAACAGGTTTAATTTGAGACACACTAGCTTCCAGAGCGACGCTCCTTCATCAGGTGACAGTCAATAAGTTTTGTTGGTAATAAGTTGTGTTAAATTATGCTCAGGATGGACAGAATATTTACTTTTAATTTCTAAATTAAGTTACACTCGGGGGGGTGGGGGACGTTTCTACTTTTAACTTACTCATGGATATTACTAGTGTGTGTGTGTGTGTGTGTGTGTGTGTGTGTGTGTGTGTGTGTGTGTGTGTGTGTGTGTGGCCAGGTAGGGGTTAAGAGGGCAGTAGGGATGGTTAGCAGCAGGGTTTTGGGATGTGTAGGTGCCCCCTTTGAATGGGGAGGGGGGGTTAAATTCCTCTAATTAATGCTTTTGGTGCTTTTTTGTTTTTCTATTTTTGGTGCACATAATTTTTGCAGGTTTTGTAGGTTTGTCCCATTTTTTAAGTTTATGTCGTTTTTGTGTTTTGTGGACTTTCTTGTACTGAAGTTCAGCGATTCTTAGTTTGAGTTCTCCTCTCTGCAATCTAAATGGTGCTATAGAAGGTTATAGCCAAGGATGCCTTCAAGTGGTGATCCTGGAACATTAGGGGAGTCACTCACTGGTCAAGAGAAAGAAGGTACTTTCCATTCTTAAAGGGAGAGGGTGGATGTTGCCTTGTTGCAAGAAAGACATCTAGACAATGCAGAGCATCTGGAACTGCGATAGAATGGGTATGGCTGGGATTATTTCTCATCTTACAATACAAGGAGGAGAGGGGAGGTCATATTTGTTTGGATGAATCTCCCATATAAATTATTAGAGTGTATTAAAGACATACACGGGAGATTAGTAGTATTTAAAGCTTTGATAAATAGGGAAGGGTATGGGATTTTAAATATTTTTGTCCCCCTGGCCCACCCCTGCAACTTCTGGATAGACACACTTTCTAAACTGGTTAACTTCAGATCTCAGCATTTATCGTAGCAGGGGTGGGGGGTGTGGGTGGTGGGGGTGGGGGTGGGGTTAATTGTCTAATAGACCCCACAGTCCCCAATGTCTTCTTCATGATCTAAACAATTAAGAGGTTTATGTGTTGAACTAGGATTGGTAAATGTTTGGAGGCACCTTCACCTGACTGGCAGGGATTTTATGTTTTTCTTGAAACTGCACAATTGCCAAATCAGGACTGATCTCTTTTGGACTCCAGCAGTGGATTTGGGCTCGGCAATGCCATGTACAATCGGCAATATCACTGTTTCTGATCACGCCCCAGTGTATCAAATGGTCCAGAGTAAGGGTACTATCGTAGGTTCAAGGCACTGGCAACTCAACCCCGCCATCCTTAAGGATAACAATTTTACTGAATTCTTTTTGACTGAATTCAGGGCTTTTTGAGACGTTAATTCGGACTCGGCCAGTAATCCATCCATTCTCTGGGAAACCGCTAAAGCCTATGCTCAGGGGTTAGTTATTTTCTATTCTGCCAGTAAGAAACAGCAGACGGGTGACAGACATCAACAGGATCACAGCACTTTGGTCTACACTGAACTCCATGTTCACACAGACAGCTAAGGGGGAGCTTACGTTTACAAACCAAAGGCTGTGTGAGCATGGGGATAGGCCGGGCAAGTACCTAGTGTACGTTGCCAGGAAAAGGAGAGCTCGTCAAGCCATTACCTTGATCGGGGAAGATATTGGAAATTTAACCCATGATTCTAAAAGGATTAACGTGGCATTTCAGAAATTTTACTCTGAATTATTACCAGTTTGAAAGTTGGGAGGATGGGCTGGTTAGGATGATGCCTTTTTTTAAGAATTTGGACCTTCCAGGAAATGACCCCTGAACGACAGTCTCTCCTCAATACCCCACTGTCAGAGCAGGAGGTGCAGGAGGCAGCTCCAGAACGGAAAGGCATCAGGTCCTGACGGACGTTTGTAAGAAATTTTTAAGTATACTGTCAGGACCGATGCTTAGTATGTTTAATGACTTACACAATCATGGTATCCACCCGCTGTCTTTAAGAGAGATAGACATCTCTCATCTCTGTTAAAAAAGGGGAAGGTCCCGGAGTACTGTGCTTGCTATACGCCCAGATCGCTCCTAAATTTCAAAATCCTATCTAAGACACTTGCACTGAAACTAGAAACTGTGCTGCTCTCCATCATGAAGGAAGATCAGGCGGGGTTTATAAAAGGTCGCAGATTGTCAAATAATTGTCCGGATGTTACTTCACATGATCCAAGTATGTCAACAATGATCAGGACAGGGATTAGTGATTTCTGTAGACATGGAGAAGGCATGTGACTGGGTCAAGTGGCCATACCCTTTTTATACCTTAAAGCGGTTTGGCTTGGGTGAGGTCTATATCAGATGGGTAAAGGTTTCGTACATTGACCCTCTTACGATGGTCCTCACCACTGGTGTGCAGTCAACCGATTCCAATATCCTGAGGAACAGTCGGCAGGACTGTCCCTTGTCATCGTTGCATTTCACGTTGGCGATCAAACCACTGGCAGAAGCAATACCTAGGGCTCCAGAAGTGGGGACAAAGTTGTATAAGATTGCAGTGCATGTGGATGATGTTGTTGTCTTTTTATCAAACCCAACAGTTTCGGTGCTCCATTTGATTAGGTTAGATTCCCTCAGTATGGATACAGGCCCTTCGGCCCATCAGGCCCACACTGACCCTCCGAAGAATAACCCACCCAGACCCATTCCCCATATTCCCTTGATTAAGCCACCTAACACTATGGGCAATTTCCCATGGCCAATCTACCCTGACCTGCACATCTTTGGACTGTGGGAGGAAACCGGAGCACCCGGAGGAAACCCAGGCAGACACGGGGAGAATGTGCAAACACCACACAATCAGTCGCCCAAGGCTGGAATTGAACCCAGGTCCCTGGCGCTGTGAGGCAGCAGTGCTAACCACTGAACCACCATGCTGCCCCAAATGACACAATGCCTTAATTCACTTGGAAGCTTTTCGGGTTAACCTTATGAACACAGAGGCCATGCCCATGGGTGGTCTCCCGAAAATGCCTGGTCCTGAGGGTGAATCTTGATTTCCCTTCAGATGGTCATAGGAGGGCTTTCTCTACTTAACTATATTCACTACTCCCATCTTTGATCGACTATTTAATACCAATTTTGCCCATTTATTCGATAGAATCGAACAAGACCCTCGAAGATGGGAGGTCCTTCCGATCTCTTGGTTAGGTTGGATAGCCCTCATTAAAATGAACATTCTCCACTGGATGTAGGTTTGCTCACTGAGCTGGAAGGTTCATTTCCAGATGTTTCATCACTATTCTAGGTAACATCTTCAGTGGGCCTCAGGCAAAGCACACAGGGACATGCCAGAGTTTGAACTGGATGGTGTTTAAGTCAGAAGGATTGTGCCTGTGCAAGCTACAGGATGGAGGTTTCATTGCTCCCTATTTGTTCTCTCCTTATCAACTGATTCAAAGTTCAGAGAGTGGAATCTCAGTTATAAGAATGAAATGAATATTCCTTGGAGACTACTGGAAGCTATCTACATGAATCAGTGTCATCAGAAACGCAGCAAGGTATAATGCCATTTGCCAGTGATGTTACCATAAAACCATGAGAAACAGGAACACAAGGTGGCCATTCGGCCACTGCAGCTTGCTCCACCATTCAATAGGATCATGGCTGATCTGACATTCCTCATTTCCACTGTCCTGCCCTTACCCCCAACTATCAATCCCCAACTGATCCAGAGTCTCCATATCTCAGTCTTAAATCTACAGAAGGACTCTGCCCCCACAGCTCCCTGGGGCCAGGAGTTCCTCTCTCAGAAGAAACTCCTCCTCATCTCTGCCTGAAATTGGCGCCCCTTTATTCTGAGAATGTGTGCTCTGGTCCACGACTCTCCGATAAGGGGAAACGTTCTCTCAGCATTCGAAGAATCCGAGATATTTCAATGGGATCACGTTCATTCTTCTAAACTCCAGGGAATTAGAGTCCGAACCTGTTCATTAGCCAATCCCTCCACCCCAGGGATCATTCAAGTGAACCTTCTCTGTACTGACAGCAATGAAATTGTTCTTCAAATATATTCATTCACAGGTTAAGGACATCACTGGCAAGGACAGCATTTATTGCCTATCCCTAATTGCCCAGAGGGCAGTTAAGAGTCAACCACTTTGCTGTGGGTCTGGAATCACATGGAGGCCAGACCAGGTACGGATGACCGTTTCCTTTCCTGAAGGACATGAGTGACCCAGATGGGGTTTTCCTGACAATCGACAATGGATTCACGGTTATCAATGGGCTCTTAATTCCAGAGACTTTTTCATTGAATTAAAATCCCACCATCTGCCCATGGTCGGATTCGATCCTTAGGAATCTTAAAGGCCAGAGCATTACCTGGGTCTCTGGATTAACAGTCCATGGACAATAGCTCTGGGCCATCATCTCTCCAAACAACTTGCGTTAAATGAGGGCACCAAAACTACTCCCAGTACTCCAGGTATGCTCTCATCAGTGTCTTGTACAGTTTCAGTAAGACTTCTACTTTACTCTGATACTTCAACCCCCTTGAAATGAAGGTCAACATTTCATTCGTCTCTCAGATTACCTGCTGCCTGCGTGCTAACTTTGCGTGTTATACAATTTTGTCTCCATTCTCCATTCTCCAGGGGAAGCAGTGATTCCCATGCACTTTACTCAAATGTAGTCGACTGTATCAGCTGCTCACAACGTAAGTGAGTGAGTGAGTGTGTGGTGTGTGTGAGTGTGTGTCTGTGTGGTGTGAGTGAGTGAGTGTTTGTCTGTGTGGTGTGGGTGTGAGTGAGTGTGTGGTGAGAGTGAGTGTTTGTCTGTGTGGTGTGAGTGTGAGATGTGGGTGTGAGTGTGTGTCTGTCTGTGTGGTGTGTGTGAGTGCGTGCCTGTCTGTGTGGTCTGTATGAGTGTGCGGTGTGTGTGTGTGTATCTGTCTGTGTGTGTGGTGTGTGTGAGTGTGTGCCTGTCTGTGTGGTGTGAGTGTGTGCCTGTCTGTGTGGTGTGAGTGTGTGGTATGGGTGTGAGTGTGTGTCTGTCTGTTTGGTGTGTGTGAGTGCATGCCTGTCTGTGTGGTCTGTATGAGTGTGCGGTGTGTGTGTGTATCTGTCTGTGTGTGTGGTGTGTGTGAGTGTGTGCCTGTCTGTGTGGTGTGAGTGTGTGGTGTGGGTGTGAGTGTGTGTCTGTCTGTGTGGTGTGAGTGAGTGTGTGGTGAGAGTGAGTGTTTGTCTGTGTGGTGTGAGTGAGTGTGTGGTGAGAATGAGTGTGTGCCTGTCTGTGTGGTGTGAGTGTGTGGTGTGGGTGTGAGTGAGTGTGTGGTGTGGGTGAGTGTGTGTCTGTGTGGTGTGAGTGTGTGTGGTGTGAGTGAGTGAGTGTGTTTGAGTGTGTGGTGTGGGTGTGAGTGTGTGGTGTGAGTGAGTGAGTGTGTGCCTGTGTGGTGTGAGTGAGTGTGTGGTGTGAGTGAGTGTGTGGTGTGGGTGTGAGTGTGGGTCGGTGTGGTGTGAGTGAGTGTGTGGTGAGAGTGAGTGTGTCAGTGTGATGTGAGTGAGTGTGTGGTGTGGGTGTGAGTGTGTGCCTGTGTGGTGTGAGTGAATGTGTGGTGTGGGTGTGAGTGTGTGCCTGTGTGGTGTGAGTGAGTGTGTGTCAGTGTGGTGTGAGTGAGTGTGTGCCTGTGTGGTGTGAGTGAGTGTGTGGTGTGGGTGTGAGTGTGTGCCTGTGTGGTGTGAGTGAGTGTGTGGTGTGGGTGTGAGTGTGTGTCAGTGTGGTGTGAGTGAGTGTGTGGTGTGGGTGTGAGTGAGTGTGTCAGTGTGGTGTGAGTGAGTGTGTGGTGTGGGTGTGAGTGTGTGGTGTGGGTGTGAGTGTGTGTCAGTGTGGTGTGAGTGAGTGTGTGGTGTGGGTGTGAGTGAGTGTGTCAGTGTGGTGTGAGTGAGTGTGTGGTGAGAGTGAGTGTGTGCCTGTGTGGTGTGAGTGAGTGTGTGGTGAGAGTGAGTGTGTGTCAGTGTGGTGTGAGTGAGTGTGTGGTGTGTGTGAGTGTGTCAGTGTGGTGTGAGTGAGTGTGTGGTGAGAGTGAGTGAGTGTGTCAGTGTGGTGTGAGTGAGTGTGTGGTGAGAGTGTGTCAGTGTGGTGTGGGTGTGAGTGTGTGTCAGTGTGGTGTGAGTGAGTGTGTCAGTGTGGTGTGAGTGAGTGTGTCAGTGTGGTGTGAGTGTGTGTCAGTGTGGTGTGAGTGAGTGTGTCAGTGTGGTGTGAGTGAGTGAGTGTGTCAGTGTGGTGTGAGTGAGTGTGTGGTGAGAGTGAGTGTGTCAGTGTGGTGTGAGTGAGTGTGTCAGTGTGGTGTGAGTGAGTGTGTCAGTGTGGTGTGAGTGAGTGTGTGGTGAGAGTTTAAAAACCAGTTCATATTATCAACCATTTCAACTTCTCACTCAAAGTCAGTCAATTGTTGGTTAAAATAACAGATTGCCAGAAAATAGATTTCAAACATTTACCGGGACAAAACGTGGTAGCTGGGTTTTGACCAGATTTGTCAATTCATCTCTGGAGAGTGTACTGCTGTTACTATCCGTTCCTGCATGTTCATGGAAGGTTTTAATCAGCAACTCCATGCACTTTTCCAGGTCAGTACGGGCAGGACCCGACATGATAGCAACAGATCAATCAAGTTTATCGGCTAAAGGAGAAACACAAAGTTCAGAGGTAAAGACCCACCATTAGAGCACTGACCATACAATCACCGATACAGGCTGCACCAACTTCTGTTCACTTTAACTATAAACTGAACAGATCTCTCAAACTGAACACAGCGAGTAGGAAACAGCTTACCCACAGCTGGCAATCCGAGGCACCAGAGCATTGTACAAACTGAGCTGGAGAGAATGCCCATTTGAGGGACCCCGGTAACATCAAGTGGATCAATTTGTTACTGTTGTTCCACAGAGACTCTATACAAGAGCACTTCTCCCTCTCACTGTGGGATTACTCCCTGCACACAGTTCACCAACATTCTGACCACCACAGAACACATTCCATTCTAGGTCAAATATCCAATTCCAAGTGGAATGTTACTAACTGTCCACATCAGGAATGTTTCCATCAGGAAACTGCAGCTTTTGAGAAAGGTCCAATGACTCCAGGCCAGAGAGCTCAAGACTTTTGGACTATCTTATAAAAAGGAAGGAAAGTGTTTCAGCAACAAACACACAAACCCATCAGCATCTTTCACTGGAAGAAAAAGAAAAATTTGACATTTAGCAAAGGAATGAGCATACGACAATCAGGAGGTTCTAAAAATTGCAGCTGACTTAATTAAAATACAGCAAACCCACATTCCAGTAAAACAAATATCAAAGTTGCAAAAACAACAGCAACATTCAGAAATATTCAATTGATAAAAGCAATTATTTTCCAGACTTCTTAAAAAGTTTAATAAAACTTAAACCATTCCCCTTCAGATAAAACCTTCAACATTTGATTTGACAAGCTTCCCTCAGACTCAGACTGCCAGCACTGCTCTCTGTCTTACCACAATCTGCAGATTCCCACAAACTACAAACTACAAACTACAAACACAATTTTTATAAAGTAGTTAGCAGCACCACACCCAGCTCAATGATTTCATGCATCTTTCCCCAATCAAAACCCAACAAATGGAGGCATTGCCCTGATCCAGAATCCTATTGCTTGTTGCGAGAGCAGGGTGCAGTTCCCTTTGTTCCAGCCCCATTGGACCTTACCAAACACAAAATGTTTGTGGAATGAATCATTTCTTCAAGGGATTACAGACAATACAGGGAGGGAATTCCAGGATATTGACCCAGTGACAGTGAAGGAACAGCGATATATTTCCAAGTCAGGGTGGTGAGTGGTTTAGAGGGGAACTTGCAGTGGTCTTAAAATCATAAAGTTACAGTGCAGAAAGAGGCCCTGTGGCCCTTCTATTCACACTCATCATTAACCTTCCATCTGCTGCAATCCCATTTTCTAGCATTGAGCCCATCGCCTTCTCCACAGCAGCTCAGAACTCCATCGGAATGGTTGTTCAGTGCTTTGAGAGTTCCAATCTCTCCCACTCTCACAGGCAGGGAGTTCCAGATTCTCACCACTCTCTGAGTGAAAAGATGTTTCCTCAAATCTCGTCTCAACCTCCCTGCCTTGATGAATTTTGTGACACCAGCTCTTCTTTTTTACATATGGCTCCCTCCCCTCCCACCCACCCCCCATTCCACATCTTGCCTGAAGATGCTACAGCTCCCAGTCTTGCCCCTCCCTCGACCATGTCTCCATAACAGTCACCATATCACATCCCCTCAAATTAACGAATGCCTTGAACTACCCTCCGTTAATCGGCTGACATCTTGGATCCAGCCTTACCCTGGTTCTGTCCATTTATGCCTTAATCTGATGATTCTCACACTGCCTACCACACTGGCCTGAGATTGTTTTTCTGAACATGTTTGGGTATCAGACTGTTGCTATACCAGACTTCTGTATCGCAATCTCAGCCAATTTCGTTTAAACCCTCACCAACATCACTCCCTCACCCATCCCCAGACCATTCAGCCTCTCACAAGGACACTGCTCCTGGACGGATCCCATCAGAAGCAATCCCGACGATTGAGGAATTGAAAGCCCTCCCTCCTTATGTTCATCCATTCCATCCGCCTTTTCCTGTACCCACTGACACATTGCACCAGCAGGAATCCAGAGATTACAATGCTTGATATTTTAAAATTGCTACGTCGCTCCCAAAGTTCTTGTTGCAGCGCCTCAGCCCAGCTTTTCCCAATGTTATTGGTCCCAGTGTGAACCATGACCTCTGACTGTTGGCCCTTAGTGCTCAGGGGGTCCTGCTCTGACCCTGCCCCCACAGAGGGGGTAACACCGTCCAACTGTGCCCGTCACAATTCAATATCTGGTAATATTCACTGACTTCCAACACAGAGAGATTGATCTTGAGTAAAGTGTACTCTGGGGTTTTCCTGACCACAGGCCTGTCTCCCTCTGACCAACACTCACCATTTCCTCTGTGACTGCACTGTGTGATGCCAGTGTTGGACAGGGGTGTGCACAGTTAAAAATCACACAGCACCAGGCTATAGTCCAACAGGTTTAATTGGAAGCACCAGCTTTCAGAAACACCTGATGAAGGAGCGTCGCTTCAAAAGCTAGTGCTTCCAATTAAACCTGTTGGACTGTGGTGTGGGAGTGAGTGGTGTGTGTGTGTGTGTGTCTCTCTGTCTGTGTGGTGTGAGTGAGTGTGTAGTTTGTGTGTGAGTGTGTGTCTGTCTGTGTGGTGCGTGTGGTGTGGGTGTGAGTGTGTGCCTATCTGTGTGGTGTGAGTCAGTGTGTGATGTGAGTGAGTGTGTGTCTGTGTGGTGTGGGTGAGTGTGTGCCTGTCTGTGTGGTGTGAGTGAGTGTGTGGTGTGGGTGTGAGTGTGTGTCAGTGTGGTGTGAGTGAGTGTGTGGTGAGAGTGAGTGTGTGGTGTGGGTGTGAGTGTGTGTCTTTGTGGTGTGAGTGTCTGTGTGGTGTGAGTGAGTGTGTGGTGTGAGTGAGTGAGTGTGTGCCTGTGTGGTGTGAGTGAGTGTGTGGTGAGAATGAGTGAGTGGTGTGGGTGTGAGTGTGTGTCTTTGTGGTGTGAGTGTCTGTGTGGTGTGAGTGAGTGTGTGGTGTGAGTGAGTGAGTGTGTGCCTGTGTGGTGTGAGTGAGTGTGTGGTGTGGGTGTGAGTGTGTGTCAGTGTGGTGTGAGTGAGTGTGTGGTGAGAGTGAGTGTGTGGTGTGAGTGATGTGTGGTGTGAGTGAGTGTGTGCCTGTGTGGTGTGAGTGAGTGTGTGGTGTGGGTGTGAGTGTGTGTCAGTGTGGTGAGAGTGAGTGTGTGGTGTGAGTGATGTGTGGTGTGAGTGAGTGTGTGCCTGTGTGGTGTGAGTGAGTGTGTGGTGTGAGTGAGTGTGTGCCTGTGTGGTGTGAGTGAGTGTGTGGTGTGGGTGTGAGTGTGTGTCAGTGTGGTGTGAGTGATGTGTGGTGTGAGTGAGTGTGTGCCTGTGTGGTGTGAGTGATGTGTGGTGTGAGTGAGTGTGTGCCTGTGTGGTGTGAGTGAGTGTGTGGTGTGGGTGTGAGTGTGTGTCAGTGTGGTGTGAGTGAATGTGTGGTGTGAGTGAGTGTGTCAGTGTGGTGTGAGTGAGTGTGTGGTGTGGGTGTGAGTGTGTGCCTGTGTGGTGTGAGTGAGTGTGTGGTGAGAGTGAGTGTGTGGTGTGAGTGTGTGTCAGTGTGGTGTGAGTGAGTGTGTGGTGTGGGTGTGAGTGTGTGTCAGTGTGGTGTGAGTGAGTGTGTGGTGTGAGTGAGTGTGTCAGTGTGGTGTGAGTGAGTGTGTGGTGTGGGTGTGAGTGTGTGTCAGTGTGGTGTGAGTGAGTGTGTGGTGAGAGTGAGTGTGTGGTGTGGGTGTGAGTGAGTGTGTGGTGTGGGTGTGAGTGTGTGTCAGTGTGGTGTGAGTGAGTGTGTGAGTGAGTGAGTGTGTGGTGTGGGTGTGAGTGAGTGTGTGGTGTGGGTGTGAGTGTGTGTCAGTGTGGTGTGAGTGAGTGTGTGAGTGAGTGAGTGAGTGTGTGGTGTGGGTGTGAGTGAGTGTGTGGTGTGGGTGTGAGTGTGTGTCAGTGTGGTGTGAGTGAGTGTGTGGTGAGAGTGAGTGTGTGTCAGTGTGGTGTGAGTGAGTGTGTGGGTGTGAGTGAGTGTGTGGTGTGGGTGTGAGTGAGTGTGTGGTGTGGGTGTGAGTGTGTGTCAGTGTGGTGTGAGTGAGTGTGTGAGTGAGTGAGTGTGTGGTGTGGGTGTGAGTGAGTGTGTGGTGTGGGTGTGTGTGTCAGTGTGGTGTGAGTGAGTGTGTGAGTGAGTGAGTGTGTGGTGTGGGTGTGAGTGTGTGCCTGTGTGGTGTGAGTGAGTGTGTGGTGTGGGTGTGAGTGTGTGTCAGTGTGGTGTGAGTGAGTGTGTGGTGTGGGTGTGAGTGTGTGTCAGTGTGGTGTGAGTGAGTGTGTCATTGTGGTGTGAGTGAGTGTGTGGTGTGAGTGAGTGAGTGTGTCAGTGTGGTGTGAGTGAGTGTGTGGTGAGAGTGAGTGTGTCAGTGTGGTGTGAGTGAGTGTGTGGTGTGGGTGTGAGTGTGTGTCAGTGTGGTGTGAGTGAGTGAGTGTGTCAGTGTGGTGTGAGTGAGTGTGTGGTGAGAGTGTGTCAGTGTGGTGTGGGTGTGAGTGTGTGTCAGTGTGGTGTGGGTGTGAGTGTGTGGTGTGGGTGTGAGTGTGTGTCAGTGTGGTGTGAGTGAGTGTGTGGTGTGGGTGTGAGTGTGTGTCAGTGTGGTGTGAGTGAGTGTGTGGTGAGAGTGAGTGTGTGGTGTGGGTGTGAGTGTGTGTCAGTGTGGTGTGAGTGTGTGTCAGTGTGGTGTGAGTGAGTGTGTCAGTGTGGTGTGAGTGAGTGTGTCAGTGTGGTGTGAGTGAGTGAGTGTGTCAGTGTGGTGAGAGTGAGTGAGTGTCTCCTCTACATTGAGGAAATGAAATACTGACTGGGGGACCACTTTACAGAACTCCTCCACCTTCTTTGTAAAAATTACCACGACTTTCTAGCTCCTTGCTACTTCAGCACACCACAGTGTTCCCCAGACAAGATCCCTGTCTCAGGCCTGCTACAGAACTCTGGTGAAGCTCAGTGCAACCTGGAAGAACAGCATCTTATTTTCCACTTGGGAACCTTGCAGCCTTCCCGACTCAATGCCGAGTTCAACAGTTTTAGGATTTGTGACACCTTCTCCCATATCCTTCCCCCAACCCCCACACACCAGGCCCTGTCATCACATGACAGCTGCTACCACAACCATGGTACTGTCAGTCAGGAGCAGCTCCTTGTTCTCTCAGGCTGACCGATATCCATCTCCCGTCGCCGAATTGCTGTTTTCTCTATCTCTGGACTCCTTCCCCACCCAGTCCATATACCACTTTAACCCATCCTCAGCCCTTTCCTCAGCTACAGGCAGTTCTGAAGGAGGCTCACTCGACCCAAAACATGAATTCTGCTTTCTCCCTACAGATGCTGCCAGATCTACTGAGATTTTCCAGCAATTTCTGTTTTTGTTTCAGATTTCCAGCATCGCACAGTTCTTTGATTTATTTTTGTGTGTGTGCATGCGAGTGAGTGTATGTGTGTGTCTGTCTGTGTGGTGTGTGTGAATGCGTGAGTGTGTGTGCGTGTGTGAGTGAATAAGTGAGTGTCTGAGAATGTGTGTGTGTGTCAGTGAGTAACTGAGTGGGTATGGGTGTGAGTGTGTGTGCATGCGTCTGTGCGTGGAAGTGTGTGGCTGTGTGAGTGAGTGAATGTGAGAATGAGTGTGTATCTGAATGAGTGAGTGTGTTCGCAAGTCAGTGAGTGAGTGACTGTGCACGTGTTTCTGTGATGGTGTTTATAAGGAGGTTAGAGGTTTAACGAGGAGAGTTACCGTATATGGAAAAAAACTGCACGACATACCACAAAGTTAGCACACGATCAGCACGGTGGCTCAGTGGTTAGCACTGCTGCCTCACAGCACCAGGGTCCCAGATTCGATTCCAGCCTCGGGTAACTGTCCATGTGGAGTTTGCACATTCTCCCCGTGTCTGCGTGGGTTTCCTCCGGGTGCTCTGGTTTCCTCCCACAATCCAAAGATGTGCAGGTCAGGTGAATTGGCCATGCTAAATTGCCTGGAGTGTTATATGCATTAGTCAGAGGAAATGGGACTGGGTGGGTTATTCTTCGGAGGGTCAGTGTGGACTGGTTGGGCTGAAGGGCCTGTTTCCACACTGTAGGGATCTACTCTAATAGTAGTGAAATGTTTTTGACTACTCTTTAAGGTTAAATTTATGGGGTCAACTAATAATGGATACAACTTCTGAGGGGCTGAAAGTCATTCCTGTCAATATTCATACCATATCATTACCAGAAACCCAACTGATCTGTAAACAAATAAAGAAAAAAAATCACAACAAATTATGGTAGTTACTGAATAAAGTCAATAGAAACAAAAATGAGTTATTCATAGTAATCTTTTATTTATACATACAAAAGGTGAAGAAGAAATATGGTATAGCTTTAAATCAGAATTACCAAGACATGTTACATCTTAAACTATTGATTGATTGATAATCACATGTACGGAACTACAGTGAAAAGTTTTGTTTATGAGCAATACAGGCAGAGGATGTACAAAACAAAAGATTAGACAGTAGCATACAGGTAACATTGTACAGAGCGTACGAGAGAGACCTGTGTTAGCAAGATCACCTTTACTTGAGGCTAGCGAGTCCATTCATCAGTTTACTAACAGCAGGGAAGGAGTTGACCCTGAACCTGCCGGGGGGTGTGTTCAGGCTTCTGTACCTTCTGTACCCGACGGTAAAGGTTGTAGGAGGGCATTACCAGAATGGGAGGGGTCTTTGATAATGATGGCTGCCTTTCCACTGCAGTGAGCTGTGTGAATGAGTCCATGGATGGAAGGTTGGCTTCCATGATCATCTGGGCTGTGCACATGACCTTTTGTATGTTTTTTTTACAGTCTTGGGCAGAGCAGATGCTGTGCTAGGATTAAACGTGGAGAAAGTGAGGACGGCAGATGCTGGAGATCAGAGTCAAAGAGTGTGGTGCTGGAAAAGCACAGCAGGTCAGGCAGCATCCGAGGAGCAGGAGAATCGATGGTTCAAGCATAGGCCCTTCAGGAATTCCTGATGAAGAGCTTATGCTCAAAACATCAACTCTCCTGCTCCTCGGATGCTTTTCCAGCACCACACTTTTGACCCAGGATTAAACGTCAAATACAAATATTCAACACTGCCCAATATTTTCAGTCCTGAACAAAATCATCAGGATGAATGATATCATCGTCTGGATCCTCTTCATCCTCACTGTCCTCTGTTAGTGGTTGCATATCATCTGCTTCTTCTTCATCATCCAAGTCACCCCGTAGATAATCACCCCTGTACCATCCAGTGCATTCGAAATTCCACATTTCTGGAATGATTTGAAAATCGTGTCAGGTTTTATTCCCTTCCATGAATCAGCGATCTGTTCTCAGCTCAGTGACAGTGATGGAGCCTGCATATTGCCTCCTCTCGGGCTTGTATTTTCTCCATCACACATCCAGTTATTCCACTTCTTTCTCATCATGTCCTTAAATGGCTCATCGATACCAACCCCTGTTGTTGCTAAACACTTGTAAATCTGTCAGGAATTACATCTACGTCAGCGCTATGTGATCGAATGTTTGTAACAACGTTCTTCACTGGCCCCCGACAAGTATAGTTCACTGGGTTGTAAGTTCCAAACTTACTTTATCTCACTCTCCATGGGAGCTGTACCAGATGATTGGAGGGAAGTGAATGTTGTTCCTCTTTTCAAGAAGGGTAACAGAGAAATTCCGGGCAATTACAGACCAGTCAGTCTTACACCTGTGGTCAGCAAGGTTTTGGAAAGAATTCTGAGGGATAGGATTTATGACTATTTGGAAAAACATAGTGTGATTAATGCAGTCAGCATGGCTTTGTGAGGGACAGGTCATGCCTCACAAATCTTATTGAGTAATTTGAGGAGGTGACGAGACAGGTTGATGAAGGTTGAGCAGTGGATGTGGTGTATATGGACTTCAGCAAGGCACGTGATAGGGATCCCCATGGTCAGTTCATTCATAAAGTCAGGAGGTATGGGATACAGGGAGATTTGGCTATCTGGATTCAGAATTGGTTGGCTGACAGAAGGCAGAGAGTGGTTGTCGATGGAAACTATTCTGCCTGGAGGTCAGTGTTGAGTGGTGTCCCGCAGGGCTCTGTTCTTGGGCCTCTGCACTTTGTAGTTTTTATAAATGACTTGGATGAGGAGGTTGAGGGGTGGGTAAGTAAGTTTGCAGATGACACAAAGAGTGGAGGTGCCGTTGTTAGTATCGAGGGCTGTTGCAGGTTGCAGTGCGACACAGACAGGATGCAGAGCTGGGCTGAGAAATGGCAGATGGAGTTTAACCTGGATAAATGTGAAGTGATGCATTTTGGAAGGTTGAACTCGAATGCTGAGTATAGGATTAAAGACAGGATTCTTGGCAGTGTGGAGGAACAGAGGGATCTGGGTGTTCAAGTACATAGATCCCTCAGAGTTGCCACCCAAGAGGATAGGGTTGTTAAGAAATCATATGGTGTAAGAAAGCAGCTCTACAAGTCCCTGGTGAGACCACACTTGGAATATTGTGTCCAGTTCTGGTCGTCATACTATACAGAGGCTTTGGAGAGGGTGCAAAGAAAGTTTACCAGGATGCTGCCTGGACTGGAGGGCTTGCCTTAGGAAGAAAGGTTGAATAAGCTCGGACTTTTCTCTCTGGAGACAAGGAGGAAGAGAGGAGACCTGATCGAGGTGTACAAGGTAATGAGAGGCACTGACAGAGTTGATAGCCAGAAACTGTTCCCCAGGGCAGGATTGACTGGCACAAGGGGTCATAATTTTAAGGTGTTGGGAGGAAGGTCTAGAGGGATGACACATCCCTCCCAGATCATCTCAACGCCTTCTATGCTCGCTTTGAGCAGAATTTCAGCAGAGAGGTAACACCTATTCTGACAAGTCCTGACAAACCTATCCCAACAGTCACTGGATCAGAGGTCAGATCAGTTTTCCTTCGTCAGAATCCAAGGAAAGCAATGGGACCAGATGGAGTACCAGGCCGTGCACTCAGAGCATGTGCAGATCAACTGGCAGAGGTCTTCTCAGACATCTCCAACCTCTCCCTGTAGTAGGCCCCTGTCCCTGCCTGTTTCAAGAGGCCAACATCATCCCTGTGCCTAAGAAGGCTCATGCAGCATGTCTCAATGATTACTGCCCAGTGGGCCTAATGTTGGTGGTCAGGAAGTGCTTTGAAAGGCTGGTCATGGCATTAATCAACTCCAGCCTCCCCACTACTCCTGACCCACTCCAATTTGCCTATCGGACCAACAGATCCACGTCAGATGCCATATCACTTGCCCTTCACTCCTCCCTAGAACATCTTGACACCAAGAACAGCTACATAAGAATCCTACTCATTGACTACAGTTCAGCCTTCAACACTATTATCCCCTTGAGACTGAATTACTAAACCTATTGATCTCGGACTAAGCCCTACCCTCTGCAACTGGATCCTCAGTTTCCTGACCCACAGGTCACAATCAGTGAAGATTGGGGACAAGATTTCATCCTCACTAACACCCAACACTGGAGCCCCCCAGGGGTGTGTACTCAGCCCCCTACTGTACTCACTGTATACCCATAACTGCATCAACAAATACCAGACTAATGTCATTTACAAGTTCACTGATGACACCACCATAGTCAGTCAAATCTCAGATGGCGATGCAACAGACTACAGACGGGAGGTGGGAGACCTGGAAAAATGGTGTACTGAGAACAACCGAGCTCTCAATGCCGGCAAAACCAAGAACTCATTATTGACTTTCAGCGAGATGTCACTCATGTGTACCGCCTCCCCCCCACTGCCCACCCCGCCCTACACATTAACAGCACAGACATGGAACGTGGAGAGTGTCAAGCTCCTGGGAGTGGTCATCCACAACAAGCTTTCTTGGACTCTTCATGTGGATGCACTGGTTACAAAGGCCCAACACCGTCTCTTCCTCAGGCAGCTGAGGAAATATGCCATGATGGTGAATACCCTTACCAACTTTTATAGGTGCACCATCGAGAGCATTCTGTCTGGATGTGTCACTACCTGGTATGGCAACTGTACTGTTCAAGATCGGAGACGGTTACAGAGAGTGGGGAACTCAGCCTGGACAATCACAAAGGCCAACCTCCCATCGAGAGAATCCATCTCCCAGGCCCGCTGTCAAGGAAAGGTCCCCAGCATTCTCAAAGATCCCTCCCACCCTGGCAACACTTACCTACAACCTCTACCATTGGGGAGAAGGTACAGAAGCCTGAACACACACACCAACCGGTTTCAGAACAGTTTCTACCCGACTGTTGGTAGATTACTGAATGGAATCACAAACTCTTAACATTCACCTGTACCTGTGGTTTTGTTTTTGCTGATGTTGACCTATTATTTACTATCTCTGCTACTTAACTCTGTGAGCTGCCTGTGTTGCTCACATGACAAAGCTTTTCACTGTCCCTCGGTACACGGGACAATAAATTCAATTCAATTCAACAGACGGGACATCAGAGGTAGGTTCTTTATGCAGAGAGGAGGTGGGGCTGAGGAGAAGGTAACAAAGAGTACAATAGATAGATGGAGGTGGGGGTGAAGGTGATAGGTCAGAGGGAAGGGTGGAGTAGATAGATGGGAAGGAAAGTTGGCAGGTAGGACAGGTCATGAGCATGGTCTTTACCCCAGTTCCAACCTTCCAGCTCAGCACCTTCTTCATGACCTGTCCTACCTGCCAATCTCCCTTCCCACCTATCCGCTCCACCTTCCTCTCTGACCTATCACCTTCATCCCCATCTCCATCCACCTATTGTACTCTCATCTACCTTCTCCCCACCCCTCACCCCTCACCCCTCACCCCTCTCATTATCTCTCCACTCCAGAGGCTCCCTGCCTTCATTCCTGAAGGAGGGCTTTTGCCCGAAACGTCGATTTTCCTGCTCCTCAGATGCTGCCTGACCTGCCGTGGTCTTCCAGTACCACTCTAATCTAGACTCTGATTTCCAGCATCTGCAGTCCTCACTTTTACCTGGGTCTTTACACAGAGAGTTGTGAACGCATGGAACACATTGCCAGCGGCGGTGGTGGGAGCAGGGTCATTAGGGACATTTAAGCGACTGCTGGACATGCAGATGGACAGCAGTGAGTTGAGGGGAGCGTGGGTTAGGTTATTATATTTTAATCCTCGGTACAACATTATGGGTGGAAGGGCCTGTTTTAGATTAGATTTAGACTAGATTCCCTACAGTGTGGAAACACTCCCCAAAGCGCAACCCACCCATACCCCTACATTTACCCCTTATCTAACACTACAGACAATTTAGCATGGCCAATTAACCCGACCTGCACATCCTTGGACTGTGGGAGGAAACCGGAGCACCCGGAGGAAACCCACGCAGACACGGGGAGAATGTGCAAACTCCACACAGTCAGTCACCTGAGGCTGGAATCGAACCTGGGACCCTGGTGCTGTGAGGCAGCAGTGCTAACAACTGAGCCAGTTCTGTGCTATACCTTTCTATGGTCTATTTCTATGTAGACCTTGTTGATGCATATGGATGACAATTCCTTTGGGAAATTTCTCCTTTGGCAATTTTTTTTCTTCCAACCAGCCGTGGTTTTTAAACTTCGTGCCATTAGCCGTACAAGAATGAACTAGAGTGATCCCACTTTTCTCATGGAGAAGGTGAGGAGGAGATTTATTTTCTCACCAATATTGCTGCTTCTCTGTTTTGGTTCACAGTTCAATTCTCCAGCATGTCAAGAGTAATAAGTGTTTCCAATGCATTATTATCTTGTAGTCTTCCTACTGCTGCTTTCTGATTACAAACTGGTGAAACTGTAATGTCTTCTCGTTCAGCGGGCAGCTTTTGTGTAGTCTGAGTTCTCTGCCAAAGTACTAAGTCATGCTTTCCCATGAACCTTGTTCCCAGCACTTTCCTTAAAATCTGAAATTCCATCCTCCTTTGATTAATTTCATGCATAGATTCAGATGGCTTCATGACTAACACATTTCCCATTTTGATGATAGGGGAAAGTGAGGTCTGCAGATGCTGGAGATCAGAGCTTAAAATGTGTTGCTGGAAAAGCGCAGCAGGTCAGGCAGCATTCAAGGAGCAGGAGAGTCGACGTTTCGGGCATAAGCCTGAAGAAGGGTTAATGCCCGACATGTCGAATCTCCTAATCCTTGGATGCTACCTGACCTGCTGCGCTTTTCCAGCAACACATTTTAAGCCATTTTGATGATATTCAAGTACCCACTAATTAAGGTATCAGACTCAATCTTACTTCAATCTTAATCTCAACAGAGCTTTCCAAACTCTTTGTGACAATTCTAATACATCCCTCACTTCCCCTCTTGGTCTGCTGAATGCTCAGGAAGGACTCGGTTTGTGAGGGATTCGGAAACAAGAATGGAAATTTGAAAAGGCCGCTGTATGTCAACAGCGAGAGCAGGAGGTTATTTGAGAGACTTGGAGTGAGTCCCAGTCGAGGAGAACTGTTTAAGGTTTGAGGACTTTCCTGTCTCTCCAATGTGGTCACTCAGTTTCCTGTAAACCAAACTAACTGTCACCTAACTGATTGGCTGTGCCACCACTTGTACATTGAGTAGAAATGCTTTTTGAAATCTCTTTTGGATTTCTTGATGGCCCCTACTTTTGGATTTCCCCCAGTCTTTGGTTTTCAGTATTTCACACTCAGGTAAATAAGGTCACGGTTTGATATTTCAACACATTCCTGAACAAACTTAACACAGAAACAAATTAAACAACATCTCCCTGATAACCACCACAACCAGATTAATGTAATCTTGCAATCTCATCAAAAACTGACCCTGATGAGTTACATCAAAATCAAGCAATAGTTCCTGACGAGAAATCATTTCCTGGGATAGCCTTGAAAGATCCTGCACCAAATAGGGAGGGGGTTACACAGAGGGGTCTGACTGTTTAATATTCCCTGGCCTTCATAACAAGAGGGATTGAGTATAGAAGCAAAGAGTTCTTCTGTAGCTGTACAGGGCCCTGGTGAGACCACACCTGGAGTACTGTGTGCAGTTCTGGTCTCCATATTTGAGGAAAGATATTCTGGTTATTGAGGGAGTGCAGCGTAGGATCACGAGGTCAATTCCTGGAATGGAGGGATTACCTTACACTGAAAGACTGAAACGACTGGGCTTGTATACCCTTGAGTTTAGAAGACTGAGAGGGGATCTGATTGAGACATATAATATTATGAAAGGATTGGACACTCTGGCAGCAGGAAACATGTTTCCGCTGATGGGTGAGTGCCGAACCAGAGGACACAGCTTAAAAATACGGGGTAGAACATTTTGGACAGAGCTGAGGAGACACTTCTTCACCCAGAGAGTGGTGGCTGTGTGGAATGCTCTGCCCCAGGGGTCAGTGGAGGCCCAGTCTCTGGATTCATTTAAGAAAGAGTTGGATGGAGCTCTCAAAGATAGTGGAATCAAGGGTTATGGTGATAAGGCAGGAACAGGATACTGATTAGGAATGATCAGCCATGATCATATTGAATGGCGGTGCAGGCTCGAAGGGCTGAATGGCCTACTCCTGAACCTATTGTCTATTGTCTATTGTCTATTTAACCCAGAGATTCCAGTTTCACATTTGGACACACTGCGAATGAGGATTGATTGTTTGAACCAGGTGTGAAGGGAGATGCTCCAGTGGAGGAAGGGGATACATCGGAACATGGGAGATGTACGCGAGCAGCAAGTCAAATGTAGGAAAGGAGTGAGATCCACAACTGACACACAACCAGGATGTGGACAAATATTGTCAGCGCAGAACCCACCGAGCTTGGGCTCAGGACAGGGTGAGCGGTCAGTTTGAGAGTGAGGGCTCAGGACAGAGTGAGCGGTCAGTTTGGGAGTGAGGGCTCAAGAGAGTAAACAAGAAAATAACTATCTGAAGAATATTTTTGAAAACCATAGGAGGTTTCTGGGATTGGTGTTGGAGTGATGGCTGTAATCTAAATGACTTCCTCCATGAAACCAACAGGTCCCCAGGAATGACAAAGTCCTTCCCTATCCAACAATCCCATGAGGAGTCGGAGTCTCTCATTTGGGACATTGGAGGCTGGGGAACAAGGTCCAATTTCCAAGTTTCAGCTAAATATGACGACTGCATTTAAATAGTGAGGGATGGGGGTGGGTGGTCTCAATGGTCAGTGAGACACTGCGGGATGGACATTGGTCAGTGAGGGGGTGGACACTGGTCAGTGAGGGGGGTGGACACTGATCAGTGAGATACTGGGGGTGGACACTGGACAGTGAGGGGGGTGGACACTGGCCAGTGAGATACTGGGGGTGGACACTGGACAGTGAGGGGGGTGGACACTGGCCAGTGAGATACAGCAGGGTGAACACTGGTCAGTGATAGGGTGGACACTGGTCAGTGAGATACTGGGGGTGGACACTGGTCAGTGACAGGGTGGACACTGGCCAGTGAGATACTGGGGGTGGACACTGGTCAATGATGGGGTGGTCACTGGCCAGTGAGATACTGGGAGTGGACATTGGTCAGAGAGGGTGTGGACACTGGTCAGTGAGATACTGGGGGTGGACACTGGTCAGTGACGGGATGAACAATGGTCAGTGAGATACTGGGGGTGGGCACTGGTCAGTGAGATACTGGGGGTGGACACTCGTCAGTGAGGGGGAACACTGGTCAGTGAGGAGGGGGACACTGGTCAGTGACAGGGTGCACTGGTCAGTGAGGAGGGGGACACTGGTCAGTGAGGAAGGGGACACTGGTCAGTGAGGGGGTAAACTGGTCAGTGAGGAGGGTGACACTGGTCAGAGGCTTTGGAGAGGGTGCAAAGAAGGTTTACCAGGATGCTGCCTGGACTGGAGGGCTTGCCTTATGAAGAAAGGTTGAATAAGCTCGGACGTTTCTCTCTGGAGAGAAGGAGGAAGAGAGGAGACCTGATCGAGGTGTACAAGGTAATGAGTGGCGTGGATAGAGTCAATAGCCAGAGACTTTTCCCAGGGCAGGACTGACTGGTACGAGGAGTCATAGTTTGAAGATATTAAAAGGAAGGTATAAAGGAGACATCAGAGGTAGGTTCTTTACACAGAGAGTAGTGAATGTATGGAATGCGTTGCCAGCGGTGGTGGTGGAAGCAGAGTCATTAGGGACATTTAAGCTGGACATGCAGATGGATAGCAGTGGGTTGAGGGGTGCAGAGGTTAAGTCTCGGCACAACATCATGGGCCTAAGGGCCTGTTCTATGCTGTACTTTTCTATGTTCTATGTTCTATAGATGCTGGTGGGATGGTAGGTGAGGACAAGGGGAACCCTATCACCATTGCATGAGAGAAAGGAAGGGGTAAGGCTGAGGTACGGGAGGTGGGTCAGACCTGGCTGAGGGTCCTGTCGACTACAGTGGCACAGAATCCCCTGCTGGGAAAAAAGGCGGACATTTCCGAGGGCCCACCATGGAATGTGTCATCATCAGACCAGATAACACAGAGAAAATGGGAGAATGGGATGGATTCCTCACAGGAAGCAGGGTGCAAGGATGTGTTGTCAAGGTAACTGTGGGAGTCGGTAGGTTGGTAGTGGATATTGGTGGCCAGCCTATCCCCAGAAATGAAAGCAGAGACATCGAGGAAAGGAAGGGAGGAGGCAGATATGGACCAGGTGAAGGTGACAGCGGGATGGAAATTGGAGGCGAAATTGATGAATCTTTCAAATTCCAGATGGGAACGGGAAGCAGCGCCGACAATGTCATTGATGCAGTGCACGGGAGGATGAGAGTAGGAAGGACAGGGACAGGATTTCAGGGTCACAGGAATGTGCTGGCAGACAGCAAAGTGGTTTGAAGTGTGTCTACTTCAACACCAGAGTATCCGAAATAAAGTAAGTGAGCTTTCAGCATGGACAGGTACCTGGGACTTCGATGTTGTGGCCATTTCGGAGACATGGATAGAGCAGGGTGAGGAATGGATGTTGCAGGTTCCAGGGTTTAGATCTTTTATTAAGAACAGGGAAGGCGGTAAATGAGAGGGAGGTGTGGCCTTGTTAGTCAAGGACCCGAGAACTCTGTGGGAAGCTAGGGAAGTGATTGCTGGGCCTCTTGCTGAGATATTTGTGTCATCGATAGTCACAGGTGAGTTGCCGGAAGACTGGAGGTTGGCTAACATGGTGCCACTGTTTAAGAAGGGTGGTAAGGACAAGCCAGGGAACTATAGACCAGTGAGCCTGACATCAGTGGTGGGCAAGTTGTTGGAGGCAATCCTGAGGGATAAGATGTACATGTATTTGGAAAGGCAAGGACTGATTAGGGATAGTCAACATGGTTTTGTGCATGGGAAATCATGTCTCACAAACTTGATTGAGTTTTTTGAAGAAGTAATAAAGAGGATTGATGAGGGCAGAGCAGTAGATGTGATCTATATGGACTTCAGTAAGGCGTTCGACAAGGTTCCCCATGGGAGACTGATTAGCAAGGTTAGATCTCATGGAATATAGGGAGAACTAGCCATTTGGATACAGAACTGGCTCAAAGGTAGAAGACAGAGGGTGGTGGTGGAGGGTTGTTTTTCAGACTGGAGGCCTGTGCCCAGTGAAGTCTCACAAGGATCGGTGCTGGGCCCTCTACTTTTTGTCATTTACGTAAATGATTTGGATGTGAGCATAAGAGGTACAGTTAGTAAGTTTGCAGATGACACCAAAATTGGAGGTGTAGTGGACAGCAAAGAGGGTTACCTCAGATTACAATGGGATCTGGACCAGATGGTCCAATGAGCTGAGAAGTGCCAGATGGAGTTTAATTCAGATAAATGCAAGATGCTGCATTTTGGAAAAACAAATCTTAGCAGGACTTATACAATATGAAGGGCTTTTGTCCAAAACGTCGATTTTACTGCTCCTCAGATGCTGCCTGAACTGCTGTGCTCTTCCAGCACCACTGATCCAGAACCTGGCTTCCAGCAGCTGCAGTCATTGTTGTTACCTTATACAATATACCGGCCACTGCAGCGGACAGCAGGAACGGACAACCGGAAGTGGCAGAGACAAACCACGATAAATGCCAGAGGAAACATCACAGAAACGCTTCACAGGAGGCTCCCAAGCACTGCGGATGTCACCTAGACAGGGGACGAAACGTTTACAACAAAAATTCCCAGCTCGGCGAACAGAACCACAACAACGAGCACCTGAGCTACAAATCTTCTCCCAAACTTTGAAGGACTTATACACTTAATGGTAAGGTCCTGGGGAGTGTTGCTGAACAAAGAGACCTTGGAGTGCAGGTTCATAGCTCCTTGAAAGTGGAGTCGCAGGTAGATAGGATAGTGAAGAAGGCGTTTGGTATGCTTTCCTTTATTGGTCACAGTATTGAGTACAGGAGTTGGGAGGTCATGTTGTGGCTGTACAGGACATTGGTTAGGCCACTGTTGGAATACTGCATGTAATTCTGGTCTCCTCCCTATTGGAAACATGTTGTGAAACTTGAAAGGGTTCAGAAAAGATTTACAAGGATGTTGCCAGGGTTGGAGGATCTGAGCTACAGGGAGAGGCTGAACAGGCTGGGACTGTTTTCCCTGGAGCGTCGGAGGCTGAGGGGTGACGTTATAGGGGTTTACAAAATTATGAGGGGCATGGATAGGATAAATAGACAAAGTCTTTTCCCTGGGGGTTGGGGAAGTCCAGAACTAGAGGGCATAAGTTTAGGATGAGAGGGGAAAGATACAAAAGAGACCTACGAGGCAATTTTTTCACACAGAGGGTGGTACATGTATGGAATGAGCTGCCAGAGAATGTGGTGGAGGTTGGTACAATTGCAACATTTAAGAGGCATTTGGATGGGTATATGAATAGGAAGGGTTTGGAGGGATATGGGCTGAGTGCTGGCAGGTGGGACTAGATTGGGTTGGGATATCTGGTCGGCATGGACGGGTTGGACCGAAGGGTCTGTTTCCATGCTGTACATCTCTATGACTCTATGATAGTATAACGGTGGCTGAGAGAACTTTTGCTGAAGACTTATCTACTGAGGTAGTGTGGGCTGAGGTTAGAAACAAAAGAGGAGAGGTCACACTCCTTGGAGTTTTTTTACAGGTGTCTGCAGAATTCCAGGGAGGTGGAAGAGCGGATTAGCAAAATTATTCTGGGTAGGAGTGAAAGAAACAAGTTGGTCATTATGGGGGACTTTAACTTCCCCAACATTGACTGGAAATGCTATAAGTCTAGTACATGAAATGGATCAGTTTGTGTCCAATGTCTACAGGAGGGTTTCCTGACACAGTATGTCAAAGGACGGACAAGAGGGGAGGCCACACTGGGTCTGGTGCTTGGTAATGAACCAGGCCAGGTGTTTGATTTAGTTGTAGGTGAGCACTTTGGGGAGAGTGACCATAATTCAGTTATGTTTAGTTTAGCGATGGAAATGGATAGGTACATGCCACAAGTCAAGGATTATCAATGGGGCAAGGGCAAGTATAATGTGATTAGGCAAGAATTAGGATGCACAGAATGGGGTAGCAAAATGCAGGGGATGCAGGCAATGGAAATGTGGAGCTGGTTTAAGGAACAGATATTGTGTGTCCTCGATAGGTATGTCCCTGTCAGGCGGGGAGGAAGTGATAAGGTAAGGGAACTGTGCATCTCTTGTTAAGCAGAAGAAGGAGGCTTATGTGTTGATGAGGTAAGATGGTACAGATGAGGTGATGGCGAGTTACAGATCAGCTCGGAAGGATTTAAAGAGAGAGTTAAGAGCAGCAAAGAGAGGACATGAGCAGTCTTTAGCAAATAGAATAAAGGAGAACCCTAAAGCTTTCTATAGGTATGTGAGGAATAAAAGGATGATTAGGGTAGGAATAGGGCCAGTCAAAGACAGAAGTGGGAAGTTGAGTGTGGATTCTGTGGAGATCGGAGAGTTGCTAAACGAACATTTCTCATCGGTTTTCACTCAGGAAAAGGAGAATATTGTAGAGGAGAAGAATGAGGTACAAGATATTAAACTAGAAAGGATCGAGGTTAGTTACGAAGAGGTGTTATCAATTCTAGAAGTGAAAGTATACAAGTCCCCTGGGCCTGATGGGATTTATCTGAGGATTCTCTGGGAAGCTAGGGAGGAGATAGCAGAGCCTTTGGCTTTGATATTTGAGTCGTCATTGTCTATAGGTTTAGTACCTGAGGACTGGAGGATTGCAAATGTTGTGCCCCTGATCCAGGTAATTATAGACCAGTGAGCCTTACTTCTGTTGTAGGAAAGGTTTTGGAAAGGATTATAAGAGATAAGATTTATAATCATCTAGCAAGCAACAATTTGATTTCAGATAGTCAACATGGTTTCATCAAGGGCAGGTTGTGTCTCACAAACCACTGAGTTTTTGAGAAGGTGACCAAGTATGTGGATGAGGGTAGGGCAGTTGACGTGATGTACATGGACCTCAGTAAAGCCTTTGATAAGGTTCCACATGGTAGGCTGTTGGAGAAAATGCAGAGGCATGGAATTGAGGGTGATTTAGCAGTTTGGATTCGAAACTGGCTTTCTGAAAGAAGGCAGCGAGTGGTGGTTGATGCAAAATATTCAGCCTGGAGTCCGGTTACTAGTAGTGTGCCACAAGGATCTGTTTTGGGACCACTACTGTGTGTCATTTTTATAAATGACTTAGACGCAGACGCAAGATGGGTTAGTAAATTTTCAGATGACACTAAAGTCAGTGGGGTAGTGGACAGTTTGGAAGAATGTTACAGGTTGTGGGGGACTTGGATAAACTGCAGAATTGGGCTGAGAGGTGGCAAATGGAGTTCAATGCAGCTAAATGCTAGGTGATGCTTTGGGAAGAATAATAGGAAGGCAGAGTACTGGATCAATGGAAAGATTCTTGGTAGTGTGGATGTGCAGAGGGATCATGGAGTCCATGTACACAGATCCCTGAAAGTTGCCACCCAGGTTGATAGTGCTGTTAAGAAGACATACGGTGTGTTAGGTTTTATTGGTAGAGGGATTGAGTTCCGGAGCCGTAATGTCATGCTGCAACTGTACAAAACGTTAGTGCGGCCTCACTTGGAACATTGTGTACAGTTCTGGTCACCCCATTACAGGAAGAATGTGAAAGCATTGGAAATGGTGCAGAAGAGATTTATCAGGATGTTGCCAGGTCTGGAGGGAAGGTCTTATGAGGAAAGGCTGAGGGACTTGGGTCTGTTCTCATTGGAGAGAAGAAGGCTAAGAGGGGATTTGATAGAGACATACAAGATAGTCAGAGGATTAGATAGGGTAGACAGTGAGAGTCTTTTTCCTAGGATGATGACGTCAGCCTGTACAAGGGGCATAGCTGCAAATTGAGGGGTGATAGATTTAAGACAGATGTTAGAGGCAGGTTCTTTCCTCAGAGAGTGGTAAGGGGGTGGAATGCCCTACCTGCCAATGTAGTTACCTAAGACACATTAGGGACATTTAGACAGTCCTTGGATAAGCACATGGATGATGATGGGATAGTGTAGGGGGACGAGCTGAGAATAGTTCACAGGTCAGCACAACATCGAGGGCCGAAGGGCCTGTTCTGCGCTGTATTGTTCTGTGTACCGGAGAAAAAGTTATGGGGAGACACCCAGGTCAGATTGGAACAAGGAATGTTTCACAAAGAGCAGCGTGGTAGAGAGCTGCAGGGCAGACAGGAAACAAAGAGTAGGAACCGATGGGTCATTTTTCACATTGGCATCAAAAACAGGAATGCAGCTTATTGTCTGAATAGTAATAGATTGGGTAAAGGGGACCTGGGTGTCTGTAAACACCAGGCACTGAAGGTAAGTGTACAGGTGCAGCAAGGGGTAAGGAGTTTACCTTTAGAGTAAGAGGATTTGTATACAGCAGCAGGAAGGGTTTGTTGTTATTGTCCAAGGCCTTGCTGAGACCATACCTGGAGCATTGTGTGCAGGCTCAGTCTCCTTGTGTGAGAAAGGACGTTCTAACCATGGAGGGAGCGCAGCAAGGTGTACCAGACCAACTCCTGGCTTAGATGGATTGATGTATGAAAAGGCACTGGATTAGCTCAGAGTGGAGTTGAGAAGAATGAGGGAGCAATCTTATAGAAACAAGAATAGACAGAGTAAACGCAGGAAAGGCATTCATGATGACGAGGGAGTCGAGAACCAGGGTCACAGGTTAAGGATTTGGGGTCGGCCATTTCAGACTGAGATGAGAAGAAATGTTCACACACAGATGGTGGGGAACCTGTGGAACTCTCTACCACAGACAGAGATTGAAGTCAAAACGTTGAATATTTTCAAGAAGAATTAAACATAGTCACCAGGGCTAAAGGGATCAAAGAGCGCGGGGAGGGGTGGAAGCAGTTACAGGGGACTGACTTCGATGATCATGTTGAAGTGTGCAGCAGAACTGAAGGGCTGAATGGCCTTCTCCCATTTCGATGTTTCTATGTAACAGATTATCCAAATGATCAGTTGATTTCCCTGTAAGTTTACTCGGGACACTAATACTACCCACTGCTTGGAAAGTTTTTGCTGAGCCACTTTCTGATACATCTTGGGATTTTGTCTTGGACTGCAGGCACAGTGTGATTGATCTTTCCAGAAGGAGGGAAAACACGAGTTAAAACCACATCCCCTGGTGGGTGTAAGGTGAAGGTGTGCTGTGAAGGTCAGAGTTAGCTTTGGTTTAGTTATTTCGTGTCACTCACATTTTACAATAAAATACAGGGAGAAACTTCAACTGTCTCCACCATCCGGCACCATCTTGAATCGTTTAAGAATAAAAAGGATCAAATATATAATTGAGAGTCCTGAGCCAGCTCACCAAAGAGATTTATAAAATCATGGGGGTGTAGATAGGGTTAAATGGTAGGTGTCTTTTCCCTGGTACAAAGGATTTCAAGACTATAGGCTAGGGGGCACATGTTTAAAGCGAGATTTAAAAAAGACATGGGTGGGAGGGATCCAAGATGGCGGTGATCTAGGAAGATCGTGTTTAGAGCTCCCCACCATATCACAAGCGGGACAAAGCCCTAGCCTGGACCAACACGATATCCTGGGATTCTGGAAAAGTTGTGCAGTCCCAGGAAACTGTCAGACAGCAAGTTACCTGGGTTTTCGTCGTTCAGGGATGCCGAAGAAGAGAGGAGGAGCATCTGAGGCCGGGCCCATGACACAGCCTGCAGGATCCTTGGACTCGATTACCTACCAGGCCCCGGTGAAGGAACTCACAAAATCTCGCAAGATGTTGGGTAAGCAGATCAAGGAGAGGCTGGTCCTGACCTTTCTCATGCTGCAGAAGCATGAACAGCAGCTGGCAGCCGTGGAAAAGAGGACAGATGAGGTTGAACACAGAGTCACAGTGGTGGAAGCTGATAACAGTTCCTCCAAGGATAGGATCCAAGCCCTGGAGATGCAGGGACATAATTTGCTTGACCAAGTTGATGACCTCGAGAATAGAGGCAGGAGAAAAAATATTTGGATCGTCGGTCTGTCAGAGGATAAGGAAGGTGAGAGGCCGGTGGAATGTATTGAGGACTTCCTTAACTTGGAGATTGGAATGAGAGGCTTGAAAATTGAGAGGGCTCACCAGGTCACAGTGCAGAGGTCATGTCTTGGTCAACATCCTTGTCCTCTCCTGGTATGGTGTCATTATTATAGAGAAAAGGAGAGGATCCTGGAAGCATCCAGAATTTATGGCAAGGATCCAAAGGCCCTAATGTACGAGGGCTTTAAGATCATGTTCTTCCAGGACTTCGCAGTGGCGGTGATCCAGAAAAGAAAGTCCTGTGACGGTGTCAAGAGAAAACTGAGGGAGCTCGGGATCCGGGACTCTCTGAGGTATCCAGCGGTGCTTCAGATTATCTTAGATGGATCCGTACGTCTCTTTGACACGTCGGAGAAGGCAAGAGACTTTGTGGACAAATTAACTTAATCCGGACATTTTAGTCTGTACAAACAGCAGTGTTGGTTAGGTTCGCCTTGGCTTTTCTTTAAAAAAAAACAGTAAGTGCAGTCAGGGCTTTCTTTTCATAGTTTTTTTATCGGTGATAATCTGGTTTAAACTATCTTCAGTGGTGGTTGAGATGTGTATTTTCAGTCTCAAAGTTAAGTTATATCAAAGGATGGGTGGGGTATTTACCCCCGTTTTTTAAAATTTCTTTATTCATATTGCAATTCCATGGTGTATTTTCTTTCTTTGCTGCTTGTCTTTGCGATGTGGCTCTAGCTTGGGGGAGGGAAAATGGTTGGTGTGGCTAGATGCCTATCTCAGGGCAGTTTATACCCGGTTCAGGAATTTAAACATCTGGGTTGTGGACTTGGCAGCGGGATGGGGAATTGGGTTTTGGGATGGGGAGTTGTCCCCTTTGGGCAAAGGGTGGGTCCCCCTATTCAGTGCCGTTGGTGCTTTATATGTTGGCTTCTTTTTTTGGTTTTTGTTGTATATAATCTTTGATAATTTTGTAGGTTTGTTAACTGTAGTGGTTTTAGTTTCTGTAGTTTTTATGTTTGATGGATCATATGACAGTAAGGCTCGGCAATTTGCGTTTCGAGTTCCTCCTCTCTGGAATTTCAATGCTACTGCAGAAGGTTCTGGCTAGTGACTTGATTAAATGGTGTACCTGGAACATCAAGGGGAGTCACTCGCCAATTAAGAGGAGGAAGGTACTTCGTGTGTGTGTGTGTGTGTGTGTGTGTGTGCATGGAGTTAGGGTTGGTGGATGTCTGGAGGCACCTCCACCCTACAGGCCGGGATTTTACATTTTTTTCCAATCCACACAGATGTCACACCAGGATTGATTGCTTTCCTGATTCCCGTGGCAACTCTGGACTTGGTGGCATCTTGTATTACCATCTCTGATCACGCTCCAGTATACCTGATGGTTAAGATGAAGGATGTTACAGTGAATTTGTGGCACTGGCGAATGAATCTCTTTATCCTCCAGGATAGTAAGTTTGTGGAGGATTTCTCTAGGGAATTTTGGGCGTTTTGAGACATTAATTCAGGCTCGGTTAGTGGGTGGTCTCAGGAAAGGTCTTGAGGGTGAATATCAATTCCCATTTAAGTGGTCACAGGGGTGGGGGTGGGGGGTTATATATTTGGGCATATTCATTACTTCAGTTCTTGATCGATTGTTTAAAGCTAACTTTGTTCAATTATCTGACAAAATAAAGAAGACCTTCAAAGATGGGAGGAGCTTCGTCTCATGGTTGGGTCGGATAGCGCTTATTAAGATGAATATTCTCCCCCATTTGTTATACCCTATACAGGTGCTCCCCCTGATGTTCAATAAGTAAATATTCAGGAGACTGAACAGCTGGTTCAGCTCTTTTATTTGGCATCATAAGCAGCACCTCATTAAATTAGCTAAAGTGCAATTGCCTCACAGACTGGAGGGAGTGGACCTTCTGGACATTAAAAGCTACCAACTAAGCTCACTTTTATCCTACGTAGTAATTGGGCCTGTGGTTAGATATCGAAGCCTCTCAGGCAGGGTACCCCTTTACTAGATTACTGTTTTTGGACAAAATGAGGACAGTTAGGGAATATTGCCATAACCCAATAGCCATCAATACTGTTAAAGCATGGAGGGCAATTTGCCAGAGGGAAGGCAATATTGGCAAAACATCTTCTCTTAAACCTAGAGTAGATATGCTTGGCTTTCGACCGGGAATGATAGTTTCAGGATTCAAAACATTGGGCAGCTAGGGGTGTGTCTTGCATGGGTGTTTTATTTGAGAGAGACACAATGATGTCCTTTGATCAGTTAACACGGAAATACAAGCTATCTAACAGAGGCCTCTTTTCTTTATTTCAAGTTAGGGATTTTATTTTTAAAAAATTATACTTTTGACTGATCCCTACAAGTCCGACATAGAGGTGGGGGGGCGGCGTTGGTGGTGCTCAGTGTACTCTCTGACAGCGCTTTATATCATCATGTGGGAGGGGGGGCAGCCCCTCAGATGAGTTTGATCGATTCTGCACGGTGTGGGAGAGAGAACGCGAGGCGTTGAGGTCTCCTCAGATATTTGGGAAAATGCAAGATCGATATCAATTTGCAATAGGACCCATGCTTTACAGTTTAAGATTCACCACAGGGTCCACTTTGCTCTGGACAATTTGTCAAAATTTAAACCAGGGGCATCTTCAACATGTAAAAAGTGAGGACTGCAGATGCTGGAGATCAGAGCTGAAAATGTGTTGCTGGTTAAAGCACAGCAGGTCAGGCAGCATCCAAGGAACAGGAAATTCGACGTTTCGGGCCAGAGTCCTTCATCGGGAATCCCAAGTGCAAGGTCTGTACGGGCACTCTTACCCATTGTTTCTGGTCCTGTGGTAGGCTTTAAACATCCTGGAGTGCTGTGACAGGTGCAAAGGAGGGGATTTTGGGTGTAAGGGTGGAGGAGGACCCAATCTGCCCAGTGTGTTCCCTGTAGATGCTCATAAAAACTTTTCAACATCCTGAAAGAATATCTTGTTAGGTTGGGCATCTGAAAATCGCCTGGGCCTGTCAGGTTGGCAGAAGATTGTTATGGAGGATATCCCCTTGCATTTTCTCACAAGTATGGTACACCACAAAACGGAGAATCTCTAAGACATGGCAGCTCTTTCTGGAATACCCGGACCCAGGTTTATCTGCCACACTAATCAGGGTTTTAGACAGCCGTAATGATTGTGCTTTGAGTGCAGTACCATGTGGGGAGGGGAAAGACTGCAAATGTATGAACTTGCTATTTGAGAGCGAGTGTTTTGTTTGGCTGAGCTGTATTATTATTATTCATTAATTTCTTATTAGTTATTATTCAGTTAAGTAGTTTGGGTTTTTTTAAAAAGTTCTTTTGTACAGGAGAATGGTTTGAGTTGTTACTTTTTTGGTGTTCTTTGTAATATTAAAAAAATTTTTCAACAAATACAATTAAATTATATTTTGAAGAGACATGAGGGACATTTTTTGACAAAGTGGTTTGCATGTGGCATTAACTTCCTGAGGGATTGATGGGTGATATCCAAATGTCTTTTAAACAGTGTAATTGCGTACATTCATGAATAGGAAAGGTTTGGAGGGGATATTGGACAAGAACAGACAGGGGTGGACTAGCTTAGTTTGGGATGATGATCTGTGTGGATCAGTCAGACTGCAGTGTCTGTTTCCACGCTGTGACTGACTTCTACATACAGCTAGGACAGGTCAATGTGTTATACTCATTGGAAGGAAAGCCACAGTTGGACTGAAACAAGACAAAAGCCTTTCAGCAGATTTGAAATCAGCCATTCCCCTCCCACTAACACTTCTGATTGTAGCCTTACATTGGCTGATATGTCCCATCATGGGAGTGGGAGACTGACTCATACGAGCTTTTCTTGCTTTGTTATTTCTAATCTGTGTTATAAAAAAACTCATTCAATACAAGCAAGCTTGGTTTAAATGTTAAAGCCTTGTTGCCGGGGGGGGGGGGGTGAAAACAGGGTAGAGATCCTTTGGCTTATTCCAAGGTGGGTGGATAAAGTGATGTATTTGGGATTTTATCTGGAACAGGAAACAATGTATCACCTCATTCATTATTTCCCTCCTGTGTGTTAGAGGCATCAACCCACAACAAGAAACTATAGCTCCCCTTGGCAGAATATTACAGTGGAGTTAAACCTCCCTTCCCACCTCACCACAAGCATAAACTCCTCCTGTCCACCATCCCCTAAAACCAAGGTCAGAATCTCAAACTGAATGTAAAGAAAAAAAAAGAGATTGGCACAAGGATGACATTTGGTCAGTTAATCATTTTTAATTGACATTTAGCAGAAAAGGGTCAGTAAAAGCTTTAAAACATCTCACTGTCTGGAGACAGTTTCCCAGCATTCTTAAAAAATCATTTCATTTTGATGATCGCTTCTGTCCACATTTGGTAAAGGCACCATGGTAGAGGGCAGTCAGACAGGCCAGTGCTGTTACGTACTCCAGAAAGTCCACCTCCCCATCACCACTGCAGTCCACAAAGTCCAGGAATTTCTGTTCGCATTCTTTATCTTTCTGTTGGATCAGAGAAGTTGGAGGTTTTAAAAATATAGGCAGCTCAAACTCTTAGTTTGTCACTAAGAGAGCAAGTAGCTGGGCAGGGTGGGGAAGAAGTGGGTTTGACGTTGGGAAGGTTGGGGCACAGGCAGGGAGAGGGGGTGGTGAAGCAGCAAAACGGAAGCTGACAACCCCCCACCCCCCCCAACTCCCACCACCCCCCCCGCCCCACCCTCCCCACCCCAACCCTCACTTCAAGCATTAGAGATAAAAAGGAAAAAACTCTGGAGAAATTCAAAATCTGGCAACATTTCCAGAGAGAACCCAAGCAAACAACTTAGAAAATAAAATGAAAAACCTTTAGTGTTTCTCTCCAGAGTCACCACCAGACCTGCAGAGTTTCTCCAGCACTTTATTAAAACAGTTCAAAGTATAGAAGATGGAGAGCTCCTTAAATTTTTAACTAACCCAGCAGATTTTTAAAAACCAGTTCATATCATCAACCATTTCAACTTCTCACTCAAAGTCAGTCAATTGTTGGTTAAAATAACAGATTGCCAGAAAATAGATTTCAAACATTTACCGGGACAAAACGTGGTAGCTGGGTTTTGACCAGATTTGTCAATTCATCTCTGGAGAGTGTACTGCTGTTACTATCCGTTCCTGCATGTTCATGGAAGGTTTTAATCAGCAACTCCATGCACTTTTCCAGGTCAGTACGGGCAGGACCAGACATGATAGCAACAGATCAATCAAGTTTATCGGCTAAAGGAGAAACACAAAGTTCAGAGGTAAAGACCCACCATTAGAGCACTGACCATACAATCACCGATACAGGCTGCACCAACTTCTGTTCACTTTAACTATAAACTGAACAGATCTCTCAAACTGAACACAGCGAGTAGGAAACAGCTTACCCACAGCTGGCAATCCGAGGCACCAGAGCATTGTACAAACTGAGCTGGAGAGAATGCCCATTTGAGGGACCCCGGTAACATCGAGTGGATCAATTTGTTACTGTTGTTCCACAGAGACTCTATACAAGAGCACTTCTCCCTCTCACTGTGGGATTACTCCCTGCACACAGTTCACCAACATTCTGACCACCACAGAACACATTCCATTCTAGGTCAAATATCCAATTCCAAGTGGAATGTTACTAACTGTCCACATCAGGAATGTTTCCATCAGGAAACTGCAGCTTTTGAGAAAGGTCCAATGACTCCAGGCCAGAGAGCTCAAGACTTTTGGACCATCTTATAAAAAGGAAGGAAAGTGATTAAGCAACAAAACACACAAACCCATCAGCATCTTTCACTGGAAGAAAAAGAAAAATTTGACATTTAGCAAAGGAATGAGTATACGACAATCAGGAGGTTCTAAAAATTGCAGCTGACTTAATTAAAATACAGCAAACCCACATTCCAGTAAAACAAATATCAAAGTTGCAAAAACAACAGCAACATTCAGAAATATTCAATTGATAAAAGCAATTATTTTCCAGACTTCTTAAAAAGTTTAATAAAACTTAAACCATTCCCCTTCAGATAAAACCTTCAACATTTGATTTGACAAGCTTCCCTCAGACTCAGACTACCAGCACTGCTCTCTGTCTTACCACAATCTGCAGATTCCTACAAACTACAAACTACAAACACAACTTTTATAAAGTAGTTAGCAGCACCACACCCAGCTCAATGATTTCATGCATCTTTCCCCAATCAAAACCCAACAAATGGAGGCATTGCCCTGATCCAGAATCCTATTGGTTGTTGCGAGAGCAGGGTGCAGTTCCCTTTGTTCCAGCCCCATTGGACCTTCCCAAACACGAAATGTTTGTGGAATGAATCATTTCTTCAAGGGATTACAGACAATACATTTCTCAATCATCTCCAAACTACAACACCCAACTAAGTCAATCTCTCACTGTTTTTTTTGTTAGTGACTTACACAAGAACGCATTCCAGTTTGCTCATTTAAAAAAGATTGTTCAGGGGTGTAGATATTGCTAACTGAGTCCAGTCATAGAGTCATAGAGATGTACAGAACGGAAACAGACCCTGCGGTCCAACCTGTCCATGCTGACCAGATATCCCAACCCAATCTAGTCCCACCTGCCAGCACCCGGCCCATATCCCTCCAAACCCTTCCTATTCATATACCCATCCAAATGCCTCTTAAATGTTGCAATTGTACCAGCCTCCACCAAGTCAGTCCCTAGTTGCCCCATGAGAAGGTGGGGGGAGCTGCCTTCTTGAACCGCTGCAGTCCACCTGCTGTGGGTTGACCCACAATGCCCTTTGGGAGGGAATTCCAGGATATTGACCCAATGACAGTGAAGGAACAGCGATATATTTCCAAGTCAGGGTGGTGAGTGGTTTAGAGGGGAACTTGCAGTGGTCTTAAAATCATAAAGTTACAGTGCAGAAAGAGGCCCTGTGGCCCTTCTATTCACACTCATCATTAACCTTCCATCTGCTGCAATCCCATTTTCTAGCATTGAGCCCATCGCCTTCTCCACAGCAGCTCAGAACTCCATCGGAATGGTTGTTCAGTGCCTTGAGAGTTCCAATCTCTCCCACTCTCACAGGCAGGGAGTTCCAGATTCTCACCACTCTCTGAGTGAAAAGATGTTTCCTCAAATCTCGTCTCAACCTCCCTGCCTTGATGAATTTTGTGACACCAGCTCTTCTTTTTTACATATGGCTCCCTCCCCTCCCACCCACCCCCCATTCCACATCTTGCCTGAAGATGCTACAGCTCCCAGTCTTGCCCCTCCCTCGACCATGTCTCCATAACAGTCACCATATCACATCCCCTCAAATTAACGAATGCCTTGAACTACCCTCCGTTAATCGGCTGACATCTTGGATCCAGCCTTACCCTGGTTCTGTCCATTTATGCCTTAATCTGATGATTCTCACTCTGCCTGCCACACTGGCCTGAGATTGTTTTTCTGAACATGTTTGGGTATCAGACTGTTGCTATACCAGACTTCTGTATCACAATCTCAGCCAATTTTGTTTAAACCCTCACCAACATCACTCCCTCCCCCATCCCCAGACCATTCAGCTTCTCCCAAGGACACTGCTCCTGGACGGATCCCATCAGAAGCAATCCCGACGATTGAGGAATTGAAAGCCCTCCCTCCTTATATTCATCCATTCCATCCGCCTTTTCCTATACCCACTGACACATTGCACCAGCAGGAATCCAGAGATTACAATGCTTGATATTTTAAAATTGCTACGTCGCTCCCAAAGTTCTTGTTGCAGCACCTCAGCCCAGTTTTTCCCAATGTTATTGGTCCCAGTGTGAACCATGACCTCTGACAGTTGGCCCTTAGTGTTCAGGGGGTCCTGCTCTGACCCTGCCCCCACAGAGGGGGTAACACCGTCCAACTGTGCCCGTCACAATTCAATATCTGGTAATATTCACTGACTTCCAACACAGAGAGATTGATCTTGAGTAAAGTGTACTCTGGGGTTTTCCTGACCACAGGCCTGTCTCCCTCTGACCAACACTCACCCATTTCCTCTGTGACTGCACTGTGAGATGCCGGTGTTGGACTGGGGTGTACACAGTTAAAAATCACACAGCACCAGGCTATAGTCCAACAGGTTTAATTGGAAGCACTAGCTTTCGGAAACACCTGATGAAGGAGCGTCGCTTCAAAAGCTAGTGCTTCCAATTAAACCTGTTGGACTATAGCCTGGTGCTGTGTGATTTTTAACTTCCTTAAAAGGTGCAGAGCACCAGATCTAAATACATGCTCTCCACGTAACTCCACTCCCCCACCCCCACACCCACACCCACACCCACACCCCCACCCCCACACCCACACCCACACACACACACCACACACCCACACACACATCCACACACACACACACACACACACACCCACACACACACACACACCCACACACACACCCACACACACATCCACACACACACATATCCACTCACACACCCACCCACCCACACACACACCCACACACGCACACCCACACATCCACCCACACACACACACACACACACACACACCCACACACACATCCACACACACCCACACATACCCAGACACACACACATCCACACACCCACACACCCACACACACATCCACACACACCCACATACTCACGCACACCCACAGACACATCCACACACACCCACACACACACAGACACCTCCCACACACACACCCACACACACACATCCACACATGCTCACACACACACAGACACACACGCTCACACACACACAGACACACACACACACATCCACACACACTCACACATACCCAGACACACACACACCCCACACACACACCCACACACACCCACACATACACACACTCACACACACCACACACCCACACACACATCCACACACACACCCCACACACACACACACCCACACACACATCCACACACACCACACACACACACCCACACCCCACACCCACACGCACATATCCACACATACACACCCACATCCAGACACACACAAATCCACACACATCTACACACACAGACACACACACCCACACACACACATCCACACACATACACACACACACACACATCCACACACAGACACACACACACACACATCCACACACACACCCCACACACACACACACCCACACACACATCCACACACACCACACACACACACCCACACCCCACACCCACACGCACATATCCACACATACACACCCACATCCAGACACACACAAATCCACACACATCTACACACACAGACACACACACCCACACACACACATCCACACACATACACACACACACATCCACACACAGACACACACACACACACACACATCCACACATATACATCCACACACACACACGCACCCATCCACATACACCCACACACACACCCACACATCCACACACACACCCATCCACATATACCCACACACATACACAATCACACACACACATCCACCCACACACACATCCACACACACTCCTCACACACATACCCACACACACTCCCACACACACAGACCCACACACACCCACGAACACACACATCCACACACACCCACACCCCTCCCCACACACACACCCATCCACACACAACCACACACACACATCTACACACACACATCCACACACACACACACACCCACATCCACACACACGCACACACATATCCACACACACCTACACACACACCCACACATCCGCAAACACCCACACACACACAGACCTACACCCACACACACCCACACACACTACGCACACTCATATGCACACCCACATGCACATGCACACGCACACCCACACGCACACCCATACGCACACTCACACACACCCAAACGCCCACACGCATACACTCATACACATTCACTCACACACACACACACACACACCCACATACAGACACACACATAGACATGGTCTTACACGCAGACACACACAGACACACTCTCTCACAGACACACACAGACACATTCTCTCTCTCACACTGACATACTCTCTCACAGACACACTCTCTCTCTCACACACAGACAACCTCTCTCTCTCTCACCACACACACACACACACTCTCACACTGATACACACACAGACACTCTCTCACAAACACACACAGACACACTCACACAGCCACACTCACTCACAAAGATACACACAGTCACATTCTCTCTCACACACATAGACACTCTCACACACAGAGTCACACTGTCTCACACAGACACACACTCTCACCCACACACGCACTCTCTCACACACACAGACACACTCTCACACACACACAGACAGACACACTCTCTCTCACACACACAGACACAGATACACACACACTCTCACAGACACTCTCTCATACAGACACTTTCTCACACACACACTCACTCTCTCTCACACACACACAGACACATTCTCTCACTCACACACACTCTCTCACACAGACACACTTTTCTCACACAGACATACACACAGATACATTCTCTCACACAGACACACACACTCACACACAGACAGAGGCACTCCCTCACACAGAAACACACACAGACAACTCTCACACACACAGAAAGACACACACAGACACACTCTCTCACACACAGACACAGAAACAGACACACACACACAGTCACACTCTCACACACGCAGACACACACAGACACACTCTCTCACACAGACACACACAGACACACTCTCTCACACAAACTCTCTCTCACACACACACACTCTCTCACACAGACACACTCTCTCACACAGACACACACATAGATACATTCTCTCACACAGACACACACACGCACAGACAGAGGCACTCCCTCACACAGATACACACAGTCACACTCACACAGACACACTCTCTCACACACAGTCACACTCACACAGATACACACAGACATACACACACACAGACACTCTCACACACAGACACACTCTCTCACACACAACACACAGACACAGATACACTCTCTCACAACACACAGACACAGACACACAGAGACACACTCTCTCATAGACACACTCTCTCTCACACACACACACAGACACACTCTCTCTCTCACACACACACACACACGCTCTCTCTCACACACACTCTCTCACACAGACACATACACAGACACACTCTCTGACAAACACAGACACACTTTCTCACACAGACACACACACAGATATATTCTCTCACACAGACACACACACTCTCACACACAGAGACAGACATACCCTCTCTCACAGACACACACAGGGACACACTCTCTCACACAGACACACACACAGACACACTCTCACTCTCTCACACACACTGATACACTCTTACACACAGACATGCTCTCTCTCACACACAGACACTCTCTCACACACACAGAAAGAAGAACACACACAGACACACATTCACACACACAAAAGGACACACACAGACACACTCTCTCACACTACACAGACACACTCACTCACACAGATACATACAGTCACACTCTCTCCACACACACACACACACACACACACACACTCACACACACAGAAAGATGCACACAGACACACTCTCTCTTTCACACACACACAGAAATAGACACACACACACATCCACACACAGTCACACTCTCTCACACACGCAGACACACACAGACACACTCTCTCACACAGACACACTCTCTCACACACAGTCACTCTCTCTCACACACACACAGACACACTCTCTCTCTCACACACACACTCTCACACACACAGTCCCACACAGAGTCACACTCACACAGATACACACAGACACACTCTCTCACACGCACACAAACACACACAGACACACACTCTCTCTCACACACACAGACACACACACAGACACACTCTCACACACTCTCATACGCATAAGCGCGCTCTCTCTCACATACAGACACATTTTCTCACACACACACACAGAAAGACACACAGACACACTCTCACACTCACACAGACACACTCTCTCACACACACACGCTCTCATACAAGCGGAAAAATACAGACACACTCTCACACAGACGCACTCTCTCTCACACACACAAACACACACAGACGCACCCTCACTCTCTCTCACACACACAGACACACTCTCACACACAGACACACTCTCACACACAGACACACACATAAGTACGCTCTCTCTCACATACAGACACATTCTCTCACACACACACAGAAAGACACACAGACACCCTCTCACACACACACAGACACACTCTCTCACACTCACACAGACACACTCTCTCACACACACACACACAGATACACTCTCTCATACACACAAACACACTCTCTCACACAGACGCACACACACAGACACACTCTCTCACACAGACACACACAGACACATTCACACACACTCTCTCACACACACACACAGACGCACTCTCTCTCTCTCACACACACACACAGACACAGACACACACAGACACTCTCACACACACACAGACACACACATAGACACACTCTCTCACAGACACACACACTCATTCTCTCTCACACACACAGACACACCTTCTCACATAGACACATACACAGATACATTCTCTCAGACACATACACACGCACTCTCTCTCACACAGACACACAGATACACTCTCTCACACAGACACACACAGTCACACTCTCACACACAGACACACTCTCACATACACACACACTCTTTCTCACACACACTGTCACACTCTCTCACACAGACACACACATAGACAGACACACACACAGACAGACACACACACAGACATTCTCTCTCTCTCACAAACACTCTCTCTCACACACACACACACAAAGACACACTCACACGCACACACAGGCACACCCTCTCACACAGACACACACACACTCTCTCTCTCTCACACACACATAGACACACTCTCTCACATACATACACAGACACACACAGACATACTCTCTCACACACAGACTCACAGACACTCTCACACATAGACACAGACACACTCTCTTACACAGACTCAAATACAGAGACACAGTAACAGCATCAAGGAAATATTGCTCTTCTCATTCACCTGTAAACATTGAATCCCTACAGTGTGGAGAAAGGCCATTCTGCCTATTGAGTCTGCACTCACCCTCAAAGAGCATTCAATTCAGGCCCAGCCCCACAACCTCACATTCTCCATGGCTAATCCACCTAACCTGCACATCCCTGGACATTATCGGCAATTTAGCATGGCTAGTCTCCCTAACCGGCACATCTTTGGATTGTGGGAGGAAACCAGAGCACCCGGAGGAAACCCACGCAGACACAGGGAAAATGTGCAAACTCCACACAGACAGTCGCCCGAGGGTGGAAGCGAACCTGGGACCCTGGTGCTGTGAGGTGTTAACTGTCCTGTTTTTCTTTGTACTGATACCTCCTTGACTCTGATCTTGAGTGTTCCCACCATTTTCTCTTTATTTAAGATATTGATCCTGTCTGTTCAAGGCAAGTGATGACCTGCAGCCAGTGGATGTAGCAGCTTCATCACTAACATTCCTGACAGGGAACTGGCTGGCAAGGGGCACCTCACAATATTCCATCTTCACTGTACAGCCTCAGGCAATTCAACCCAAAGCCTGGGAATGTTTGGAGGGGGCGGAGCCAGCATTGGCAATCCTGCTGCCATTTCACCCCCTCCACCAAGCCCCGCCCCCTCCACCAAGCCTGCTTTCAGCATATAGACCACTGTTACTGCCAGACTGTTGGGTGATGGATGGTATGGATCTGTCCGAACATGCCAAATGCCATTGGACTTTCGTAAATACTTGAACTCCGTGCTGGGAAATGACCTCCCATTGTCCGTGAACAATATTTCCGGGAGACCTCTATCACCAACAACACTCTCAGCTTCTCAATCATCATCCCTGAATTTGCTGAGTGAACTCTATGCATGACCAATCACTGAGTGGGCACCCACAGTGACCAGGAACATTGAGCCTATCAAAGGCCAGTACAGTCATCATGTGACCGGGTCCGGGGTTTACCCAGCCATTCCCATGAATGTGGGGGCAGTGCCAGCTGTAATTTCTGTCCTTGTTGGCACTCTCTGCACTGCTCTGCCAACATGGCTACGTCTGCATCCAACCCTGGCCACCATAGAACACAGAACGTTACAGCACTGTACAGGCCCTTCGGCCATCGATGTTGCACCGGCCTGTGAAATTAATCTGATGCCCATCTAACCTACACTGTTCCATTATTATCCATATGTATGTCCAATGCCCATTTAAATGCCTTTAACGTCGGTGAGTCTAATTCTGTCTCAGGCAGGCCTTTCCACGCCCCTACTACTCTCTGAGGAAAGAAACTACCCAGATATGTATCCTAAATCTATCACCCCTCAATATAAAGCTATGTCCCCTCGTGCTCGCCATCACCACCCGAGGAAAAAGGCTCTCCCTGTCCACCCGATCTAACCCCCTGATTATCTTATATGTCTCTATTTAGTCACCTCTCAACCTTCTTCTCTCCAACAAAACCAGCCTCAGTTCCCTCAGCCTTTCCTCATAAGACCTTCCCTCCATACCAGGCAACATCCCAGTAAAACTCCTCTGAACCCTTTCCAAAGCATCCACATCCTTCCTATAATGCGGTGACCAGAACTGTACACAATACTCCAAGTGTGGCCTTACCAGTGTCTTGTACAGCTGAAGCATGACCTCATGGCTCCGAAACTCAATCCCCCTACCGATAAACGCCAACACACCACATGCCTTTTTAACAACCCGATCAACCTGGGTGGCAACTTTCAGGGATTTATGCACCTGGACAGAGATTTCTCTGTTCATCTATACGGCCAAGAATTTTACCATTAACCCAGTACTCTGCATTCCTGTTACTGCTTCTGAAGTGAACTACCTCACTTTTCTGCATTAAACTCCAGTTGCCACTTCTCAGCCCAGCTCTGCATCTTATCTAAGTCCCTCTGTAACCCACAACATCCTTTGGCACTATCCACAACTCTGCCTACCTTAGTGTCATCCGCAAATTGACTAACCCATCCTTCTACACCCATGTCCAGATCATTTATAAAAACAACAAACAGCAGTGGCCCCAAAACAGATCCTTGCGGCACACCATTGGTAACTGAGCTCCAGGATGAACACTTCCATCAACCACCACCCTCTATCTTCTTTCAGCTCGCCAATTTCTGATCCAAACCGCTAAATCACTTTCAATCCCAAAACTCCTTATTTTGTAAAATAGCCAACCATGTGGAACCTTATCAAACACCTTACTGAAATCTATATACACCACATCAACCTTTTTACCTTCACCCACCTGTTTTGTCACCTTCTCGAAGAACTCAATAAGGTTAGTGAGGCACGACCTACCCTTCACAAAACCGTGTTGGCTATCCCTGATCAAATTATTCCTTTCCAGATGATTATAAATCCTATCTCTTATAACCTTTTCCAACAACTGAAGTATGGCTCACTGTCCTATAATTACCAGGATTGACCCGACTCCCCTTCTTGAACAAGGGAACAACATTTGCTATCCTCCAGTCTTCTGGTAGTACTCCTGTTGACAATGATGACATAAAGATCAAAGCCAAAGGCTCTGCAATCTCCTCCCTAACTCCCAGAGAGTCTGAGGATAAATCCCATCCAGCCCAGGGGTCTTATCTATTTTCAGATCTGCCAAAATTGCTAAAGCCTCCCCTCTGTGAACCTCAATCCCATCTACTCCTGAAGCCTGTATCTCTGTATTCTCACTAACATTGCTCTTTTCCAAAGTGAATACTGACAAAAAGTATTTATCAAGCATTTCCCTTGTGTCCTCAGATTCCACACACAACTTTTCACCACTATCTTTGATACCCTAATTGCTGGTGCCCTCTCATGACCTTGTAAACCTATCCCTGACCTCACTATCCTCAACCCCCATACAGTGGAACTGCAATTCAGGTTCCCATCTCCCTGCTGCATTAGTTTAAAACCCCCTCACCGGAAGAGCATTAGCAGACACCCCCCCCCACAACCAGGATATTGATCCCCCTCTGGTTCAGGTGAAGACCATCCTGTTTGTAGAGGTCCCACCATCCCCAGAAAGAGTTCCAATTATCCAAGAATCCAAAACCCACCCTCCTGCACCATCCCTGCAGTCTCGTGTTCAGCTCCACTCTCTCCCAGTTCCTCCCTTCACTGGCATGTGGCACGGGTAACAAACCAGAGATAACAACTCTGTTTGTTCTAGCTCTAAGCTTCCACCCTTGCTCCCTGAATTTCTGCCTTAGATCCCCATCTCTCTTCCTACCGATGTCATTGGTGCTAATGTGGACCATGACTTGGTCCTTGGTCCTCCCCTCCCCCTCAAGGATCCCGAAAACACGATCAAAGACATCACAGGCCCTGACACCTGGGAGGCAACACACCAACCGTGAGTCTTTCTTGTCCCCACTGAACCTCCTGTCTGTCCCCCTAGGTATAAAGCCCCCAATGACTAAAGCTCTGCTCCTCTTCCCCCTTCCCCTCTGAGCAACAGGGACAGACTCTGCACTAAACACCTGTACTCCATTGCTTACCTCTGGTAAGTCATCCCTCCAGACATAATGTCTCACTATTGTCTTCATTTTGGAAACTCCTGTTTGACTGTGAAGGAGATTAGTCATTATCTAGTGACAGCCTTCACACTGGACAATCACTTTTGCTCTCCATACTAACACACCAAAGATGACCACCAGATCTTCCTCCTACCTGGCCGTATTTGCATTTGGCATCAGCCAAAGTTGGGGAAGTATATGCTATTGGGCGTTCTTCTCCATTGAGTCACTGATGAGCCAATACTACCCTGATACCGTATGGAGAGACACTGTGTGACAGCGCCACATCTCACTTCAGATCGTCGTGGACCAACACCTTAGAGGATGATAGCTGCTTTTTCACCTCCCTAAAGGCTACTTCTTGGCTAAGTGACCATTTCCAAGGCTGACCCTTTTTCAACAGCAGGTGTAAAGATGGAAGCCAGGTTCTGTACAAATTTCCCGTAATAATTCACCAATCCAAAGAAAGACCCAAGATTCGACATGAGAGCTGGAGCACCTTTGATCGCCTTCACATTATCTTCCAACGGGTGTAACCCAGTTTTGTTAACTCTGTAACCCAAGTACATAGAACATAGAACATAGAAAAATACAGCGCAGTACAGGCCCTTCGGCCCTCAATGTTGCGCCGACCGAAGCCTACCTAACCTACACTAGCCCAATAACCTCCATATGCTTATCCAATGCCCGCTTAAATGACCCTAAAGAGGGAGAGTCCACCACTGCTACTGGCAGGGCATTCCATGAACTCAACCCGCTGAGTAAAGAATCTACCCCTAACATCTGTCCTATACCTACCACCCCTTAATTTAAAGCTGTGTCCCCTAGTAACAGCTGACTCCATACGCGGAAAAAGGTTCTCACTGTCAACCCTATCTAAACCCCTAATCATCTTGTACACCTCTATCAAATCTCCCCTAAACCTTCTTTTCTCCAATGACAACAGCCCCAAGTCCCTCAGCCTTTCCTCATACGATCTTCCTACGACCGAGTAGTTAACTTGGTGCACCTGGAACACCCATTGTTCCCCAGAAGGCGCACACCCACAGGGAGGGGGTGGGGTGAGGGGGTGGGGGGTCATTTAAGCACCATGTCCAGGTTCTCCAGGCGCTCTTTAATGGTCTTCCCAGTAATTAGGATGCCAACCAGATAAATGGTGCTATAAAGTGGAGGTTGACTCCCCTCAGAGAACATAAACCAAACCACTCAAAGAGGAGCATCTTGCCTGTAATCTGAAAGTGGAGGGTGAAAAGTGAGGTAATCTGCTTTTCAGCAACTTCTAAACTGGTACAATCAATCCCTGACACTCACTTTAAAATCAACAACTAAAGATTTACTTGTCTAATTCTAACAGTGAACAAATTAACTCAGCCATTAACAATCAACCAAATCCCTTCTAACTATTAACTATTCCTGAATCAAACACGATTCTCATGCTGTACTGTTCTAATAAATACAAGCCCCACTCATATATAAAAAAGTGGAATTAAGTCTCTTGAAATGACAACCGGGTTATGTTTAGATTAGATTAGATTACTTACAGTGTGGAAACAGGCCCTTCGGCCCAACAAGTCCACACCGACCCGCTGAAGCGCAACCCACCCATACCCCTAACCTAACACTACGGGCAATTTAGCATGGCCAATTCACCTGACCCGCACATCTTTGGATTGTGGGAGGAAACCGGAGCACCCGGAGGAAACCCACGCAGACACGGGGAGAACATGCAAACTCCACACAGTCAGTCGCCTGAGGCAGGAATTGAACCCGGGTCTCTGGCGCCGTAAGGCAGCAGTGCTAACCACTGTGCCACCGTGCTGCCCAGAATATGCTCTGCCTTCTCCATTGATTTTTCTGTTGTTATTTAAGATGGTGTTTTCTCTGAGACAGAGAGGAGGCTGTGAGGAGCACCAGTTCTTGAGAGATGAGGGCTATTATCTCTGCTGGATCGTGGAAGGGTCTTTGTCCAACTGCCCACCTTCTTGTACACCCGTGATGACATATCAATGTTTCTTACCATAGAATTGGTCCAATCTTGTCAAAACCTTCAGACTTAAATTTAATTGGTTTTTGTATCCAGGTACTTGGTTCAAATTGATTGGCTAAGTTTAAAAGCTTGTTGTCTCCGTACAGGCTGCTGCTTAGTCTGGGAACTGTACGGTTTTCCAATACATGTCTCAGTTCAGGTTCTCTGTATCACTTAGAGTCATCGAGTTACAGCAAGGAAACTGACCCTTCGGTCCAACCCGTCCATGCCAACCAGATATCCCAACCCAATCTAGTCCCACCGGCCAGCACCCGGCCCATATCCCTCCAAACCCTTCTTATTCATATACCCATCGAAATGCCTCTTAAATGTTGCAAGTGTACCAGTCTCCACCACATCCTCTGGCAGCTTATTCCATACACGTACCACCCTCTGCGTGAAAATGTTGCCCCTTACGTCTCTTTCCCCTCTCACCCTAAACCTATGCCCTCTAGTTCTGGACTCCCCGACCCCAGGGAAAAGACTTTGTCTATTTATCCTATCCATGCCCCTCATAATTTTGTAAACCTCTATAAGGTCACCCCTCAGCCTCCGACGCTCCAGGGAAAACAGCCCCAGCCTGTTCAGCCTCTCCCTGTAGCTCAGATCCTCCAACCCTGGCAACATCCTTGTAAATCTTTTCTGAACCCTTTCAAGTTTCACAACATCTTTCTGATAGGAAGGAGACCAGAATTGCACGCAATATTCCAACAGTGGCCTAACCAATGACCTGTACAGCCACAACATGACCTCCCAACTCCTGTACTCAATACTCTGACCAATAAAGGAAAGCATACGCCTTTTTCACTATCCTATCTACCTGCAACTCCACTTTCAAGGAACTATGAACCTGCACTCCAAATTCTCTTTGTTCAGCAACACTCCCTAGGACCTTACCATTAAGTGTATAAGTCCTGCTAAGATTTGCTTTCCCAAAATGCAGCACCTCGCTTTTATCTGAATTAAACTCTATCTGCCACTTCTCAGCCCATTGGCCCATCTGGGGAATCTTGTCGAAGTCCATATAGATCACATCTACTGCTCTGCCCTCATCAATCTTCTTTGCTACTTCTTTAAAAAAACTCAAATCAAGTTTGTGAGACATGATTTCCCACGCACAAAGCCATGTTGACTATCCCTAATCAATCCTTTCCTTTCCAAATGCCTGTACATCCTGTCCCTCAGGATTCCCTCCAACAACTTGCCCACCAAGGTCAGGCTCACCAGTCTATAGTTCCCTGGCTTGTCTTTACCGGCACCACGTTTGCCAACCTCCAGTCTTCCGGCACCTCACCTGCGACTATCAATGATACAAATATCTCAGCAAGAGGCCCAGCAATCACCTCTCTAGCTTCCCACAGAGCTCTAGGTGCAAGCATCCAAGCTGCTGCTCACAGACATATATATTAAACCTGTCAGCACAGAAAAACACATGATCTTTTAAAGGGACCATGCAATGCTTCCCCCCCAGAAATTTAAAAACACCATATTCTAACTTCCTGCCTCCTCACCCACAAATACTGTCCCCTACTTTGTAACAATATCACATGGAGGGATGGGCTAGACCGGCAATGAATGGCCTCCTTTCCTTCATGTGGAATAATGTCAAGAAGATGAAGTACGTCTTCCTGTTTCTTTGGAACAGGCTTGAAGGGCCTAACAGTCGCCTGCTATTCCAATGTCACAGGCACAAGTGGGCCTCAACAGTCCTCCTCCTGTTCCCGTGAAACAGGTTCAAGAAAATGACTGCTCTCCTCCTGTTTCTGTGTAAGAAATTAAAGGGACAGAATGGTTTACTCCTTTTCCTGTACATTAGTCTGAACTGGGGCTGCGTGGCCTCCTTTATAAGAGGCTGGAGATGGCATTCTGGCCTCCTCCAATTGTAGCATCACAGGCTCATTGGGCTGAGCTGTGTTTCCAGTCCAGGGAAGTATCTAAAGCCTGATGAAAGCCCGTTTCTTTTCCTGCACCAGTGACTGTGAGCTGCTGCCTCTAGTCAGTAACTTTGTGGTTAATGTACTATTCAGCTGTATCTCTACAAGAAGTGAAAAGGAGCTGAAGAAGAGAGATTAAAGAACAGACATTCCTGACTATCAAAAAGATCATCTTAGTGACCCTTGTGAAGTGGGAACTGCCTTCCCAGTCTTTCCCTACATCCATGACACCAATGTGTTTTTATCCATTTGTCTGCAAGGGGTTGGGTTGGGAGTTAGATGGGGGTTAGTGGGTTAACTCCAGTCATTGGAGTTTTATGTTGATGTAGTCATTTAGTTCTGATCAGAATCTATTTGTTTATAATAAAAAGTCATTCTGGTTAGATACAGAATCTTGTGTTTACTGTCAACCTGGGTCCAACTGCCGGGTAAATTAAAGGCTTTCATAAAATGTTTAACTTTTGTGATGAGTCCAGGAGTAGAGAGGCCTGCGATACAGCAATAACCTTGGTTGGAGACAAAACAACTGCAGGACGGGCAGAAGGCTGGGAGAAGCCAGCAAGGCAGGCAGCATCAGGAGGGACAGGCAGGAGGCTGGAGGAACACAGCAAGGCAGGCAGCATCAGGAGGGACAGGCAGGAGGCTGGAGGAACACAGCAAGGCAGGCAGCATCAGGAGGGACAGGCAGGAGGCTGGAGGAACACAGCAAGGCAGGCAGCATCAGGAGGGACAGGCAGGAGGCTGGAGGAACACAGCAAGGCAGGCAGCATCAGGAGGGACAGGCAGGAGGCTGGAGGAACACAGCAAGGCAGGCAGCATCAGGAGGGACAGGCAGGAGGCTGGAGGAACACAGCAAGGCAGGCAGCATCAGGAAGTGGAGAAGTCAATGTTTCAGGTGTATCCCTTCTTCAGGAGTGGGGGTGGGTGTTGAGGGGAGCTGCAGATAAAGGGGGTAATGGGGGTAGATGAGGTGAGGATAGGTGGAGACAGGTAGAGGGTACAACCTGATTGGTCAATGGGCGGAATGAATCCAGAAGGTGGCTGGGAGGAGTGGAAGTGAGGGGGGGGGGGGGCTGGGAAGGGAGTCAGGGGATGGGAAGGGTGGTTATTTGAAATTAGAGACCTCATTGTTGAGTCCTCTGGGTTATAGGCTGCCCAGGCGGAAGATGAGATGTTGTTCCTCCAATTTGTGGTTTGATTCAATCTGGCAAGGGAGGAGGCCAAGGATGGTCATGTCAGAAAGGGAGTAGGAAGGGGAATTAAAGAGGGTGGTGACTGGGAGGTCTGGTAGGCCCCTGCAGGCCTGCCTGTGATGCTCGGTGAACTGGTCCCCAGCATGTTCTCTTTCAGATAGAAAACACCTATTACATTCAAATTTAACATATAGCAAGTGTTATATGAGGAGGAGAATTCCTATTTTGTACCACCCTGTGTGTCCAACAGGGAATCTCACTCCTGAAAGGAATATTTCAGTTTCATGTTTCTCTTGAAATCAAATACACTTTCTCAAAATTCAGTGCCGAAGGGTTTCTGAATATTAATGTAGAACAATTAATTCCAATGAACGAGTTATAATTTTGAGATTTCATAATGAAACTTATTCTTCACCAGGAGTAAACATTCTAATCAGATTTGAAGAAATGAGCTCAGAGCTGAGTGTAAGCAAAACAAATTCCTCAAATATTAACTCAATGCGTCTTTTGTAAGTACAAAAACTGTGTTTCCTTAGCAACAGCAATGGATAATGAACATTGTTGAACTCAATCAGAAATCCCCCAACACCAGGTTATAGTCCCACAGGTGTATTTGGACACACGAGCTTTCAGAGGGCTCGCTCCTTCATCAGGTGGTTTTTGGATCAGAATCATAAGACACAAAATTTATAGCCAAGAGTGCGGTGCTAGAAAAGCACTGCCGGTCAGGCAGCGTCCGAGGAGCAGGGGAATTGATGTTTCGATTTTCCTGCTCCTCGGATGCTGCCTGACCTGCTGTGCGTTTCCAGCACCACTCTCTCAACTCTGATCTCCAACGTCTGCAGTCCTCACTTTCTCTACAGAATTTATAGCAAAAGGATTGCAGTGCCATGGAATGTCATCTTAAACAAATTGAAATGATCATGTTAGTTTTAGTTCCTTTGTAAGTAAATCCCAGAACTTTTTTTAAAGTTACATTCTCAAGATAACTTTAATAATAGGTGCCATCTCAGCTCAGATATTGCATTGAAGTTGTGAGGTTAAAGTCTGTCTGTGTCCCAATGTTAGGTCAGACTGATTCTATTTCTAAAGTGGGAGTTACAGAATCATTCATGGATTTCTGCAGATTTTGAGCAAAATAAAATGTAATTCTGCAAGTACAAATTCACCCCACAAACTTATATATGACTGTGCCACGGAGACTGAGTGAGTGTGAGAATGTGGGGGTGTGAGTGTTCTGTGAGAGAGTGTGTGTATGTGTGTGAGTGTAATGGGATATCGGTCTGTGCGTGTGTGGGTGTGACTGTGGGGGTGGGGTTGTATATGTGAGCATATGAGAGAGAGCTTGTATATGAGAGAGGGTCTGCATAAGTGTATGGGTCTGGAGGATGTGTGTGTGTGTGTGTGTGTGTGTGTAGTGCAGTGGGGTCACCTGTAGTGTGACATGATCCCAAGGTCCTGGTTGAGGCCATCCCCATGGGTACCGAACTTGGCTATCAGCCTCTGCTCGGCCACTCTGTGTTGTTGTCTGTCCCAAAGTCTGGCTTGGAGGATGATCACCCGAAGGTTCAAAGCCGAATGTCGCGGAATCAGTCAGTTGGCTGTTCCAGAGGCGAGGAGCCTGATTTAAACAAGATTGTATAGCGGTAAGATGTGGGAAACCAATCTTTACCAGTTTTACTTCCCACTGCAGCAGTTGCAGTTGGGATGTTTCACAAGCCTCAGATTCCAGAGGTTAATATTTATCCCTCCCCCGGTTTCTGGGTGGAACACTGTCTCTAAATGCTCAACCACACCCTTTAATTCATTCAAGATAATGCTGTTCCTTACTTGCTATTCTCCAAAAGTATTAACTTCAAATGTAGCCGTTGAAGTGATTTAATATTTCAGATCCAAGAACACCTTTCTACAGTTTATGTTTAAACAGATTTTGAATAAATTATTTATTTCCCCCAATCCAACCCATGAGCTAAGATTTATCACAACAAGGTGACAGAGTCAATCTGCTCCCCCCTCTTTAAAACCCCTTGGTCTGTCACAAGAATTACTTTTAATTTTTTTTTGGTAAGTAGGTTCAATAAAAACAAAGCTCAAGGTCAAACTTACAGCACTGATTGCAAGGTTTTCTTCAGTTAAAGAAACTTATTACTAACCCCAAAGACAACTAATTAATCACAAGATCACACTGAGAATGGTCACCTACATGATACCAAAATGAACAATCCATCCCCTTTACCCCAAGCCTATCCTGGCCCTAACCCTTGACCTCACCCCTACCCATGCCCCTTTGTCTGTAACTCTCTCACAGCCTGTAACTCTCTCACTGTCTGTAACTCTCTCACCGTCTGTAACTCTCTCACCGTCTATAACTCTCTCGCAGCCTGTAACTCTCTCACAGCCTGTAATTCTCTCACAGTCTGTAACTCTCGCACTGTCTGTAACTCTCTCACAGCCTGTAACTCTCTCGCAGCCTGTAACTCTCTCGCAGCCTGTAATTCTCTCGCAGTCTGTAACTCTCTCGCTGTCTGTAACTCTCTCACTGTCTGTAACTCTCTCACAGCCTGTAACTCTCTTGCTGTCTGTAACTCTCTCGCTGTCTGTAACTCTCTCACAGCCTGTAACTCTCTCACTGTCTGTAACTCTCTCACAGCCTGTAACTCTCTCGCAGCCTGTAACTCTCTCGCTGCCTGTAACTCTCTCACTGTCTGTAACTCTCTCACAGCCTGTAACTCTCTCACAGCCTGTAACTCTCTCACTGTCTGTAACTCTCTCACAGTCTGTAACTCTCTCGCTGTCTGTAACTCTCTCACAGCCTGTAACTCTCTCGCTGTCTGTAACTCTCTCACTGTCTGTAACTCTCTCACAGCCTGTAACTCTCACTGCCTGTAACTCTCTCACTGCCTGTAACTCTCTTGCTATGTCTAACTCTCTCGCTGTCTATAACTCTCTCACTGTCTGTAACACTCTCACAGCCTGTAACTCTCTCGCTGTCTGTAACTCTCTCACAGCCTGTAACTCTCTCACTGTCTGTAACTCTCTCGCTGTCTGTAACTCTCTCGCAGCCTGTAACTCTCTCACTGTCTGTAACTCTCTCGCTGTCTGTAACACTCTCGCTGCCTGTAACTCTCTTGCTATGTCTGTAACTCTCTCACTGTCTGTAACTCTCTCACTGTCTGTAACTCTCTCGCAGCCGGTAACTCTCTCACTGTCTGTAACTCTCTCACAGCCTGTAACTCTCTCGCTGTCTGTAACTCTCTCGCTGTCTGTAACTCTCTCACTGTCTGTAACTCTCTCACAGCCTGTAACTCTCTCACTGTCTGTAACTCTCTCACTGTCTGTAACTCTCTCACAGCCTGTAACTCTCTCACTGTCTGTAACTCTCTCACTGTCTGTAACTCTCTCACAGCCTGTAACTCTCTCGCTGTCTGTAACTCTCTCGCTGTCTGTAACTCTCTCACTGTCTGTAACTCTCTCACAGTCTGTAACTCTCTCACAGCCTGTAACTCTCTCGCTGCCTGTAACTCTCTCACAGCCTGTAACTCTCTCGCTGTCTGTAACTCTCTCGCTGTCTGTAACTCTCTCACAGCCTGTAACTCTCTCACTGTCTGTAACTCTCTCACTGCCTGTAACTCTCTCACAGCCTGTAACTGTCTCACTGTCTGTAACTCTCTCACTGTCTGTAACTCTCTTGCTGTCTGTAACTCTCTCACAGCCTGTAACTCTCTCACTGTCTGTAACTCTCTCACAGCCTGTAACTCTCTCACTGTCTGTAATTCTCACTGTCTGTAACTCTCTCATTGTCTGTAACTCTCTCGCAGCCTGTAACTCTCTCACAGCCTGTAACTCTCTCGCTGTCTGTAACTCTCTCACAGCCTGTAACTCTCTCGCTGTCTGTAACTCTCTCACAGCCTGTAACTCTCTCACTGTCTGTAACTCTCTCGCTGTCTGTAACTCTCTCGCAGCCTGTAACTCTCTCACTGTCTGTAACTCTCTCGCTGTCTGTAACTCTCTCGCTGCCTGTAACTCTCTTGCTATGTCTGTAACTCTCTCACTGTCTGTAACTCTCTCACTGTCTGTAACTCTCTCGCAGCCGGTAACTCTCTCACTGTCTGTAACTCTCTCACAGCCTGTAACTCTCTCGCTGTCTGTAACTCTCTCGCTGTCTGTAACTCGCTCACTGTCTGTAACTCTCTCACAGCCTGTAACTCTCTCACTGTCTGTAACTCTCTCACTGTCTGTAACTCTCTCACAGCCTGTAACTCTCTCACTGTCTGTAACTCTCTCACTGTCTGTAACTCTCTCACAGCCTGTAACTCTCTCGCCGTCTGTAACTCTCTCGCTGTCTGTAACTCTCTCACTGTCTGTAACTCTCTCACAGTCTGTAACTCTCTCACAGCCTGTAACTCTCTCGCTGCCTGTAACTCTCTCACAGCCTGTAACTCTCTCGCTGTCTGTAACTCTCTCGCTGTCTGTAACTCTCTCACTGTCTGTAACTCTCTCACAGCCTGTAACTCTCTCACTGTCTGTAACTCTCTCACAGCCTGTAACTCTCTCACTGTCTGTAACTCTCTCACTGCCTGTAACTCTCTCACAGCCTGTAACTCTCTCACTGTCTGTAACTCTCTCACTGTCTGTAACTCTCTTGCTGTCTGTAACTCTCTCACAGCCTGTAACTCTCTCACTGTCTGTAACTCTCTCACAGCCTGTAACTCTCTCACTGTCTGTAATTCTCACTGTCTGTAACTCTCTCATTGTCTGTAACTCTCTCGCAGCCTGTAACTCTCTCACAGCCTGTAACTCTCTCGCTGTCTGTAACTCTCTCACAGCCTGTAACTCTCTCACAGCCTGTAACTCTCTCACTGTCTGTACCTCTCTCACAGCCTGTAACTCTCTCGCTGTATGTAACTCTCACTGTCTGTAACTCTCTCACTGTCTGTAACTCTCTCGCTGTCTGTAACTCTCTCGCTGCCTGTAACTCTCTTGCTATGTCTGTAACTCTCTCGCTGTCTGTAACTCTCTCACTGTCTGTAACTCTCTCGCAGCCGGTAACTCTCTCACTGTCTGTAACTCTCTCACAGCCTGTAACTCTCTCGCTGTCTGTAACTCTCTCAATGTCTGTAACTCTCTCACTGTCTGTAACTCTCTCACAGCCTGTAACTCTCTCACAGCCTGTAACTCTCTCACTGCCTGTAACTCTCTCACAGCCTGTAACTCTCTCGCTGTCTGTAACTCTCTCGCTGTCTGTAACTCTCTCACTGTCTGTAACTCTCTCACAGTCTGTAACTCTCTCACTGCCTGTAACTCTCTCACAGCCTGTAACTCTCTCGCTGTCTGTAACTCTCTCACTGTCTGTAACTCTCTCACAGCCTGTAACTCTCTCACTGTCTGTAACTCTCACAGCCTGTAACTCTCTCACTGTCTGTAACTCTCTCACTGCCTGTAACTCTCTCACAGCCTGTAACTCTCTTGCTGTCTGTAACTCTCTCACAGCCTGTAACTCTCTCACTGTCTGTAACTCTCTCACAGCCTGTAACTCACTCGCTGCCTGTAACTCTCTCACAGTCTGTAACTCTCTCACTGTCTGTAACTCTCTCACTGCCTGTAACTCTCTCACAGCCTGTAACTCTCTTGCTGTCTGTAACTCTCTCACAGCCTGTAACTCTCTCACTGTCTGTAACTCTCTCACAGCCTGTAACTCACTCGCTGCCTGTAACTCTCTCGCTGTCTGTAACTCTCTCGCTGTCTGTAACTCTCTCACAGCCTGTAACTCTCTCACAGCCTGTAACTCTCTCACAGCCTGTAACTCTCTCGCTGTCTGTAACTCTCTCACTGCCAGTAACTCTCTCACAGCCTGTAACTCTCTCACAGCCTGTAACTCTCTCGCTGTCTGTAACTCTCTCACTGCCAGTAACTCTATCACTGCCTGTAACTCTCGCACAGCCTGTAACTCTCTCGCTGTCTGTAACTCTCTCGCTGTCTGTAACTCTCTCACAGCCTGTAACTCTCTCACTGTCTGTAACTCTCTCACAGCCTGTAACTCTCTCATTGTCTGTAACTCTCTCACTGTCTGTAACTCTCTCACTGTCCGTAACTCTCTCGCTGTCTGTAACTCTCTCACAGCCTGTAACTCTCTCACAGCCTGTAACTCTCTCGCTGTCTGTAACTCTCTCGCTGTCTGTAACTCTCTCACAGCCTGTAACTCTCTCACAGCCTGTAACTCTCTCGCTGTCTGTAACTCTATCACAGCCTGTAACTCTCTCACAGCCTGTAACTCTCTCGCTGTCTGTAACTCTCTCACTGCCAGTAACTCTCTCACAGCCTGTAACTCTCTCACTGTCTGTAACTCTCTCACTGTCTGTAACTCTCTCACAGCCTGTAACTCTCTCACTGTCTGTAACTCTCTCGCTGTCTGTAACTCTCTCACAGCCTGTAACTCTCTCACTGTCTGTAACTCTCTCACTGTCTCTAATTCTCTCATAACCTGTAACTCTCTCACTGCCTGTAACTCTCTCACTGCCTGTAACTCTCTCACAGTCTGTAACTCTCTGTCTGTAACTCTCTCACTATCTGTAACTCTCTCGCTGTCTGTAACTCTCTCACAGCCTGTAACTCTCTCGCTGTATGTAACTCTCTCGCTGTCTGTAACTCTCTCACTGTCTGTAACTCTCCCACAGCTTGTAACTCTCTCACAGCTTGTAACTCTCTCACTGCCAGTAACTCTCTCACAGCCTGTAACTCTCTCACTGTCTGTAACTCTCTCACAGCCTATAACTCTCTAGCTGTATGTAACTCTCTCATTGTCTGTAACTCTCTCACAGCCTGTAACTCTCTCACAGCCTGTAACTCTCTCACTGTCTGTAACTCTCTCACAGCCTATAACTCTCTAGCTGTATGTAACTCTCTCATTGTCTGTAACTCTCTCACAGCCTGTAACTCTATCACTGCCTGTAACTTTCTCACTGTCTGTAATTCTCTCACAGCCTGTAACTCTCTCAATGTCTGTAACTCTCTCACTGTCTGTAACTCTTTCACTGCCTGTAACTCTCTCAATGTCTGTAACTCTCTCACTGTCTGTAACTATCTCACTGTCTGTAACTCTCTCACTGCCTGTAACTCTCTCACAGCCTGTAACTCTCTCACTGTCTGTAACTCTCTCAATGTCTGTAACTCTCACTGTCTGTAACTCTCTCACTGTCTGTAACTCTCTCGCTGTATGTAACTCTCTCGCTGTCCGTAACTCTCTCGCTGTCTGTAACTCTCTCACTGTCTGTAACTCTCCCACAGCTTGTAACTCTCTCACAGCTTGTAACTCTCTCACAGCCTGTAACTCTCTCGCTGTCTGTAACTCTCTCGCTGTCTGTAACTCTCTCACTGTCTGTAACTCTCTCACAGTCTGTAACTCTCTCACTGTCTGTAACTCTCACAGCCTGTAACTCTCTCACTGTCTGTAACTCTCTCACTGCCTGTAACTCTCTCACAGCCTGTAACTCTCTTGCTGTCTGTAACTCTCTCACAGCCTGTAACTCTCTCACTGTCTGTAACTCTCTCACAGCCTGTAACTCACTCGCTGCCTGTAACTCTCTCACAGTCTGTAACTCTCTCACTGTCTGTAACTCTCTCACTGCCTGTAACTCTCTCACAGCCTGTAACTCTCTTGCTGTCTGTAACTCTCTCACAGCCTGTAACTCTCTCACTGTCTGTAACTCTCTCACAGCCTGTAACTCACTCGCTGCCTGTAACTCTCTCACAGTCTGTAACTCTCTCACTGTCTGTAACTCTGTCACAGCCTGTAACTCTCTCGCTGCCTGTAACTCTCTCACAGTCTGTAACTCTCTCACTGTCTGTAACTCTGTCACAGCCTGTAACTCTCTCGCTGTCTGTAACTCTCTCGCTGTCTGTAACTCTCTCACTGTCTGTAACTCTCTCTCAGCCTGTAACTCTATCACTGCCTGTACCTCTCGCACAGCCTGTAACTCTCTCGCTGTCTGTAACTCTCTCGCTGTCTGTAACTCTCTCACAGCCTGTAACTCTCTCACTGTCTGTAACTCTCTCACAGCCTGTAACTCTCTCATTGTCTGTAACTCTCTCACTGTCTCTAACTCTCTCACTGTCCGTAACTCTCTCGCTGTCTGTAACTCTCTCACAGCCTGTAACTCTCTCACAGCCTGTAACTCTCTCGCTGTCTGTAACTCTCTCGCTGTCTGTAACTCTCTCACAGCCTGTAACTCTCTCACAGCCTGTAACTCTCTCACAGCCTGTAACTCTCTCGCTGTCTGTAACTCTCTCACTGCCAGTAACTCTCTCACAGCCTGTAACTCTCTCACAGCCTGTAACTCTCTCGCTGTCTGTAACTCTCTCACTGCCAGTAACTCTATCACTGCCTGTAACTCTCGCACAGCCTGTAACTCTCTCGCTGTCTGTAACTCTCTCGCTGTCTGTAACTCTCTCACAGCCTGTAACTCTCTCACTGTCTGTAACTCTCTCACAGCCTGTAACTCTCTCATTGTCTGTAACTCTCTCACTGTCTGTAACTCTCTCACTGTCCGTAACTCTCTCGCTGTCTGTAACTCTCTCACAGCCTGTAACTCTCTCACAGCCTGTAACTCTCTCGCTGTCTGTAACTCTCTCGCTGTCTGTAACTCTCTCACAGCCTGTAACTCTCTCACAGCCTGTAACTCTCTCGCTGTCTGTAACTCTATCACAGCCTGTAACTCTCTCACAGCCTGTAACTCTCTCGCTGTCTGTAACTCTCTCACTGCCAGTAACTCTCTCACAGCCTGTAACTCTCTCACTGTCTGTAACTCTCTCACTGTCTGTAACTCTCTCACAGCCTGTAACTCTCTCACTGTCTGTAACTCTCTCGCTGTCTGTAACTCTCTCACAGCCTGTAACTCTCTCACTGTCTGTAACTCTCTCACTGTCTCTAATTCTCTCATAACCTGTAACTCTCTCACTGCCTGTAACTCTCTCACTGCCTGTAACTCTCTCACAGTCTGTAACTCTCTGTCTGTAACTCTCTCACTATCTGTAACTCTCTCGCTGTCTGTAACTCTCTCACAGCCTGTAACTCTCTCGCTGTATGTAACTCTCTCGCTGTCTGTAACTCTCTCACTGTCTGTAACTCTCCCACAGCTTGTAACTCTCTCACAGCTTGTAACTCTCTCACTGCCAGTAACTCTCTCACAGCCTGTAACTCTCTCACAGCCTGTAACTCTCTCACTGTCTGTAACTCTCTCACAGCCTATAACTCTCTAGCTGTATGTAACTCTCTCACTGTCTGTAACTCTCTCACAGCCTGTAACTCTATCACTGCCTGTAACTTTCTCACTGTCTGTAATTCTCTCACAGCCTGTAACTCTCTCAATGTCTGTAACTCTCTCACTGTCTGTAACTCTTTCACTGCCTGTAACTCTCTCAATGTCTGTAACTCTCTCACTGTCTGTAACTATCTCACTGTCTGTAACTCTCTCACTGCCTGTAACTCTCTCACAGCCTGTAACTCTCTCACTGTCTGTAACTCTCTCAATGTCTGTAACTCTCACTGTCTGTAACTCTCTCACTGTCTGTAACTCTCTCGCTGTATGTAACTCTCTCGCTGTCCGTAACTCTCTCGCTGTCTGTAACTCTCTCACTGTCTGTAACTCTCCCACAGCTTGTAACTCTCTCACAGCTTGTAACTCTCTCACTGCCAGTAACTCTCTCACTGCCTGTAACTCTGTCACTGTCTGTAACTCTCTCACAGCCTGTAACTCTCTAGCTGTATGTAACTCTCTCACTGTCTGTAACTCTCTCACACCCTGTAACTCTATCACTGCCTGTAACTCTCTCACTGTCTGTAATTCTCTCACAGCCTGTAACTCTCTCAATGTCTGTAACTCTCTCACTGTCTGTAACTCTCTCACTGCCTGTAACTCTCTCACAGCCTGTAACTCTCTCAATGTCTGTAACTCTCTCACTGTCTGTAACTCTCTCAATGTCTGTAACTCTCTCACTGTCTGTAACTCTCTCACTGCCTGTAACTCTCTCACAGCCTGTAACTCTCTCACTGTCTGTAACTCTCTCAATGTCTGTAACTCTCACTGTCTGTAACTCTCTCACTGCCTGTAACTCTCTCACTGTCTGTAACTCTCTCGCTGCCTGTAATTCTCTCACAGTCTGTAACTCTCTCACTGTCTGTAACTCTCTCACAGCCTGTAACTCTATCGCTGTATGTAACTCTCTCACTGTCTGTAACTCTCTCACAGCCTGTAACTCTATCACTGCCTGTAACTCTCTCGCTGCCTGTAATTCTCTCACAGTCTGTAACTCTCTCACTGTCTGTAACTCTCTCACAGCCTGTAACTCTATCGCTGTATGTAACTCTCTCACTGTCTGTAACTCTCTCACAGCCTGTAACTCTATCACTGCCTGTAACTCTCTCACTGTCTGTAACTCTCTCACAGCCTGTAACTCTCTCACAGCCTGTAACTCTCTCACAGCCTGTAACTCTATCACTGCCTGTAACTCTCTCACTGTCTGTAACTCTCTCGCTGCCTGTAATTCTCTCACAGTCTGTAACTCTCTCACTGTCTGTAACTCTCTCACAGCCTGTAACTCTATCGCTGTATGTAACTCTCTCACTGTCTGTAACTCTCTCACAGCCTGTAACTCTCTCACTGCCTGTAACTCTCTCACTGTCTGTAACTCTCTCACAGCCTGTAACTCTCTCACTGTCTGTAACTCCGTCAATGTCTGTAACTCTCTCACTGTCTGTAACTCTCTCACTGTCTGTAACTCTGTCGCTGCCTGTAATTCTCTCACTGTCTGTAACTCTCTCACAGCCTGTAACTATCACTGCCTGTAACTCTCTCACTGTCTGTAACTCTCTCACAGCCTGTAACTCTCTCACTGTCTGTAACTCCGTCAATGTCTGTAACTCTCTCACTGTCTGTAACTCTCTCACTGTCTGTAACTCTGTCGCTGTCTGTAACTCTCTCGCTGCCTGTAACTCTATCGCTGTATGTAACTCTCTCACTGTCTGTAACTCTCTCACAGCCTGTAACTCTCTCACTGTCTGTAACTCCGTCAATATCTGTAACTCTCTCACTGTCTGTAACTCTCTCACTGTCTGTAACTCTGTCGCTGCCTGTAACTCTCTCACTGTCTGTAACTCTCTCACAGCCTGTAACTCTCTCACTGTCTGTAACTCCGTCAATGTCTGTAACTCTCTCACTGTCTGTAACTCTCTCACTGTCTGTAACTCTGTCGCTGTCTGTAACTCTCTCGCTGCCTGTAACTCTTTCACAGCCTGTAACTCTATCACTGCCTGTAACTCTCTCACTGTCTGTAACTCTCTCACAGCCTGTAACTCTCTCACAGCCTGTAACTCTCTCACTGTCTGTAACTCTCTCGCTGTCTGTAACTCTCTCACTGTCTGTAACTCTCTCACTGTCTGTAACTCTCTCGCTGTCTGTAACTCTCTCACAGCCTGTAACTCTCTCACTGTCTATAACTGTCAGCAACTAGCAGATGTGTTAAATCCACTCTGAATTTTAAACCTGAAATTGTCAGACATCAGCTGGGCCGAGGGGGGTAAAAGAGCGAGGTACAGTGAGAACAGGATTGGATACAGAACAAGCAGCAACTCCCGGTGAATTGGAGAATGGTTGGAGGGGCTGTGGGCTTGTGGGATGGGAGTGGCTGAGTGAGCGTCTGACTGTTCATCCCAGACCATTTCCAAACTGCTCCTGGCCTCCATTCTCTGGGTTCATATCTCATCCAGTTCCTTCCTCTGTCTTTGCACCATTCTGCTAAACTCCCTTTTGTAAACTCCTTCTCTGCTCACATCCAATCTGTCCCCTGAGTAACTCTTCACCCATGTGTACACTTCACTCCTCAGGTCCCCTCCCACCACAACCCCACCCAACACCTGGCCATTCGGCCATTGCTGCTGTTGTTTAATCTCGAGCTCTGACTAACCGCCTCAGTCCAGCTGCAGCTTATTTTAAGCTGTCGATTTGACTCCCTGCCAGATGGTGACTACATTTGCAAAGTATTCACTGCTCAAAATATTAACTCTTCAGTGGAAATCGGTTGAACAAGCAGCCCCAGGACAAGACTTCCCCGATACAACGCATGAGGTTAGAAGGAGTACGGCACTGGAGCATGGGGGTCCCTGCATGGGGGCTGGAGGGGACGGTGTATTAGGGAAGGGACAGTGTATAGGGGAGGGGACAGTGTATTGGGGAGGGGACAATGAATTGGGGAAGGGACAATGTATTGGGAATGGGACAGTGTATTGGTGAGGGGCCAGTGTATTGGGGAAAGGGCAGTGTATTGGGGAGGGGCCAGTGTGTTGGGGAGGGGACAGTGTATTGGGGAAGGGGCAGTGTATTGGGGAAAGGGCAGTGTATTGGGGAGGGGCCAATGTATTGGGGAAGGGACAGTGTATTGGGATGGGCCAGTGTATTGGGGCTGGAGGGGACAGTGTATTGGGGAAGGGACAGTGTATTGGGGCTGGAGGGGACAGTGTATTGGGGAAGGGACAGTGTATTGGGGCTGGAGGCGACAGTGTTTGGGGAGGGGACAGTGTATTGGGAAAGGGCCAGTGTATTGGGAAAGGGACTGTGTATTGGGATGGGCCAGTGTATTGGGGAAGGGACAGTGTATTGGGGAGGGGACAGTGTATTTGTGTTGGAGGAGACATGTATTTGGGTTGGAGGGGACAATGTATAGGGGAAGGGACAGTGTATTGGGAAAGGGAGAGTGTATTGGGGAGGGGCCAGTGTGTTGGGAAAGGGAGAGTGTGTTGGGGAGGGACAGTGTATTGGTGAAGGGTCAGTGTGTTGTGCAATGGCCAGTATATTAGGGAAGGGACAGTGTATTGGAATGGGGCCAGTGTATTGGGGAGGGGACAGTGTATTGGGGAGGGACAGTGTATTGGGGTTGGAGGGGACAATATATTGGGAAAGGGAGAGTGTATTGGGTAAGGGCCAGTGTATTGGGTTGGGGCCAGTGTGTTGGGGAAGGAGCAGTGTATTGGGGAGGGGCCAGTGTGTTGGGGAAGGAGCAGTGTATTGGGGAAGGGACAGTGTATTGGGGAAGGGACAGTGTATTGGGTTGGGGCCAGTGTGTTGGGGAAGGAGCAGTGTATTGGGTTGGGGCCAGTGTGTTGGGGAAGGAGCAGTGTATTGGGGAGGGGCCAATGTGTTGGGGAAGAGACAGTGTAGTGGGGAAGGGACAGTGTATTGGGGAGGGGCCACTGTAGTGGGGAAGGGACAGTGTAGTGGGGAGGAGCCAGTGTATTGGGGTTGGAGGGGACAGTGTATTGGGGAAGGGACAGTGTATTGGGGCTGGCGGGGATGATGTATTGGGATGGGGCCCGTGTATTGGGGTTGGAGGGGACACTGTATAGGGGAGGGGACAGTGTGTTGGGGAAGGGACAGTGTATTGGGACTGGAGGGGACAGTGTATTGGGGAAGGGACAGTGTATTCGGACTGGAGGGGACAGTGTATTGTGGAGGGGACAGTGTAGTGGGGAAGGGACAGTGTATTGGGGAGGGGCCAGTGTATTGGGGTTGGAGAGGACAGTGTATAGGGGAGGGGAGTGTGTTGGGGAAGGGACAGTGTTTTGGGGAAGGGACAGTGTATTGGGGCTTGAGGGGACAGTGTATTGGGATGGGACCAGTGTATTGGGGTTGGAGGGGACAGTGTATGGGGAGGGGACAGTGTGTTGGGGGAGGGACAGTGTATTGGGGAAGGGACAGTGTATTGGGATTGGAGGGGACAGTGTATGGGGAAGGGACAGTGTATTGGGGAAGGGACAGTGTATAGGGGAGGGGCCAGTGTGTTGTGGAAAGGCCAGTGTATTGGGGAAGGGACAGTGTATTGGGGCTGGAGGGGACAGTGTATTGGGGAAGGGACAGTGTATTGGGAGGGGCCAGTGTATTGGGGAGGGGACACTGTTGTGGGGGACAGTATATTGGGGCTGGAGGGAACAGTGTGTTGGGGAAGGGACAGTGTACTGCGGCTGGAGGGAACAGTGTTTTGGAGCTGGAAGGGCTGTTCCATGTCTCAAGCATTGCTACTGGTGGGTGTGAAATTATCCACAAGCCCCAGCCTGCAGTGTCCTTTGTAAATATTCGAGAATGTTTGCCCAATCCAGAACTGTTTCAGATATTCTTGTTGCCAAGGAAACGATGAAGTAGAAAAACTGGATATTCCTGGCCAGAGGGAGATTGAGTCATCGCTCTGTTTATTGTTCGGAGTTCCTGCTGCAGTCACAAGAGTTAGCAGCAAACTGAGTGAAAGATCACACAAGAAATATCTCTCTGTAAAATCTTCCTGACTCTTTTCTGTGAAGTTGGCAGAATGCTTTGTGACTCCACCTCAACCCTGGCCTGAAAATACCCCACAATCCTTCCCCAACTCCTAACCTTGAGCCAAACTCCATGGTCCCTTTTGACTCAAGGGATATATCTACCACTTCCTAGAAATCACATTTTGCCCTCAACCACTTTTTGTGGTCGTGAATTTCACCCATCCCTGGATGAAGAACTTTCTCCTCTTTTCAGTCTGATTAAAGTTTACCCTTTATTCTTAAACTGAGACCCCTGGTTCTGGAGTCCCCCTACCATCAGGAACATCTTCCCAGCATCTAACCTGTCTAGACCAGTTGGAATTTTATTAGGTTTTGATGAGATTCCCCTCCCCCTCCACACCCCCCAACTTATTCTTCCAACTTCCAGTGACTACAATCCTAACTGAATCAATTGCTCATTTATCATCCTGCCATTCCCTGGAATCAATTTGGTAAACTTTCACTGCACTCCCTTTATCACAAAAACATCAATCCTCAGAAAAGACCAAAACATTTGGGCGGCACGGTGGCACAGTGGTTAGCTCTGCTGCCTCACAGTGCCTGAGACCCGGGTTCAATTCCCAACTCAGGCGACTGACTGTGTGGAGTTTGCACATTCTCCCCGTGTCTGCGTGGGTTTCCTCCGGGTGCTCCGGTTTCCTCCCACAGTCCAAAGATGTGCGGGTCAGGTGAATTGGCCGCGCTAAATTGCCCGTAATGTTAGGTAAGGGGTAAATGTAGGGGTATGGGTGGGTTGCGCTTCGGCGGGTCGGTGTGGACTTGTTGGGCCGAAGGGCCTGTTTCCACACTGTAAGTCTAATCTAAACTGCACACAAGACTCCACACGTGGCCTCACGAATGCCCTGTATAACTGCAACAAGAAATCTTTGTTTCTGTCCTCGAACCCTCTCGCTATGGAGGCCGATGTACAGTTTCGCTTCTTTACTGCCTTTCAACAACTCTTGTACAATACACCCAGGTCTCAGGGAACACTCTCCTTTCTCAATTTACAGCCAAACATAATCTGCCTTCCTATTTTTGCCACTAAACAGCATAACTTCACATTTATTCACATTGTACTGCATCTGCCGTAAATCTGCCCAGTCCCTCACCCTGTCTAAATCACACTGCAAAATATCTGCAACATTAATGTGCCCACTCACTCAGGCCCTTTCACTGTCACAACCAAAAGGGGGCAGAATAGGTTGGGTTTGATGCTGGAGACTGAGGAGCAAATGGAACAGATGATGAGAGTGCCAGAGTCACACACAAAGGTTGTGTTCATGGTGGTAAAGGAGTGATTGAGATGGAAAATGGGTGTTAACGATCGGTATGAAAAGGAGGAAATAAGTCCTTCCTCCTGACAACAAATCACACTTCACTCCTCATTCCTGAAGAAGGGCTCGTGCCCGAAACGTCGATTCTCCTGCTTCTCGGATGCTGCCTGGCCTGCTGCGCTTTTCCAGCAACACATTTTCAGCTCTGATCTCCAGCATCTGCAGTCCTCACCTTCTCCCCAACAAAAAAAGCCGATAAGACACAACAATGAAGGAGGGAAAGGATGTGGATTGTAACCAAACTGGAGGTCAGAGGTCATGCTCTGAAGTTGAGAGACTCAGTGTTGGGTCCTTGAGCCTGTGAAGTGCCTCAGTGGAAGATGAGATGCTGGTCCTTGAGTTTGTGTTGAGCTTCACTGGGATGGATGTTAGCACCAGAACAAGGTGGCTTAATGAAACAGCAGCAAGCAACTGGCAACTCGGGGCCATTCATACAGGCAGAGTGGAAATGTTCTCCAAAACAGTCACTCAGACCCCATTTGGTCTTGCTAATTTACAAATATATCCAGACTTTGTTGGTCTGTTTAAGATCTTGTTCCAGCTATTGTTCCAGCTCACACACTCTCCCTGCAACTGCTCGAGATTCTTTTAGCAGTTTCCAAAAACATGAAGCTGTTTAATTCTTGTTGATACAAGGGGCCCTGGGAGTCTTCACAATCCAATATTGGTACCACATCAGTTTCCAACTCTGCAGTCAGGTCCGGGATTCTGAACTGGGCACTAATCTTCTTTTCTCAATTCTCAGCCTAGAGCCTGGAGAATAGATCATTGGTGTCTGTGTAAACAGGAAGAGGTACTGACATGACAATGTGACAGTTTGCAACAGATTCCATTTGTTCAGTTGCGGGTGGAGAGAGTGCCCTGCAGGGTCCATGGGGGCGAGCGGTCTCTCTGAAAGTCTCAATCATGTTGGTGGATCATGTCTTCCCTCTCCAAGGTGATCCAAGGAAAAGCAGGGGGCATTTGGGAATAACCAGCGTCTCTCCTGCCTGCTTCCTTGACCAAGCCCATTGACAGACCCTCCATGATGCCCTCTGACCTGCCCGACCCCTCCAGGAAAGGTGACAAGAAACAAAATAGGCCAACACTCCCCAGAATTAGAGGGTGAGGGATGTAGTGTTATAATGAGGTCAGCAGTTTGATCTAATAGGAGTTCCCTGGTTGGGGCTGTTAACCTGGTCCAGTCAGGGACCTCTGGCTGACAGGTATAAACAGGAGCGTTGGCTCTCTACGCAGGAGTCCTCCCCCTTTCTCTCGGGGATCTGGGGTGGAGGGTGCTGCATGCAGCAGTCCCCTGCAACCGCAGATTGCGGTGGTTCACGGACTCCCAGCCCAACTGCTTGTTCTGTGGTGCTGTGGAGTCCGTGGACCATGTGTATATTGGGTGTGGGCGTTTGCACTCCCTTTTTGATTTTCTGAAAAACCTTCTCCTCTGCTTTTGGTTGCACTTCAGTCCCACGCTCCTGATCTTCGGGCACCCGGTGCGGAGGAGGGAGGGCAGGTCTGAAGACCTCCTCGTGGGCCTGCTCCTGGGCCTGGCCAAACTGGCCATAAACAGGTCCAGGCCGCGAGCCGTGGAGGGGGTTGTTAGGGCCGACTGCCTGCCCCTCTTCCGCGGTTACGTTAGGGCCCGGGTGTCCTTGGAGAAGGAGCACGCGGTGTCCACCAACACCTGGAGTTGTTCAGGGAGAGGTGGGCGCCGCAGGGAGTGGAGTGCATCATTTCCCCCTCCAACTCTATTTTGATTTAGTCCCTGCCCTCCCCTTCACTGTCTGATCACACAGCATTGCCCTTTGATGTGAAGGGCACTGCTTGTCACTGGCCACTCGGGTGTTTCCTTTCTTCCTGGTGGTGGAAATTTGAATAAAGATTCGTGCACCTTGTGTCTCTCACTGTGTCTCACACCTGCACACACACACACACACACACACACACACCATGGGTGCTGAGGAATAAAAAAGGAAAAAAAAGAGAAAAAAAAGAGAAAGAAAAAACAGGGGAAAAAAACAGGAGTGTTCAACGTGGTGCTGGGGGAAATATAAACATTACTGCAGTTAGACGGGGGTACAAAGAGAACAAAGAAAATTTACAGCCCAGGAACAGGCCCTTCGGCCCTTCAAGTCTGAGCCAATCCAAGTGTACTTTCTAAACCTGTCGCCCAATTCCTAAGCATCTGTATCCCTCTGCTCCCCACCTACCCATGCATCTGTCCACACACATCTTACATGAATAGACCGTGCCTGCCTCTACCACCTCTGCTGGCAACGCATTCCAAACACCCACCACCCTCTGTGTGAAGTACTTGCCGCGTGTATCCCCCTTAAACTTTTCACCTCTCGCCTTGAAAGCGTGACCCCTCGTTATTCAATCCCTCACCCTGCGAAAAAGCTTATCTCTATCCCCCCTGTCTATACCCTTCATGATTTCGTAGACCTCAATCAGGTCCCCCCTCAATCTCCTTTTTTCTAATGAAAACAAGCCTAACCTACTCAACCTCTCTTCATAGCTAGCACCTTCCATACCAGGCAACATCCTCGTAAACCTTCTCTGCACCCTCTCCAAAGTGTCCACATCCTTTTGGTAATGTGGCGACCAGAACTGTACACAGTATTCTAAATGCGGCCGAACCAACATCACATACAATTTTAACATGACCTGCCAGCTCTTATACTCAATGCCCCGTCCGATGAAGTCAAGCATACCTTAAGCCTTCTTGGCCACTCTATCCACCTGTGCAGCAACCTTCAGGGAACAATGGACCTGAACTCCCAGATCTCTCTGCTCATCAACTTTTCCCAAGGCTCTTCCATTCATTGTATAATTCGCTTTAGAATTAGACTTCCCTAAATGCATCACCTCACATATGTCTGGATCAATTTCTATCTGCCTCTTCTCCACCCAACTCTCCAGTCTGTCTATATTCTCCTGTATTCTCTGACAGTCCCTTATGCTTTCTGTTACTCCACCAATCTTCGCGTCATCTGCAAACTTGCTGATCATACCAACAGTGCCCTCTTCCAGATCATTTATGTATATTACAAACAACATTGGCCCCAACACTGACCCCTGTGGAACACCACTGGGCACCTTTCTCCATTTCGAGAAACTCCCTTCAACTACTACTCTCTGTCTCCTGTTGCTCAACCAGTTCTTTATCCACCTAGCTAGAACACCCTGCACACCATGTGACTTCACTTTCTCCATTAGTCTACCATGGGGAACCTTATCAAACGCCTTACTAAAGTCCACGTATATACATGTATGTGGGAGTATGTAAAAAAAGAGAAAAAAAGAAATTTTAAAAAATTAATCAGGAGTGTTGGTGTTCCGCTCACTCTGAGAGCTGTCTCGTAGGGAGCTGGATCAGTGTCAAGGACACGCCATGTGTAAATAAAGGATGATTTGGTGACAGGATCTCTTTGTAGTTACCTCATGGAAGGTTGTCAAATATCAGTAACATGGACCTGACTTTTGCCACTGAAAGGATAACGAGTGTTTGAAAATAACCTAAAAGATGTGCAATAGCCCCAGTCATTATCCATGTGGCCCACAGACTCCACAGTAACACAGAACAAACAGCGGACATTACATGGGACAGTGTATCCACCCAAGGACCCTACAGAAAGTGGGAAAAAGAGAGCCCTCCCCTGGAGACCACCCACCCACCCCCCACCCATACCCCCACCCACCCCATCCACCCTCACCCATACCCCACCCACCCCTTCCACCCCACCCACACCCCATCCATCCCAACCCACACCCCACCCACACTCTATCCACCCCCACCCACACCCCCACCTACCCCCATCCGCACCCCACCCACACCCCATCCACCCCCACCCATACCCCACCCACCCCATCCACACCTCATCCACCCCACCCACACCCCTCCACCCCAACCCACACCCCACCCACATTCCATCCACCCCCACCCAAACCCCATCCACCCCCACCCACACCCCACGCACCCCCACCCACACCCACACCCCACCCACACCTCATCCATCCCCACCCACACCCCATCCACCCCCACCCACACCCCACCCATCCAGAACCAATACAACTTCCAGTGAGCGTCCCCCCACCTGAGACAGCTCTGTAGCAGGTCTGTTTGAGTGGTAAAGGGACTGACAGTTCTCATTCTGAGACAGAGTGAGTGGTCATGTGTTCACCAATAACACCCAGCTCACCTTGTGGTTCTGCACAAGCCTGGCATTCTGTTCAAAGAATGTTCAAAGTAGTTATCTGGAAATTGGATTACATTTGGATTCTGAAACTGGGATGTTCCTGCAGGTGTCAGTGTGACAAAGAAGACCAGGCTGGTTTGGGTGGTACAGTGGCTCAGTGGTTAGTGCTGCTGCTTCCCAGCACCTGGGACCCAGGTTCAATTCCACCCTCGGGTGGAGTTTGTACGTTCTCCCTGCGTCTGTGTGAGTTTCCTCCCACAGTCCAACGATGTGTGGGTTAGGGTGGATTGGCTCTGAGAAATACAGTGTTAAGGTCTGCGTGGGGTGCTTTTTGGGCCGAATGGACTATTTCCAGAGTGTAGGGATTCTATGAGTTAACATGAAGTGGGAGGAGTCTGGAAACAGCTGGGAGTGTTTCTGTGGTTGCTCCCGGGAGTCCGGGGGGGGGGAGGTGGGAATGAACTTATTTCCAGTTGGTGTTTTCCTCAGATTCTCTCTGAACAAGTCCCTTTGGTATTTGCTATCTCCAGTGCGTGTGGAGCTGTGAGTGACTCTGACAGTTATAGCTGTAATACTCTGTTCCATTTCCATTGAAGCTTAATAAGGTAAACACTGAGGGCCAGCCGTGTAACTGAGCACCTCCTCATCACTGTCACCCACACAGGGGATACCCACTTCTAAAAACATCCTTCCATCTCATAGCAAACCACAAACTGGAGGAGAGGTGGCACAGGGAGACAGTGAGGGGGCAGATGCTAGAGATCAGAGTCGAGAGTGTGGTGCTGGAAAAGCACAGCAGGTCAGGCAGCATCCGAGGAACAGGAGAGTCAACGTTTCGGGCATAAGCCCTTCATCAGGAGGTGGCACTGTACCTTGGCAGATGTGGAAGGCTAGAGAGAGAACTCCAGATTAATGTTTGCAGATAATTCAAAGTTCAGATGGCCAGTGAGTGCTGTCAGAGGGTGACAGACTGAGAGAGATAGAGTGAGAGTGAGCAAACTCAAGGTAGATAGAGCTCAATATGACGATGGGACAGGGCTCCACCAGAAAGGGAGATCTGAGAGTGTGAGATGATGACAAGAGGGCAATGGGGAGAAGCATTGAGATGTTGGGATCCAAGTCCCAAAGTGATTAATGATCACGTGAAACATCCCTTTGATTGGTGGACCTTAGGGTAGGCCCTTTATTTGAAGAGGGATTGGAAACAAAACTTCAGTTTGACAGAGATTGCTTCATCCCAGAATGGTGAGATTTAGATCCTGGCCCCTTCAGGAATTAGCTCCGGATTTGAAGGGGGCAGCACAAATTTCTCCAAAGAATGACGGAGTTAAAATGATTAAACTAGAAACAGACTGGGCTCAGATCTAATGAAACACCTGTCAATCACCTCCTTAACTTTACTCAATGTCCCAGCATCCACTGCACTCTAGGGGAATGAATTCCACAGATTCATGGCACTTTCAGAGAACTCAGTCCTCCCCATCTCTGCCTTAAATCTGCCCCCACCCCCCACCACTTATTTGAAAAGTCCCAGTTCAGATTGCCTCACATGAGGAACCATCCTGTCTACATCTGTTTACTAATCTCCTTCAGCATCTTCTATAATTCAATAAGAGTTCCAGACAGTATCGGTCTAAACTGCTCAATCTCTCCTTATGAAGCAAGCCCCTTATCTCTGGGATCAATCAAGTGAACCTCCTCTGAACCTCCTCCAATTCAAGGAGAAAGTGAGGACTCCAGATGCTGGGAATCATAGTCAAGAGAGTGGTGCTGGAAAAGCACAGCAGGTCAGGCGGCATCCGAGGAGCAGGAGAGTCTGAGGAGCACATTCCTGACGAAACACCGACTCTCCTGCTCCACTGATGCTGCTCGGTCGGCTGGGACCCTGGCTCCAACACAACTCCAGCTCTCCTTAAATGGGCCGATGGGCTGAGAAGAGGCAGATAGAGTTTAATTTAGATAAATATGAGGGGCTGTAGTTTGGGGAAAAAAAATCTTATCAGGACTTATAGACTTAATGATAAGAGAGGGTGCCTTGGCCTGGACTCCATGGATATCCATCTGCTGGGGCTGAGGGTATTTACTGAAACATTTGAAAGGAGGGGAGAAAGAGCAGGGACTTGAACCCAGCTCAGCCCAGCCCAGCCCAGCCCTATCCAGCCCAGCCCAGCCCAGTCCAGCCCTGTCCAGCCCAGCCCAGCTCAACCCAGCCCAGTCCAGCCCTGCCCAGCCCAGCACTGCCCAGCCCAGCCCAGTCCAGCCCAGCCCAGCTCTGCCCAGCCCAGCCCAGCTCAGCCCAGCCCAGCCCAGCTCTGCCCAGCCCAGCCCAGCCCTGCCCAGCCCAGCCCAGCACTGCCCAGCCCAGCCCAGTCCAGCCCAGCCCTGCCCAGCTCTGCCCAGCCCAGCCCAGCTCAGCCCAGCCCAGCACTGCCCAGCCCAGCTCTGCCCAGCCCAGCTCTGCCCAGCCCAGCCCAGCACTGCCCAGCCCAGCCCAGCTCTGCCCAGCCCAGCCCAGCCCTGCCCAGCCCAGCCCAGCATTGCCCAGCCCAGCCCAGCCCAGCCCAGCACTGCCCAGCCCAGCCCAGCTCAACCCAGCCCAGCCCAGCCCAGCACTGCCCAGCCCAGCCCAGCTCTGCCCAGCCCAGCCCAGCCCTGCCCAGCCCAGCCCAGCACTGCCCAGCCCAGCCCAGTCCAGCCCAGCCCAGCCCTGCCCAGCCCAGCCCAGCTCAGCCCAGCCCAGCTCAGCCCAGCCCAGCCCAGCCCAGTCCAGCCCAGCCCAGCCCTGCCCAGCCCAGCCCAGCTCAGCCCAGCCCAGCTCAGCCCAGCCCAGTCCAGCCCAGCACTGCCCAGCCCAGCCCAGTCCAGCCCAGCCCAGCCCAGCTCAGCCCAGCCCAGCACTGCCCAGCCCAGCTCTGCCCAGCCCAGCTCTGCCCAGCCCAGCACTGCCCAGCCCAGCCCAGCCCTGCCCAGCCCAGCCCAGCATTGCCCAGCCCAGCCCAGCACTGCCCAGCCCAGCCCAGCTCAACCCAGCACTGCCCAGCCCAGCATTGCCCAGCCCAGCCCAGCTCAACCCAGCCCAGTCCAGCCCTGCCCAGCCCAGCCCAGCCCAGTCCAGCCCAGCCCAGCCTGTGCAGTTCCAGCCAGCTGTCTCCATGCCAACGGGGAATGATTGCAATCAGACTGGTATCCTGGTGCTCAGGAACAGTGTCTTTCTGGCTTCCGAAAACCAGCCCTTTATAAAGAAGACGCTGGTTTGAAAAGCCGTAAACTCTCCTTTCTGCTTCATTCCTGTTTAAACAAACAGTCAGCATTAACCTCTGTTCCCCCGGGACACCAGTAACCATTCCACGCCCCAGGCCAGCTCTCTAATGGAGAAAAATGTAAAAATAAAACACTCTCTCACACAGCACTTTCCAACAAACAGCAATCCAACAATATTTTCTTTCCGAACCCCTGCTGAATTCAATGCTTTCCACTGGCCCACTCACACGAGATTCCTGTTGTCTGTTCATCAAATTCTGCAGTTGGTCACAGGCCATTCAGCCCATTGAGACAACACTAACCCTCTAACAAGCATCGTACTCCCCACTCCTTAACCCTGCATTTCCCACAGCTAACCCGACTAGCCTGCTCATCCGTGGACACTATGAGTAATTTCCCACAGTCAATCCAGCCTGACCGGCACATCTTTGTGACTGTGGGAGGAAGAGGGAGCACGGGGAGAATGTGCAAACTCCACACAGACAGTCACCTGAGGCTAGAATTGAACCTGGGATCCTGGTACCATGAGGCAGCAGTGCTAACCACTGTGCCACCCAGTTATGGTCTGAATATCCATATCAGATTGCGAGCTGTCACACTGACCTGCAGCGTGTCACTGCACAAGAATCCAGGCTGAACAGTACAGGGGCCCACAGGCAGATTGCTGGAGAGACTGTCCTCAGAATGGCAGCCTCCCGGTGGGGGGAGGGTCGCAGTGAGACGCAGATCAAAGGTGGGGGAAGGGTTCTGGGGGAGAGGGGGAAGGGAGCATGGGGGGGTGTTGAATCTCAAGGGAGCAAATGTTCTCTGACTCATCAAATAGGAAAAATATTCCACTAACAAAGAACTAGACTGGAATATCTCACAGAGAGAGCTGCAGGAACATTAGGAAATGTTTGCCACATGATTCCGATCACAAACTGAACAATACCCAAAGGATGTGTGCTCCACTCCCGTTTGGGGAAGGTGGGGGTGGGGGTGAAAGATCACTCAAACACCGGCCAATCACCACCCATTAATTATATTCTGGATCAGTGGTGCTGGAAGAGCACAGCAGTTCAGGCAGCATCCAACGAGCAGCGAAATCGACGTTTCGGGCAAAAGCCCTTCATCAGGAATAAAGGCAGTGAGCCTGAAGCGTGGAGAGATAAGCTAGAGGGGGGTGGGGGTGGGGCGAGAGTAGCATAGAGTACAATGGGTGAGTGGGGGAGGGGATGAAGGTGATAGGTCAGGGAGGAGAGGGTGGAGTGGATAGGTGGAAAAGAAGATAGGCAGGTCGGACAAGTCCGGACAAGTCATGGGGACAGTGCTGAGCTGGAAGTTTGGAACTGGGATGAGGTGGGGGAAGGGGAAATGAGGAAACTGTTGAAGTCCACATTGATGCCCTGGGGTTGAAGTGTTCCGAGGTGGAAGATGTAGCGGAGGAAGAAGAGTTGATCTTCCGTAATTACACCAGCACCACTTCCCACTTCCTCCTCCGCGACAGGAACTGTAAAACCAGTGCCCACACCTCCTCCCTCACCTCTTCCTGGAGGAAGAACGCCTCATCTTCTGCCTCGGAACACTTCAACCCCAGGGCATCAATGTGGACTTCAACAGTTTCCACATTTCCCCTTCCCCCACCTCACCCTAGTTCCAAACTTCCAGCTCAGCACTGTCCCCATGACTTGTCCGGACTTGTCCGACCTGCCTAGCTCCTTTTCCACCTATCCACTCCACCCTCTCCTCCCTGACCTACCACCTTCATCCCCCTCCCCCACTCACCCATTGTACTCTATGCTACTTTCTCCCCACCCCCACCCTCCTCTAGCTTATCTCTCCACACTTCAGACTCACTGCCTTTATTCCTGATGAAGGGCTTTTGCCCGAAACGTCGATTTCGCTGCTCGTTGGATGCTGCCTGAACTGCTGTGCTCTTCCAGCACCACTGATCCAGAATCTGGTTTCCAGCATCTGCAGTCACTGTTTTTACCTTACCCATAAATTATAGCCACTCACCCTCACATACTCATTACTGTATAAAATATGCAGCAAAATGGTCAGCAACAGACCATCGGTCAGTGCTGAGAGAGTGGGCACTGTCTGAGGGTCAGTGCTGAGGGAGTGCCACACTGTCGGAGGGTTAGTGCTGAGGGAGTGGGCACTGTCTGAGGGTCAGTGCTGAGGGAGTGCCACACTGTCAGAGGGTCAGTACTGAGGGAGTGTTGCACTGTCGGAGGGTCAGTGCTGAGGGAGTGCCGCACTGTCGGAGGGTCAGTGCTGAGGGAGTGTCGCACTGTCGGAGGGTCAGTGCTGAGGGAGTGCCGCACTGTCAGAGGGTCAGTGCTAAGGGATGCCGCACTGTCAGAGGATCAGTGCTGAGGGACTGCCGCACCATCGAAGGGTCAGTGCTGAGGGAGAGCTGCACTGTCGGAGGGTCAGTGCTGAGGGAGTGAGCACTGTCGGAGGGTCAGTGCTGAGGGAGTGGGCACTGTCGGAGGGTCAGTGCTGAGGGAGTGCCGCACTGTCGGAGGGTCAGTGCTGAGGGAGTGGGCACTATCAGAGGGTCAGTGCTGAGAGAGCAGGCGCTGTCGGAGGGTCAGCGCTTGGGGAGTGCCGCACTGTCGGAGGGTCAGTGCTGAGGGAGTGAGCACTGTCGGAGGGTCAGCGCTGGGGGAGTGCCGCGCTGTCAGAGGGTCAGTGCTGAGGGAGTGAGCACTGTCGGAGGGTCAGTGCTGAGGGAGTGGGCACTGTCGGAGGGTCAGTGCTGAGGGAGTGCCGCACTGTCGGAGGGTCAGTGCTGAGGGAGCAGGCACTGTCGGAGGGTCAGTGCTGAGGGAGTGCCGCACTGTCGGAGGGTCAGTGCTGAGGGAGCAGGGAATGTCGGAGGGTCAGTGCTGAGGGAGCAGGCACTGTCGGAGGGTCAGTGCTGAGGGAGTGCCGCACTGTCAGAAGGTCAGTGCTGAGGGAGTGGGCACTGTCGGAGGGTCAGTGCTGAGGGAGTGCCGCACTGTCAGAGGGTCAGTGCTGAGGGAGTGGGCACTGTCGGAGGGTCAGTGCTGAGGGAGTGCCGCACTGTCGGAGGGTCAGTGCTGAGGGAGTGCCGCACTGTCGGAGGGTCAGTGCTGAGGGAGTGGGCACTGTCAGAGGGTCAGTGCTGAAGGAGCGCCGCACTGTCGGAGGGTCAGTGCTGAGGGAGCAGGGAATGTCGGAGGGTCAGTGCTGAGGGAGTGGGCACTGTCGGAGGGTCAGTGCTGAGGGAGTGGGCACTGTCAGAGGGTCAGTGCTGAGGGAGCGCCGCACTGTCGGAGGGTCAGTGCTGAGGGAGCAGGGAATGTCGGAGGGTCAGTGCTGAGGGAGTGGGCACTGTCGGAGGGTCAGTGCTGAGGGACTGGGCACTGTCAGTGGGTCAGTGCTGAGGGAGCAGGCACTGTCGGAGGGTCAGTGCTGAGGGAGCAGGCACTGTCGGAGGGTCAGTGCTGAGGGAGTGCCGCGCTGTTGGCTTTCGAGATCACTATTTTTGAGCCTAGTTGGGTTGCTGTCCTTGTGAATAGTTTTACAAAAATATGAAACTGGAACATTTGGCTGTGCATTCGGTAAAGCTGATGCCTCGTCTGTTTGTGTTTGTATTCCATGTTCTCATCAACTTCCTTTCACTTGATTAGCAGCAATGGATCCCTTTGCCCCTTGGCCAGTGATGCCTTCTGTCGGGGTAACTCTCTGAAGCTCAGTGTTTGGGTTCAGGACAAACCATGACAGCCAGTGAATGGGTCTGGGGCTTCAATCAGGCCTGATCTAATAGGATAGCATGGAGTCCATAAAGCTGAATGGCCTCTTCCTGATCCTATGGCTCATCAGTTTTCACCAATTATTCACGGAGAGGATACCGATCAGAAACTCATTTTTAAAAGTCAGACAGCGCTGCAAATCACTTGCTCTCAGTTTGATGGTATCGTGACCGATCCCAGTTCGGTTTCTCAACGGCAGTCTCTATTTGCTCGTGTTGAAATGTCCTTTATTGTAGGGAGTGGTTGGTTTAATGCTATTCAAACAAACTGAGAAACAACAAAAGCTGGTATGACCTCCCAACTCCTGGGAGGTCTGGGTTAAGCATCGAAAATGACGGATACAACGTGGAACAACTTCAATTTTCCAACGTGATACAGTGAAGTTTAGACAGGACAGGGGCACCAGACAGAGTTGGAGAGTGACAGACCATGTTAGACAGGAAGGAAAAGGAAATAAAAACATCGAGGTGACATTGCAGGATTGAGACTGTCAACCAATCACAAAGAACATCGGTGAGGGGAAGGAAAGTGAGCATCCTCGAATCCACCCAACATTGGAACCTTCTCGTTCATTATGGCCAGAAGGCAGAGCCTGTGTTGTTCCTGTGGAAAAGGATATGGAAGAGATAGACTGTAGGGAAATAGATGGTGACATCTTGCAAAATGTCCAGATTACAGAGGAGGAAGTGCTGGAGGTCTTGAAACGGTTCAAGGTGGATAAATCCCCAGGACCTGATCAGGTGTACCCCAGAACTCTGTGGGAAGCTAGGGAAGTGATTGCTGGGCCTCTTGCTGAGATATTTGTATTATCGATAGTCACAGGTGAGGTGCCGGAAGACTGGAGGTTGGCAGATATAGAACATAGAACATAGAACATAGAAGGATACAGCGCAGTACAGGCCCTTCGGCCCTCGATGTTGCGCCGACCGAGTCCTACCTAACCTATACTAGCCCAATAACTTCCAAATGCCTATCCAATGCCCGCTTAAATGAACATAAAGAAGGAGAGTTCACCACTGATACGGGCAGGGCATTCCATGAACTCACAACCCGCTGTGTGAAGAATCTACCCCTAACATCTGTCCTATACCTACCACCCCTTAATTTAAAGCTATGTCCCCTAGTAACACCTGACTCCATTAGCGGTAAAAGGTTCTTAGTATCTACCCTATCTAAACCCCTAATCATCTTATACACTTCTATCAGATCTCCCCTAAACCTTCTCTTCTCCAATGAGAACAGCCCCAAGTGCCTCAGCCTTTCCTCATACTATCTTCCTACCATTCCAGGCAACATCCTGGTAAACCTCCTCTGCACTCGTTCTAAAGCTTCCACATCCTTCCTATAGTATGGCGACCAAAACTGCACACAATACTCCAGATGAGGCCTCACCAGAGTCTTATACAACTGCAACATGACCTCAGGACTCCGGAACTCAATTCCTCTGCCAATAAAGCCCAGTACACCATATGCCTTCCTCACAGCACTATTTACCTGGGTGGCAACTTTCAGAGATCTGTGTACATAGACACCAAGATCCCTCTGCTCATCCACACTACCAAGTAGCCTACCATTAGCCCAGTAATCCATCATCTTGTTATTCCTACCAAAGTGAACGACTTCGCACTTAGCTACATTGAATTCCATTTGCCACATTTCCGCCCAGCTCTGCAACTTATCTATATCCCGCTGTAACCTACCACTTCCTTCCTCACTATCCACAACTCCACCGACTTTCGTGTCATCCGCAAACTTGCTTACCCAGCTTTCAAGTCCTTCCTCTAGATCATTTATAAAGATAACAAAAAGCAATGGTCCCAAAACAGATCCTTGTGGTACACCGCTAGTAACTGCACTCCAAGATGAACATAATCCATCAACTACTACCCTCTGTCTCCTTCCAGCCAGCCAATTCCTAATCCAAACCTCTAATGTATCCTCAATGCCATACCTCTGAAGTTTTAGCATTAGCCTACCATGGGGAACCTTATCGAACGCCTTACTAAAATCCATATACACAACATCTACTGCTTTACCCTCATCCACTTCCTTAGTCACCTTCTCAAAGAACTCAATAAGGTTTGTGAGGCACGACCTGCCCTTCACAAAACCATGCTGGCTATCCCTGATCACGTTATTCCTACCCAGATGTTCATAAATCTTATCCCTTACCATTCTCTCTAAGACTTTGCCCACCACTGAAGTCAGACTCACTGGCCTATAGTTACTAGGGCTATCCCTACTCCCTTTCTTGAACAATGGGACCACATTCGCTATCCTCCAGTCCTCTGGTACTATTCCCGTTGACAATGACGACATAAAAATCCAGGCCAATGGCTCTGCTATCTCCTCCCTAGCTTCCCATAGGATCCTGGGGTAAATGCCATCAGGCCCAGGAGACTTATCTATATTCATCCTTTCCAATATTCCCAAAACCTCTTCCCTGCATATTTCCAGGGCATCCATTCTAATTATTTGTGATTCCATATTCACATCAGCAACAGTGTCCTGTTCCTGAGTGAATACTGATGAAAAGTACTGATTTAATGTCTCTCCAATCTCCTCCGCCTCCACACACAACTTCCCACTACTATCCTTGACTGGACCGATACCTACCCTAGTCATCCTTTTATTCTTGACATACCTATAGAAAGCCTTTGGGTTTTCCCTAATCCTACCAGCTAAAGACTTTTCATGTCCCCTTCTCGCTTCTCTTAGCTCCCTCTTTAGCTCCTTCCTGGCTACCTTATAACTCTCAATCGCCCCTACTGAACCTTCACGCCTCATCTTTACATATGCCGCCTTCTTCCCTTTCACAAGGGACTCCAATTCCTTACTAAACCACGGCTGCCTCACAAGGCCCTTTTCACCATGCCTGACTGGTACATACCTATCGAGGACACGTAGTAGCTGCTCCTTGAACACTCCCCACATCTCATTAGTGTTCTTCTCTTGAAGCCTGTTTTTCCAATCCACACAACCTAAGTCATGCCTCACTGCATCATAATTTCCCTGCCCCCAGCTATAGCTCTTGCCCTGCGGCGCACGATTATCCCTCTCCATCACTAAAGTAAAAGTCACCGAGTTGTGGTCACTGTCCCCGAAGTGCTCACCTACCTCCAAGTCTAACACCTGGCCTGGTTCATTACCTAGAACCAAATCCAATATAGCCTCCCCTCTTGTTGGCCTGTCGACATATTGTGTCAGGAAACCCTCCTGCACACATTGTACAAACACCGACCCATCTAATGAACTCGAGCTATAGCTCTCCCAGTCAATATCTGGGAAGTTAAAGTCCCCCATAACAACCACCCTGCTACCTTCACTCTTTTCCTGAATCATCCTCGCAATATTATCCTCTACTTCTCTAGGACTATTAGGAGGCCTGTAGAAAACACCTAACAGGGTGACCTCACCTTTCCTATTTCTAACCTCAGCCCAAACTACCTCAGATGGCAAGTCCTCTTCCATCGTCCATTCCACTGCTGTGATACTGTCTTTGACAAGTAATGCCACGCCTCCCCCTTTTTTACCCCCATGTCTGATCCTACTAAAACATTTGAACCCTGGAACGTGCAACAGCCATTCTTGTCCCTGTTCTACCCACGTCTCTGTAATGGCCACAACATCGAAGTCCCAGGTACCAACCCACGCTGCAAGTTCACCTACCTTATTCCTTATACTTCTGGCATTGAAGTATACACACTTCAATCCTCCTTTCTGTTTACAGGCACCCTCCTTAGAGATCGCTGCATTATTCCTAACCTCCCTACACTCAAGGTCCTGTACCCTAAAGCTACAGTCCTGGTTCCCATGCCCCCGCGGAGTTAGTTTAAACCCTCCCAAAGAGCACTAGCAAACCTCCCCCCAAGGACACTGGTGCCCCTCAGGTTCAGGTGTAGCCCATCCTTTTTATAGAGGTCCCACCTTCCCCAGAAAGGACCCCAGTTGTCCAGAAACCGGAATCCCTCCCTCCTGCACCATCCCTGTAGCCACGCATTTAACTGCTCTCTCTCCCTATTCCTTGACTCTCTATCACGTGGCACGGGTAACAAACCAGAGACTACAACTCTGTTTGTTCTAACTCTGAGCTTCCAACCTAGCTCCCTGTAAGCCTGTCTGACATCCTCACCCTTCTTCCTACCTATATCGTTGGTGCCAACGTGGACCACGATCTGGGGCTGCTCCCCCTAATGTGGTGTCACTGTTTGAGAAGGGTGGTAAAGACAAGCCAGGGAACTATAGACCGGTGAGCCTGACCTCGGTGGTGGGCAAGTTGTTGGAGGGAATCTTGAGGGACAGGATGTACGTATATTTAGAAAGGCAAGGACTGATTAGGGATAGACAACATGGCTTTGTGCGTGGGAAATCATGTCTCACAAACTTGATTGAGTTTTTTGAAGAACTAACAAAGAGGATTGATGAGGGCAGAGCGGTAGATGTGATCTATATGGATTTCAGTAAGGCGTTCGACAAGGTTCCCCATGGGAGACTGATTAGCAAGGTTAGATCTCATGGAATACAGGGAGAAGTAGTCATTGGATACAGAACTGGCTCAAAGGTAGAAGACAGAGGGTGGTGGTGGTGGAGGGTTGTTTTTCAGACTGGAGGCCTGTGACCAGTGGAGTGCCACAAGGATCGGTGCTGGGCCCTCTACTTTTTGCCATTTACATAAATGATTTGGATGCGAGCATAAGAGGTACAGTTAGTAAGTTTGCAGATGACACCAAAATTGGAGGTGTTACCTCAGAGTACAACAGGATCTGGACAAGATGGGCCAATGGGCTGAGAAGTGGCAGATGGAGTTTAATTCAGATAAATGCGAGGTGCTGCATTTTAGGAAAGCAAATCTTAGTAGGATTTATACACTTAATGGTAAGGTCCTAGGGAGTGTTGCTGAACAAAGAGACCTTGGAGTGCAGGTTCATAGCTCCTTGAAAGTGGAGTTGCAGGTAGATAGGATAGTGAAGAAGGCGTTTGGTATGCTTTCCTTTATTGGTCAGAATATTGAGTACAGGAGTTGGGAGGTCATGTTGCAACTGTAGAGGACATTGGTTAGGCCACTGTTGGAATATTGTATGCAATCCTGGTCTCCTTCCTATGGGAAAGATGTTGTGAAACTTGAAAGGGTTCAGAAAAGATTTACAAGGATGTTGCCAGGGTTGGAGGATTTGAGCTAAAGGGAGAGGCTGAAGAGGTTGGGGCTGTTTTCCCTGGAGCGTCGGAGGCTGAGGGGTGACCTTATAGAGGTTTACAAAATTATGAGGGGCATGGATAGGATAAACAGACAAAGTCTTTTCCCTGGGGTCGGGGAGTCCAGAACTAGAGGGCATAGGTTTAGGGTGAGAGGGGAAAGATATAAAAGAGACCTAAGGGGCAACTTTTTCACGCAGAGGGTGGTACATGTATGGAATGAGCTGCCAGAGGATGTGGTGGAGGCTGGTACAATTGCAACATTTAAGAGGCATTTGGATGGGTATATGAATAGGAAGGGTTTGGAGGGATATGGGCCGGGTGCTGGCAGGTGGGACTAGATTGGGTTGGGATATCTGGTCGGCATGGACAGGTTGGACCGAAGGGTCTGTTTCCATGCTGTACATCTCTATGACGCTATGAAACCACAAACACTTTCACTGAGTCAATCTCATAAAAAAAGTTTGTTAAAACACAATGTCTTCCAGCAAAGAAAACACATATTGAGAGACAGAGACATTTAACTCCCTTCAGGTTAAAAGTAAAGCTTTCAGAGTGACACAATGATCTACAGAAAACAGAAACAGCAGTCTCGGTTTGTTCAATATATTGCAGCAGTTGTGTGACACTGTGACCTTTTGCTATAAATTCTGTGAGCTATGATCCTGACCCATTAGTTACCGACAAAGGAGCAGCGCTCCAAAAGTTAGTACTTCCAAATAAACCTGTTGGACTGTAACCTAGATCGAGAGTGAGGTGCTGGAAAAGCACAGCAGGTCAGGCAGCATCCGAGGAGCAGGAGAATCAATGTTTTAGGTATAAGCCCTTCATCAAGGATGCTGCCTGACCTGCTGTGCTGTTCCAGCACCTCACTCTCGACTCTGATCTCCAGCATCTGCAGTCCTCACTGTCTCTGATATCTTGGTGTTGTGTGAGTTTTAACTCTGTCTGCCCTAGTCCAACACTGACTCCTCCACATCAATAAAGGCAAGCAGACGAAAGGCCTTCTTCAGTATCAGAACCCAACCAGGGTCATGACTCTACTGTGCACTTAGGTCATGGTGAGGTCACAGTCATTCTGAACAGAAACAGCCTTTCACCAACAGAAAGCAGCACAGACTCCTCGAAGCTCCCTGTGGGACATTCTCCCTGAGGGACCTGCTGAGTGTGGACAGAGTGAACACTGAACAGTGTGTGTACAAGATTGGCAGCTGGAGCCATCTCCATAGTTCAAGAATATTTTGTTTGTTCTGAGGAATCCCCAGGTCCACAACTAATTGGAAATCATTCTCTCTGAAATCAGTTAAAAAAAGCCTCCAGGGGGTCAGGGCCCAGTGGGATTGGGGAGGGGGGGAATTCCCATTGCCCCAGGGGAGGGAGGCTACATCTGGGGATTCCACCCTGTTCTCACTGGGGGAAACAGCCTGATGACAGTGAGCCAATGGGAATGCAATATTGGACAGTAATTATTATCATTAATTTATGGCTGGCTCACTGGCTGGGCTAGTACTCATTACACAATCACTGAGCTCTGTGGAGAAGGTTGGGAGGAATCACTGCAGTCCGTGTGCTGTGGGAAGACCCACAATGCCCTGAGGGAGGGAATTCCAGGATTATGACCCAGCAAAGCTGAAGGAATGATGATATATTTCCAAGACAGTGACTTGGAGGGGAACGTGAGGGTGCTGGTGTTCCCATGTATCTGCTGCCCTTGTCCTTCTTGATGGAAGTGGTTGTGGGTTTGGAAGGTGCTGCCTGAGGATCTTTGGTGAATTTCTGCAGTGCATCTTGTAGAGAGTACACACTGCTACTGCTGAGCGTCGATGGGGGAGGGAGTGGATGCTTGTGGATGTAGGTGGTGTGAAGCTTCTTGAGTGTTGTTGGAGCTGCCCCCATGCAGGCAGGTGGGGAGTATTCCATCACACTCCTTCAACTATGCCTTTCAAATCGATTTGGATCATTATCTAAAAAGGAATAAATTTCAGGTCCAGGGAAAAGGGAGTGGAAATGATTCTCTCATTTCATCTCAAATTCAGCTCCAGGTTCGCAACAAAGATATCATTGATTATGGAATCATTCTGGTGCAGATGGAGGTAATTGGACCTTTTGAGGTCAAGAGCTGAGTGGCTCTGGGGGAACCCAGACTGGGCGTCACTGAGCAGGTTATTGCTGAGCAGGTGCTGTTTGATAGCGCTGTTACTGACCCCTTCCAGCACTTCAGTGGGTCATCCACTCGGCACTTCTGACTGAAGATTGCCGTGAGAGCTTCACCCTTACCTTTCACACTGATGTGCTGGGTTCCTCCATCATTGAGGGCGGGGATATTTGTGGAGCTTCCTCCTCCAGTCAGTTGGTTAGTCATCCACCAGCATTCACAACAGCGCGCGCACACACACACACACACACACACACACACACACACACACACCTGTTGTGGAGTTCAGTTTCAGTACATCATTGACTCTGGTTCTGGAAGTAGCTATAGCTCATGGCCATTGGAGGCCCTGTGTAACCAATAAGAAAGTGCGAGGGGAAGCCTGTCATAGTTCGACTCTGATACAGTCGTTCTTACCAATACTGTCGTGAACAGATGCATCTGCAGCCAGTCAGGATGAGCTCAGGTATGTTTTTCCCTCTTGTTGGTTCCCTCAGTACCTGCTGCAGACCCAGTGCTGAGGGAGTGCCGCACTGTCGGAGGGTCAGTGCTGAGGGAGTGGGCACTGTCGGAGGGTCAGTGCTGGGATAGTGCCGCACTGTCAGAGGGTCAGTGCTGAGGGAGTGGGCACTGTCGGAGGGTCAGTGCTGGGGGAGTAGCGCACTGTCGGAGGGTCAGTGCTGAGGGAGCAGGCACTGTTGGAGGGTCAGTGCTGAGGGAGCAGGGAATGTCGGAGGGTCAGTGCTGAGAGAGCAGGCACTGTCGGATGGTCAGTGCTGAGGGAGCAGGGAATGTCGGAGGGTCAGTGCTGAGAGAGCAGGCACTGTCGGAGGGTCAGTGCTGAGGGAGTGGGCACTGTCGGAGGGTCAGTGCTGAGGGAGTGCCGCGCTGTTGGCTTTCGAGATCACTATTTTCAAGCCTAGTTGGGTTGCTGTCCTTGTGAATAGTTTTACAAAAATATGAAACTGGAACATTTGGCTGTGCATTCGGTAAAGCTGATGCCTCGTCTGTTTGTGTTTGTATTCCATGTTCTCATCAACTTCCTTTCACTTGATTAGCAGCAATGGATCCCTTTGCCCCTTGGCCAGTGATGCCTTCTGTCGGGGTAACTCTCTGAAGCTCAGTGTTTGGGTTCAGGACAAACCATGACAGCCAGTGAATGGGTCTGGGGCTTCAATCAGGCCTGATCTGATAGGATAGCATGGAGTCCATAAAGCTGAATGGCCTCTTCCTGATCCTATGGCTCATCAGTTTTCACCAATTATTCACGGAGAGGATACCGATCAGAAACTCATTTTTAAAAGTCAGACAGCGCTGCAAATCACTTGCTCTCAGTTTGATGGTATCGTGACCGATCCCAGTTCGGTTTCTCAACGGCAGTCTCTATTTGCTCGTGTTGAAATGTCCTTTATTGTAGGGAGTGGTTGGTTTAATGCTATTCAAACAAACTGAGAAACAACAAAAGCTGGTATGACCTCCCAACTCCTGGGAGGTCTGGGTTAAGCATCGAAAATGACGGATACAACGTGGAACAACTTCAATTTTCCAACGTGATACAGTGAAGTTTAGACAGGACAGGGGCACCAGACAGAGTTGGAGAGTGACAGACCATGTTAGACAGGAAGGAAAAGGAAATAAAAACATCGAGGTGACATTGCAGGATTGAGACTGTCAACCAATCACAAAGAACATCGGTGAGGGGAAGGAAAGTGAGCATCCTCGAATCCACCCAACATTGGAACCTTCTCGTTCATTATGGCCAGAAGGCAGAGCCTGTGTTGTTCCTGTGGAAAAGGATATGGAAGAGATAGACTGTAGGGAAATAGATGGTGACATCTTGCAAAATGTCCAGATTACAGAGGAGGAAGTGCTGGAGGTCTTGAAACGGTTCAAGGTGGATAAATCCCCAGGACCTGATCAGGTGTACCCCAGAACTCTGTGGGAAGCTAGGGAAGTGATTGCTGGACCTCTTGCTGAGATATTTGTATTATCGATAGTCACAGGTGAGGTGCCGGAAGACTGGAGGTTGGCAGATGTGGTGTCACTGTTTGAGAAGGGTGGTAAAGACAAGCCAGGGAACTATAGACCGGTCAGCCTGACCTCAGTAGTGGGCAAGTTGTTGGAGGGAATCCTGACGGACAAGATGTACATGTATTTAGAAAGGCAAGGACTGATTAGGGATAGACAACATGGTTTTGTGCATGGGAAATCATGTCTCACAAACTTGATTGAGTTTTTTGAAGAACTAACAAAGAGGATTGATGAGGGCAGAGCAGTAGATGTGATCTATATGGACTTCAGTAAGGCGTTCGACAAGGTTCCCTATGGGAGACTGATTAGCAAGGTTAGATCTCATGGAATACAGGGAGAACTAGCCATTTGGATACAGGACTGGCTCAAAGGTAGAAGACAGAGGGTGGTGGTGGTGGGTTGTTTTTCAGACTGGAGGCCTGTGACCAGTGGAGTGCCACAAGGATCGGTGCTGGGCCTTCTACTTTTTGTCATTTACATAAATGATTTGGATGCGAGCATAAGAGGTACAGTTAGTAAGTTTGCAGATGACACCAAAATTGGAGGTGGAGTGGACAGCGAAGAGGGTTACCTCAGATTACAACAGGATCTGGACCAGATGGGCCAATGGGCTGAGAAGTGGCAGATGGAGTTTAATTCAGATAAATGCGAGGTGCTGCATTTTAGGAAAGCAAATCTTAGTAGGATTTATACACTTAATGGTAAGGTCCTAGGGAGTGTTGCTGAACAAAGAGACCTTGGAGTGCAGGTTCATAGCTCCTTGAAAGTGGAGTTGCAGGTAGATAGGATAGTGAAGAAGGCGTTTGGTATGCTTTCCTTTATTGGTCAGAATATTGAGTACAGGAGTTGGGAGGTCATGTTGCAACTGTAGAGGACATTGGTTAGGCCACTGTTGGAATAATGCGTGCAATTCTGGTCTCCTTCCTATGGGGAAGATGTTGTGAAACTTGAAAGGGTTCTGAAAAGATTTAGAAGGATGTTGCCAGGGTTGGAGGATTTGAGCTACAGGGAGAGGCTGAACAGGCTGGGGCTGTTTTCCCTGGAGCGTCGGAGGCTGAGGGGTGACCTGACAGAGGTTTATAAAATTATGAGGGGCATGGATAGGGTAAATTGACAAAGTCTTTTCCCTGGGGTCGGGGAGTCCAGAACTAGAGGGCATAGGTTTAGGGAGAGAGGGGAAAGATATAAAAGAGACCTAAGGGGCAACTTTTTCACGCAGAGGGTGGTACGTGTATGGAATGAGCTGCCAGAGAATGTGGTGGAGGCTGATACAATTGCAACCTTTAAGAGGCATTTGGATGGGTATATGAATAGGAAGGGTTTGGAGGGATATGGGCCGGGTGCTGGCAGGTGGGACTAGATTGAGTTGGGATATCTGGTCGGCATGGACGGGTTGGACCGAAGGGTCCGTTTCCATGCTGTACATCTCTATGACGCTATGAAACCACAAACACTTTCACTGAGTCAATCTCATAAAAAAAGTTTGTTAAAACACAATGTCTTCCAGCAAAGAAAACACATATTGAGAGACAGAGACATTTAACTCCCTTCAGGTTAAAAGTAAAGCTTTCAGAGTGACACAATGATCTACAGAAAACAGAAACAGCAGTCTCGGTTTGTTCAATATATTGCAGCAGTTGTATGACACTGTGACCTTTTGCTATAAATTCTGTGAACTATGATCCTGACCCATTAGTTACCGACAAAGGAGCAGCGCTCCAAAAGTTAGTACTTCCAAATAAACCTGTTGGACTGTAACCTCGATCGAGAGTGAGGTGCTGGAAAAGCACAGCAGGTCAGGCAGCATCCGAGGAGCAGGAGAATCAACGTTTTAGGTATAAGCCCTTCATCAAGGATGCTGCCTGACCTGCTGTGCTGTTCCAGCACCTCACTCTCGACTCTGATCTCCAGCATCTGCAGTCCTCACTGTCTCTGATATCTTGGTGTTGTGTGAGTTTTAACTCTGTCTGCCCTAGTCCAACACTGACTCCTCCACATCAATAAAGGCAAGCAGACGAAAGGCCTTCTTCAGTATCAGAACCCAACCAGGGTCATGACTCTACTGTGCACTTAGGTCATGGTGAGGTCACAGTCATTCTGAACAGAAACAGCCTTTCACCAACAGAAAGCAGCACAGACTCCTCGAAGCTCCCTGTGGGACATTCTCCCTGAGGGACCTGCTGAGTGTGGACAGAGTGAACACTGAACAGTGTGTGTACAAGATTGGCAGCTGGAGCCATCTCCATAGTTCAAGAATATTTTGTTTGTTCTGAGGAATCCCCAGGTCCACAACTAATTGGAAATCATTCTCTCTGAAATCAGTTAAAAAAAGCCTCCAGGGGGTCAGGGCCCAGTGGGATTGGGGAGGGGATTCCCATTGCCCCAGGGGAGGGAGGCTACATCTGGGGATTCCACCCTGTTCTCACTGGGGGAAACAGCCTGATGACAGTGAGCCAATGGGAATGCAATATTGGACAGTAATTATTATCATTAATTTATGGCTGGCTCACTGGCTGGGCTAGTACTCATTACACAATCACTGAGCTCTGTGGAGAAGGTTGGGAGGAATCACTGCAGTCCGTGTGCTGTGGGAAGACCCACAATGCCCTGAGGGAGGGAATTCCAGGATTATGACCCAGCAAAGCTGAAGGAATGATGATATATTTCCAAGACAGTGACTTGGAGGGGAACGTGAGGGTGCTGGTGTTCCCATGTATCTGCTGCCCTTGTCCTTCTTGATGGAAGTGGTTGTGGGTTTGGAAGGTGCTGCCTGAGGATCTTTGGTGAATTTCTGCAGTGCATCTTGTAGAGAGTACACACTGCTACTGCTGAGCGTCGATGGGGGAGGGAGTGGATGCTTGTGGATGTAGGTGGTGTGAAGCTTCTTGAGTGTTGTTGGAGCTGCCCCCATGCAGGCAGGTGGGGAGTATTCCATCACACTCCTTCAACTATGCCTTTCAAATCGATTTGGATCATTATCTAAAAAGGAATAAATTTCAGGTCCAGGGAAAAGGGAGTGGAAATGATTCTCTCATTTCATCTCAAATTCAGCTCCAGGTTCGCAACAAAGATATCATTGATTATGGAATCATTCTGGTGCAGATGGAGGTAATTGGACCTTTTGAGGTCAAGAGCTGAGTGGCTCTGGGGGAACCCAGACTGGGCGTCACTGAGCAGGTTATTGCTGAGCAGGTGCTGTTTGATAGCGCTGTTACTGACCCCTTCCAGCACTTCAGTGGGTCATCCACTCGGCACTTCTGACTGAAGATTGCCGTGAGAGCTTCACCCTTACCTTTCACACTGATGTGCTGGGTTCCTCCATCATTGAGGGCGGGGATATTTGTGGAGCTTCCTCCTCCAGTCAGTTGGTTAGTCATCCACCAGCATTCACAACAGCGCGCGCGCACACACACACACACACACACACAGACACACACACACACACAGACACACACACACACACACACAGACACACACACAGACACACACAGACACACACACAGACACACACACACACACAGACACACAGACACACAGACCCGTTGTGGGAGTAGCTGTAGCCCCTGGCCATTGGAGGCCCTGTGTAACCAATAGAAAGTGCGAGGGGAAGCCTGTCATAGTTCGACTCTGATACAGTCGTTCTTACCAATACTGTCGTCGACAGATGCATCTGCAGCCAGTCAGGATGAGGTCAGGTATGTTTTTCCCTCTTGTTGGTTCCCTCAGTACCTGCTGCAGACCCAGTTTAGCAGCGATGCCCTTTATGACCTGAGCAGCTCAGTCAGTAATGCTGCTGCCGAGCCACTCTGGATGGTGGGCACTGAAACCCCCCGTCGAGCCTGCTCTGCCATTCATTCAGATCATGGCTGACCCAGCGTCTCAGCCCCTCCGACCTGCATTATCCCCATAACCCTTTATTCCCCTTCCATACAAACACCCATCCAACTGGGTCTGGGATATATTGAATGAAGCTGCCTCTACTGCCTCCTTGGGCAGAGAATTCCACAGATTCACCACTCTTTGGGAAAAGCGGTTCCTCCTTATCTCTGTCCTTAATCTACTCCCCCTAATCTTGAGGCTGTGTCCCCTAGTCCTAGTCTCACCCACCAATGGAAACAACTTGCCTGCCTGTACTTTATCTATCCTTTGCATAATGTTATACGCTTCTATAAGATTCCCTCTCATTCTTCTAAATTCTAGCGAGTGCAGTCCCAGGCAACTCAGCCTCTTCTCACAGGGTAACCCCCTCATCTCCGGAATCAACCTGGTGACCCTCCTGTGCACTGCCTCCAAACCCACTATATCCTTCCTCAGGTACAGAGACCAGAACTACACACAATATTCCAGGTGCGGCCTCACCAACACCTTGTACAACTGCAGCAGAAACTCCCTGCTCTTCAATCCAATCCCTGAAAGCCAATATTCCCTTTCCCTTCCTGATTACCTGATGCATCTGCAAATCAACCTTTAGTGATTTATGTACGAGTATTTCTAAGTCCCTCTGCACTATAGCATGCTGCAATCTTTCACCATTTCAATAACACTCTAACCTCCTATTCTTCCCTCCAAAGTGGATGACCTCACATTTACCAACATTGTACTCCATCTATCAGACACTTGCCCGTTCACTTAATCTACCGAAATCACTCTGTCGACCCTGCACACCCTCCGCACAGTTTGCCTTTGGCTACATTACACTCGGTCTCCTCTTCCACATCATTTATCTATCTGATGGGTAATTGTGGGCCCAGCACTGATCCCTGCAGCACCCCGCTCACCACTGCTTTCCAACCAGAGGCTGAGGGAGGATGGTAGGTGGTAATCAGGGGGAGGTTTTCCTGCCCGTGTTTAACCTGAAGCAGTGAGACCACCGTGGGGTCTGGAGCCAATGTCGAGTATTCCAGGGCAACTCCCTCCTGACTGTAACAATCCCTCCCCCCCAGCTGGGTCTGTCCTACCAGTGGGACAGGATATATCCAGGGATGGTGATGGTGGGATCCAGGATCCTGTCTGTAAGGTATGATTCCGTGAGTATAACTATGTCAGGCTGTTGCTTGACCAGTCTGTGGTCAGTCTCCCCCCTTTAACACAAACTCCAGATATTAGTGAGGAGAACTTTGCAAAGTCGACAGAACAGAATATAACTATTGTCATGTCGTGTGCCTGGGCGGACGCTGTGTGGTGTCTGGTTTTAATCTTACATCCTTTCATGGTCAGCTGACACAGCTGAGTCGGTCCTTTTCAGAGGACAGTGAGGACTCACCCACATTGCTGTGGGTCTGGAGTTACATGTAGACCAGACAGTATAAGGATGAGGCGAAAGTGAGGACTGCAGATGCTGCAGATCAGAGTGTAGATTAGAGTGGTGCTGGAAAAGCACAGCAGGTCAGGCAGCATCCGAGGAGCAGAAAAATCAACATTTAGGGTAAAAGACCTTCATCAGGAATGAGGGTGGGAGCCTCCAGGGTGGAGAGAGAAATGGGAGGAGGGTGGGGGTGTGGAGAAGGTAGCAAAAAGTACAATGGGTGGATGGGGGTGGGGTAAAGATGATAGGTTGGAGGGGAGAGTGGAGTGGATAGGTGGGAAGGGAGATTGACAGGTAGGACAGGTCATAGGGATGGCGTTGAGCTGGAAGGTTGGAACAGGGGTGAGGTGGGGGAAGGGGAAATGAGGATACTGGTGAAGTCCACATTGATGCCCTGAGGTTGAAGTGTTCCGAGGCGGAAGATGAGGTGTTCTTCCTCCAGGCGTCGGGTGGTGAGGGAGCGGCAGTCAAGGAGGCCCAGGACCTGCATGTCCTCGGCAGAGTGGGAGGGGGAGTTGAAATGTTGGGCCACAGGGCGGTGTGGTTGACTGGTGCGGGTGTTCCCTAAAGTGCTCTGCGAGGAGACGTCCAGTCTCTCCAATGTAGAGGACACCGCATCGGGAGCAACAGATACAATAAATGACATTGGGGAATGTGCAGGTAAAACTTTGATGGATGTGGAAGGCTCCTTTAGGGCCTTGGATGGAGGTGAGGGAGGAGGTGTGGGCACAGGTTTTACAATTCCTGTGGTGGCAGGGGAAGGTGCCAGGAGTGGGGGGGGTTTGGACCTGATGAGGTAGTCATGGAGGGAATGGGGATAGGGATGGGGAGGGAAATATATCCCTGGTGATGGGGTCCATTTTAAAGTGGCGAAAATGTCGGAGGATGCAATGTGTACGGAGGTTGGTGGGGTGGAAGGTGAGGACCAGGCAGATTCTGCCCTTGTTGTGGTTGGAGGGGTGGGGTTTGAGGACAAAGGTGCAGGACATGGATGAGATGCATTGGAGGGCATCTTTAACCACTTGGGAGGGGAAATTATGGTCTCTAAAGAAGGAGGCCATCTGGTGTGTTCTGTGGTGGAATTGATCCGCCTGGGAGCAGATACGGCGGAGGCGGAGGAATTGGCAATAAGGAGCAGTATTTTTGCAGGAGCTAGGGTGGGAAGAGGTGTAATCCAGGCAGTTGTGGGAGTCGGTGGGTTTGTAGAAAATGTCAGTGTCAAGTCAGTTATCTTTAATGGAGATGCAGAGGTCCAGGTAAATTTAAGGTCAGGGTGGAATGTGTTGGTGAAGTTGATGAACTGCTCAACCTCCTCGCGGGAGCACGTGGTGGCGCCGATGCAGTCATCAAAGTAGCGGAGGAAGTGGTGGGGAGTGGTGCCGGTGTAACTACGGAAGATGGACTGTTCTATGTAGCCAACAAAGAGACAGGCATAGCTGGGGCCCATACAGGTTCCCATGGCTACCCCTTTGGTCTGGAGGAAGTGGGAGGATTTGAAGGAGAAATTGTTAAGGGTGAGGACCAGTTCAGCCAAACACATGAGTGTCGGTGGAAGGATACTATTGGGGACATTGGGAGAGGAAAAAACGGAGGGCTTGGAGGCCCTGGTCATGGTGGATGGAGGTGTAGAGGGATTGGATATCCATGGTGAAGATGAGGCGTTGGGGGCCGGGGAAACGGAAGTCTTGGAGGAGGTGGAGGGCGTGGGTGGTGTCTCGAATGTATGTGGGGAGTTCCTGGACTAGGGGGGATAGGACAGTATCGAGGTAGGTAGAGATGAGTTCAGTGGGACAGGAGCATGCTGAGACAATGGGTCGGCCAGGGTGGTCAGGCTTGTGGATCTTGGGAAGGAGGTAGAACCGGGCAGTGCGGGGTTCCTGGACTATGAGGTTGGAAGCTGTGGGTGGGAGATCTCCTGAGGTGATGAGGTTCTGTATGGTCTGGGAGATGATGGTTTGGTGATGGGAGGTAGGTCATGGTTGAGGGGGCAGTAGGAAGAGGTGTCCTCGAGTTGGCGTCTGGCTTCAACAGTGTAGAGGTCAGTGCGCCAGACTACCACTGCACCCCCTTTATCCGCTGGTTTGATGGTGAGGTTGGGATTGGAGCAGAGGGATTAAAGGGCTACGTGTTGTGAGAGTGAGAGGTTAGAGTGGGGGAGGGGGGTAGACAGGTTGAGGCGGTTAATGTCCCGGCGGCAGTTGGAAATGAAGAGGTCAAGGACAGGTAATAGGCCAGCGCGGGGTGTCCAGGTGGATGCAGTGTGTTGGAGGTGGCGAAGGGGTCCTCGGAAGGTGGGCGGGAATCCTGATTGTGAAAGTAAGCTCGGAGGTGGAGGTGGCAGAAGATGTGTTCAACGTCACGGCGTGTATTAAATTAATTGATGCGTGGACGGAGGGGGATGAAGGTGAAACCTTTGCTGAGGACTGATCGTTCGTCGTCAGTGAGGGGGCGGTCTGGGGGGATGGTGAAAACTCGGCAGGGCTGGGAGCTGGATATAAAGATGAGGCAGATTCTCTTCTGGAAGGGACAGAATGGGATGTGTTTTTACAATGATCCATTAACTCCCTGGTCACCAATATTGGCTCAAGCAGTTTAATTTCAGATTGATTTGTTTCATTGAATTTAAATTCCCCAGTTTCCATTTGTGGATCTGGGACTCTTGTCACTGGGGTGCTGTAATATAAACACTCTGTTACTGTTCTGGGTTCGCCCACGTGGGAGCAGGTAGCGTTCAGAATGCCCTGGGGTTGCAGTTGGAGTTGTGGGAGGTGGATTCTCAGCTTGTTTTGTTTGTTAACAGTTTCCACTGGGGCAAGAGAGGCAGGACTGATGGCTGCACCAATCAGACTCTGCTCAGTGCCTATAACTTGGGGACTGTGTGTGGTTGCTGGTTGTCAACACTTTGTCTGGGAGAGAGGCTGAGGACTGAGGCTGAGAGGTGTTCAGTATAAACTCCAGCCAACTGGCAGCACAGTCCCCACTCACTGGTAAGTGAAGGAGAGCTCACTGAAGCCTGTGGGCAGACTCTCCTCTTGATAAATCCATCTCTTGTATTGTTGATTTCCTGATTCTAAAAGCAGTCTTGAAGAAAATAACTGAGTGAAAGAAATTGAATTGTTGGTGAATTGGTCAGATGCAGCTTGAATGAACAGGAAGCGTGGACTTCAAATGTGATGCTCTGAAAAACAGAGCCATTGCTCAAGAAACCTTGTGTTGACTCTGGGTACAAAGTGTTTGTTGTTTTACAATCTAACACCTTCCTTACCCCTGACTCTTGTTTGTAGCAGCTCCGTCTCAGCCACAGGCACCACCTCAAGATGCTCTCCCAGTTAGAAAGTGCCATGGACAACATCATCAAAGTTTTTTACAAATACTCTGGGAAGGAGGGTGACAAATACACTCTGACCAAGGCAGAGCTCAAGGATCTGCTGAAAGGTGAACTTGAAGCATTCCTCAAGGTAAATAACAACATCTCAACTTCGATTGGAAACGCTGAGTGAATAGAAACTGACTGAGATATTTCACATTCTGAGCAAATGAACTCTCCTCTGGGTGGAAGTGTGATAATACAGTGAGCCTATCAGTGAGAGGATGCACTATAACCTCATGGTATCTTCAGGAATCTCTGAGCTGGCTGTTAGAGGGTATTGGGTGATCTCTGACTTGGACAAAAAAAATTAGCAAGCCACCAATTAGATACAAATCACAAACTGTTTGGGAGAAATCAGTAATCAGTTTAACCCCAGGCTACTCAGAAAGATGAAAAAACTTCATCTTCCATACTCCAGATATTACCAAACCCACGACTGCAAATGGCAGACCTTGTTGTTGTAATGTGGGAAATACAGCAGCTATTTTGTACACAGTAAGATTCCACAAATTCGAATGTGAGTGTGTCCCAAGTCAGCACTGATCGAGTACAATAGGAACACATTCCTCTCCATTTCACAGTCCTCACTGTGCGATCATTTACAGTCATCCATTAGGTTAGCTGATCCTCTGACAGTGCAGCACTCCCTCAGCACTGACCCTCTGACAGTGCGGCACTCCCTCAGCGCTGACCCTCTGACAGTGCGGCACTCCCTCAGCACTGACCCTCTGCCAGTGCGGCGCTCCCTCAGCACTGACCCTCTGCCAGTGCGGCGCTCCCTCAGCACTGACCCTCTGCCAGTGCGGCGCTCCCTCAGCACTGACCCTCTGACAGTGCGGCGCTCCCTCAGCGCTGACCCTCTGACAGTGCGGCGCTCCCTCAGCGCTGACCCTCTGACAGTGCGGCGCTCCCTCAGCGCTGACCCTCTGACAGTGCGGCGCTCCCTCAGCGCTGACCCTCTGACAGTGTGGCGCTTCCTCAGCGCTGACCCTCTGACAGTGCTGCGCTTCCTCAGCGCTGACCCTCTGACAGTGCTGCGCTTCCTCAGCGCTGAGCCTGACAGTGCGGCACTCCCTCAGCACTGACCCCTCAACAGTGCAGCGCTCCCTCAGCACTGACCCTCTCACAGTGTGGCGCTCCCTCAGCGCTGACCCCCCCAACAGTGCAGCGCTCCCTCAGCACTGACCCTCCAACAGTGCGGCACTCCCTCAGCGCTGACCCTCTGACAGTGCGGCGCTCCCTCAACACTGACCCTCTGACAGTGCGGCACTCCCTCAACACTGACCCTCCGACAGTGCGGCGCTCCCTCAACACTGACCCTCCAACAGTGCGGCACTCCCTCAACACTGACCCTCCGACAGTGCGGCGCTCCCTCAACACTGACCCTCCGACAGTGCGGCACTCCCTCAGAACTGACCCTCCGACATTGCAGCAAAACTCAGTAACTGCCAAGGCTAACAACTGACGAAGCGTGATCATGGAGTGATTACAGAAACTGGAGAACACCCTCGTGTGAGCTCCCCGTGAACTCTGATCCTCACTGTGTGACCATTGTATCGCCCAAACGGAAGTCACCATGTCTGATTAGGAAACTTCCATGGCCCACTGCACTGTGACAAATCGCTCCTGATCGTGGTGGTTGGGCTAAGGGACTGGCTGTGAACCGGCTCAGGAATCATTCCCTCAACATTGTCAAAGCATCACTGGAGAGATTCATATCCTCAGCTCAGTGCAACGTTCATACACTGCATCAGGAAATGGGAGAGTGGGATTAGACTGGGGGGGTTATTAAAGGGAGTGGGGTGTGAGGGGGGAGAGTGGGATTCGACTGGATAGGATATTAAAGGGAGTGAGGGGGGAGAGTGGGATTAGACTGGGTGGGATATTAAAGGGAGCGGGGAACGAGGGAGGAAAGTGGGATTCGACTGGGTGGGATATTAAAGGGAACAGGGAGTGAGGGGGGAGAGTGGGATTAAATATTAAAGGGCGTAGGGAGTGAGGCGTGGGAGTGATAGACTGGATGGGATATTATAGTGTGTGGGTGAGTGGAAATTTAATACGGTGAGCAGTTCTCGTCTCCATATTTTATACATTACAGTGACCCTGGAGAATGTGCCATTGTGTTTTCAGGGTGATAATGGCACTGTGGGGCCGATCCGTAATTAAATTTATTATAAATTCTGTGTCTTACGGTTCTGCTTCACAACCACCTGATTAATGAACAGCACGCCAAAAGCTAGTGTGCTTCCAGTTAAAGCTGTTGGACTACAACCTGGTGTTGCATGATTTTTAAGATTGGGAAAGATGGGGGGGGGGGGGGGGGGTGGGAGGGTGGGGTGGGGTGCAATCAGACCCGGCTGCCCTTATACCCCAGTCACTGTAGGTAAGCATTCAGGCGCAGCAGGGGGTAAAGGCAGCGAATGATAAGTTGGCTTTTATAGTGAAAGGATTCGAGTGCAGAAGCAGGAATGTCTTGCTGTAAGTATCCAGGGCCTTGATGAGACCGCACCTGGAATAATGTGTGCAGTTTTGATTGGGTCTCCTTATTGGAGATGGGTCCTTGATACAGAGGGAATGCTGCAAAGGCTGACCAGATGGATTCCTGGGATGGTAGAACTGATGTAGGGGGAAAGGCTGAATCAGTCAAGATTAAAAACACAGGAGATTAGTAAACTGAGGGGGGTCTCACGGAAACCTGTAAACCTCGAACAGGACTAGAGAGAGGTAAATGCAGGAAAGATTTTCCTGATGACAGGGCTCTCAGACTAAAGACATGGGGTGGATAATTTAGGACTGAGCTGAGGAGAGATTTCTTCACCCAGAGAGTGGTGAACCTGTGGAATTCTCTGTCACGGAAAGTGGTTGAGGCAAAAACTTTGAATGTTTTCAAGGAGTTAAATAGAATTCTTAGGCTAAAGGGATCAAAGGATTTGGGGGAGTTGGATGATCACCATGATCATATTGAATGGTACAGCAGGCTCGAAAGGCCGAATGGCCTCCACCTGCTTCCAGTTTCTGTGTTTTGTATTTCATCTGGAACAAAGATCAAAGCTGACTTTGCTCAATGTGTTCACAATAATGTAATGGCATGGGGGGCGTTGATGTACAGATGTTATTTTCACATGTTCCCACATACGGGAAACCGGAAATAGGAACCCTAAATATAAAACTGTCACCAACAAATCCAAATGGGAATTGAGGAGAGTGGGAGAATGTGGGACTCACTCTCATAGGCAGTGGGAGAAGGGGGTGGTGGAATTGGGACTTGCTCCTACTCCCTTCACCTGCTCCCCCACACTGCCACTCTCAAACCCCACACCCCTCCCCAACCCCACCCACTTCCCATCCCCTCAATCGTCCCTAGCTCAACTTCTCCCCCTCTCCCTCTCACCCCTAAACCCTTCACCCTTCCCCACCCCCTCACCCATTCCCTCCCTCACTCTCCCACCCTCCAATTCCATCCCCTGGCTCCGTTTAACATGCTCTCCCCTCCTTCTCTGAGGGACTGAAATAACATCAAACCCAAATGGAGGAGGGGGCATTGGGTTTTGGAAATGGGAGCAAGGGGTAAGAGTTGAGGAGGTTGGGGTTTTGGGGGGGGTGGAAGTGGGAAAGAGGAGAGGGAATTAAGGAGGGGGTAGGGCTGGGGTGGGGGAGAGTGGAAGGGATTTGGGTGAGGGGGTAGTGAGGGTGGGGTGAGGGGGTGCAGAAGGTTGATGAAGGGATCGATGTGATGTGGGGGGGAGGCAGGTCAGATTGGGGCAGGAATGACATGACAGATTCTGGAGTTACTCATGTTGATCTGGAAACAATTTATAAGGAGCTTTATTCGACTTTTGCCCAAAACGTCGATTTCGCTGCTCCTCGGATGCTGCCTGAACTGCTGTGCTCTTCCAGCACCACTGATCCAGAATAATTGCCTTAATAGTGTTTGTGCGTTGTCCATACAGAGATCCAGGAAGCAGATGGTTAATGAGGGATCAGTAACGTCAGACTTTGATTCCAGTCAGTAGCTGAGACATTGCAGGGTCCCCCTCAGCTGCGTTACCCCAGGGGTGAGGGGCTGGTCCCGAGTTCCCTGCAGAGAGTGGGGAAGGTGCACAGGGTGGGGATGTAGGCGGTAAACCCAGAGACTGGGCTCAGTACTCAGCAGGAATATCCAGGTGAAAACTCCACCAACAATCCGACATAATTACTGGTTGTGATTTGAATGAATGTTTGAAATGGCAAACTGTCTGAAATCGAATTATTGTTCCTGCAGGAAGGAATCTTTATTAGAAATTACCAAAAGCTGGTGAGCAGTTGGGAGGGGAAGGGTGGGGCTGATTTACTCCAATGTTTCTGGGAGAGCTCCTGCGTTGAACATTGAAACAATCTGTAACCAGAAACCATGACCAAATACAATTTAATATCTTTACCACAGAATCAGCACCGGCTCCACCCAATCCTCTGGAACCAGGAGCCAGCTCAGAGCACAGAACAGACCCCAGGAAGCTGCTGTTGGAGCATGTTCCTGAGCCCTCACACTGGAGAGGTGCCAGAGCCCTGCTCCCTCTTTGTTCAAGTTCAGACTGACTCATTCACAATCACAGGGTTTACAGCCAAGAGATAAAGCTGATTACACACAACACACAGCAGACGCCCTATCATTGCAAGATACTTTCCTGCTTGCTACTCTGGTGTACATCAATTAGACAATCTCATACCATTTACCACATGTGACTGCAACTGCAATACTCATCCCCAATTATCACAGTATTAATGTCTCCAAAAAGTGTCTGCTAAATTTCTCACCATGACTGAGTGTCTGCTCTTGCCTTCAGAGTCACAAAATATTGACTATAAACCCATCTGCACAAACTTTCTGCGTGTAGTTTATCGGAGCGTCAATACTGAGAGTGCAACACTGTCAGACAGTCCACAGACTATAAGATCACGAGATAAAGGAGCAGAATTAGGCCATTTGGCCCATCGAGTCTGGTTCACCATTCGATCATGGCTGATGTGTTTCTCAACCCCATTCTCCTGCCTTCTCCTAGTGACCCTTGATCTCCTTATTCATCAAGAACCTCTCTATCTCGGTCTTAAATACACTCAATGACTTGGCCTCCACAACCCTCAACAGCAATGAGTTCTACAGATTTCCCACTCTCTGGCTGAAGAAATTCCTCCTTATCTCAATTAAAAAGCACACTAGCTTTCGGAGCGCTGCTCTTTCATCAAGAGATTGCTAGTGTGCTTCCAATTAAACCTGTTGGACTATAACCTGGTGTTGTATGCCTTTTTAACTTTGTACACCCCAGTGCAACACCGGCATCTCCAAATCATGCTCCTAATCTCAGTTGTAAAGAGTCGTCCCTTCACCCTGAGGCTGTGCCCTTGGGTCCTAGTCTCTCCTTCTGATGGAACATCTTCTCCATGTCTACTCGATTCAGACCCCACAGTTATCTATCAGTTTTGATTAGATTCCCCTCATCCTTCTAAACTCCATCAAGTACAAACCCAGAGTCCTCAACAGCTCCTTATCTGACAAACTCTTGACGCCACTCCCAGGATCATTCTTGCTAAACTCCTCCAACACCAGCACATCCTTCCCTAGATAAAGAGCCCAAAACTATTTTCAATATCTCAAATGTGTTCTGACCAGAGCCTTATACAGCCTCAGCAGTACATCTCTGCTCTGGTATTCTAGCTCTCTTGAAATGAATGCGAACATTGCATTTCCCCTCCTAACTGCCAACTGAATCTGCGTGCTAACCTGAAAGTGAACTCTCAAGTCCCCTTATGCTTCTTATTTCCAAAGCCTTTCCCCATTTAGAAAATACTCTATGGTCTATTCTTCCTCACACTTTCCCACGTTGTATTCCATCTGCCACTTCTGTACCCACTCTCCTAGCCTGCCCAAGTCCTTCTGTAGTCTCCCTGCTTCCTCAATACAACCCGTCCCTCCACCTATTTTTGTGTCATCTACAAACTTAGCAACAATGCCCTCTGTTCCTTTGTCCAGAATGTTAATGTATAATGTGGTCAGTACTGAGGGAGCGCTGCATGTTATTAAATGAAGGTTGTGTCCAGTGGAAAGTGTTCCTGGGGTTTGTTGGGGCCTAAATTAGGAAATGGCTGTACATGTGACTTCACTGAATTTCGAGAGGATTAGAGCAATGGGATGTTGAGTTTGGGTGAAGACAGGGAGAAAGTGAGGACTGCAGATGCTGGAGATCAGAGTTGAAAAATGTGTTGCTAGAAAAGCGGAGCAGGTCAGGCAGCATCCAAGGGGCAGAAGGGCTGAATAAGGACTTATGCCCGAAACGTCGATTCTCCTGCTCCTTTGATGCTGCCTGACCTGCAGCGCTTTTCCAGCAACACATTTTTCAATTTTGGGTGAAGACAGCCTGCTTTTATGCAGCAAATCCAACCCACTCCCATGGATGTGGGAAGTCTGAACCACACAGAGGGAATGCTGAGAAAATCTGCATTCTGACAGCACCTTCAGAATGTGTTATCCTGGACTCGAAATGTTCACTCAGTCTCTCTCTCCCCGCAGACTCAGTACTTCTTCAGCAATTCGGTGAATTTGATTCACTCGGGTAATTCCCCAGGGAGGAAACTGATGAAAGTGTACAATGGCTGCTGTAATGTTCTTCTCTCTTCCTGCAGTATCAGAAAGATCCCAACTCTGTGGACAACATCATGAAGGATTTGGATATGAACCGTGATGGCCAGGTGGACTTCCAGGAGTTTGTTCACTTAGTGACGGCCCTCACCGTCGCCTGCAATGATTTCTTTGTGGAGTTCCTGAAGAAACAGGGCAAGTTGTGTTGAGCAGGGGATGATGGTGTGAATGTGGCATTGAGGATGGAAACGGTGAAGAAACCTCAGGGTTCATCCTGGAAACTGGGACACTGTTTTAATAAACATGGCTCCTATCATTTTATCCATTCAGAATTTTCTAATTGTTTGACATTTGAGAACAACTTGCATTTATATAAACACGGTAACACATAACCATGACACTTCCCAAAATCAAAAAGAAATTGAATTAAATAAAACATTATCAGCTTTCAGATACGACCGCAGGTGATTTTAAGGAGGATCTTGAAGATGGGGAAAAAGGCAGAGAGGGAATTGGAGCAACTGGAGGATGTTCAGAGATAGGGATGGGGTGTATTGGCTGTAAAAGATGACAGAGAAATGGCAGGGTGTAGGGGCTGAGAGGTTATGGGTAAGGGAGGGGGTGTAGCTGCTGGAGGTGGTTACATGGATAGGGAGGAGTGTAGCTGCTGAAGGAGGTTACTTGGACAGGGAGGGGGTGTAGGTGATAAAGGAGGTTACAGGGATGAGGGGTGTAGGGGATAGAGGAGGTGGCAGTGATACAGTGAGGTGGATGTTTCAGTTTTTTAACAATTGGTGAATATTTATAAAGCCTTCTGTAATGAAGTCACTGATCAGATGTCAGGGAGTAGCCTGGTTCATTTTGAAGAGTTTTCAATGTGAAGTTCTGATGCTGTTGTTTGGAATGGAGCACAGCAAAGTGGACCAAATATCAATGAGGGGACACTTAGGGAACAGTGATCATAAAATGATCATGTTCAGATTGATTATGGAATAGGGAACAACCCAGTTTTCAACAGTGAACTGTGAGAGGGGCAATTTGAACCAGGTTTAAACGGCCTAGTCCGTGCCTAATGCTGTGAGAGTAGAGTCACATAAAGACCCAGACTGGGTAGAGATGGCAGATTCCCTTCCCTAAACGACACATAAATCTTCTTTATTCATGTTTAATTGAGTAACTTTGACCATTGAAGCTAATTTAACAATTTGATGGAGACCAAATTTTTACAAGTTAATTTATCAAATGTGCTGTTGTTGGATTTGAATTCATGTACTTCTAGGTTCTCACTTAGCTTCACTATTTTAGAGCATAGGTAAAAACAATGACTGCAGATGCTGGAAGCCAGATTCTGGATCAGTGGTGCTGGAAGAGCACAGCAGTTCAGGCAGCATCTGAGGAGCAGTAAAATCACGTGTCAGACAAAAGCCCTTCATCAGGAATAAAGGCAGTGAGCCTGAAGGGTGGAGAGATAAGTGAGAGGAAGGTGGGGGTGGGGAGAAAGTAGCATGGAGTACAATAGGTGAGTGGGGGAAGGGATGGAGGTAGTAGGTTGGGGGCGAGTGGAGTGGATAGGTGGAAAAGAAGATAGGCAGGTAGGACAAGTCATGGGGACAGTGCTGAGCTGGAAGTTTGGAACTGGGGGGAGGTGGGGGAAGGGGAAATGAGGAAACTGTTGAAGTCCACACTGATGCCCTGGAGTTGAAGTGTTCCGAGGCGGAAGATGAGGCGTTCTTCCTCCAGGCGTCTGGTGGTGAGGGAGCGGCGGTGAAGGAGGCCCAGGACCTCCATGTCCTCGGCAGACTGGGAGGGGGAGTTGAAATATTGGGCCACAGGGCGGTGTGGTTGATTGGTGCGGGTGTCCCAGAGATGTTCCCTAAAGCGCTCTGCTAGGAGGCGTCCAGTCTCCCCAATGTAGAGGAGACCGCATCGGGAGCAACGGATACAATAAATGATATTAGTGGATGTGCAGGTAAAACTTTGATGGATGTGGAAGGCTCCTTTAGGGCCTTGGATGGAGGTGAGGGAGGAGGTGTGGGCACAGATTTTACAATTCCTGCGGTGGCAGGGGTAGGTGCCAGGATGGGAGGGTGGGTTGTTGGGGCGCGTGGACCTGACCAGGTAGTCACGGAGGGAATGGTTTTTGCGGAAGGTGGAAAGGGGTGGGGAGGGAAATATATCCCTGGTGGTGGGGTCTGTTTGGAGGTGGTGGAAACGTTGGCGGATGATTTGATTTATGCAAAGGTTGGTAGAATGGAAGGTGAGCACCAGGGGCGTTCTATCCTTGTTACGGTTGGAGGGGTGGGGTCTGAGGGCGGAGGTGCAGGATGTGGACAAGATGCGTTGGAGGGCATCTTTAACCACGTGGGAAGGGAAGTTGCTGTCTCTAAAGAAGGAGGCCATCTGACATGTTCTGTGGTGGAACTGGTCCTCCTGGGAGCAGATACAGCAGAGGCGGAGGAATTGGGAATATGGGATGGCATTTTTGCAAAAGGTAGGGTGGGAAGAGGTGTAATCCAGGTAGCTGTGGGAGTCGGTGGGTTTGTAAAAAATGTCAGTGTCAAGTCGGTCGTCATTAATGGAGATGGAGAGGTCCAGGAAGGGGAGGAAGGTGTCAGAGATGGTCCAGGTAAATTTAAGGTCAGGTGGAATGTGTTGGTGAAGTTGATGAATTGCTCAACCTCCTCGCGGGAGCACGAGGCATAACCACTACCCCACTGAACATTGGTTTAATAAGATAAGAACTCAAGTTTATGACCAGGCTGTGGTGATTGTAACAAAGTCAGCCGGGTGGACCTTATAGAATCTGAGTTCTCTGATTTGGGCTGTTGACCTGTGCTAATCAGGGAGCCCTGGCTGACAGATATAAACAGGAGTGTCAGAGATTCTATTCACTCGGAGAGAACAGGGGGAGAGGGTGAGATTGGCAAGTGATACAGAAAAATGCAAAATAAATGTAATATAAAGAGTTGTGAAGTGTTGCATTTGTTCAAAAGAATAAAAGTGTGCATGAACAGGAACCTTTGTTCAGGATGTGGAATGTGTCAGAGACGAGACATTGCACCTAAATGTGGTAACAGGTGACGTGTGGACTGCACAGACATGGGCACACCCGTCCCCCAGGCTATACGTTTTGCACAGACATGGGCACACCCGTCCCCCAGGCTATACGTTTTGAGAACACTTTCCTGAATATTACACTTCAGTGAGTAGTGAGTAATTTTTATTTATCATTTCTCCCATGTACAACTGAGACAGTAAAACTGAGAGCGTTCTGCCAGACCTGAAGGTGCTACATGGACAGCACAAACTACACACTTGTACACGGCCTAAAGTGCGTAAGAAGCACAAAACACGCAAGTTACAGTGTAATGGAAGAATGATAAATAATAGGCATTTTTCTAGCAGCAATTCAAAGTTATGCAGAGTTTCAGATGTGGAAGAGTCCAGCCATACCTTGTTAAGAAACCTGATGGCTTGGGGGAAGAAACTATTGCACAGTCTGGCCATGAGAGACTGAATGCTCCGGTATCTTCTGCCAGATGGCAGGAGGGAGAAGAGTTTAAGTGAGGGGTCTTCCACAATGCTCTTAGCTTTTCAGATGCAGCTTGTGGAGTAAATATCTGTAATGGTGTGGGGGGTGGGGGAGAAAAGAGACCTTGATGATCCTCTCAGCTGTCCTCAAACAAGCTGATGCCAATTAATAAGAAGGAATATTCCAAAATTCTGCAGCTTGTTTGTAAATGTTTGTACTTAAGTTCCAGAAAAGAAAGGTTTGTCGGGCGCGTGACCTGATTAAATTGATTCTGTTGAATTATTTTTATCAATGTAAAAGTTATGTTTCTGCTAATAAGGAAAAGCCTGAAAGCAGGATGTTGTCATGGTTCTCTGGGGCAGCATGCTAGTCCCAGGATCATCACAAATGTGAACAGATTAATCAAATTTACACAAAGACCCCAATTTATCCTCATCAGGTTTTTCATCTTCAATAAGAAAACAGGTATATATTTGTAAAGAATATGTTTTTCATCGATGGCAGAAAAGAAATGTGAAGTATAACTTTATTTATACAGAACGTACATCTTTATAACTTAAACTTTACCCCGTGTGTGTGTGTGTGGGGGGGGGGGAGGGGGAGAGAAAGAGAGACAGACAGACAGAGACAGAGAGGGGAGGAGAGAGACAGAGAGAGAGAGAGAGACAGACGAGCCACTTGGAATGTCCTTTCACTTTCCCACTAACAGAGGGTTGCTTAGCTTGTCACACACTGGACGTTTCTACTGAATTGTTCACAAAGCTGTAGCCACTCACCCAGAAATTACTCAAGAAGCTTGAATGAAGCAACATTGTACGTACAATAATGAGTTCCCCTCATTTTTTAAAAAAGCTGCAAAGTCTTCCACAATCTATTGGTTTTACCATAGAACTTTCCCAATTGTGCTCCAAGGTCCAAATTATGGAAGCCATCTTCACTCCATCACTGTAAAATAGTAACATACAAATTCAATTGGGAATCCTGGAGAAACCTCCACTTCCAGCATGTGGAAAACGTGAAACTCACTCCCATAGCCAAGAAAACAAGATAGGCCCATGAGGGAGAGGGAAGGATTAACTCAAAGGATGAGATGAAGAGAAAGTGGGAGGAGATTCACGTGGAGCGCAGACACCAGCAGAACAGATGAGCCCAATGGTCTGTTTCTGTATTGGAAAACATTTTCAACGTGCAGTCACCACTTTAAGTAGAAAAAGCAGAGGTTGTGAAGGAATTCAGTGTAACAATTTGGGTTCTGCCAATGTGGGAAATCCAGGTTCTCAGACTGCTTGCAGCAAAGACATCGTGTCTCACAGATTTTGAGATAGATAGATGGCTGGGAATGTTTAGGAATTTCCTTTATAGCAAAGACTCAGCGTACAATCCCGAAAGAGAGAGGGGTCAGCAACATAAGCAAGCTTCCCCACAGAGAGTGGAGATCAGACACTGTCCCAGGCACTAAGCACAGTGGGACAGAGACTTCAGACTGATGTTGACATGGAGACTTCTACTGGATGAGTTATCAAGGGCTCGGGGGTAAAGTAGGACAAATTGCTAGGATTCAGATTTCACAGGGTCTAAGTGAATGACCAAATATAACATGGGCCAGAAGGTGGCCAATCATGCCCTAAGGTAATACTCTACTGAAGAAAGATTAGTACAGCCACAAAGCCCAAAGACCAGTTGGAGAGATAGAGTCGAGGCCCTTGCTGAGATATTTGTATCATCGATAGTCACAGGTGAGGTGCCAGAGGTTGGCAAACATGGTGCCACTGTTTAAGAAGGGCGGTAAGGACAAGCCAGGGAACTATAGACCAGTGAGCCTGACCTCGGTGGTGGGCAAGTTGTTGGAGGGAATCCTAAGGGACAGGATGTACATGTATTTGGAAAGGCAAGGACTGATTAGGGATAGTCAACATGGCTTTGTGTGTGGGAAATCATGTCTCACAAACTTGATTGAGTTTTTTGAAGAATTAACAAAGAAGATTGAGGAGGGCAGAGCAGTAGATGTGATCTATATGGACTTCAGTAAGGCGTTCAACAAAGTTCCCCATGGGAGACTGATTAACAAGGTTAGATCTCATGGAATACAGGGAGAACTAGCCATTTGGATACAGAACTGGCTCAAAGGTAGAAGACGGAGGGTGGTGGTGGTGAGTTGTTTTTCAGACTGGAGGCCTGTGACCAGTGGAGTGCCACAAGGATCGGTGCTGGGTCCTCCACTTTTTATCATTTACATAAATGATTTGGATGCGAGCATAAGAGGTACAGTTAGTAAGTTTGCAGATGACACCAAAATTGGAGGTGCAGTGGATCTGAACCAGATGGGCCAATGGGCTGAGAAGTGGCAGATGGAGTTTAATTCAGATAAATGGGAGATGCTGCATTTTGGGAAAGCAAATCTTAGCAGGATTTATACACTTAATGGTAAGGTCCACAGGAGTGCTGCTGAACAAAGAGACCTTGGATGCAGGTTCATACCTCCTTGAAAGTGGAGTTGCAGGTAGATAGGATAGTGAAGAAGGCATTTAGTATGCTTTTCTTTATTGGTCACAGTATTGAGTACAGGAGTTTGGAGGTCATTGGTTAGGCCACTGTTGGAATATTGCGTGCAATTCTCGTCTCCTTCCTGTCGGAAAGATGTTGTGAAACTTGAAAGGGTTCAGAAAAGATTTACAAGGATGTTGCCAGGGTTGGAGGATTTGAGCTATAGGGAGAGGTTGAAGAGGTTGGGGCTGTTTTCCCTGGAGCGTCGGAGGCTGAGGGGTGACCTTATAGAGGTTTACAAAATTATGAGGGGCATGGATAGGATAAACAGACAAAGTCTTTTCCCTGGGGTCGGGGAGTCCAGAACTAGAGGGCATAGGTTTAGGGTGAGAGGGGAAAGATATAAAAGAGACCTAAGAGGCAACTTTTTCATGCAGAGGGTGGTACGTGTATGGAATGAGCTGCCAGAGGAAGTGGTGGAGGCTGGTACAATTGCAACATTTAAGAGGCACTTGGATGGGTATATGAATAGGAAGGGTTTGGAGGGATATGGGCCGAGTGCTGGCAAATGGGGAACACTTCAGTGGTCCCGGACATTCAGCCTCGGACCTTCGGGTGACCATCCTCCAAGGTGGACTTCGGGACAGGCAGCAGAGGAATGTGCCCAAGCAGAGGCTGATAGCTAAATTCAGCACCCATAGGGAGGGCCTCAACCGGGACCTGGGTTCATGTCATATTACAGGTGACCATCATTGCACTGTACACACAGGCACTCTAATACACAGACAGACACACATATACACTCTCTCTCACATCTCCTGATGAAGGGCTCTGGCCCGAAACGTCGAATTTCCTGTTCCTTGGAGGCTGCCTGACCTGCTGTGCTTTAACCAGCAACACATCTTCAGCTCTGATCTCCAGCATCTGCAGACCTCACTTTTTACTCTCTCACAGACACACTCAACCCCCCCACGTTTGTGGGGTGAATTTGTACTTGCCGAGTTACATTGTACTTTGCTCAAAAACTACATGAATCCTTGCAAGACCCTGTTATCTCACTTTTTAGATTAGAATCAGTCTAAACATTATGGCACAGACAGGGAACACAGGGGGCTAACACCGTCAACATCTTATCTAGCTAATACCCATTGTTACAGTTAACCTGAGAATGTAACTTTTTAAAAAAAGGTTTTGTGATTTACACATAAAAGAAGTGAAACTATCACTGTATTCTAACAGATGAAAGAATCAACAATCAAGGTATTTTTCAATGTATAATTTCAGTTACATCACACTGTAAAATTTTGTTATAAATTCTGTGCCTTACAATTGTGCCCTCCACAACCACCTGAAGGAGCAGCGCTCCGAAAGCTAGTGCTTCCAATTAAACCTGTTGGACTGTAACCTGGTGTTGTGTGATTTTTAACTTTGTCCAAGTTTGTCATCAGTGTGAGAACATCTATGCAAATACATTGTTAAGGATATGTGGCAGGATGGAGGCCAGTACAAAGGGCATCTTACAACCAAAAAATGAACAACAGCAGGTCAACATGCTCAGTGCTGGAACTACACTCTCCAAGGGATGGGAGCTCAACCCTAGGGCCTAACAAACAAACAAATGACACACATCATGAACAGGCCAGAAACAGTCTCAAGGTAATGGATGGTGTGTATGTGCGAGAGTGCAGAGTATGATGAAAATCCGACTGACCAGAATGATCACAGTTTTGTTCATGAATTATAATTTTTATTTCCAATGTACATTGGGTAACGTGTAACTGCAAATTATGGCGCATGCAGTATCAGAATCCTTACAGTGTAGTAGCAGTGCATTTAGCCCATTAAGTCTGCACTGATCCCTCAAAGATGATGCCACCCAGAGCCACCTCCTGCAATTCCCAAGGCCAATCCACCTAATGTGCACACCTTTGGAGAAAACTGAAGCACCTGGAGGAAACCCACACAGACACGGGGAGAACGTGCAAACTCTACACAATTGCCCAAGGGTGGAATTGAGCTCGGGTCCCTGGCACTGAGAGGCAGTGGTACTAACTACAAGAGAAAAATGTACACTATGCATTGACCTTTGTGTTTATTTAACCTTTGTCTCTGCCATTAGCAGGCATTAAGCATATCATTCAAAACACAACCTACTGTGTGGGACAGATAGGGCCTGATGTTCAACTAAAAGCACTGATGTGATAGTGAATGGTATAGTCATTTGAGGATTCTACTTGGCCTCAGGAAGCCCTGATTCACATGGGACAGAGAGAGGGGAAAAGTCAGCCAGGGTTCCTGCTACTGACGACTGTCCATTCACCCACTCCCCTTCTCCTATAACCTAGAGGAGGCAAGATCAGTCAGAGTTCACTTCCCAAGAGCAAATAGTTGTGGAGATAGTGAAACGTTCAAAGGAATATCGTTTACGACCAGAAATAGCAATTGCTGCTCAGAATTACTGAATAAACAGTTCAATGCATTTCTCCAAGGTTGTGTGCAGAACCTCAAATTATAACGGATACACCTGGCCTAACAATACTGTCTGCAAATATTTGTCTTCAGCTGTGTATTATAGGATTATCACAATTGATCTTTATACAAGTTTCATTTGCAGCTATACATTCTTTATATCAATTAGATAATAAGAAATGGGAACTGGAATAGACCATTTGGCTCCTCCATTCAATGGAATCGTGGCTGAGTGAACATGCCTCAAGTCCACTTTCCTGCCCTGTCTCCATAACCATTGATTCCCCAATAGAGGAACTCAATAGAAAGTTCAAAATGGCCGTGGCCACACGTGACAAACAGAGACTCCATTCCAGCTCCACAACAGCACAATCTAAACCAAAAATAGGAACCGGAATACGATGGAAATTCTGCAGGGGATACTTTCCCAGAGTGGTGTCCATTCTCAGGGATGACCAAAGACGCAACCGATCTAATGGCATTGGAGCTGTGGAGTTCAAGACTGGAGAGTTTAGGACTGAGGAATAGAGGGTTTCTTTTGTTGAGAGTCACAGAATTTTGGGGTTGAAAAATATGAAGAACCTGAACCCTGTAATCAGGAGTCGATGAGTCAATGAGGTCAGGCAGATGTGTCCCTGCAGGTGTGATTCGGTCCTGTAATTAGCAACCATGACTCTCTATAGAGAAATTCCATTCAACTAGAAACTTGCCTCCAACCAAGCAGGAAATCTGGGATCGGATTCATAACATGACGTGACGAACAGGAGGTGGGAGATGAAGCAACTGTATATATTGCAGATCTGAATCTCTCATTCCTCACATTCTGATCATCTGTCAGCGTCAGATGAATAAACAGTTGATGAAGTTTTCAGCAACAGAGGCAGAGGCTAGGAGCCAGACTCAGGGTTGGGGGGAACACAGAAGAGGAGTGAGAAAGGGGGGAAAATAGAGGGGGAATGGGGAAGGGGGCAAACAAAGGGGGAGTGAGGAAGGAGGGAAACTGAAGGGGAGTGAGGAGAGGGAAAGGGAGGGGGGAAACAGAAAGGAAGGGGCAGTGAGGAGGAGGAAACATAATACGGAGAGGGAATCCTGAATGAAGAGGGGAGTGAGGTGGTGATGGCCGAGTGGTATTATCGCTGGACTGTTAACCCAGAGACCCAGGTAACATTCAGGAATCTGGTTCAAATCATACCACAGCAAATGGTGGAATTTTAATTCAATTAAAATATTCTGGAATTAAGAATTGAGTAATGACCATAAATCCAATGTCAGATTGTCAGAAAAGACCCACTGGATTCACAAATGCCCTTTAGGGAAGAAAACTGCCATCCTTTCCTGGTCTGGCTTGCATGTAACTCCAGACCCACAGCCATGTGGATGACTCCTAATGTCCTCTGGACAATTAGAGATGGACAATAAATACTGACCTAGCCAGTGCCATCCCATGAATAAATTAAAGGAAAACAAAGAGGGAATGAGGAGAAAGAGTGAGGAAAGGAATTGAAGCAGCAATTGATGTGTGAATAGCTGAGATTGTTGGAAATGTTGTTTCAGGGCAAAAAGAGACTTTTTCACTGACTCGGATGTTAGCGATTCTAAACAGAACCTTTATTCCCTGAGCAGGTCTGAGCTGGTTTGTACACAGACGGAGCTGTGGTTTTCTGATCCGTCTTAAGTGTTGATCTCATTTTGTACCTTTCAAACACTTTTGCAGTTGGTCTTCGCTGTTTCAGTTTGAAATGACCAAGTGTGCTGTGCCCAGATTCTGCATCATGGCGCGTGAACTGCTGAATGTGAATGATGCTTTCGAAGCCTTGCTGAGAATGTTCAAAAACGCTGCGAGTTTTGACAACGACAAAGTGACTCTGAACCGTAATGAGCCTCCTTTCTTGTTGCAGGTAAGATCCAGGGGCAGTGAGAAAGCACTGCCTATTAGGGGCAGACTTTGCCGTGAGGGAGATACAAATGTGAACACAGCAAGGACACAGTGCTTTGGGCTGTAATAGTAACAAATACCTTCATTTCTCTCCACAGCCCAACTTTGAGACACATTTCGAGAGTTTCTTCCAGTCAATGCAAGATGAACGTTGCAGTAATGTTCGATTTTAAAGGGTTCATGTGCCTGTTAGTGACTATTGTGGTATGCAGTGATCAAGAATGATCCCAGCAGCTACATTAATGCCATGTGGAGTCATCAGTAACACCCGCTGTAACCATCAACAGCAAGTAAACTCATCTCAAAACATGATGCAGAGTTTCCATTTCTTGTAAAATGATAGAGAGAGATATAGGTAGACAAGGAGACAGAAACAGATCCTCTATAGTCTCCTGTGTGTACCTACATCAACATCCCCGTCCAATATAATCCCCTCATAGCACTATCCTTCCACCTACACCATTCACTCAATCAGGCCCATCAGCCTTTCAATGGGGTTTGGTGGCTTTCCCTGGGGGTTGAGAGGTAGGTTTGTTGCACATACCTCATAATGCAAGTTCCCCTGTTCCACCTCAGACAAATTGATCCTCATACCTTTACAGCTTTTTTTGGTCAAGCATAACTTTCTAATTTTGATTAGAATTATATCATTTTCAAAATTATTGTAAGATTCTCTCACATTATGGTCACTCTTCACTCAGAGTTACAAAAGTAGCTCTTTGTCATGACATGATAGTGAGATTTGCAACACTCTACAGAAAACCAACTCACACAGTGTACAGGAATTTAGCTGCCCCAGTATTAGTGCTCAGTAGATTTGCCCAATCTGTATGCAGACTGAAGTTACCTGTAATTACTACATTAACCTTGCTACACACACCTTTAATTTCCTGATGACACTGCGTCTTACATTACTATTGTTACATGGTGGTCCAGAAAGAACTCCCATTGGAGTTGGCTGCCCCTCCAACAGGCTCTACATTGTTCTCCTGATCCTTGATCTGCTCTCACTCAGCCCTTATTATAGAGCCAGAGGTTTATTTTTACAGAAGCGCTTCAGCCCATCATGTCTGCACCAGTCATCCATCTATTCTAATCCTATCTTCCAGCACATGCCCATTGCCTTTTGTGCTAGGGCCATTTTGACTGCTCATCGAAATTGTTCTTTAATGCCTTGACGATTCCTGCCTCTGTAACCCTTTCAGGCAATGAGTTCCAGATATTTACCTCTAGGAGATTTTTTTTTGCCTTAAAGTTGCTGTAAAACCCCTGCTCTATTTGATGCTGACATTTATTTCTATTACCTTCCAGTTTCAGTTACAACTGTCTACTTCCTACAACCAACTTTCTGTCTTATTTCAGGTCTTTCTCAGGTTCCCACCCTTTCCAAACTAATTTAAACCCTTGATAGCAGCACCACTCTCACCATCAGGCCATAAGTTCCAGTACTGTTAAGGTTTAATCTCACAAATGGTTAAATCATAAGACAGTAGGCCTTGATGTTGGAGATTGTTTATTGATGTGGATAGAGAAGTGACTAATGGGCAGGAAACAAAGAGTGGGGATAAGGGTTTTATTTCCAGGTTGGTGACCTGTAACCAGTGGGGTTCCACAGGGATCAGTGCTCAGATTACAACAATTTACAATATATATTTATTATATTGGAGAGAGGAAGCAAAGGCACTGTATACACAAAAATTGGCATAAAAGCAAGAAATGTCAGGGATACTAGCAATTTACAGAGAGAATATCGATAGGTTAAAGTAAGCAAAAAGTTGGCAAAAGGAATAATAATGTGGGAAAATGCAAAGTTATTCATTTTGGAAGGGAGAACAAAAGAGTATTATTTAAATGTAGAAAAGCTGCAAAACAAAGGGACTTGGGGGAACTTGTGCATGCAACACAGAAAGCTCGCACACAGGGGCAGCATGTAATCAGCAAGGCTAATGGAATGCTGGCTCTTATTTCAAGGCAGTTGGTGTATAACTGTAGGGAAGTCTGACTACAAATGTACAAGGTGCTGGGGAGACCACATCTGGAGCACTGAGAGCAGTTTTGGTCCCCTTACTTAGGGAAAGATATCCCCATTTCATTGGAGGCAGTTCAGAGAAGGCTCATTAGGATGGTCCTTGGTATGGGAGGGGTTGTTACTTGATCAAAGATTAAACAGGTTGGGACTGACTGGAGTTTTGAAGAACGAGAGGTGATCTCATTGACACATAAAGATTCCTCAGAGGTTTGACAGAGTAAACACTGCATGGGAGAGTCTAGGACAAGATGGCAAAATCTCAGGACAAAGAGGTGTCAATATAAATCTGAGATGAGGAGAGGTTTATAAAATCATGAGGTTCATGGATAGGATAAATAGACAAAGTCTCTTCCCAGGAGGGCATAGACTTAGGGTGAGAGGGTAAAGATATAAAAGTGATCTAAGGGGCAAGATTTTCACAAGAGGGTGGTACGTGTATGGAATGAGCTGCCAGAGGATGTGGTGGAGGCTGGTACAATTGCAACATTTAAAAGGCATTTGGATGGGTATATGAATAGGAAGGGTTTGGAGGGATATGGGCCAGGTGCTGGCAGGTGGGACTAGATTGGGTTGAGATATCTGGTCAGCATGGACAAGTTGGACTGAAGGGTCTGTTTCCGTGCTGTACATCTCTATGACTTGTTTATGTGTATGATACTTGTTGCTATAGAGACTTTGGAGGCAGAGTCCTGGAATATACTTTAGGCTGAGATAGATCCTTGATCAGGAGAGGAATCAAGAGTTATGAGGAAAAGGCAGGGAAGGGGGCGCGATGAATGCCAGATCAGCCATGATCATATTGAATGGCTGTGCAGGCTTGAAGGGCTGAATGGCCTACTCCTGTTCAGGTCCTAATGCACCAGAAATCTAAACCCATTTGTCTTACATGATTTGTCCAGTCAAATGTTCACACACTCAATCTTTCCATTGCTTTTCCATGCTTGCACGTGATGTGGGGAGTAATTTTGAGTTTGGGGGAGGCAACAGTGTGCAATCTCACTGGGAGTATGAACGTATTCTAGAGCTCAAGGCTAATGCTTTGGAACATGGGTTAGAGCCCACACTGGGCGCTAGAGAAATGTAACATTCAGTGAATTAAAACGCAACAAAGAACTGCAGATGCTGGGAACCCAAAACAACCAAACAAATTACTGCAGAAATTCAGTAAGTCTGGCAGTATCCAGTCACTGGACCCGAAGCTCTGCTTTCTCTCCACAAATGCTGCCCAACCTGCAGAGTTCCTTCGGCAATTTCTGTTCTTGCTCCAGTGAATAACACTTACAATGTAAAGCTAATCTTACAGTAATGGTGACCAAGAACTATCAGCTGGCAGGAAAAACCCATCTGGTTCACCAATATATTTTAGGGAATGAAATCTGCCACTGTCACTTGGCCGGGCCTACGTGACTCCAGACCCAGAGCAATGTAGCTGATCCCTAACTACCCTGGGAAATGGTAAAACGAGTCACTCATTTTGAGGTACCTGTGGACGGACCATGAATGCTGACTTTGCCAGTGACATCCATATTCCAAGAAAGAATGAAAAGATTTCTGCATTAGAAGCCCTACATTTCAATTTTTTCCTAGTTTCTAAACTCAACTTTCAGATGTCACGGCCTTCCTGGATGTGATCTGCACTAACATGGACCTTGATGTTTGCCTGCTCACCTGGCCTGCAGATGCTCAGTGACATCAGGGAGGCAACATACCATCCTGGTGCCATGTCTGTAACCACAGAAACTTGCCCCCTATTGTAGCTCCTGCCATATGTTGCCCTTACCCTGCACTTGTGCGCAGCTAGGGCACACGTAGGTATTGCCACATGCCTCTGATAAACCATTGCCCTTTGTTTCCAAACTGGGAAACTAGTTGCTGAATTAGACCAAATGGACACCTGAACTACATCAAAACTGTCTGTAGACACCCATTCCCTTTCTCATCCTAATTGAGGTACAACCAACTCCCTAAACAATACTACTGAGGAGCTCTGTTGCCTTGGTGATGCACCACAGTGACTTCAGCTGTCACTAGAGTTCTAAGTTAAAATCACACAACACCAGATTATGATCTAACAGGTTTATTTACAAGCACAAGCATTCAGGACGTTCCAAAAGCTAGCACTTCCAAATAAACCTGTTAGACTACAATCTGACCTTGTTTGACTTTAACATTGTTCACCCCAGTCCAATATCGGCACCTCCACATGATGACTAGAGCTCTGAAGCACAGAACTCAAAATTTCTGCAGATGGTGACACTTTCTGGATGAACTGGTTGCGGCCATGTGCAGGGTCCACATTACAGGATGGATGTTCCCAGTCAGCCATGCCTTTAGAAGGATGGGGTGATGGGAGATGTGCATACTGAAGGTGACAGAGTGGATAATTCATTGAAGCCGACGCTGGTGAGCACAAACTTAACTTGATTGTGCTTCTGGGAGTCAAAGGAAGGGGTGCGGGCAGAAACACAGGAAGTGGGTCAGATATGGCAAAAACCCCACACAGGGAGGGAATTCTTGATTTGAGGATAAAGGATCTCTCAGGAGACAAATCACAGCCTCTCCACCAGCTCAGGCCTCCCAGGTAATAGTCAAATAAGTTGCTTAAGCATTCATTTCTTAACCATTGTATGCCTCACTAACATCAACCCTCCCATGTTCCCACCTCAGCAACTCCAATACCCAACTTCCAAAGTCCAGGAACAATCCATTTTTATTATTTTGAGTGAAAGTACAATGCTGTTTCCAAAGAGTGAGGGACAGTGCGACATGAGGAACAGGAATCGTGGATCTCTGCCACATCATACAGCGTGCAGTCCCAAACCCAGTCTGAACTAATCATGGGCAGGAGGCAGCACTCACCTCAGCATCCTTAAGCATAAAGTCACAGGATCCTCTTCCCTCCCCCAGAGAGGACCCTGCCTGGTAGGAATCAGGCACCCTCTCTTCAGTGAAACCCCTCTGTCAGGGGGAGAGCCCTTCCTCCAGTTAGACACCCACCTCCTTGGGCAGACCCACCCCTTCTGAAAGGAGTTTCTCTCTGGGGCTGAGGTAGAGTTTAATGTCGCGAAAATTTGGATAAAGGTAACCTCACAAATAACCCTTCCCACTTTGTGAAAACAACCAGACTCAGCACAGAATGGACACCAAAGGATTCTTTTTAAACATTGATCATTCAATAGATTTAGATCACAATTAAAATCACATCAATAGTTTCACACACGTTAAGAACAAAATGAACATTTCTCATTGTAACCAGGCAACAGAGCAGCAGCTAGCCTGCTACCAAGAGTTGGTAATCGATGTCTAGCACTTTCCCCCCACCTCTCTGCCGGCAGTCTGGGGTGCTTTCACATGGTCTCTCACCCTGTAGTATAACTCCAGTCCATGAAACCCTGCATCCCACCCAGAACAGTAAGGCTGCAGACTTGGCTGGGGGCTGCACTCCAGGCAGGCAGAATGTCCGCCCTCTTCCCAAAACAAATAAATAAAAGGAGAATGTTTTCCTGCTACTGCTGCATGGGGGAGGGAGGGTGGGAAATCTTCACATCGACCCTGCAGCTCCCACCCTCCACCCCTCCCAGTGCATACTCAAACTAAACCTGCTGCCTTGAGCAGCCAAGCATTTTAATTCTTCATTTAAAAAGCAACATCAAACACTTGCTCTGACGATGGGGCACGCAACAGGCTGAGGGACTGTAAATGCACAATTAGGGCTCGGATACCCCTGGGGGAGGGGGGGACTGGGTTACCCGGGGGGGGGGGGTTGCTGGGCTACCCCTGGGGGGGAGGGGGGGGGGGGGCTCGGTTACCCCTGGGGGGGGACTGGCTTACCCCTAGGGGAGGGGGCTGGGTAAGTGGGAGGCATTTCCGGGGAGGGGGGGTGGGGGCACGGCTATCCGAGTTCACCCCACCCCCGGCCGGGACGAAGTGAAACAGTGACCTCAGGAGGCAGACATCGGGCACTGCGCTGCCTGCTCAGCATTTACTGACGCTGCTCCAGCCTTTCCCAGTCAGGCACTGACTCCTACTGCCAGACTAACTGAGGTTCGCTGTACAGCCACTGCCCACAGTGACCCCTGGGGTAAACTCCCAACCCCCCAGGCTGTTGGCCTCTTTGCTAAATGCATGCAGCCCTGGGCTACAGTGAGGGGCGATAAGCTCAGCAGCAAGGTGACCAGCACCAACACATTCAGCCCTAAGACGTCCCCAAGAACCTACATCTCTTATTGATTTGCTTCAATACCACCATCACCAACCCCTCCCCAAATCCCACACTGAGAACAGCTAACATAGCTTTAACCATGGATTTGTCAGGAAGGTGGCTGGGCACTGACATGTGGGCATGGGGAATGGTTCCAGTAAACCCTCCACTGGTCACTCTCGGTCGTTTCAGCTCCCACACACTCACTCTACTCACCATCCTGAAGCTAAACAAGACAAAAACATCGCTTAGATGAAGATGATAACTAGTTCAAAGTCCAAGGAGATGCTTATAGATACAAATCCAACTATAAAATATTATCCGAAGGGCAGTTTGAAATTTCCAGTAAGACACTAATTCAAACACAGTGATAGATTTGTAAGGGAAAGAGTCTGAAATTTGAAATCATTCCATAATCCTGTCATAAAATAAACCCCTGAACATCAGGCAGTTAATACATCAACACAACACATTTGTTTCTGCTTTTCTAGAATCTGATCCTTAGCCCACTCCTCTTTCTCACTCAAGAGGACAAGGTACAATATCACTTCATACACAACATAGCCTCAGAGAAAGTTAGACACGAGTTCAAACAAATGTCACTGTGAACATTACAGAAACAGAACAGTCTTGTGTACTGAGGTACAGGTTCCTGACACCAAGAACCCTTTCAATGAGCCTTCTCAATGCAGCCCGAGTGAACTCAGTTCAGTTGTGAACGAGTGGCAGTTTGAACACAACCTGGACTGGCTTCAGTTCACAAAGATACATTGGATACTTTTATTTACATTTCAGTTTGTGGTTTTGTCTCAGTTTTGTAAGTTCATAGCCTCAATCCTCAATAACTTGGCTCCTGTACATTGAGTACAGAAATGCTGAACACCAGGTACAGACTAGAACAAAGCCTCACATTAATACAGCACAGCTCACAAACAGTCCCAATGTTTACTACAGGCTGAAGCTGCAAATTGAGAAAACAACAGGTTTTAGGACTTAATGACTCCAAGGGTTCACTGAAATCTGGACCGTGGGGGGATCTGGAGGAGTTTGAATTGGTGATACCAGTTGAACTGCTTCAGAATTGAGTGATGCCTCCAACGGATGCAGATTCCACTGTAACAGCAGCTCATCCTGAAATTGGACTGTTCAGGTCAATGCAGAACCTCACAATTTGAAAGATTCACAAACCCTCACTGTTTTTCGTATATTTCGCAAAGGTTTCAGCAGACATATACCATGTGTAAGAGGCGAACAACATCTTTAAGCTTGTTTCTCTTTCAGGAGATAGGGAGAGAAGAGGGGCAATGGCTGGAGACCATGTGAGTTATCACTTACCAGTCCTGCTGTCCTGTAGCCCAGTTGCTTCAGTCCATATCCTGCTCATAGGATCTCAGTGCACACATCAGCAAGCTGTGCATTACAAAAAATATATCATGCAGTGTAACAAAGTCTGACCAATCTGTGGCGAGATACTGGGGATGCAAAAACGGTAAATGGTGGCAGGGAATGGGTAGGGAGGTGAAAAGGAGAGAATGGGGTCAAGAATCACAAGTAGATTCACGCCAAGTGCATTTCATCATTGATAATACTGGCTGTGGTCAGCAGATTGGTGGCTGCAACGATTATTCTCTTATACAGGAGTCAAGCAGCTAACGCAATCATCTCACCAGCCTTAAACATCATGTATGGAGCAGACATGGCCACGCAGTACACTTATGACTGCGGTGTGAGAGTGTGTAAGCACGAGTGTGTACTGAAGGTCTCACGGTGACGGAGGGCAGCGACTGTACTGCACGCGGTATCTATTGACTGGAATCTCATGAATGGTGTCAGATTCACAAATGGTTTTACAAGGGATCAGGTCTTCAACATCCTCGCCCATCAGCCAATCCTGGACAAGCTCGCCCATTTCGTCAGTCACATGATCCTCCAGCCAGCGGTTATGCCATTCCAGGAACTGCTGGTGCTGGTGTCGGGTAACCTGGCACTGAGACTAGGGGAGGGTAGAGAGAGGGCAGGCAGGAGAGAGAGGCGAGACACAAGGAGAGAGGGAAGAGTGGGAGGGATGGGGGAAAATAGAGAAGGATGAGGGAAACAGAGAGGAGCAAGGTTAGTGGAAAGAGAGAAAGTTCCAAGGTAAGGATGTTAGGAAGTTAAAGTAAAGACAGAGAGAACGGCATGAATGAATTAATGGTTGTACCGTAACCACAGAATCATGACAGCATGCACCCCACTTTTAAATGTTTGTAACAGGCTAAATAACCATGCAGTGCGACAGAGCTATAGACAGCAGACACATATGCACATGACTAACAGGAGACATAACAGATACTGCTTGTTGAGGTGAAAGCACCAGGAACAGGGCAAATTCCATTTCACATAATCCACTGTCCAAGGACAGGGATAGCATGGGGCTGGATGCAGAGTAAAGCTCCTTCTATATGGTCCCCATCTAACACTCCTGGGACAGGGCTACATGCAGAGCAAAGCTGTCCAGATGAGTGTTGGGCTCTAACTCAGAATTTTTCATGGCTCTGACAAGTCTCTAAGTCAGATCCCCATTTAGGGCAGTCATTCAGTGGACCCTCACACATTGGATCTTGAGATTCACTGGTTTCTAAAACTGCTCCAAAACAGTGGCCCTGACACTAACTCTTATTTCGGGCTGGCAACAGAGAATAACAGCAAGTGAGACAGCAGCTACTAACCATTGCAGCTACAACCCAGGCTGCAAGGGGAAGGAATTAAAGAGAATATCCATTATATCCCAACTTCACATCATGCTGAGAGAGAGTGAGTGAGCGAAAGCAAGAATGAGAGCATGAGACGGATGGACAGTTACCTCACGAGCCCTGTGCAACGCCCCACAGCGATACATGAAGTCTTCAGAGTTCATGACGTACACAAGTTTGTGAGTGTTCAGCTTAAACTTGCAGTCAATGTTGTTTGAGTTCTCCACCCCAACACAGCATTGCTTGTTGTTCCTACTCTCATTTCGCATTGACAGAAACTGCTTCTGTTGCCATTTTCGAAATTTTCGAAGGTTTCTGCAAAACATCAAAGCCATTTTAACATCAATGAAATTGCTGAACTAAAACAGACTGAACAGTTTCCATGCCCATCTTGTCAAAACTATGTCTAGATTGAGGGGCACTGTAAGAATGAAGACTTGCTCTTTTAGGATAGAGATGAGGAGAATTGTTTTCTCTCATACAGTTGTGTGAATTTGGATCTCTGCTTCAGAAGACACTGGAGGTGGGGGGTGGGGGTAGGGGTAGGGGAAGGGGTGGGGGTAGGGGTAGGGGTAGGGGGGGGGGGGGGGGGGGGGGAGGGGGGGTGGGGGTGGGAGGAGTGGGGTGGCAATGGATATTTTTAAGCTGGAGGTAGATGGATTGCCCTGTCTCACAGGAATCTAAGGTCTTAACGGAGCAGATAGAAATGCGGAATTTGAGATATGAGCCATGAATGGCAGAGCAGGGCTTGAGGGGCTGAATGGCCGACTATGCCCCGAATGTGTGTGCTTAACTATTGCTGTTTTTCCACATCTCCAACATGACCATTCAAAGACATCAGGATTCAAGAATACAGGAGAACCTCAATTATCCGAAAGAGATGGGCGGACACTATTTCATTCGGATAACTGACTGTTCGGAAAATCAATTAAATGTCTTGCCTCTGGGACTCGGAGTTTTTAAAGTCGGTTCTGCATTCAGGAGATTGCAGCGACACACAGCGCACGAGACTCCTCCCCCCAACCCCATCCAATACCCACCACCAACCACACCCCTCTCCCCCCTCCAACCCCGTCCGGCACATCGCCCTCCCCGCCCCCCACCTCCAACTCTGTCCGACACCCCCCCAACCCTGTCCGACAGATCCCCTCCCCCCAACCCCCTCCGACACTCCCCTCTCCCCCGACCCCCTCCGACACCCCCCTCTCCCCCGACCCCCACCCTCTCCCCCGACCCCCTCCGACACCCCCCTCTCCCCCGACCCCCACCCTCTCCCCCGACCCCCTCCGACACCCCCCTCTCCCCCGACCCCCACCCTCTCCCCCGACCCCCTCCGACACCCCCCTCTCCCCCGACCCCCTCCGACACCCCCCTCTCCCCCGACCCCCTCCGACCCCCACCCTCTCCCCCGACCCCCTCCGACCCCCACCCTCTCCCCCGACCCCTTCCGACCCCCACCCTCTCCCCCGACCCCCACCCTCTCACCCGACCCCCACCCTCTCCCCCGACCCCCACCGACAACCCCCTCTCCCCCGACCCCCACCCTCTCCCCCGACCCCCTCCGACACCCCCCTCTCCCCGACCCCCTCCGACACCCCCCTCTCCCCCGACCCCCTCCGACACCCCCCTCTCCCCGACCCCCTCCGACACCCCCCTCTCCCCCTCTCCCCGCCCTCTCCCCCGACCCCCTCCGACACCCCCCTCTCCCCCGACCCCCTCCGACACCCCCCTCTCCCCGACCCCCACCCTCTCCCCCGACCCCTTCCGACCCCCACCCTCTCCCCCGACCCCCACCCTCTCACCCGACCCCCACCCTCTCCCCCGACCCCCACCGACACCCCCCCTCTCCCCCGACCCCCACCCTCTCCCCCGACCCCCTCCGACACCCCCCTCTCCCCGACCCCCTCCGACACACCCCTCTCCCCCGACCCCCTCCGACACCCCCCTCTCCCCCGACCCCCTCCGACACCCCCCTCTCCCCCTCTCCCCGCCCTCTCCCCCGACCCCCTCCGACACCCCCCTCTCCCCCGACCCCCTCCGACACCCCACTCTCCCCCGACCCCCTCCGACACCCCCCTCTCCCCCGACCCCCTCCGACACCCCCCTCTCCCCCGACCCCCTCCGACACCCCCCTCTCCCCCGACCCCCTCCGACACCCCCCTCTCCCCGACCCCCTCCGACACCCCCCTCTCCCCCGACCCCCTCCGACACCCCCCTCTCCCCGACCCCCTCCGACACCCCCCTCTCCCCCGACCCCCTCCGACACCCCCCTCTCCCCGACCCCCTCCGACACCCCCCTCTCCCCCGACCCCCTCCGACACCCCCCTCTCCCCCGACCCCCTCCGACACCCCCCCTCCCCCGACCCCCTCCGACACCCCCCTCTCCCCCGACCCCCTCCGACACCCCCCTCTCCCCCGACCCCCTCCGACACCCCCCTCTCCCCCGACCCCCTCCGACACCCCCCTCTCCCCCGACCCCCTCCGACACCCCCCTCTCCCCCGACCCCCTCCGACACCCCCCTCTCCCCCCTCCGACAACCCCCTCTCCCGCCGGCCCCCTCCGACACCCCCCTCTCCCCCCTCCGACAACCCCCTCTCCCGCCGGCCCCCTCCGACAACCCCCTCTCCCGCCGGCCCCCTCCGACACCCCCCTCTCCCCCCTCCGACACCCCCCTCTCCCCCCTCCGACAACCCCCCTCTCCCGCCGACCCCCTCCGACACCCCCCTCTCCCCCCTCCGACAACCCCCCTCTCCCCCGACCCCCTCCGACACCCCCCTCTCCCCCCACCCCCTCCGACACCCCCCTCTCCCCCGACCCCCTCCGACACCCCCCTCTCCCCCGACCCCCTCCGACACCCCCCTCTCCCCCGACCCCCTCCGACACCCCCCTCTCCCCCGACCCCCTCCGACACCCCCCTCTCCCGCCGGCCCCCTCCGACACCCCCCTCTCCCCCCTCCGACAACCCCCCTCTCCCGCCGACCCCCTCCGACACCCCCCTCTCCCCCCTCCGACAACCCCCCTCTCCCCCCGACCCCCTCCGACAACCCCCCTCTCCCCCCGACCCCCTCCGACAACCCCCGACCCCCCCCTCTCCCCCCTCCGACAACCCCACTCTCCCCCCGACCCCCTCCGACACCCCCCTCTCCCCCCTCCGACACCCCCCTCTACCCCCTCGACCCCCTCCGACACCCCCCTCTCCCCCCTCCGACACCCCCCTCTACCCCCTCCGACAACCCCCCTCTCCCCCCGACCCCCTCTGACACCCCCCTCTCCCCCCCCCGACCCCCTCCGACACCCCCCTCTCCCCCCTCCGACAACCCCCCTCTCCCCCCGACCCCCTCCGACAACCCCCCTCTCCCCCCTCCGACAACCCCCCTCTCCCCCCGACCCCCTCCGACAACCCCACTCTCCCCCCGACCCCCTCCGACAAACCCACTCTCCCCCCGACCCCCTCCGACAACCCCCCTCTCCCCCCTCCGACAACCCCCTCTCCCCCCGACCCCCTCCGACACCCCCCTCTCCCCCGACCCCCTCCGACACCCCACTCTCCCCCGACCCCCTCCGACACCCCACTCTCCCCCGACCCCCTCCGACACCCCACTCTCCCCCGACCCCCTCCGACACCCCCCTCTCCCCCGACCCCCTCCGACACCCCCCTCTCCCCCCGACCCCCTCCGACACCCCCCCTCTCCCCTCGAACCCCTCCGACAACCCCCCTCTCCCCCCGACCCCCTCCGACACCCCCCTCTCCCCCCTCCGACAACCCCCCTCTCCCCCGACACCCTCCGACAACCCCCCTCTCCCCCGACCCCCTCCGACACCCCCCCTCCGAAAACCCCCCTCTCCCCCCGACCCCCTCCGACAACCCCCCTCTCCCCGCTCCGACAACCCCCCTCTCCCCCCGACACCCTCCGACACCCCCCTCTCCCCCCTCCGACAACCCCCCTCTCCCCCCTCCGACAACCCCCCTCTCCCCCCGACCCCCTCCGACACCCCCCTCTGCCCCCTCCGACAACCCCCCTCTCCCCCTGACCCCCTCCGACACCCTCCTCTCCCCCCTCCGACACCCCCCTCTCCCCCCTCCGACACCCCCTCTCCCCCCTCCGACAACCCCCCTCTCCCCCCGACCGCCTCCGACAACCCCCCTCTCCCCCCTCCGACAACCCCCCTCTCCCCCCGACCCCCTCCGACACCCCCCTCTGCCCCCTCCGACAACCCCCCTCTCCCCCCGACCCCCTCCGACACCCCCCTCTGCCCCCTCCGACAACCCCCCTCTCCCCCTGACCCCCTCCGACACCCCCCTCTCCCCCCTCCGACAACCCCCCTCTCCCCCCTCCGACAACCCCCCTCTCCCCCCTCCGACAACCCCCCTCTCCCTCCGACAACCCCCCTCTCCCCGACCCCCTCCGACAACCCCCCTCTCCCCGACCCCCTCCGACAACCCCCCTCTCCCCCCGACCCCCTCCGACAACCCCCCTCTCCCCCCTCCGACAACCCCCCTCTCCCCCCTCCGACAACCCCCCTCTCCCCCCTCCGACAACCCCCCTCTCCCCCCTCCGACAACCCCCCTCTCCCCCCGACCCCCTCCGACAACCCCCCTCTCCCCCCGACCCCCTCCGACAACCCCCCTCTCCCCCCTCCGACAACCCCCCTCACCCCCCGACCCCCTCCGACAACCCCCCTCTCCCCCCGACCCCCTCCGACAACCCCCCTCTCCCCCCTCCGACAACCCCCCTCTCCCCCCTCCGACAACCCCCCTCTCCCCCCGACCCCCTCCGACAACCCCCCTCTCCCCCCGACCCCCTCCGACAACCCCCCTCACCCCCCGACCCCCTCCGACAACCCCCCTCTCCCCCCTCCGACAACCCCCCTCACCCCCCGACCCCCTCCGACAACCCCCCTCTCCCCCCGACCCCCTCCGACACCCCCCTCTCCCCCCTCCGACAACCCCCCTCTCCCCCCTCCGACAACCCCCCTCTCCCCCCTCCGACAACCCCCCTCACCCCCCGACCCCCTCCGACAACCCCCCTCTCCCCCCGACCCCCTCCGACACCCCCCTCTCCCCCCTCCGACAACCCCCCTCTCCCCCCGACCCCCTCCGACAACCCCCCCGACCCCCTCCGACAACCCCCCTCTCCCCCCTCCGACAACCCCCCTCTCCCCCCTCCGACAACCCCCCTCTCCCCCCGACCCCCTCCGACAACCCCCCTCACCCCCCGACCCCCTCCGACAACCCCCCTCTCCCCCCTCCGACAACCCCCCTCACCCCCCGACCCCCTCCGACAACCCCCCTCTCCCCCCGACCCCCTCCGACACCCCCCTCTCCCCCCTCCGACAACCCCCCTCTCCCCCCTCCGACAACCCCCCTCTCCCCCCTCCGACAACCCCCCTCACCCCCCGACCCCCTCCGACAACCCCCCTCACCCCCCGACCCCCTCCGACAACCCCCCTCTCCCCCCGACCCCCTCCGACACCCCCCTCTCCCCCCTCCGACAACCCCCCTCTCCCCCCTCCGACAACCCCCCTCTCCCCCCTCCGACAACCCCCCTCTCCCCCCTCCGACAACCCCCCTCTCCCCCCTCCGACAACCCCCCTCTCCCCCCTCCGACAACCCCCCTCTCCCCCCTCCGACAACTCCCCTCTCCCCCCGACCCCCTCCGACAACCCCCCTCTCCCCCCGACCCCCTCCGACAACCCCCCTCTCCCCCCTCCGACAACCCCCCTCTCCCCCCTCTCCCCCCTCCGACAACCCCCCTCTCCCCCCGACCCCCTCCGACAACCCCCCTCTCCCCGACCCCCTCCGACAACCCCTCTCTCCCCGACCCCCTCCGACAACCCCCCTCTCCCCCCGACCCCCTCCGACAACCCCCCTCTCCCCGACCACCTCCGACAACCCCTCTCTCCCCCCTCCGACAACCCCCCTCTCCCCCCTCCGACAACCCCCCTCTCCCCCCGACCCCCTCCGACAACCCCCCTCTCCCCCCTCCGACAACCCCCCTCTCCCCCCGACCCCCTCCGACAACCCCCCTCTCCCCCCTCCGACAACTCCCCTCTCCCCCCCGACCCCCTCCGACAACCCCCCTCTCCCCCGACCCCCTCCGACAACCCCCCTCTCCCCCCGACCCCCTCCGACAACCCCCCTCTCCCCCCGACCCCCTCCGACAACCCCCCTCTCCCCCCGACCCCCTCCGACAACCCCCCTCTCTCCCCGACCCCCTCCGACAACCCCTCTCTCCCCGACCCCCTCCGACAACCCCTCTCTCCCCCGACCCCCTCCGACAACCCCTCTCTCCCCGACCCCCTCCGACAACCCCTCTCTCCCCGACCCCCTCCGACAACCCCCCTCTCCCCCCGACCCCCTCCGACAACCCCCCTCTCCCCCCGACCCCCTCCGACAACCCCCCTCTCCCCCCGACCCCCTCCGACAACCCCCCTCTCCCCCCGACCCCCTCCGACAACCCCCCTCTCCCCCCGACCCCCTCCGACAACCCCCCTCTCCCCCCGACCCCCTCCGACAACCCCCCTCTCCCCCCGACCCCCTCCGACACCCCCCTCTCCCCCTCTCCCCCCTCCGACAACCCCCCTCTCCCTCCGACCCCCTCCGACAACCCCCCTCTCCCCCCGACCCCCTCCGACAACCCCCCTCTCCCCCCGACCCCCTCCGACAACCCCCCTCTCCCCCCGACCCCCTCCGACACCCCCCTCTCCCCCCTCCGACAACCCCCCTCTCCCCCCTCCGACAACCCCCCTCTCCCTCCGACCCCCTCCGACAACCCCCCTCTCCCCCCGACCCCCTCCGACAACCCCCCTCTCCCCCCTCCGACAACCCCCCTCTCCCCCCTCCGACAACCCCCCTCTCCCCCCTCCGACAACCCCCCTCTCCCCCCGACCCCCTCCGACAACCCCCCTCTCCCCCCTCCGACAACCCCCCTCTCCCCCCGACCCCCTCCGACAACCCCCCTCTCCCCCCTCCGACAACTCCCCTCTCCCCCCCGACCCCCTCCGACAACCCCCCTCTCCCCCGACCCCCTCCGACAACCCCCCTCTCCCCCCGACCCCCTCCAACAACCCCCCTCTCCCCCCGACCCCCTCCGACAACCCCCCTCTCCCCCCGACCCCCTCCGACAACCCCCCTCTCCCCCCGACCCCCTCCGACAACCCCCCTCTCCCCCCGACCCCCTCCGACAACCCCCCTCTCCCCCCGACCCCCTCCGACAACCCCTCTCTCCCCGACCCCCTCCGACAACCCCTCTCTCCCCGACCCCCTCCGACAACCCCCCTCTCCCCCCTCTCCCCGACCCCCTATAACACCCCCCTCTCCCCCAACCCCCTCCGGCACCCCCCTCTCCCCCAACCTCCTCCAACACACGCCCCTGCCCCCAAACCCCTCCGACACCATACCGCCCCACCCCCCAACCCCCTCCGGCACACGGCCCCTCCCCCCCTCTGACACACCGCCCCTCCCCCCACCCCCTCCAACACACTGCCCCACCCCCTCCGACACCCCACCCTATCCCCCACCCCCTCCGACACACCGACCCTCTCCGCAACCCCCTCCAACACCCCACACCCCCACTCCCTCCCACACCCCACCCCCGGGGGTGGGAGGTCAGTCATTTCGAATCGGTGCCTGTTTAATCACTGTCAACAAAAGACGCGGTCACTGCTGAAAACACGTCTTTGATGTTTCTATCAGGACCTCAAGAACTCCTTCGGATAATCGAGATTCCTCTGTACCAGTATTCCAAAGTCAGAATCAGAAGTAAAATGTAACATCCTCTTTATTTTGGACTGTACACATTAGTCAGGAATCACGTGCTGATTATTCTCTGCACAGGACAGAAAACAAACACAATTTCCTTCACAGACAAAGGCCAGGATAGCTGTGAGTGAACTCACCTGGGTAAAAATACTGGCTTGTAAAAGAATCCGTCTGTCTGATCAAACTGCATTGCCTCTGGGCCTGCATACTGCTCCATATAGCTTGTTAAATTCTGCCAATGAGAAAGGTGAAGAGAATTACAATCCATGTTGATATTTTAAAATGTGTTTATGGGATTTGGATGTGGTTGGCAAGGCCAGCGTTTATTGGCCAGTCCTAGTTCACTTGAGAAGCTGGTGGTGAGCTGCTTTGTTCAACCCCCTGATGCCCATGTGGTGCAAGGTCACTCAGTGCTGTTAGGAAGGTTTTTATACCCAGCAACAGTGAAGGGACAGCAACGTATTTCTCAGTAAGGTGATGGCCTAATGGTATGATCACTCAACTATTAATCCGGAAGACCCCAGATAATCCTCTGGGGACCACGGTTTGAATCCCGCCATGGTAAAGGGTGAAATTTGATTTCAATAAAAATCTGGAGCGAAAAGTCCAATGAAGATGATAAACTGTTGCTGATTGCAGTTAAAACCCATCTGGTTTAGGAATGCCCTTTTAACTGGACATAAACTGCTGCCCTTACTTGGCCTGGCCTAAACATGAATATAATGTGAATGACTCTAATCATGAGGCAGGGGAAGAAAGAAAGGTTTTCATGGGCAGCTGGAAATGTAGAGCTTGAAACACACGGACCATGACATTACTGAGTGGTGCAGCAGACTAGAGGGGCTGAATGGCCTACGCCTGCTCTTAATGTGTGAATTTATATGTCAACTATTTCAGCCTTTCCACATCTCCAACATTACCATTGAAAGATATCAGGACCCAAGGAATACCCCTCTGGGTGATCAGGGATGGGCAATAAATGCTGACCAAGCCTGTGATACCCACATCCCACAAATGATTAATAACAGATGTGGTGTATATGGATTTTAGCAAGGCATTCGATAAGGTTCCCCATGGTAGGCTAATGCAAAAACTACGGAGGTGTGGCATTGAGGGTGGATTAGAGGTTTGGATTAGGAATTGGCTGGCTGGAAGGAGACAGAGGGTAGTTGTTGATGGTATAGGTTCATCTTGGAGTGCAGTTACTACCGGTGTTCCGCAAGGATCTGTTTTGGGACCATTGCTGTTTGTCATTTTTATAAATGACCTAGAGGAGGGGCTTGAAGGCTGGGTGAGCAAGTTTGCGGATGATACGAAAGTCGGTGGAGCTGTGGACAGCGAAGAAGGATGTGGCAGGTTACAGCGGGATATAGATAAGTTGTAGAGCTGGGTAGAAAGGTGGCAAATGGAGTTCAATGTAGCTAAGTGTGAAGTCATTCACTTTGGTAGGAGTAACAAGAAGATGGATTACTGGGCTAATGGTAGGCTACTTGGTAGTGTGGATGAGCAGAGGGACCTTGGTGTCCATGTACACAGATCTCTGAGAGTTGCCACCCAGGTAAATAGTGTTGTGAAGGAGGCATGTAATGTCATGGTCCATGTGTTTCAAGCTCTACATTTCCAGCTGCTTTGGGGCTGTTGTCATTGGAGAAAAGAAGGTTTAGGGGAGATTTGATAGAGGTGTACAAGATGATTAGGGGTTTAGATAGGGTTGACAGTGAGAACTTTTTTCCGCTAATGGAGTCAGCTGTTACTAGGGGACACAGCTTTAAATTAAGGGGTGGTAGGTATAGGACAGATGTTAGGGGTAGATTCTTTACTCAGCGGGTTGAGTTCATGGAATGCCCTGCCAGTAGCAGTGGTGGACTCTCCCTCTTTATGGTCATTTAAGCTGGCATTGGATAAGCATATGGAGGTTATTGGGCTAGTGTAGGTTAGGTAGGCTTCGGTCGGCGCAACATCGAGGGCCGAAGGGCCTGTACTGCGCTGTATTTTTCTATGTTCTATGTTCTAACAGAAGTCAGGATGGTGAGTGGCTTGGAGGGGAATTTGAAGGGGGTGATGTCCCCATGTATCTGCTGCCCTTGTCATTCTGGATGAAAGCAGTCATGGATTTGGAAGGTTCGGTCTAGGGAGCCTTGGTGAATTTCTGTAGTGCACCTCGTGGATGGTACTTACTGCTGCCACTGAGTGTCGGTGGTGATGTTAAAATTATTAGACTGCTTTGCCTTATGGATTAGAAAGTAGCTAATGTAACCCCCACTGTTTAAATAAGGAGACAGAGAGAAAACAGGAAGTTATAGGCCAGTTAGCCTGACATTGGTAGTGGGGTTGACCGTAGAAGGTTTAATAGCAGAGCACTTGGGAAAAAGTGACAGGCTCAGATAGAGTCAGTATGGATTTACAAAAAGGGAAATCATGCTTGACAAATCTACGGGAATGTTTCAAGGAAGTAACTAATAGAGATTATAAGGGACAGGCAGTGGAGCTGGTTTATTTGGATTTTCAGAGACTTTTGATAAGATTCTTACCTGAGATTAGTAGTAAAATTAAATTGCATGAGTTTGGGGGCAGTATACTGACATGGATAGAGAACTGACCAGCAGACAGGGAGCAGTGTAGGAACAAACAGGTCATGTTCGGAATGGCACGAAGTGATTTGTTGGGTACCACAAGGATCAGAGCTCAGTCCCCAGCAATTCATAATACATATTAATAATTAAGATTAGGGAACTAAATATAAAGTATCCTCAAGTCTGCAAGCTACGTAAAGCCGGGTGACAAAGGGAACTGTGAGGAGGATGTGGAGATGCTTCAGCCTGTTTTGGACAAACTGAGTGAGTGGGTAAATACAAAGCAGATACAGTATCATGTGGATAAATGGGAGGTTATCCACTTTGAACGCAAAAAATAGGAAGGCAGATTCCTATTTGAATGGTGATAGACTGGGAAAAGGAGAGATGCAGTGGGATCTTCAAGCTATGCTTAAAATGGAGTACTCATTCATTAGCCAAGAAGCAGGTAGTTCTGGCAGGAGTGATGGAGTCATAGAATCCCCACAGAGCAGAAAGAGGCCATTTGGTCCATCACACCCATGCTGACCCCCCAAAGAAGGTCACACCCAGACCCAGCACCTCTCCCACCCTATCCTGATAATTCCATAATTAGCACAACTAATCCACTTAGTCTGCACATGCCTGGATACTATGGGCAATTTAGCATGGCCAATCAACCTTAACTTGCACATCTTTGGACTGAGAGGAGAAACTGGAGCACCTGGTGGAAAGCCACGCAGACATGGGGAGAATGTGCAAACTCCACACAGATGGTCGTGCAAGGTTGGAATCGAGCCCAGGTCTCTGGTGCTGAGTGGCAGCAGCGATGATACATGGTAATCAACAGGATGTTTCTGTGCCTATGGCTCACCTGACAATATATGACTTTGTGGGACTTGGTGTCAATATTGAGGACTCTCAGGAGCAATCCAACCCAACTTTATATCGTTGTGCTGCAATCTCTCATGACAAACTCAGGATGATGGTGCTGTCTAAGACTGTGTGTAGGATAGGAGTAAAAAGTCTGCAGATGCTGGAGATTAGAGCTGAAAATGTGTTGCTGATTAAAGCACAGCAGGCTAGGCAGCATCCAAGGAACAGGAAATTTGACGTTCCGGGCCAGAGCCTGGTGTGTAGGCTAGGAGTCCATGAGTACGATTGTCAGCCACTACTAATCTGTGCGATAGCTCTCCTTCGATTCTGTAGGGATTTGATTCAACTTAGCAGCTTGCTGGGCCATTTCAGGGGGCATTTAAGAGATAACCACACTGCTATGGGTCAGGAGTCAGACCAGGCAGAATTCTTTTCCTGAAGGATTTTAATGAATCAGGTGGCTTGTTATAAAAACCTAAATTGGTGTTTCATGGTCACCATTTCTGACTGAGATCTGTGACCAACGGTAACAGGGCTCAGTACTGGGACTCTTGTTGTTTGTAGCAGATTATCATTTCTGATTCTCGCGGGCTCTCACGTTATAAGAACAACTCGCAATAGCCCCTCCATTGAAGCTAATGGGGCTGGAATCGATGTTATAGTCAATCCAGGTAAGGAAAGTTCGCATTATACAAATAACGGTCTAAATCTTTCAATCCTGTTAAAGCCACTTCACATTGAAGAAACACACATTATAGCAGAACCAACTGTATATAAAAATTATCTGGAAAAGAATGTAGCTAGCCTGATTAGTAAACTTGTGGACGACACAATGATTGGGAGAGCTGCAGATAGTGAGGAAGACTGCCAGAAGATACAGCAGGACATAGATCGATAAGCTGGAAACTTGGGCTGAGAAATGGCAGTTGGAGTTTAATCCAGACAAGGGCGAGGTGATGCATTTTGGAAGATCTAATTCAGGAGGGAGGTTTACAGTAAATGGCAGAATACTTAGTAGCATCAACATACAGAGGGATCTAGATGTACAGGAGATGGGAAAGCTATGGCCTAGTGGTATTATCACTGGACTGTTAATTCAGAGACACAGGGAATATTCTGGAGACCTGGGTTCGAATCCAGCCACAGCAGTTGGTGGACTCCACATTCAATAAAAAAAAGGAATTAAGATTCTGATTATGACCATGAAACCACTGTCGCTTGTGGAAAAAACCCATCTGGTTCATAATGTTCTTTAGGAAAGGAAACTGCCATCCTTACCTGGTTTGGCCTCCATGTGATTCCAGACCCACAGCAATGCGGTTGACTCTTAACTGCCCTCTGGGCAATTAGGGATGGGCAATAAATGCTAGCCTGGTAAGTGACACCCTCATCCCAGGTTAGTTTGGAGGACAGATTGGACAAACTTACTCTGTTTTCATTTGAGCGAAGGTTGAGGGGGGACCTGATAGAACTTTACAAAATTATGAGGGGCATGGACAGAATGAATAGTTGTTGTGGTTCTGTTCGTTTTGTGGCTAGCTGATGTTCATGGATGCGGACTGTTAGCTGTCTTCCTGTTTGTCCTATATAGTGTTTTGTGCAGTCCTTGCATGGTATTTTGTAGACTACGTTAGTTTGGCTCGTGCTGGCTATTGGGTCCTTTGTTCTAGTGAGTTGTTGTCTGAGTGTGGAAGTTGGCTTGTGTGCTGTTATGAGTCCTAAGGGTCGCAGTAGTCTGGCTGTCAGTTCTGAGACGCTCCTGACGTATGGTAGTGTGGCTAGTCCTTTTGGTTGTGGCATGTCCTCGTTCCGTGGTCTATCTCTTAGGCATCTGGTGATAAAGTTGCGTGGGTATCCGTTTTTGGCGAATACCTTGTATAGGTGTTCCTCTTTTCACAGTTCTGGTGTACTGCAGTGTGTTGTGGCTCTTTTGAATAGTGTCCTGATGCAGCTTCGTTTGTGTGTGTTGGGGTGGTTACTTTCATAGTTAAGGACTTGGTCTGTGTGTGTTGGTTTCCTGTGTACCCTTGTGGTGAATTCTCCGTTGGGTGTTCTCTCTACTAACACGTCTAGGAATGGGAGTTCGTTATCCTTTTCCTCTTCTCTCGTGAATCGTATTCCTGTGAGTGTGGCGTTGATGATTCGGTGTGTTTTTTCTATGTCTGTGTTTTTGATGATTACAAAGGTGTCATCGACGTATCTGATCCAGAGTTTGGGTTGGATTTGTGGTAGGGCTGTATGTTCTAACCTTTGCATAACTGCCTCTGCTATGAGTCCCGAGATTGGTGATCCCATGGGTGTTCCGTTGATTTGTTCGTATATCTGATTGTTGAATGTAAAGTGTGTGGTGAGGCACAGGTCTAGTAGTTTAAACGACACGACCAGCTATCCCTAGTAGCCATACACTCAGACAACCAGGAACATGAATTTGACTGGGAAAACACTACCATCATAGGACAAGCCAGACAGAGAACAGCCAGGGAATTCCTAGAGGCATGGCATTCATCCACAAACTCCATTAACAGACACATGGACCTGGACCCCATATACAAACCACTACAGCTGAAACTGACACCCGGAAATGGCAAGAACATCCATCAACAGACACATCGACCTGGACCCCACATACAAACTACTACAGCTGAAACTGACACCCGGAAGCGGCAAGAACAAACCACTATAAATACCGGAAGAAACATCAAAGCAGCGCTTCACAGGAGGCTCCAATAGCACTGATGATGTTCCCTAGCCAGGGAACGAAACGTTTGCAGCAAAAACTTCCAGCTCGGCGAACAGAACCACAACAACGGACACCCGAGCTACAAATCTTCAACCAGACTTTAGAATGAATAGTTGGCGTCCTCCTCCCCAGACAGAAATGTTTATGTTTACTTTAGTGTTAGAAAGGAATACAGCTGGGGGAAAGGCAATTACGATGCGATCAGGCAAGATTTAGGAAGCATAGGATGGGGAGGGAAACTGCAGGAGATGGGCACATTAGAAATGTGGAACTTATTCAAGAAAAAGCTCCTGTGTGTCCTAGATAAGTATGTACCTGTCAGGCAGGGAGGAAGCTGTAGAGCGCGGGAGCCATGGTTTACGAAAGAAGTGGAATCGCTGGTCAAGAGGAAGAAGGAGGTTTATGTTAGGATGAGATGTGAAGGCTCAGTTAGGGCGCTTGAGGGTTACAAGGTGGCCAGAAAAGACCTAAAGAGAGAGCTCAGAAGAGCCAGGAGGAGACATGAGAAGTTGTTGGCGGATAGGATCAGGGTTAACCCTAAGGCTTTCTATAGGTATTTAAGGAATAAAAGAATGACGAAAGTAAGCTTAGGACCAATCAAGGATAGTAGTGGGAAGTTATGTGTAGAGCCAGAGGAGGTAGGGAAGCACTAAATGAATATTTTTCGTCAGTATTCACTCTAGAAAACGACAATGTTGTTGAGAATACTGAGATACAGGCTACTAGACTAGGTGGGATTGAGGTTCACAAGAAAGAAGTATTAGAAATCCTGCAGTGTGTGAAAATAGATAAGTCCCCTGGGCCGGATGGGATTTATCCCAGGATCCTCTGGGAAGCCAGGGAGGAGATTGCCGAGCCTTTGGCATGGATCTTTAAATCGTCATTGTCTACAGGAATAGTGCCAGAAGACTGGAGAACAGCAAATGTGGTTCCGCTGTTCAAGAAGGGGAGTAGAGACAATCCTGGTAATTATAGACCAGTGAACCTTACTTCAGTTGTTGGTAAAGTGTTGGAAAAGGTTATAAGAGATAGGATTTATAATCATCTAGAAAATAATAATTTGATTGGGGATAGTTAGCACGGTTTTGTGAAGGGTAGGTTGTGCCTCACAAGCCTTATTGAGGTCTTTGAGAAGGTGACCAAACAGGTAGATGAAGAGTAAACCGGTTGATGTGGTGTATATGGATTTCAGCAAGGCGTTCGATAAGGTTCCCCACAGTAGGCTATTGTACAAAATGCGAAAGAATGGGATTGTGGGAGATCGAGCAGTTTGGATCAGTAATTGGCTAGCTGAAAGAAGACAGAGGGTGGTGGTTGATGGGAAATGTTCATCGTGGAGTCCAGTTACTAGTGGTGTACCGCAAGGGTCAGTGTTAGGTCCATTGCTGTTTGTCATTTTTATAAACGACCTGGATGAGGGTGTAGAAGGGTGGATTAGAAAATTTGCAGACGACACTAAGATCGGTGGAGTTGTGGATAGTGACGAAGGATATTGTGGGTTACAGAGAGACATAGGTAAGCTACAGAGCTGGGCTGAAAGGTGGCAAATGAAGTTTAATGCGGACAAGTGTGAGGTGATTCACTTTGGTCGGAGTAACCGGAATGCAAAGTACTTGGCTAATGGTAAGATTCTTGGCGGTGTTGATGAGTAGAAAGATCTCAGTGTCCAGGTACACAGATCCTTGAAAGTTGCCACCCAGGTTGACAGGGTTGTTAAGAAGGCATCCAGTGTTTTAGCTTTTATTAATAGAGGGATTGAGTTCCGAAACTCTGGTGCGGCCGCACTGGGCACATTGTGTACAGCTCTGGTCACCGCATTATAGGAAGGATGTGGAAGCGTTGGAAACGGTTCAAAGGAGATTTACTGGATGTTGCCTGGTATGGAGGGAAGGTCTTATGAGGAAAGGCTAAGGGACTTGAGACTGTTTTCATTAGAGAGAAGAAGGTTGAGAGGTGACTTAACAGAGACATAAGATAATCAGAGGGTTAGATAGGGTGGACAGGGAGAGCCTTTTTCCAAGTATGGGGACGGTGAGCACGAGGGGGCATAGCTTTAAATTGAGGGGTGATAGATATAGGACAGATGTCAGATGTAGTTTCTTTACTCAGAGTAGTAAGGGTATGGAATGCTTTGTCTGCAACGGTAGTAGATTCGCCAACTTTAAGTACATTTAAGTTGTCATTGGACAAGCATATGGATGTACATGGAATAGTGTAGGTGGGATGGGCTTCAGACTGGTATGACAGGGCAGCACAATGTTGAGGGCCGAAGGGCCTGTGCTGCGCTGTAATGTTCTATGTAAACATCAATTACTAAGGGACATAGGTTTCAGGTAAAAGGGGTAAGTTTAAAGGAGATATGAGAGGCAGAGGCAAGTTTTTTTTTATTTTACAGAGAACATGGTAAGTGCCTGGAAGCACTGCCAGAGGAGGTGGTGCAGGAGGCTACAATAACAATCTTTAAGAGGCACCTTGAAAGATACCTGAATAGGCAGGCAGGAGAGGGATACAGACCCTGCACAGGCAAAGGTTAGTTGTTTAGAAAGGCATCATATGTCTGCATAGTTGTGAAGGGCTGAAAGGCCTGTTGCTGGGCTGTACTGATCTTTGTTCATTAGACTAGTTTTACTTCCAAACTACTGTATTCAAATGCCACTATCTGCCACTGAAAGATCTGAACCTAGGCTCCAAGTCCATCAGCCTGGCCACTGGATCACTGTTACACCAACGGTACACCCTGACATTAGAATTACTGCACTCCACTGTCTCCCCATAAAAGGTGCAACGGGTAGAAGTCACAGCAACTACAGGAGCTGTTGGAACACACAATTACAGAAAACAAAATACCATGGTGTGATGGGTAACATATTAGACAGACATTCTTCATGTTGGCCAGCCACTGAGTTGGCTTAAAAGCATAATTTTCTGGCTGGCAGGACGTAACAAACGGTGTGTCAAAGGGACTAGAGCTAACAGGTATAATTTAAGTAAGTGACTTGGATGAAGGAACTACAGGCACGGTTGCCAAAGTGAGAAAATGTGAAGCTGTCCATTTCATGATAAAAAAATATTTGGGACTTAGAGGGATCTGGGTGTTTGATGTAAGTTTGCTCGCTGAGCTGGAAGATGGGTTTACAGATGTTTTGTCACCATATTATGGAACATCATCAGTGAGCTTCCGGTGAAGCGCTGGTGTTAATGACCTGCTTTCTATTTATGTGTTTCCGTTTCCTTGGGTTGGTGACGTCATTTCCTGTTTTCTCAGAGGATGGTACGTGGGGTCCAAGTGTCCTCAGAAACTTCAAAATATTTGTGTCCAGGTACAGTAAGTGATTAGGAAAACTAATAGAATGTTAAGGCTTGTTACCAGGGGAGTTGATTATAAATGTAAGGAGGTTATGCTTCAGTTATACAGGTCATTGGTGAGACTACATCTGTAACACTGTGTACTGCACTGGTCTCTTTAGTTAAGAAAGGATGCAAGAGAGTTGGAAATAATTGAGAGAAGGTTTACCAGACTAATACCTTGCTGAAAATGTGTTGCTGGAAAAGCACAGCAGGTCAGGCAGCATCCAAGCAGCAGGAGAGTCGATGTTTCAGGCATGAGCCCTTCTTCAGAAATTTTTTGAAGAAGGACTCATGCCCAAAACGTCGACTCTCCTGCTGCTTGGATGCTGCCTGACCTGCTGTGCTTTTCCAGCAACACATTTTCAGCTCTGATCTCCAGCATCTGCAGACCTCACTTTCTCCTAGACTAATACCTTGAATGGGTAGGTTGGCTTACGAGGAAAGGTTGGACAGGCTGGGTCTGTATACACTGGAGTTTCGCAGAGTAGAAGTGACTTGATTGAAGCATGCGAGTTCCCCAGGAGTCTTGACACAGTGGGTATGGAGAGGATGGTTCATCGTGTGGGAGAATCTAGAACTCGGGGTCACTGCTTCAAAATTAGGGGTCAACCATTTAAGACCAAGATGCAAGAAAATCTATTTTCACTGAGGGTCTTTGCTTCCTTGTGGAGGAGTTTTTCAAAATCCTTGAATATTTTTAAGACAAAAGATGGCTAGATTTTTGATCAGCAATGGAGTGAAAAGTTAAAGGGATAGGTGGGAATGTGGAATAATTAGATCAGTCTTGATCCTCGTGAAGGATGAAGCAAATTCGAGGGGCAGAGTGGCCTGCAGCTGCTTCTAACTCACATGTTCCTTCAAAACAGAAACCAGATCATTGACGCTACTGGGAATCTCAAACAAAATCAGTAAATGTAAGCAGGACAACTCTTTAAAGTTAGCAGACATGAATGGTCTAATATCCACCTTCTGTTATGAATCTTTAAAACATGAGAGAACACCACGGCTGGAAGAGCATTTAAACTGCAGCCTCGCTGTGATTCCCAGAGACTGCTTTGGGAATCTGGAGGTTTTGGTTTGTGGGCAGCCCACACAGACCCAGCAGAAAGAGGAGTGAAACATTCTCACCTGCAGCTCCAGGGGGTCATCAGAAGGGGCCTCCTCTGTATCCAACAGTTCAATTGTCATGGAAACACGTCCTTTGCTCTGGATAAACATAATCTGTAGCAAAAATAACAAACAAAAAAATCACGAGTCCCATCACACTGTGATTTAAACCCTCTATCACTCTCTCCCATCGCCATAATCTTTTTGACTCACTCCAATCCACATTCAACCTTACCCCCACCCCAGGTCAGAGTGTCTCCCGCGACGGTCCCACTCACCGACGGGAGTTACCGGCGACGGTCCCACTCACCGACGGGAGTCAGCGGTGACGGTCCCACTCACCGACGGGAGTCAGCGGTGACGGTCCCACTCACCGACGGGAGTTACCGGCGACAGTCCCACTCACCGACGGGAGTTACCGGTGACGGTCCCACTCACCGACGGGAGTTACCGGTGACGGTCCCACTCACCGACGGGAGTTACCGGCGACGGTCCCACTCACCGACAGGAGTTACCGGTGACAGTCCCACTCACCGATGGGAGTCAGCGGTGACAGTCCTGCTCAAATGAAAGTGTCATGGGGAAAGCTAGCCACTCTTACCTTGAAGCAATTTTCATCAGGCATGATGCGTTCAGTCTTCAGCTGATAGGCTGCTTCCAGGGTTGCTCTGACACACTGGGAGGACAAACTCCCTCCAGCTGCTCCTCGCTTCCTCTCACTCAGATAAACCTCAGTCGCCTGTACACACACATCATCACTCACCAGATGCTGCAGCTGGGTACAAAACAAGAAGCAGAGAGTCAAGTGTCATATGCAGCAAGGCAGGAACTACACTTCATTTTACAGTCACAAGGTTACAGATTCAAGGCCCAGAAATCCAGCCTGACACTCGAGTGCAGTAACAAGGGACAGCCACATGGTCAAAGATGGCTGTTACATTTTGGTGGTTTACAAGATTGTTGTGTTTTGGAATGGAGTCTTTCACTTTAAGGTGAAACACAGGGGATTGCGTGACCTGTTCTGAATCCAGTTCAACAGGCCTGTGGCAATTAAAGGTCAAAGGGCAATCAGGATTTTGTTACAAGGACAATGGAGTAAGGTGTTCACACTAAGAGGCAATGGCAGCAGTCTGTGTTCAATATGAGTTTCCCAAATTCCCAAAGTGTTAATAGCATTGGGTTGTAAGCAGTTGGTGCTGTAAGCTAACTTGAGAAAGGACTCAAGTTAAGAATAGCGAATCAGCATTGTGACCTAGGTGCGAGGCAAATGCGGTTATATTGCTGTGGAAAAGATTGCAGAGGAAACCACTGTTTGTGATGACACTTCCCTACAAATTCAATATGATATAAACTGACAACAGGTCGTGGGGTCAGGAGAGAAGAGTCGGCTTGGTTCTACAAACCATACAGCCAAATGCAGGAAGGAGATGACGGAGGAGACACGATCTGGAGGAAGGGGCACAGTGCAGCAGGAGGCAGCCATTCTTGAGGTCATGATGTTCTAGACCCATGATTCAACATCAGAACATTATCCTTCAACTATCCCTCAGCCTGTGCCTCCTCCCACTCTCTGTACAGCTACAAGGCAAATCTCCAATCAGTCCCACTCCCTCCACAAGAAACCATCAGCACCCACCTGCCGTACAATGTTTTGAATCAGTTTATCGACTGTGAAGCCAATGTAGGCATGAATGGTGAACATTTCACGCAGCGTGTCTTCATATTGTGTGGGCTCAATGTTCCCATCCAGCAAATTCCTCACCATGTCCAGAAAGGCTGGATAATACTCCTCCAACTCAATCTCACCTAAAGATCCAAACGTAGGAATATTTCAATATATCAAACACCACAACACGTAGCCATTTGGGAAACTGTAAAGAAGAGGGTCACAGTTATGACCTTCAACCTCTGCTGCCATCTGATCTCAGCCAGATGGGGCAAGGGTGAGCTACAATGCTTCCGATAAATATAGAGAGCTAGGGGCAGAGTGGCAGTGTCTCTAGGCCAGTAATCCAGAGACTCAGGCTAATAGCCTGGGGTCCCTAATTTAATTCCACCATGAAAACTGGCGGCCATTTAAATTTAGGCTAGTCTCAGTCACAGTGACCAGAGAATTGCCATTAATTGTTGTCAAAAACCGATCTGATTCACAGGTCCCCTGTAGGGAAGGGTAACCTTACCTTGCATGGCCAACATGGCACTCCAGCCCCCAGCAATGTGGTTGCTAAGCAAGCTACCACGTTCAGGGCTATGATGGATCAGTCATGAATGTTGTCATTAACACCCACACCCCACATTAAAAACTGTGAAAAGGCCTGACAGCATCCCTGCATCAGCTCACACATATGATCTAACTGAATGGTGGAACTGCTTTGAGGGAGCGAATGGCCTCTCCCTAACTGTACTGCTGAAATGGGAGCAAACAGAGAGAGGATCAGATCTTGGGGAACCGTACTTTGTTGTTTGAGCCTGAGCTCCACGGCAGGATCACTTGCTTTCTCTTTTCTCCCATCCTGTAACTGTTTCTCCTTCTCCTTCTCCATTTGATATTCCAGCAGCTGTTTCTCAGCCTGCCTGTAAATACGCAGCAGCCGGTAGCACAGAATCTGATGCAGCCTTAGGAAAAAGTACCAATTGTTATTTACAAAGAAGAGATTGTAGACGTCATCCAGGTTCTTCTGATATTCTGCCACTTGGTCTCGCAGGTCAAGCCGCTCCTCAGCCAAGCTGCTCTGAGGAGAAGCTGTTCCTTTCTGCCCAGTGTCAGCATTGCTACTCTGACTGTGCCGGGGAACACTCTCCATCTCATCGTCTGTTGAATCCTCAGATTCACTCAGTTCACCGCGCTGGGTAAAGAACAGGTCGGGCACAAAATGGTAGATGATGCGTTTGATGTGATCCTTGTCCTCCTTCTGAATGGTTGGCTGTCGCTTGACATGATAAATAATCAGAGACGCAGCATCCTCCATGATCTGTTTATCCTCATAGACGAACATCAGGTGGGGGCCGCTGACACCCGGACAGCCTTCCTCAGAGTTCTGTTCTTGGCGCTAAATTAGAAGAAGGTGAAAGGTTATGATCCCAGGTCTTTACTTTTGTACCAAACCTAAAAGTACCAACAGTTGCAGTTCCAGACCAACCAGCCGCAACCTGGATCCCATCCGACTAACCTTAAACTACATTTAATCCCGGGGTGGTGTACCCTTACCCAAGCTGACTGACAGAAGTCTTTTTGAGCTGATTACAATCATGGGAATTATTCCTCCTATTGAGCTAGAAAGAAAATCTGAAAGAGTGCCTACTTCCATATCTTGTTGTTGCTGTCAAACTCTCCCTTGCCCACAGACCCACTCTCTGTGCAGAAACAAACTTGAAAATAGTGACAGATTTAAAATAATTAAAGTAGATCCAAAGAATCCTCACAGTGCGAAAGGAAGCCATTTGGCACATTGAGTCCATACCGAATACCATCCCACCCAGCCCTAGCCCCAGCCCCTGCCATATCCCGTAACTCCATATCGTCCAAGGTTAATCAGCCTAGCCTACACATCCCTGAATACTATAGACAATTCCAGTATGGCTAATCCACCTGACCTGCACAACTTTGGACTGTGGGAGGAAACCAGACACCTGGTAAAAACCCACAAACAGGGAGAATTTACAAACGTCACACAGACAGTCACCCAAGGGAAATCAAATCCGTATCTCTGGTGTTGAGAGGCAGCAGTTCGAATGACTGAGCCACCACATCACTCCTAATTGAACCAGATTATCATATAAGTTCCTTCGGGTGTTGGCATTATTTCTTAAGGGTACTAATCCCATCATTGTGCCCTGTACCTAGGTCCCTGCCCCATGCCAATAACCACCAGTAAATTAAACAAAGGATCATGTTGAGCATTGCTTTTATCATACCTCTCCAGGCTCTTTTTTACAAAACCCCCCAATTAGTCAGTAAACCGTGGGTCTATCATTAGGGAAATGTCAGGTTACCTCATCATAAACACTCTCAATCTCATTCAACAAACTCTTGGAGCGCAGTGCCTTGGTGTCATTTTGCTTAAAGTTAACCCCCTGGTGATCCAACGACTTTAGGTAGGATTTCTCATACTGCTCCCGCCAGATCTTGTTGAATCCTTGCTGTGCCTCCCGCCATTCCTCTTCCTTGGCTTTCAATCTGTAACAATTTGAATTTAATAAAAATTAAAAAGTTCTGTAGCTCAGTTACAAACCTTTACAGTGAGCTGTGGTTTGAGGAATACGCTTTGCGAATAACAGTGACTTCCTGCACGTGTAGGGTTTTGTTCACTCTTTATGGTGAATCACCAAAACCTTGACCACCCCGCGCCCCCCCCCCCCCCCCCCCCCCCCCCCCACCCGCTCCCGAAACAACCCAAACACCATCGCCCCTACTCTCACTTAAAACAGGCATGCAACCTGGAAAGCTCGGACAACAGCTCAAATTGCACTACCCAATTTTGATTAGATTAGATTACTTACGGTGTGGAAACAGGCCCTTCGGCCCAACTAGTCCACACCGACCCGCCGAAGCGCAACCCACCCATACCCCTACATTTACCCCTTACCTAACACTACGGGCAATTTAGCACGGCCAATTCACCTGACCCCGCACATCTTTGGACTGTGGGAGGAAACCGGAGCACCCGGAGTAAACCCACGCAGACACGGGGAGAACGTGCAAACTCCACACAGTCAGTCGCCTGAGGCGGGAATTGAACCCGGGTCTCAGGCGCTGTGAGACAGCAGTGCTAACCACTGTGCCACCCACAATGGATCCAGTTGACAAATGCAAAGGATCCTTAAGGAAATAACCAGCTCCAACCATTGTCAATCCCAAAGAAATATTGCTGCCAACCTGATTTTAGGAGCTTGAAATCTTTTTATTCAAGCTGTTCAGAGATGTTACGATACACCTCTGGAGCAAGTGGGACTTGAACCCAAGACCTCTGAGTCAGAGGAAGGGACACCACCACTGTGCCGTAAGACACACACTCGGACTTTTATTTACATTGTAACAGTGAGGGCACTATGTTTGCTGCTAAATCTGTGACCAAGGGATTTCCACGTGAGGTGATATGGATATAAGAGAAGCAACAGTGGCACAGTGGCTCAGTCATTAGCAGTGCTGCCTCACAGCGTCAGGGACCAAGGTTCGATTCCAGCCTTGGGCAACTGTCAGTGTAGAGTTTACATATTCTCCCCGTGTTTGCGTGGGTTACCTCCCACAGTCCAAGGATGTGCAGGTTAGGGTGGATAGGCCATGAGAAATTATCTTATAGTGCCCAGGCATGTGCAGGTTAGGGTGGATTGGCCATGCTAAGTTGCCCTTAGTGTTGAGGGATGAGTAAGTTAGCTGCATTAATCAAGAATAAATACTGTATAGGGAAATAGAGAACGGGAATGGGCCTGTGTGGGTTACCCTTCGGAGGGTTGGTATGGACCTGTTGCGCCGAAGGGCTTGTTTTTAAAAAAAAGTGTCATACTGGATTGCAGTTCAGGCCAGATAGAATCAGTTGACACCACGATCTGGAAATGGATTAGAACAGGAGGCTGAGTTGGTAAAAAAGAAAGAAAAAAAACTACAGCTGCTGAAAATTAGAAAAGAAAAACAGAAATCATTGGAGAAACTCAGGGTATAGCGACATCTATTTTGGGTCCAGAGACTCTTCTTCGGAGCCATTCAAACACTGACTCTGTTTTATCTCCACAGATGCTGAGTTGCTCGAGCTATTTTAGTTTTTGTTTGTGCCTGAGTAGGTCAGAACAGGCAGCATGGGCCAAATGGACTCACTGGATTCTGTAGCGTTTTGTACCCTGAAAGCTTAATTAGTGACAAAGACCCGATGGTAAATGTCATCACATTACATTTCACCTTTTCAGCACAACAGGGACAGCTGTGGCCGGATTTTTCTTAAGTCCATCGATTATTTCAGGTGCTTTATCTCCATAAATACGATAGATGGCTCTGCGGTGGATGACCTCCGATGTCCCTCCCAGACAATTATCCAGGCGATATTTATCCTGATCCTCTGGAGACATCCGTGTTAGTTTTTTCTGGACACTTTCAAGCACACGAATTGTAGCAAGGTTGGTTTCCAGGACAACATCAAGCTATTAGTAAAGAAGCAACCAAAAGTGGACAGCCAATGGTGAAACAGAGCAGAATATCCACCTGAACACACTCCTCTCCAAATCCACATTAACAGAGTCCTCCCTTAAACACAAACCAACCCCAGGTCAACTGTTGCAACCTTCCCTAAACCAATCCCACAGTAAACAACCGAACCCCTCAGGTGAACCATGTACCAGCATCAACTGAAAGCTAGTTCTGGTGAAAGGTTATGTCTGAAACATTTAATATTGTTCAAAGCTTCGGTGACTGACTTATTGCATGAGTTTTTATAAAGTCAGTTATTACCTCAAACCTCTCATCCTCACAGCGATGAAGCTGCTCTTCATATGGAGTTTTCTTTGAGCTGACAAAGGTGGAGTCTTCTGACCAAGATGGAAACGAGACCCAAGTGTCGTTCAGAACCTGTAAAGAGAGTGAAACACAAACAGATTGGATCAGAGGCAGGACCAGTGAAGGCAGACAGCTGCTTGCTGATAGGCGTGGCCTCAAGGATTGTAGAAGAAAGGAACAAAATGAAGAACAATCAGAAAACCCTTCAGGGAAAAAGACCAGACTAGCTGCACCCTGGCTGTTATCTGGATAGGAGAAAGTGAGGTCTGCAGATGCTGGAGATCAGAGCTGAAAATGCGTTGCTGGAAAAGCGCAGCAGGTCAGGCAGCATCCGAGGAACAGGAAATTCGACGTTTTGGGCATAAGCCCTGATGATTCCTGATGAAGGGTTTATGCCCGAAACGTCGAATTTCCTGTTCCTTGGATGCTGCCTGACCTGCTGCATTTTTCCAGCAACACATTTTCAGCTGTTATCTGGATACCAAACATTGGGTCAGTTCTTCTATAACATGATGGTTACATTGTGCAACATTGCATGATAGAAAAATCACGCTTTAGAAACAGCGCTTAAAGTGATGTAATCGTGTTCCAGCCAACACGTTTTAAAAGCTTGAGCTTTAAAAATAGCATCCCCAATTCTTCAACTGTGTTACAGCGAATTTACATTGACAAAACGAGCGTTATACAGAATGACCCGTAAATCATTAAAGTAAAAAGAGAAGGTGATGGAGCAGAGAAGGAGAGAAAGTTCCAAAGAGTTGCATTGGACTTGAAAAAGTTAACTCTGTTTCTCTCTCAACAGAGACTACCAGAGCTGTTGAGCTTCTCCAGCATAGAAATGTACAGCATGGAAACAGACCCTTCGGTCCAACCTGTCCATACTGACCAGATATCCCAACCCAGTCAAGTCCCACCTGCCAGCACCCGGTCCATATCCCTCCAAACCCTTCCTATTCATATACCCATCCAAATGCCTCTTAGATGTTGCAATTGTACCAGCCTCCACCACATCCTCTGGCAGCTCATTCCACACACGTACCACCCTCTGCATGAAAAAGTTGCCCCTTAGGTCTCTTTTATATCTTTCCCCTCTCACCCTAAACCTATGCCCTCTACTTCTGGACTCCCCCACCCCAGGGAAAAGACTTTGTCTATTTATCCTATCCATATCCCTCATGATTTTGTAAACCTCTATAAGGTCACCCCTCAGCCTCTGATGCTCCAGGGAAAACAGCCCCAGCCTGTTCAGCCTCTCCCTGTAGCTCAGATCCTCCAACCCTGGCAACATCCTTGTAAATCTTTTCTGAACACTTACATGTTTCACAACATCTTTCTGACAGGAAGGAGACCAGAATTGCACACAATATTCCAACAGTGGCCTAACCAATGTCCTGTACAGCCGCAACATGACCTCCCAACTCCTGTACTCAATACTCTGACCAATAAAGGAAAGCATACCAAACACCACCTTCACTATCCTATCTACCTGCAACTCCACTTTCAATTGAATTGAATTTATTGTCAGGCGTACTGAGGCACAGTGAAAAGTTTTGTCTAGTGAGCAATACAGACAGTTCACAGAGTTAAATAGCATAGATTGTAAATAATAGGAAAACAGCGGCAGAATCAAAAACACAGGGACAGGCGAATATTAAGAGTTTGAGAGTCCATTCAGTACTCTAACAAAGATAGGGTAGAAACTTTCGCAACTGGCTTGTGTGTGTGTGTGTGTTCAGGATTCTGTACCTTCTCCCTGATGGTAGAGGTTGTTGAAAAACATTGTCAGGGTGGGATGGATTTTTGAGAATGTTGGTGGCCTTTCCTTGACAGCGGGCCTCTTTGTTCAGCAATACTCCCTCGGTCCTTACCATTAAGTGTCTAAGTCCTGCTCAGATTTGCTTTCCCCAAATGCAGCATCTCGCATTTATCTGAATTAAACTCTGTCTGCCACTCCACGGCCCATTGGCCCATCTGATCAAGATGCTGTTGTAATCTGAGGTAACCCTCTTCGCTGTCCACTACACCTCCAATTTTGGTGTCATCTGCAAACTTACTAACTGTACTTCTTATGCTCACATCCAAATCATTTATATGAATGATAAAAAGTAGAGGGCCCAGCACCGATCTTTATGGCACTCCACTGGTCACAGGCCTCCAGCCTGAAAAACAACCCTCCACCACCACCCTCTGTCTTCTACCTTTCAACCAGTTCTGTATCCAAATGGCTAGTTCTCCCTGTATTCCATGAGATCTAACCTTACTAATCAGTCTCCAATGGGGAAACCTTATCGAACGCCTTACTGAAGTCCATATAGATCACACCTACTGCTCTGCCCTCCTCAATCCTCTTTGTTACTTCTTCAAAAAATTCAATCAAGCTTGTGAGGCATGATTTCCCACACACAAAGCCATGGTGACTATCCCGAATCAGTCCTTGCCTTTCCAAATACATGTAAATCTTGTCCCTCAGGATTCCCACCCACCACCGAGGTCAGGCTCACCGGTCTATAGTTCCCGGGCTTGTCTTTACCGCCCTTCTTAAACAGTGGCACCACGTTTGCCAACCTCCAGTCTTCCGGCACCTCACCTGTGACTATCAATGACACAAATATCTCAGTAAGAGGCCCAGCAATCACTTCTCTAGCTTCCCACACAGTTCTCTGGTACACCTGATCAGGGGATTTATCCACTTTTATGCGTTTCAAGACATCCAGCACTTCCTGTAATCTGGACATTTTTCAAGATGTCACCATCTATTTCCCTACATTCTATATCTCCCATATCCTTTTCCGCAGTAAATACTCTTGCAAAATACTCATTTAGTATCTCTCCCATCTCCTGCAGCTCCACACTTTCTCTTTTACCTTCATATTTCTGGCATCCTTAGCATTTGCTTTCATTTACATATTGTTATAGAACATAGAACATAGAAGGATACAGCGCAGTACAGGCCCTTCGGACCTCGATGTTGCGCCGACCGAATCCTACCTAACCTACACTAGCCCAATAACTTCCAAATGCCTATCCAATGCCCGCTTAAATGACCATAAAGAAGGAGAGTTCACCACTGATACGGGCAGGGCATTCCATGAACTCACAACCCGCTGTGTGAAGAATCTACCCCTAACATCTGTCCTATACCTACCACCCCTTAATTTAAAGCTATGTCCCCTAGTAACACCTGACTCCATTAGCGGTAAAAGGTTCTTAGTATCTACCCTATCTAAACCCCTAATCATCTTATACACTTCTATCAGATCTCCCCTAAACCTTCTCTTCTCCAATGAGAACAGCCCCAAGTGCCTCAGCCTTTCCTCATAAGATTTTCCTACCATTCCAGGCAACATCCTGGTAAACCTCCTCTGCACTCGTTCTAAAGCTTCCACATCCTTCCTATAGTATGGCGACCAAAACTGCACACAATACTCCAGATGAGGCCTCACCAGAGTCTTATACAACTGCAACATGACCTCAGGACTCCGGAACTCAATTCCTCTGCCAATAAAGCCCAGTACACCATATGCCTTCCTCACAGCACTATTTACCTGGGTGGCAACTTTCAGAGATCTGTGTACATGGACACCAAGATCCCTTTGCTCATCCACACTACCAAGTAGCCTACCATTAGCCCAGTAATCCATCATCTTGTTATTCCTACCAAAGTGAACGACTTCGCACTTAGCTACATTGAATTCCATTTGCCACATTTCCGCCCAGCTCTGCAACTTATCTATATCCCGCTGTAACCTACCACTTCCTTCCTCACTATCCACAACTCCACCGACTTTTGTGTCATCCGCAAACTTGCTTACCCAGCTTTCAAGTCCTTCCTCTAGATCATTTATAAAGATAACAAAAAGCAATGGTCCCAAAACAGATCCTTGTGGTACACCGCTAGTAACTGCGCTCCAAGATGAACATAATCCATCAACTACTACCCTCTGTCTCCTTCCAGCCAGCCAATTCCTAATCCAAACCTCTAATGTATCCTCAATGCCATACCTCCGAAGTTTTAGCATTAGCCTACCATGGGGAACCTTATCGAACGCCTTACTAAAATCCATATACACAACATCTACTGCTTTACCCTCATCCACTTCCTTAGTCACCTTCTCAAAGAACTCAATAAGGTTTGTGAGGCACGACCTGCCCTTCACAAAACCATGCTGGCTATCCCTGATCACGTTATTCCTACCCAGATGTTCATAAATCTTATCCCTTACCATTCTCTCTAAGACTTTGCCCACCACTGAAGTCAGACTCACTGGCCTATAGTTACTAGGGCTATCCCTACTCCCTTTCTTGAACAATGGGACCACATTCGCTATCCTCCAGTCCTCTGGTACTATTCCCGTTGACAATGACGACATAAAAATCCAGGCCAATGGCTCTGCTATCTCCTCCCTAGCTTCCCATAGGATCCTGGGGTAAATGCCATCAGGCCCAGGAGACTTATCTATATTCATCCTTTCCAATATTCCCAAAACCTCTTCCCTGCATATTTCCAGGGCATCCATTCTAATTATTTGTGATTCCATATTCACATCAGCAACAGTGTCCTGTTCCTGAGTGAATACTGATGAAAAGTACTGATTTAATGTCTCTCCAATCTCCTCCACCTCCACACACAACTTCCCACTACTATCCTTGACTGGACCGATACCTACCCTAGTCATCCTTTTATTCTTGACATACCTATAGAAAGCCTTTGGGTTTTCCCTAATCCTACCAGCTAAAGACTTTTCATGTCCCCTTCTCGCTTCTCTTAGCTCCCTCTTTAGCTCCTTCCTGGCTACCTTATAACTCTCAATCGCCCCTACTGAACCTTCACGCCTCATCTTTACATATGCCGCCTTCTTCCCTTTCACAAGGGATTCCAATTCCTTACTAAACCACGGCTGCCTCACAAGGCCCTTTACACCATGCCTGACTGGTACATACCTATCGAGGACACGCAGTAGCTGCTCCTTGAACAATCCCCACATCTCATTAGTGTTCTTCTCTTGAAGCCTGTTTTTCCAATCCACACATCCTAAGTCATGCCTCACTGCATCATAATTTCCCTGCCCCCAGCTATAGCTCTTGCCCTGCGGCGCACGATTATCCCTCTCCATCACTAAAGTAAAAGTCACCGAGTTGTGGTCACTGTCCCCGAAGTGCTCACCTACCTCCAAGTCTAACACCTGGCCTGGTTCATTACCTAGAACCAAATCCAATATAGCCTCCCCTCTTGTTGGCCTGTCGACATATTGTGTCAGGAAACCCTCCTGCACACATTGTACAAACACCGACCCATCTAATGAACTCGAGCTATAGCTCTCCCAGTCAATATCTGGGAAGTTAAAGTCCCCCATAACAACCACCCTGCTACCTTCACTCTTTTCCTGAATCATCCTCGCAATATTATCCTCTACTTCTCTAGGACTATTAGGAGGCCTGTAGAAAACACCTAACAGGGTGACCTCACCTTTCCTATTTCTAACCTCAGCCCAAACTACCTCAGATGGCAAGTCCTCTTCCATCGTCCATTCCACTGCTGTGATACTGTCTTTGACAAGTAATGCCACGCCTCCCCCTTTTTTACCCCCATGTCTGATCCTACTAAAACATTTGAACCCTGGAACGTGCAACAGCCATTCTTGTCCCTGTTCTACCCACGTCTCTGTAATGGCCACAACATCGAAGTCCCAGGTACCAACCCACGCTGCAAGTTCACCTACCTTATTCCTTATACTTCTGGCATTGAAGTATACACACTTCAATCCACCTTTCTGGTTACAGGCACCCTCCTTAGAGATCGCTGCATTATTCCTAACCTCCCTACACTCAAGGTCCTGTACCCTAAAGCTACAGTCCTGGTTCCCATGCCCCCGCGGAGTTAGTTTAAACCCTCCCAAAGAGCACTAGCAAACCTCCCCCCAAGGATACTGGTGCCCTTCAGGTTCAGGTGTAGCCCATCCTTTTTATAGAGGTCCCACCTTCCCCAGAAAGGACCCCAGTTGTCCAGAAACCGGAATCCCTCCCTCCTGCACCATCCCTGTAGCCACGCATTTAACTGCTCTCTCTCCCTATTCCTCGACTCTCTATCACGTGGCACGGGTAACAAACCAGAGACTACAACTCTGTTTGTTCTAACTCTGAGCTTCCAACCTAGCTCCCTGAAAGCCTGTCTGACATCCTCACCCTTCTTCCTACCTATATCGTTGGTGCCAACGTGGACCACGATCTGGGGCTGCTCCCCCTCCCCCTTAAGGACCCGGAAAACACGATCAGCGACATCACGTACCCTTGCACCTGGGAGGCAACATACCAAACGTGAGTCCCTGTCGCCCCCACAAAACCGTCTGTCTGTACCCCTCACTATCGAGTCCCCAAGAACTATTGCTCTACCTTTCTCCACCCTACCCTTCTGAGCAACGGGGCCAGGCTCCGTGCCAGAGGCCTGAACCTCGTTGCTTGCCCCTGGTAAGTCATCCCCCCCACACGTATCCAAAACGGTATACTTGTTCTTGAGGGGAATGACCGCAGGGGGTCCCTGCACTGGCTTCCTCCTCCCACTCCCCCTCACTGTCACCCATCTATCTTGAACTTTCGGAGTAACTACTTGCCTATAGCTCCGATCTATGACCTCCTCTGCCTCCCGAATGATCCGCAGTTCATCCAACTCCAGCTCCAGTTCCCTAACACGGGTTTGGAGGAGCTGGAGATGGGTGCACTTCTTGCAAGTGTACTCAGCAGGGACGCTAATGGCTTCCCTCACCTCATACATGTTGCAAGAGGAACATTGCCCTCTCTGCACTGCCATCCCTCTAAAAGTAAGCTTTCCTTAAAAAAAACAACAACAAAAACCAACTAAATCTAAAGAAACAAACAAGGAAAATGCAGCACTTACCCGCTACTCACAATTGTTCTTATTATTAGGTTAGAGGAGGTGGAAGGGTGGGAGGCACTACTCGTGTAGTGCCTCGGGTGACTCGCCTACGCATTTAAATAAGGGGAGAGAAAAAAAAACCTTACCCAGGTAACCATGAGCTGCATACCAAAATAAGTGGGAGTTGGGGAAGAAACTTGAATAGGTTCACCAGAACACGTGTTATCCCACATTATGAAAGATCACCACCTCAGTCTCCAGAGCAAGACAAAAATCTACAAGTTCAGGATTCAGCTTTGAAAGCAAGGATGCTGCCTGAAGTGTTGAAATGCCAATGAGAATAGAAGATTAGAGACAAAGCAAACCCTAAAGATTGTTTAAACAACAAAAACAAAGAATTGCAAGCGTTAGAAATCAGAAACAAAATCAGAAATTGCTGGAAGAGCTCAGCAGGTCTGGCAGCATTTGTGGATAGAAAGCAGAGTGAAAGTTTTGGGCCCAGTGACCAGTCTTCAGAACTGCTCAGAGGAAGCTTCCTGATGAAGGGCTTATGCCCGAAACGTCGAATTTCCTGTTCCTTGGATGCTGCCTGACCTGCTGCGCTTTTCCAGCAACACATTTTCAGCTCTGATACTCCAGCATCTGCAGACCTCACTTTCTCCTGCTCCCATAATCCTCGACTACCAAAACTCTACCTAATTCTGCCCTGAATATATTCACTGACACAGCTACCAACTGAGAATGAAGTTGAGAGTAAGTTCCTTTAATTCCCTTACACGCATGTCACACATCTTTGTAGTTTCAATAAATCAATGCACCAACTAGAAACACTTGCTTTTCATGAGGATGAGGAACTCTCCGTACCTCCTTGCAGACTGCGGTCCGCCCACTGCACTTTGGTTGCTGGTATGTTTTGGGTAAAGCTCTGTAACTGGAGCCCAGCCTCTTACACGAAGCATAGTCAATCTCCCGGGCAATTCCATCCACTGGCCGGTCTCTCTGTACAGGCTGTGTGGGCGAGAGCTCCCGCTGGCCCAAGAACAATTTGAAACGTGCAAAAAGCTCAGGGAACTTCCTGTTTGATTAAATGCCAGAAAGAAAATAGCAAATAAATATGAAAGGGGCAAAAAAAGTGAAACAAAAGAAAGGTGAGGATGGGGCAGAGGTGGGAAGAGTGGGGACAGAGGGGGCCGAGCGGGGAATAATGGGTTGAGAGGGTTCGAAAGGGGATGGAGGAACAGAGAAAGAGAGAGGAGGGACAAAAAAAAGAGCACAAGGGGAGATTGAGTGAAGTAAGAGTCAAGGGGTGGGGGGGGGGGGGGGGGGGGGAGGATATTGACAGAGCAGGGTGAAAGAGTTGAAAAAACATGCATTAGTCATCTTCAGCAGTGGAAAACCGCACAGCCTAGGGGGTTGCAGAGGCCATCAAAGTGGAACCCAGACCCAACTTTCCCTTCCCACAAACTAAAATATTCACAGAATCCCTACAGTGTAGAAATAGGTCATTCAGCCCATCAAGTCTGCACCAACTGTCCAAAAAGCGCCCCACCTGGACCCACTCCACCACCCCAACCCTGGTACCCTGTATGGGGTTTTCAGCTTGGCTATTCTGTACTCAAGGGAGATAGATGCACAGGGTTAACAAGCATTAATTGTGCAAACTTCAAAGTAAAGCTATAAATGAAAACACTGAAGAATATGAACGTGTGAACAAGGAACAAGAGGCTGCCCCTTGGTCCCTTGAACCTGCTCCGTCATTCAATATGATCATGGCTGATCGGATTTTAAACTCAACTCCACATTCCTGCACATCCCTATAGTCTTTCATCCCCTTGATCATTAAGAATCATCTACCTTAACTTTAAAAATATTTAAACTAATGCATTCCACTGTCTTTTGAGAAAAGAAATTTCCTTGACATTCAACGCTCTGAGAAAATATTTCTTCCTTATCTCTGTCTTAAATGAACAAGCACTTATTTTTAAACTATGACCCCTAGCTCTAGATTCTTCCACAAGAGGAAATATCCTTTCCACATCTTCCAGGTCAGGTCCCCACAGTACCTTAAAATTTCAATTAAGTCACCTCTGACTCTTAAACTCCTGAGGATACAGCCTGTCTAACACTTCCTTACGAGGCAATCCGCTAGTTCCAGGGATTAATCTAATAAACCTTCTCTGATCTACTTCCAATGCATTAATCTCCTTCTGTTAAGTACAGTGACCAGTACTGTACACTGTACCCCAGGTGAAACTTCATCCATGACCTGTATAACTGAAACATAAATTCTGAACTCTTACATTCCACTCCCCTCACAGTAACCCATCACATTCTATTAGCTTTCCTGATTACTTACAGCACCCTCACACAAAGCTTCTGTGCTTCATGCACTACAACACCCAGATCTCTCTGCATCTCAACTTCTCACCATTTAGATAATAAAATTATATTTTATTCTTTCCTCCAATATGTACAATTTCACAGTTTATCACCTCATACTCCATTTGCCAGATTTTATTTCACACCCTTGCAGTTATCTTTCTCAGTAGGTGAATCAGTTGAACTGACTTACCCCAGGAAAGGAGTGACCAACTGAAGGAGCTCAGAACCTGATACCACCTCCTGGTTGAACAGGGCAATGCAACGCAAGAAATTCTCATAAACTTCTTGGCTTTTCAGAATCCTACGGACCTGAGAGAAGAAATAAAGCAGCAGAGTCATCACAGAGTTCAGTTCTCCAAAAGACACCACTGTCTTCAGCTAAAACAACCCCACAGTACAATCCCTCAGTACAGAACAACCTCGATTATCCAAACAAGACGGGTGGGGAGTATTTTGACTGGATAATTGATTGCTCAGATAACATTTCTATGGGACCTTGAGATCTTGTTTGGATAATTCGAAATTCAGATAATTGATGTTCAGATAACCGAGGTTGTTCTGTAATCAGCTCAAAGCATTCTGTTGTCGAGGGTTTCCCTGATCAGCAGCACGTGACAGGCATCATGCCCCACCAGTAACAAACCTGCAGATAGTAATTATAAACATCATAAAACAGAGAGGGGCCATTCAGCCCATTCAGTCGGTGCTGTGTTTTTGAAGAGATTTCCAGTTGAGCCTACTGCCTCACTGCCCTCCTCCCATGACCCAGTCAATTCTTCCTTCTCTTCAAATAACTGTTAGATTGCCTTTTGAAAGTTAGCATTTACACAGCCCTTTCAGGTAGCACACTGTGGCTCACAACTCAGTTCGGAAAGAAAATTCTCTCTATCCCCCCACTGTTTCTTTCGTTGATTATCTCAAATTTGGGACCAACCCTCCTGTTGTCACTCACTGTTTTTCCCAAATGATGTGCATCGAGTCATAAGAGATATACAAAACGAAAACTGAACCATTGGTCTAACTTGCCCATGCCCATCAGATATTTTAAATTAATCCAATCCCATTTGCCAACATTTGGCCCATATCCCTCTAAACCCTTCCTATTCATATATCCACCCAGATGCCTGGCAGCTCATTCCACACATACAACCGTCTGCATGAAAATGTTGCCTCTTTGGTCCTTTTTATATCATTCCCCTCTCACCCTAAACCTATATCTTCTAGTTCTGGACTCCCCCACTGCAGAGAAGAGACATTGTCTATTTATCCTATACATGCACTTCATGATTTTGTAAACCTCTATAAGGTCACTCCTCAGCCCCCGATGCTCCAGTGAAAACAGTCCCAGCCTTTTCAACCTCTCCCTACAGCTCAAATCCTCCAACCCTGAAAACATCCTTGTAAATTTTTTCTGAACCCTTTCATGTTTCACAACATCTTTCCGATAGGAAGACGACCAGAACTGCATGCAATATTCCAACAGTGGCCTAACCAATGTCCTGTATAGCCACAACATGACCTCCCAACTCCTGTACTCAATACTCTGACCAATAAAGGAAAGCATACCAAACGCCTTCTTCACTATCTTATTGACCTGCGACTCCACTTTCAAGGAACTATGAACCTGCACTCCAAGATCTCTTTGTTCAGCAACACTCCATAGGACCTTCCCATTAAGTGTCTAAGTCCTGCTCTGATTTGCTTTTCCAAAATGCAGGTCCTCACATTTATCTAAATTAAACTCCATCTGCCACTCCACGGCCCATTGGCACATCTGATCTAGATCCTGTTGTACTCTGAGGTAACCTTATTCATTGTCCACTACATCTCTAATTTTGGTGTCATCTGCAAACTTATGAACTATACCTTCTACGTTTACATTCAAATCATTTATATAAATGACGAAAAGCAGTGTACCCAGCACTGATCCTTGTGGCACACCACTGATCACAAGCCTCCAGTCTGAAAGGCAACCCTCCACCACCACCACCCTCTGTCTTCTACCTTCGAGCCAGTTCTGTATCCAAATGGCTAGTTCTCCCTGTATTCCATGAGATCCTTGGATGCTGCCTATACTGCTGTGCTTTAACCAGCAACACATTTTCAGCTTCCATGAGATCTAACCTTGCTAATCAGTCTCCCGTGGGGAATCTTGTCAAATGCCTTACTGGAGTCCATATAGATCACATCTACTGCTCTGCCCTCATCAATCCTTTTTGTTACTTTGTCAAAAAATTCAGTGAAGTTAGTGAGACACGATTTCCCACACACAAAGCCATGCTGACTATCCCTAATGAGTCCTTGCCTTTCCAAACACATGTAATCCTGCCCCTCAGGATTCCCTCCAACAATTTGCCCACCCTGGTGTCAGGCTCACCGGTCTATGGTTCTTTGGCTTTTCCATACCACCTTTCTTAAATATTGGCACCATGTTAGCCAACCCCCAGTCTTCCGGCACCTCACCTGTGACTATCAATGATACAAATATCTCAACAAGGAATCCAGCAATCACTTCCCTAGTTTCCTACCGGGTTCTAGGGTACACCTGATCAGATCCTGGGGATTTTTCTACCTTTATATGTTTTAAGACATCCAGCACTTCCTTCTCTGTAATATGGACATTTTTCAAGATGTCACCATCTATTCCCCCACATTCTATATCTTCTATGTCCACCTTCACAGCAAACATTGATACATCGGCTGCCTTGCTGATCTTTGAGTGGCCCTATTCTCTCCTTAGTTACTCTTTTGTCCTCAATGTATTTATAAAACCCCTTTAGGTTTTCCTTCACCCTATTTGCCAAAGCGGTATCATATCCCCCTCTTGTCCTCCAGATTTCCCTCTTAAATATACTCCTACTGTCTTTATACTCTTCCAAGGAATCACTCAATTTTTAATGTTTGTACCTGACATATTCTTACTTCTTATTCTTGACCAAACCCTCAATTTCTCTGGTCCTACACCTACATTCCTTCCACCCAAACAGGAACATAGTGTGTATCTGAACTCTCTTTATCTCAGTTTTGAAGGCTACTTATTTTCCAGCCATCCTTTTATCTGTAAACATCCACTCCCAATCAACTTGGATGACTACTGATGCCTCAACCTGTAGCAATCAGGAGGAGCATTCGTTGTCCGTGTTGAACATGATTCCATGAGACTTTATGGGTCCACAGTTAGGGCAACTCCTTCCTGACTATTTAGCATTGTATTGACACCTCTTCTAGGCCTTTCCTTCTGGTGGGACTGGGGATGATGGTGATGTCATCTGGGATGTAGTCTATAGAGCATGATTCAGTAAGTGTGACTATATCAGGCTGTTGGTGGATTAGTCTGAGACACAGATCTTTCAGTTTTAACACTAGCCCCCAGATGTTAGTAAAGAGTGTGCAAGGCGACAGGGCTGCTTTGTCATGGTCATTTCTGGGAGCCTCAGCCAATGACAATAGGCCGGTTTCATTTCTGTTTCAAGTTTGCAGCAGACCACACCACTGAGCGGCTTGTGAGGCCATTTCAAAGGGTACACAAGAGTCAACCCCATTGCTGTGGGTTCATGGAGCCCAGATCAGGTAACCACAGCTAACTTATTTACTGAGAAGGACCTTAGAACAGATTACTTTTGCTACAATTATCAATTACTACCTTTTTAAAACTGTAAAATGTCTAACTGAATTAAAAATTCACTATCTGCCACAGTGGGATTTAAACCAATGTTCTCAGAACATTAAGCTGGGGCACTGAATTACTGCTCCTGTGACCTTATTACTACATCACCCTCTTCCTTCCATTACATCAGCTCTTACCCTGCCTTCTCAAACGGATCCCATCCTTTCCAAGGCCATGGATCCTTCCAATGTGTGATCCTATACCTGGATACGCCATTCTGATTGGGGCCCAAGCAACGAGCTACTTGCGTACAGGATGGCTTCTGTGCCTCTGAAGTCAGTTCGACAATGAAGGTAGTCTTACTTTAAACTTCTCAACACCCCCTGTCTGTTTCAAAAGTTTGTGTACATATATATCCCCTAGTCTCACTGTTTCTTGCTGCCATTTTAATATTGTCTAGATGTAGAAAATCACTTGAGGATGAAGAAACCAATGCTCCAGTGTAATCAGCGAACTCACTCTGTCAAAGAAGCTGAACTCTCGCAGGGTGCCATGCTTGCCTGCAGAGGCTAGGGACCGGTCCTTCACGCTTGACAACTTGAGCTTTTTCTGAAAAACATTTGTTTCAAGAAAGACAGAGATGTAATTGAAAAATAAACAGAGCACTCAGTAAATGCTGCAACACGTGAGCAATTATTGTTGAAACACACTCTCAGCCTGAGCAAATGGAGAGGAATCCAGAACTGAAACTGAGTTGTGGACTGAATATGGATCAGTGGTGCTGGAAGAGCACAGCAGTTCAGGCAGCATCCAAAGTGCAGCAAAATCAACATTTCGGGCAAAAGCCCTTCTTTTGCCTGAAACATCGATTTCGCTGCACTTTGGATGCTGCCTGAACTGCTGTGCTCTTCCAGCACCACTGATCCAGAATCTGGATTCCAGCATCTGCAGTCATTGTTGTTACTTCTGTGGGCTGAATATATAGAGGTAACACCTAACCCTGGGAATACCTCATGCTGATGTGGAGTAAACAAAATAAAGTCATCACAACAATTCACTGCAATTAGTTGGTAGCAAACCTGAAGTAAAATCGTCGCTACAGCAAAGTATCCCAAACAACCTGGACACATTTATCCTGGATCAAACAAAACTGTACTTAATGCTGTGCTGTCCCTGTCCTGGGAATAGTTGATGGGGACAGTATAGGGAGAGCTTTACATTGTATCTAAACCCCATGTTGTCTCTGTTCTGGGACTGTTTGATGAGAGGGTGGAACAGTGTAATGAAAGCTTTACTCTGTATCTGAGCCTCTGTACCTCAATCCCTCATCTTGAGGAGCACAAAATAAACAAATCACAAATCAGTCCTGGATTTCTAACTGCAGCATTTCGAAGACAAACAGCCTGTGTTTCTGTGACAACTGATGAAAGTATCTTCCCAACACGTGTAATAGTTAGAGAGAGTGTGTTTACCTTGAGCGGAGGGGGCACCTGGGGCAGAAGGGCTGGTCTCAAGCGTTTCTTGCTTTGAGAGTGTTTTGATCCATCATCATCATCGACCATTTTACACTCATCCTTCTCAGATGCAGCGTTTCCAGTGAACTAGAAATCAAAAGGGAAACTTGGACTTCAGTACCTCAGTAATAGATATAGACTGCTGACCCTGCAATACAGACTAGATGTATAACAAACTATTATCCCCTGCCCTATGAAGATAACGCCTTTGATGCCGTTTCTCACAGCCTGACAGTCTTCATTCATCCACAAGTGGGCATCGCTGGCAAGGCCAGAATTTACTACCAATCACTATGTGCCCTTGAGACAGTGGTGGGGAGCCGCATTCTTAAATATAACTGCGTGCCCTGGCTCAATCATTTCAGAAGGCTGTACGGTCCAATCACATCATCTGGGTCTGAAGTAAAGGTCTGACTGGCTTTGGACAGCAGAGTTCCTTCCCTAAAGGGCACTATAAACCAGATCAACTTTTTACGACGATATAATGACAGAACAGAACTCCAACGTATTTACTGTCTTTTTATTCAACATTTAATCCAAGTATATTTTTATAATAAAGGCAGTGCTACAGTAACTTAAAACAGGGAGAGACTTGACACAAAGAGAGAGTTAACAAAGTGAGTACTCCTCCCTCCCCTCCCCTCTCCACCCCCCCAAACGTTACAGCAGCAAGCTACCCCTGGCAAATGTGTCTGTTGTTTTTGTCAGTTTTATCCTCCAAGAATATAAAAAAACAACAGGATTAAACAGTTACTGTAACATTAATCTGTCCGTGTTATTGGCTACATGTCCTCGTGTGTAGACTAGAGTGCTGTGAGGGTCACAGCTTTGACAATAACAATTTAAACAACCACATGCTGCAGATCATCAAAAGGAGAAGACTCATTCAACCAGTTGAAGAGGAATGAGGAGATAGGCATTTCAATCAACCTAGAAAACCACAAATTTCAATCAAATGGTCAACACCAGTACAAGAGAGTAAAGGCAAGACATTTTCATACCTGCTCCTCAAACTATTTCGAGACTAACATGCCTTTTTAAAACTTTTATCTTTTTGTACTAACCTCTCATTTCTACTGTGTGTTACATCACTATTTTTCAAGTTTATGTTCCTTATAATTACCATTAACAATTAATAATATTTTGTTAATTCAAGAAGGACTTGTTCCATTTGCTCCTTTTAAAACACAAGTTCACTTGTTCTGGGAGAAAGGGATGGGATTCTTTCTAAATGAATTTTTTTTGATGAACTGAGGAGTACATGAATAACTATGGGGTGCCAGGAGATCTGTCCTCAACAGGAAGCTTAACAATTTGGGGAATACCAGCTGGAACTGGAACAAGTTGGAGAACGTTATTAGTTGTAATAAATGATAATCTGATCACTGTTAATGGCAATGGTTTTTATGTTGGATTTATCTTATGAATTGAATTTAAATTCTAATGCTGTAGTGGTAGTCCTTGAACTTGTGCTTCTAAACCTGGATCACTGATCCAATTGCATCGCAAACCTTTATTCTTGAGAATAACTCAATAGTTGAATTATTTCTCTAACAGATGGCACTAGCAATCATGCAGCACTCCTCAGTTTACTATAGACATTGGACTCAAAGATCTGGAGTGGCTTTTCAGCTGTCAACCTTCAGAGAGAGAGAGAGAAACTCTAATGGAGATTCTGAACAAAACCTCACACGTACAATTCAGTGTTTGACCTGAGCTGTCACATTTTGTACATTCCTATTGCTGTGCCTGATTGTCATGACAGCACAGTACTGACATTGACTCCATCAACACTTTACACACTATCTAACACTCTAGGTCACCTACAGAGACGTATTATCTGATACTCTATTCATGTCAGTTGTAAGATCTTTTGATCTTTCTGCTTATAAACTCTATGTGCACTGATAAACAAACACAAAGAGCAAAGAAAATTTGCAGCCAGGAACAGGCCCTCTGGCCCTCCAAGCCTGAGCCAATCCAAATCTACTGTCTAAACCTGTCACCCAATTTCTAAGCATCTGTATCCCTCTGCTCCCCATCTACTCAAGCATCTATCCAGATGCATCTTAAATGAATCTACCATGCCTGCCTCTACCACCTCTGCTGGCAACGTGTTTCAGGCACCCACCACCCTCTGTGTGAAGTATTTGTCGCGTGTATCCCCCTTAAACTTTTCACCTCTCACCTTGAAAGCGTGACCCCTCGTTATTCAATCTCTCACCCTGGGAAAAAGTTTGTCTCTATCCCCCCTGTCTATACCCTTCACGATTTTGTAAACCTCAATCAGGTCCCTCCTCAATCTCCTTTTTTCTAATGAAAATAAACCTAACCTACTCAACCTTTCTTCATAGCTAGCACCTTCCATACCAGGCAACATCCTCGTAAACCTTCTCTGCACTCTCTCCAAAACGCCCACATCCTTTTGGTAATGTGGCAACCAGAACTGTACACAGTATTCTAAATGCGGCCGAACCAACATCACATACAATTTTAACATGACCTGCCAGCTCTTATACTCAATACCCTGTCCAATGAAGTCAAGCATACCTTAAGCCTTCTTGACCACTCTATCCACGTGTGCAGCAACCTTCAGGGAACAATGGACCTGCACTCCCAGATCTCTCTGCTCATCAACTTACTGTATAATTTGCTCTAGAATTAGACTTCCCAAAATGCATCACCTCACATTTGCCAGGATTAAGCTCCATCTGCCACTTCTCTGCTCAACTCTCCAGTCTATCTATATCCTCCTGTATTCTTTGACAGTCTCCTATGCTTTCTGCTACTCCAACAATCTTCGTGTCGTCTACAAACTTGTTGATCATACCAACAGTGCCCGCTTCTAGATTATTTATGTATATCACAAACAACAGTGGATTCTGGGTAATCCAAGACAGAGGTCGGGAAAAAGTTCTGGATGTAAGGGCTGCTCCTTTATTGAGGTATTTTAGGCGTTGGAGGGGATTTCCTCGAATTCCAGGAGCAGCAATTCCTGTTTTATATGCTGTTGCATTGTTTTGGAACTTTGGGAAAAAAGTCAAAACAACAGCAGTTTAAAAGGGAGAAGAGCAGACAAAGGAAGCACATGGTGAGGTCAGTGCAGGAGAGAGAGAGAGAGAGAACCTGCACAGTTCCCGCCTTTGCTGTTTGAATTCGTGTATCGCTGGACATCGGAGTGCATCTGGGAAAATTAACAAACAGTGAAATTTACAACTGGTCTTGGAGGAACTGTTGGGCAAAGTTCACAGCTCAGAATCAGATAAGTTACTTGTTGTTTTAAGTCTGTCCAAGAGAGAGGCTGCAGTAGTGAGTGTAGTGGATTCTTTCTTGATTATATGTTTTTGGAGATAAGTCTCTCTTGATTAAACTTAAAATATAAGCCATAGCTATTAATTTAACCTGGGGCAGTGTTTGTAGAAGAATAAGACGACGTTATTTTCTGGGGCTGTAGATTGTGAAGTGATATGCACTTCTTGTCAGATGTGGGAGTATAAAGAGAGTTTAAGGGTTACTGCGGATTATATCTGCCCTAAATGCTGTTGGATGCGAATCTTATCAGATTGAGTGGATCGGTTGGAGAGACAGATAGAAGCGATGAGGCATTTACAGCAGCAACAGTATGTGACGGATGGCAGTTATAGGAAGAGGGGAAAGTCTCAGATACAGTCACATAGATGGGTTAACTCCAGGAAAGGTAAGAGAGGTAGGCAGCTAGTGCAGGAGTCTTTTGTGGATATACCCATTTCAAACAGGTATGCTGTTTTGGAAAATGCAGGGGGTGATGGATTCTCAGGGGAACGTAGCACAAACAGCCAAGTTTCTGGTATTGAGACTGGCTGTAATGCAATGAGGGGTACGTCGGCTTCCAAGAGATCAACTGTGTTAGAGGATTCTGTAGTCCAAGGTACAGACAGATGTTTCTGTGGCCAGCAGAGAAAAAGCAGAATGGTGTGTTGTTTCCCAGGTGCCAGGATCAAGGATGTCTCAGAGAGGGTGCAGAATGTTCTCACGGGGAGAGGGGCCAGCGGGAGGTCATTGTCCACATTGGAAGGGAAAAGGTTGAGATTCTGAAGGGAGATTACAGAGAGTTAGGCAGAAATTTAAAAAGGAGGTCCTCAAGGGTAGTAATATCTGGATTACTCCCAGTGCTACGAGCCAGTGAGGGCAGGTATAAGAGGTAGAGCAGATGAATGCATGGCTGAGGAGCTGGTGTATGGGAGAAGGATTCACATTTTTGGATCATTGGAATCTCTTTTGGGGTAGAAGTGACCTGTACAAGAAGGATGGATTGCACCTAAATTGGAAGGGGACTAATGTACTGGCAGGGAAATTTGCTAGAACTGCTTGGGAGGATCTAAACTAGTAAGGTGGGGGGGGTGGGGGACCCAGGGAGATAGTGAGGAAAGAGATCGGTCTGAGACGGGTACAGTTGAGAACAGAAGTGAGTCAAACAGTCAGGGCAGGCAGGGACAAGGTAGGACTAATAAATTAAACTGCATTTATTTCAATGCAAGGGGCCTAACAGGGAAGGCAGATGAACTCAGGGCATGGTTAGGAAATGGGACTGGGATATCATAGCAATTACAGAAACATGGCTCAGGGATGGGCAGGACTGGCAGCTTAATGTTCCAGGATACAAATGCTACAGGAAGGATAGAATGGGAGGCAAGAGAAGAGGGGGAGTGGCATTTTTGATAAGAGGTTGCATTACAGCTGTGCTGAGGGAGGATATTCCCGTAATACATCCAGGGAGGTTATTTAGGTGGAACTGAGAAATAAGAAAGGGATGATCACATTATTGGGATTATATTATAGACCCCCCAATAGTCAGAGGGAAATTGAGAAACAAACTTGTAAGGAGATCTCAGCTATCTGTAAGAATAATAGGGTAGTTATGGTCAGGGATCGACTGGGACTGCTATAGTGTTAAAGGTTTAGATGAAGAGGAATTTCTTAAGTGTGTACAATACGATTTTCTGATTCAGTATGTGGATGTACCTACTAGAGAAGATGCAAAACTTGACATACTCTTGGGAAATAAGGCAGGGCAGGTGACTGAGTTGTCAGTAGGGAAGCACTTTGGGGCCAGCGACCATAATTCTATTTGTTTTAAAATATTGATGGAAAAGGATAGACCAGATCTAAAAGTTGAAGTTCTAAATTGGAGAAAGGCCAATTTTGACGGTATTAGGTAAGAACTTTCAAAAGCTGATTGGAGGCAGATGTTCACAGGTAAAGGGACGGATGGAAAATGGGAAGCCTTCAGAAATTAGATAACAAGAATCCAGAGAAAGTATATTCTTGTCAGGGTGAAAGGGAAGACTGGTAGGTATAGGGAATACTGGATGACTAAAGAAATTAAAGGTTTGGTTAAGAAAAAGAAGGAAGCATATGTCAGGTACAGACAGGATAGATCGAGTGAATCCTTAGAAGAATATAAAGAAAGTAGGAGTATACTTAAGAGGGAAATCAGGAGGGCAAAACGGGGAGATGAGATAGCTTTGGCAAATAGAATTAAGGAGAATCCAAAGGGTTTTTACAAATGTATTAAGGATTAACTAGGGAGAGAATAGGGCCCCTCAAAGATCAGCAGGTGGCCTTTGTGTGGAGCCACAGAACATGGGGGAGATACTAAATGAATATTTTGCATCAGTATTTACTGCGGAAAAGGATATGGAAGATATAGACTGTAGGGAAATAAATGGTGACATCTTGAAAAATGTCCAGATTACGAAGGAGGAAGTGCTGGATGTCTTGAAACATTTAAAGGTGGATAAATCCCCAGGACCTGATCAGGTGTACCCGAGAACTCTGTGGGAAGCTACAGTGTGATTGCTGGGCCTCTTACTGAGATATTTGTATCATCAATAGTCACAGGTGAGACGCTGGAAGACTGGAGGTTGGCAAACGTGGTGCCACTGTTTAAGAAGGGCGGTAAAGACAAGCCAGGGAACTATAGACCAGTGAGCCTGACCTCAGTGATGGACAAGTTGTTGGAGGCAATCCTGAGGGACAAGATGTACATGTATTTGGAAAGGCAAGGACTGATTCGGGATAGTCAACATGGCTTTGTGCGTGGGAAATCATGCCTCACAAGCTTGATTGGAGTTTACTGAAGATGTAACAAAGAAGATTCATGAGGGCAGAACAGTAGATGTGATCTATATGGACTTCAGTAAGGCGTTCGACAAGGTTCCCCATAGGAAACTGATTAGCAAGGTTAGATCTCATGGAATACAGGGAGAACTAGCCATTTGGATACAGAACTGGCTCAAAGGTAGAAGACAGAGGGTGGTGGTGGAGGGTAGTTTTTCAGACTGGAGGCCTGTGACCAGTGGAGTGCCACAAGGATCGGTGCTGGGCCCTCTATTTTTTGTCATTTACATAAATGATTTGGATGCGAGCATAAAAGGTACAGTTAGTAAGTTTGCAGATGACACCAAAATTGGAGGTGTAGTGGACAGTGAAGAGGGTTACCTCAGATTACAATGGGATCTAGACCAGATGGGCCAATGGGCTGAGAAGTGGCAGATGGAGTTTAATTCAGATAAATGTGAGGTGCTGCATTTTGGGAAAGCAAATCTGAGCTGTACTTATACACTTAATGGAGTGCAGGTTCATAGCTCCTTGAAAGTGGAGTCGCAGGTAGATAGGATAGTGAGGAAGGCGTTTGGTATGCTTTCCTTTATTGGTCAGAGTATTGAGTGCAGCAGTTGGAAGGTCATGTTGCAGCTGTACAGGACATTGGTTAGGCCACTGTTGGAATATTGCGTGCAATTTTGGTCTCCTCCCTATCGGAAAGATGTTGTGAAACTTGAAAGGGTTCAGAAAAGATTTATTAGGATGTTGCCAGGTTTGGAGGATGTGAGCTACAGGGAGAGACTGAACAGGCTGGGGCTGTTTTCCCTGGAGCGTCGGAGGCTGAGGGGTGACCTTATGGAGGTTTACAAAATTATGAGGGGCCTGGATAGGGTAAATAGACAAAGTCTTTTCCCTGGGTTCGGGGAGTCCAGAACTAGAGGGCAGAGGTTTAGGGTGAGGAGGGAAAGATATAAAAGAGACCTAAGGGGCAACGTTTTCATGCAGAGGGTGGTACGTGTATGGAATGAGCAGCCAGAGCAAGTGGTGGAGGCTGGTACAATTGCGACATTTAAGAGGCATTTGGATGGGTATATGAATAGGAAGGGTTTGGAGGGATATGGGCTGGGTGCTGGCAGGTAGGACTAGATTGGGTTGGGATATCTGGTCGGCATGGACGGGTTGGACCGAAGGGTCTATTTCCATGCTGTACATCTCTATAACAGTGGCCCCAACACTGACCCCTGTGGAACACCACTGGTCACCTTTCTCTATTTTGAGAAACTCCCTTCAACTACTACTCCCCTGTCTCCTGTGCTCAACCAGTTGTTTATCCACCCAGCTCGAACACCCTGCACACCATGTGACTTCACTTCCTCCGTTTCTCTATTAGTGATCTCTCACTGCACCTGACAAAGGGGTGTCACACCAAAAGCTTGTGTTTTCAAATAAACCTGTTGGACTATAACCTGGTGACGTGAGACTTCTGACTTTGTCCACTACAGTCCAACACCAGCGCCTCCACATCAGATGGAGAGAGTGAGAGAGAGAACGCGAGACAGAGACATGTGTGACATGACTTGTCATAAAATCATTTTGACTTCCTTTGACTTCCTAAACAGTTTTAAATCTCAATCAATAGGATAGTCACCCACAGAAATGAACTCTGGGGCTGACAACATGCAGGAACTGTCCTGTCTCATCAAAAAATTCACCTGTATTGAACTGCAAATCATCCTGACAGCTAGGTCACTGCATCACAGTGACAGCGTGAGGAGGAAAGGCGTTGGATTTCAAACAAGAGCTGCACATCCGTATGATAAACTTTTTTTTAATCCTTTCACTGGCAGGCAGCGTCTCTGGCCAAGGCAGTGTCTCTGGCCAAGGCAGTGTCTCTGGCCAAGGCAGCATTTATTGCCCATCCCCAATTGCCCAGAGGGCAGTTAAAAGTCAACCACATTGCTGTGGGTCAGGAGTCGTATACAGGCCAGACCAGCTAAGGATGGCATTTTCCTTCCCTCAAGGAAATTAGTGTACTAGATGAGTTTTTCTGACAATCGATTCATGGTCATCATTAGATGCTTAATTCCAGATATTTATTAAATTCAAATTTAACTTTCAGCTATGAAGGGGTTCAAACCTGGATTCCCCGAACATTACCTGGGTCCCTGGATTAACAGTCCACCAATTACACCATTAGGCCATTGCTTCCCATTTAGGTAGGGTTGCCAAATGTCATTTAATGTTCAATTTCTGTTCAGTCCAGAATAATCCTGAAGGGTTGGCAACTGCATCGTTTCTATCTAATCCACTATCATCAATTTCTTGTTGTGTATATTACAGCCAGGTGAGGAGGGGGGATCTGATTCCTACTCTAGTTCAATTCCTCCAAATGTCTAAGTTTGAATCTTTAAAGACGGAAATGATATTGCCAATTCTATTTGTACCAGACTGTGTTCCGTTCAGTATCCGAAATTGGTCAGCCAGGCATCTAATAAATAACAATTAGCTTACTTGTTCACAACAAATAAAACTTACTCAACAGAACATACAAAGATCGTTGACAAATGCTTTAACGAAACATATGTATATAATCTGCATTTGAATATCCAAACTTATCACAAAACAAACATGGGTAACAAACTAATTCTGGTCAAAAACCATACAGCACACAAATTAACAAATATAATTAAGACAGGTACCATGGATTGCTTAGCAACTCTCTAGGTATTAGTGACACTGTGTGTCATCGATCTCATCAGAACTTTTCAAGGGATTCTTATACTTCTCTCTCAAAGATCTAGCTTTGAAATATCATCAAAAGTTCCTGTCACGGACTTAATGACTGTTCAGGTCCCAGTAATTTATTTTCCCGAGACACTCCCCGGGATTCTAGAACCTATATTCCAGCACTTAGCCTCAGGTTTATAGTTTGTCCATGGACAGTTAACTTTACAAAACATCATACATGAATATCAACTAGCCACAAAAAGAATGATGCACTCTCACTAGTATCCTTACATACAGATGAGGAAGGACACTACTTTGACTGGGACAAGCCAAACAGAGACACACATGAGAATTCCTAGAAGCATGGCATTCCAAATGGAACTCTATCAACAACCACATTGACTTGGACACGATTTACCACCTTCTGAGAAAAAGAATAGGAAATGACATCACCAACTGAAAAAAACTCAAAACATATAAATAGAAAGCTGGAATCATCAGCAGTGCTTCGTCCAGAGACTCACTGAAGACGTTACCTAGTATGGTGACAAAATGTCTGAAAATGAACCTTCCAGCTCAGTGAGCAAACCTACATACAGAACTTTACCAAGCTGATACACAGCCTTGGGTTTCTCCAAACTCTAACCTTCCTCAACTGTAACAAGCAAATGGTACTCATGGGCTCTCTTCAACTCCAATCGTTATTGCACTGAACTATTACTGGCTCAAACTTATTTTGAACGCTCCCAATGTATCCAGGATTTCTCCTGACACTTACTGCCTGGAGTCTGCTAAAAATACTTATGCTCTCTGAAGCCAATTCTTTGTTTCATCCTCCTCTTAGTTCTAACTCTGACTATTCAGTGACTCCTGAACTATTCCAAGTGACTGATTAAAAACTTCACAATGAACCCCACTATCACTGGGCAAACTGAACATACCAATCAGTAATGGAACACACCATCCCAAATGGCACAATATTCACAGTTTGCTGACATATATAATAAAAATGGATACATGAGGACAACGGATTTCAACACACGTACCAGAGATCGCTTGGCATCTGGCAGAAACTGGCCAAACTCAGTCAGCAGATCCTCCTGTCCTCTGAACAAGTTGGCAACTTTCGCAAAGACTTCATCCTCGGTCATGCCACAGTAAGACTTTCCCTTGGTATCTTTCACTATCAGCTGCTCCTTCTAACAAGGACAGAAGATACATGGTGACATAAGAATTGGTCACTCCCTGCAAAGAAAACCTTTAAGGTTACAAGAATCATTTCTCACCCTGGAGTGACACATTTCACTCCTTCCTCCATCTACGCTTTCTCACAGTCAAATGAATATTAAAACATTCAGCCTGTGATTCAATATAAAGGTGGTCAATTAGTCATTACAATGCATTTTCCACATTATCATCATATTCCTTTATGTCACTGGTACTTAGAAACCTGTCAATCTCAAACACACCTCTTTTAGCCTCTTTCTTTTTCATTTGTTCTCATGATGGGGTGTTGCTGGCCAAGCAGAAGTTATTGCCCATCCAGCAGGTAAGAATCAATTCACATTGCTGAGAGTCTGAAGTCACATGTAAGCTGGAGGGTAGATTTGTGTCCAAGGGTCAGCGCTGAGGGAGCGTCACACTGTCCTAGGGTCAGGATGGCAGATTTCCTCAGGTTAAGATTTGCCAGATGGGTTAGTACGACAATTAACACTAGTTACAATTCGGCCAGCTCTCTTCTCCAGGTTATCATAGGTGACCATCTTCCATGGGGGGATCAAACCGGCATTCCCAGAACATTAGCCTGGGTTTTGGATTACTACTCCTGTGACATTACTACATCATTACCTTTTAAGTACAAAGCCCTCTAGTTCCCTCTATAAACCTCTCCAATCTTCGCTCTCTCTCTTTTAAAACTGACCTCTTGGAGCAAGTGTTTGGACACTTGTGCTAATGTCACCCGAATGTGGATCAGTGTTTGGATTTGCATTATAATTACCCACAGGAAGTTTTCTTCTCAGCATTTTAAAGCTACTTTAGAAATACAAACTGTTACAGCGATGTAACAATCGTAAACCTGAAACCACTTTCTTTGATCTTTACCTGATAGGTATGCAGAATCTCCAGAAAGGATTTGTAGACCTCAGGACGTTCCAGGTATCTGTTTTTGATTTTATTCACATAACTGATTGCGTTGTCGAACTCCACAGGATGTGGATCGTTGGAGGATGGATCATCATGGTGATCCAAGACCCGTGCAGTCGGTTCCTCCCGGATCACCCGGCGTTCCGCACTCTCGTCCTTGTGGCCCATTAGGGGCGTTTGAGATTGAGCAGGACTGGATCGGCTCACTGGAGTGATGGCAGCGGCGGCGGGACTGGTAGGAGTGGCAGATGTGTGGTCATGGACTGCTTCAGCTAGCAGCTGCCAAAGAGACAGAGAAAGCAGACTCAGTCTGGGCCATTAAATCATCTGACAAACACCAGGAGTATTTACCATTATGGACTGAGGAGGAAAAGTGATGGATGGCTAGTGGCTGAGGGAGCGCCGCACTGTCAGAGGGTCAGTGCTGAGGGAGCGCCGCACTGTCAGAGGGTCAGTGCTGAGGGAGCGCCGCACTGTCAGAGGGTCAGTGCTGAGGGAGCGCCGCACTGTCAGAGGGTCAGTGCTGAGGGAGCGCCGCACTGTCAGAGGGTCAGTGCAGAGGGAGCACCGCACTGTCAGAGGGTCAGTGCTGAGGGAGCGCCGCACTGTCAGAGGGTCAGTGCTGAGGGAGCGCCGCACTGTCAGAGGGTCAGAGCTGAGGGAGCGCCGCACTGTCAGAGGGTCAGTGCAGAGGGAGCGCCGCACTGTCAGAGGGTCAGTGCAGAGGGAGCACCGCATGGTCGGAAGGTCAGTGCGGAGGGAGTGCTGTGTTGTCGGAGGGTCAGGGCTGAGGGAGCGCTGCACTGTTGGAGGGTCAGTCCTGGGGGAGTGCCACGCTGTCGGAGGGTCAGTGCTGAGGGAGCCCCGTGCTGTCAGAGGGTCAGTGCTGAGGGAGTGCCACGCTGTCGGAGGGTCAGTGCTGAGGGAGTGCCACACTGTCGGAGGGTCAGGGCTGAGGGAACGTTGCGCTGTCGGAGGGTCTGTGCTGAGGGAGTGCCACACTGTCAGAGGGTCAGTGCTGAGGGAGTGCCGTGCTATCAGAGGGTCAGTGTTGAGGGAGTGCCACGCTGTCGGAGGGTCAGGGCTGAGGGAGTGCTGCGCTGTCGGAGGGTCAGGGCTGAGGGAGTGCCACACTGTCAGAGGGTCAGTGCTGAGGGAGCGCCGCACTGTCGGAGGGTCAGTGCTGAGGGAGTGCCGTGCTATCAGAGGGTCAGTGTTGAGGGAGTGCCACGCTGTCGGAGGGTCAGGGCTGAGGGAGTGCTGCGCTGTCGGAGGGTCAGGGCTGAGGGAGCGCCGCACTGTCGGAGGGTCAGTGTCGAGGGAGTGCCACGCTGTCGGAGGGTCAGGGCTGAGGGAGTGCCACGCTGTCGGAGGGTCAGGGCTGAGGGAGCGCTGCACTGTCAGAGGGTCAGGGCTGAGGGAGCGCCGCACTGTCGGAGGGTCAGGGCTGAGGGAGTGCCACGCTGTCGGAGGGTCAGGGCTGAGGGAGCGCTGCACTGTCAGAGGGTCAGGGCTGAGGGAGCGCCGCACTGTCGGAGGGTCAGGGCTGAGGGAATGCCTCACTGTCGGAGGGTCAGGGCTGAGGGAGCGCCGCACTGTCGGAGGGTCAGGGCTGAGGGAATGCCTCACTGTCGGAGGGTCAGTGCTGAGGGAGTGCCGCGCTGTCGGAGGGTCAGGGCTGATGAATAATGATTGGTAATCAGGAAACAGCAGAGGGGTTCAATAAATAATTTCCATTCATTTTCATAGTAAAAGACACTCACGACATTCCAAAATTAAAAAATATGCATGGGACAAAAGGAAGATAGTTACTGTATTTATTTTCTGTCACTAGAGAAAAGTGACAGAGAAATTGGGCTAAAGTCTGATAAACCCCCGGACTAATTTGATGCATCCTGAGATATTAACGAAAATTGTTTTCTCCTTCTTCGAGGGAAGGGAATTTGTTGAATTCTTACGTGCAGAGTGCTATAGAGTCTAGATCATTTATGTATATTTAAGGCTGAGACAAACAGAGTTTTAAATCAGTAAGGGAATGAAGGATTATGGAGACAAAGGCTGGAAAGTGGAGGTGAGGATCGCCAGGTCAGCCATGATGCCACTGAATGGCAGAACACTCAATGGGCTGAATGGCCTGCTTCTGCTCCTATATCTTATAATGTGGAACACTCCCCGCAAGCGGAATGAATCAATGATTTCAAAAGGAAATTGGATGGACACTTGAGGGAATTAAACTTACAGGAGCACAGCTGGTATGGAGAGGCGGAATGGGTTCCTTTCTGTGTGATAAATTACTTAATGAATGGCCCTTCCACTGTGATTTTTTTAATAAGGGACAGCATTCAGCTAATTATGCAGGAGGACGTTCATCACACACAAAAAATTAATTCAGTGTGCATACCTGAGTCTCAGCCTGTGTGGGTCCATGCACGCTCACTGCTTTGTTTTTCTGGATCTCTATCCTGTAACCGGGTGGCAGGAAAGCATTGAAGCCCAAAATAAGGTCAGGGTGACCCTGGAACAGGCGTGACACCCTGTCAATCACACCAGGTGTATCGATGCTGCAATCCAGAACGAGAAATACTTAGCCACATGATCAAGGTGGTTCCAAAGTGACTGGTACGACACAGCCCTCCAATGCCAATAACAGCTATTTAAACCATCCATACTCTTATATAACGGCCTTATGTTTTCATGCCAGTCTGTATAGCTCACCAGCACTCAATACCTGATATGCAGCTATTGCCTGCTCCATCATTCAGAGAGAGAGACAGGAAACAGAAAGGGAGCTGTGGCAGTGAGGAGCTCAAACATTAATGAACAGGTGGTCATTCAGCCCCTCAAGCAGCTCACAGCACACTGGAGTTGAACTATAGATCAACCATAATTATCCGCCTTTACTCTGTAAATTTCAATATCCATATCCAATTAGATAGCTGTGTGCTGTGGCTCAGCATTCTTGGCTTTGAATCACAAGGTTACAGAATTAAGTCTCATTCCAGAAATCCAACATATTTGTTGCATGGGGAATGGTATGTAAAAGTAGACATGCATTACTGAACATCTGGTCTACTGTGGAGAGTTTTGGTTGCCTTATTGAAGAAAGGATACAATTCCACAAGCAGTTCAGAGAAGGTTCTCTACAACCGATTCCTGGCCTTAGGGGGTTAACGTTTAATAAGGCCGGGCTGAGAGGAATGATAGGTGGTCTAACTGAAACATACAAGAGGGAACTTGACAGAGTGAGTGTTGAAAAGATATTTCCCCTCATTAAAGAGACTGGAATTGCATAAGGGGAAGAAAAACTGTTTAAAAACATTTAAGACTGAGCTGAGACATTTTCTTCCAGAGGGTTGACAGACATAGAGATGTACAGCATGGAAACAGACCCTTCAGTCCAACTCGTCCACGCCGACCAGATATCCCAACCCAATCTAGTCCCACCTGCCAGCACCTGGCCCATATCCCTCCAAACCCTTCCTCTATTCATATACCCATCCAGATGCCTTTTAAATGTTTTAATTGTACCAGCCTCCACCACTTCTTCCGGCAGCTCATTCCATAGACGCACCACCACCTTCTAAATCTTTTCCCTCTCACCTTAAACCTGTGCCCTCTAGCTGTGGACTCCTCCAACCCAGGGAAAAGACCTTGTCTACTTATCTTATAAGTGCCCCTCATGATTTTATTAAATTCTATAAGATCATCCCTCAGCCTCTGACGATCCAGGGAAAATAGCCCCAGCCTATTCAGCCTCTCCCTGTAGTTCAAACCTTCCAAACCTAGCAGCATCCTTGTAAATCTTTTCTGAGCCATTGCAAATTTCACAACATCTTTCCTACAGCAGGGAGACCAGAATTGCACTCAGTTCCAAAAGTGGCCTAATCAATGTACTGTTCAGCCGCAACAACTCCTGTACTCAATATTCTGACCAATAAAGGCAAGAATACCAAATGCCTTCTTCACTATCCTATCGACTGGTGACTCTATTTTCAAGAAACTGTGAACCTGCACTTCAAGGTCTCTCTGTTGAGTAACAGTCCCCAGGACCTTATGAGCCAGACCTCGGTGATGGGCAACTTGTTGGAGGGAATCCTGAGGTACAGGATGTACATGTATTTGGAAAGGCAAGGACCGATTAGGGATAGTCAACATGGCCTTGTGCGTGGGAAATCATGCCTCACAAACTTGATTTGAGTTTTTTGAAGTAGTAACAAAGAGGATTGAGGAGGGCTGAGCAGTAGATGTGATCAATATGGACTTTGGTAAGGCATTCAACAAAGTTCCCTATGGGAGGCTGATTAGCAAGATTAGATCTCACGGAATACAGGGAGAACTAGCCACTTGGATACAGAACTGGCTCAAAGGTAGAAGACAGAGGGTGGTGGTAGAGGGTTGTTTTTCAGACTGGAGGCCTGTGACCAGTGGAGTGCCACAAGGATCGGTGCTGGGCCCTCTACTTTTTGTCACTTACATAAATGATTTGGATGCGAGCTTAAGAGGTACAGTTAGTAAGTTTGCAATTGGAGGTGTAGTGGACAGCGAAGAGGGTTACCTCAGATTACAACAGGATCTGAACCAGACGGGCCAATGGGCTGAGAAGTGGCAGATAGAGTTTAATTCAGATAAATGTGAGGTGCTGCATTTTGGGAAAGCAAATCTTAGCAGGACTTATACACTTAATGGTAAGGTCCTAGGGAGTGTTGCTGAACAAAGAGACCTTGGAGTGCAGGTTCCTAGCTCCTTGAAAGTGGAGTCGCAGGTAGATAGGATCATGAAGGGGGCATTCCTTTATTGGTCAGAGTATCGAGTACAGGAGTTGGGCTGTACATGTTGCGGCTGTACATTGGTTAGGCCATTTTTGGAATAGTGCGTGCAATTCTGGTCTCCTTCCTATTGGAAAGATGTTGTGAAACTTTATACGTTTCAGAAAAGATTTATAAGGATGTTGCCAGGGTTGGAGGATCTGAGCTACAGGGAGAGGCTGAACAGGCTGGGGCTGTTTTCCCTGGAACATCGGAGGCTGAGGGGTGACCTTATAGAGATTTACAAAATCAAGAGGGGCATGGAGAGGGTAAATAGACAAAGTCTTTTCCCTGGGGTCGGGGAGTCCAGAACTAGAGGGCATAAGCTTACGGAGAGAGGGGAAAAATATAAAAGAGACCTAAGGGGCAACTTTTTCACACAGAGGGTGGTACGTGTATGGAATGAGCTGCCAGAGCAAGTGGTGGAGGCTGGTACAATTGCGACATTTAAGAGGCATTTGGATGGGTATATGAATAGGAAGGGTTTGGAGGGATATGGGTTGGGTGCTGGCAGGTGGGACTAGATTGGGTTGGGATATCTGGTCGGCATGGACAGGTTGGACCGAAGGGTCTGTTTCCATGCTATACATCTCTATGACTCTATTAAGTGTACTCGTCCTGCCTTGATTTCCTTTCAAAAATGCAGCACCTCATTTATCTAAATTAAACTCAATCTGCCACTCCTCGGCCCACTGGCCCATCTGATGAAGGTTAGTCTGAGGTAAACTTATTTGCTGTTCACTACACCTCCAATTTTGGTGTCATCTGCAAATTTACAAACTATACCTCCTATGTTCACATCCAAATCATTTATATAAATGACGAAAAGCAGTGGATCCAGCACTGACCCTTGTGGCACTCCACTGGTCAGAGGCCTCCAGTCTGAAAAGCAACCCTCCACCACTACCACCCTATCTTCTACCTTCGAGCCAGTTCTGTATCCAAATGGCAAGTTTAAATTTCTTATTGTGTGGAAACAGGTCCTTCTGCCCAATGAACCCACACCAACCCTCCAAAGAGTAACTCACCAGACTCATTTCCCCCGACTAATACACCTAACACTATGGGCAATTTAGCATGGCCAATTCACCTAACCTGCACATCTTTGGACTATGGGAGGAAACCAGAGCACCCGTAGGAAACCCATGCAGACATGGGGAGAATGTGCAAACTCCACACAGACTCACCCAAGGCTGGAATCGAACCTGGGTCCCTAGCGCTGTGAGGCAACAGTGCTAACCACTGAGCCGGCCCTGTATTCCAAGTGATCCAACCTAGGATGAGGAAACATGTCAAACATCTTAATGAAGTGCACAAAAAGCACGCCCAATGCTCTGCTCTTATCAATCCTCTTTGTTACTCCTTCAATAAACTCAATTATGTTAATGTGATATGATTTCCCTCGCACAAAGCTATGTTGGACTATCCCTAATTGGTCCTTGCCTTTCCATATGTAAATCTTGTCTTTCAGGATTATCTTCAACAACCTGCCCACCTCAATGTCAGGCTCGCCAATCTATAGTTCCCTAGCTTGTCCTTACCACCTTTCTTAAACAGTGCCACCATGTTCGCCAACCTCCAGGCTTCTGGCGCTTCACCCATGGGTATCGATGATACAAACGTCTCAGCAAGGGGCCCAGGTAATCACTTCCCTAGCTTCCCACCAGGTTCCAGGGTATACCTGATCAGGTCCTGGGGATTTAGTCACCGTTATGCATTTTAAGACATCCAGCATGTCCTCCTCTGTAAGTTGAACATTTTTCAAAATGTTGCTACTTATTTCTCCATTTTCTCTATCTTCCATATCCTTCTCCACTGATGCAAAATACTTGTTAAGCATGTCCCCCCCCCCTTGTGGTCTTGCTGATCTTTAAGGGGCACTATTCTCTCCCTTGTTACTCTTTTGTCCTTAATGTATTTGTAGAAGCCCTTTGGGCTCTTCTTAGCTCTATTTGCCAAAGTTCTCTGATATTCTGTTTCTGCCCTCCTGATTTCCCTCTGAAGTATACTCCTACTCGATCTCTGCTGTCGGTACCTGACATATGCTTCGTTCTTTTTGACCAAAGTCTCAATTCCTCTAGTCTTCTCCAGCATTCCCGACACCTACCAGTCTTGCCCTTCACCCTAACAGAAACATACTGTCTCTGGACTCTTGTTATCTCAGTCTTGAAAACCTCCCATTTTCTAGCCGTCCGTTTATCCACAAACATCTGCCCCCAATCAACTTTTCAAAGTTCTTGCCTAATACTGAGAAAATTGAGCTTCCTCCAATTTAAACTTTTAAATCTGGTCTATCCTTTTTCATCACTAGTTTAAAACTAATAAGAATTATGGTTACTGGCTCCAAAATGCTCCTCACTGACACCTCAGTCACCTGCCCTGCCTTATTTCCCAAGAGTAGGTCAAGGTTTGCACCTTCTCTGGGAGGTACACACACATACTGAGCCAAAAGATTTTCTTGTACACACTTAACAAACTTCTCTCCACCCAAGCCTTTAACACTATGGCAGTTCCAGTCTATGTTTGGAAAGTTAAAATCCCCTACCATAACCACCTTATCATTCTTACACATAACTGAAATTTCCTGACAAATTTGTTTCAAAATTTCTTGATTGTTGGGGGTGGGGGGAGTAGGGGGGAAGAGAGAGAGAGAGAGAGAGAGAGAGAGAGAGAGAGAGAGACACACACACAGAGACAGTGAGAGAGAGCGAGAGACAACATAAAACTTAAGATGCTGGAACCCAAATGGACAAGCAGGAGGCTGGAAGGATACAGCAAGCCAGGCAACATCAGGAGGTGGAAACATCGACATTTCAGGTGTAACCTTTCTTCAGGACTGGAGCAACAGATAAAGGGGGAGGGAGGTTGAAACAAGTTGGGGTGGGGACTAGACAGGGTGGGAGAGACTAGAACTAGAAGTTACAGTTTAAAAGTAAGAGCACTTCACTCAAGGCAGAGCTGAAGAAAATTTTCTTTATCTCAGAGAACCCAGAATCTGTGGAAATCTCTTCCCCAGACAGCAGTGGTGGTGGGTTATTGATTATTTTAAACATTGAATAAAATACATTCTTCCAAATAATGATACTAGGCACAAAATGTTCACTGCTTCACTCTCCACTGATGCTGCCAAGCTTGCTGAGTTCCTCTAGCACTTTGTTTTAAATTGGATTTTTCTTTAAATCGATGTTAAGTAAATTCTTAACTGACAAGGGAGTTAAGGGTATGGGGATCGGCAGGAGAATAGAAACCACAGTCAGAGCAGCCATAACTTTAGCAAAGGGCACAACAAGCTCAGGGCCTCTTGCTTGAGGAGAGAGTGACATCATGGTAATATCACTGCCCCACATAACGTTCTAGCATTATGGGTTCGAATCTCACCATGGCAGACAGTAAAACTTGAATTCAATAAAATCTATGATTAGAGAAAACTGGTCTAATGTGATCATTGAAATAACTTCACAGAAGCCAGTATCATCACCAAGTCAGCCTTTATTTACATGTGAACAACACTTGACTTCAGTACTGTCTCATTCAGAATCGGGGACCAGAGTATCAGTTCCTCTGACATTCCCCTTTTTATCAGGGCTCCCTGATTGCACTAAGTTACCAGCCCCAATCAGGGAACTCATATTCTATCACCTCATTACAATCACTCTCGCCATGCTGATTGCCGATTGCTGTAAAAACATAACTGGTTTACTAATGCCCTTTAGGGAAGGAAATTTGTCATCCTTACCTATTCGGGCAGACAGGTGACTCAAGTTCTTCTGAAATGGCCGAGAAAGTCACTTACTTCAAGGGTACTTAAAAATGGCAATAAATATTGCTCTTGTCAAATTTGCCACATCTCATATAAGAATGAAAAACAACATACTCAGGGGTATATATATAAAAAAACAGGCTGACAGTGAAGAACTGAGGATGTGCAACATGGGTTTATGGTGAGGTGTTTAATGAGATCTCATCTGTGTTGAAGATCCCAGGAAATTCATTGAAAGAACAGCGAGACAGTTCGCCTCAGTACCCTGGTCAACACCTAGCTCTCAGTAAACATCCCAGATAAGAGATTATTTGGTCAGTAACATATAGCTGTTTGGTGCATCTTACTACATGTGTTTCCTATTTCACAATAACAGTTACATTTCAAAGACACTTAATTGGCTGTAGAGTGTATTGAGATTAAATCAGTAAATGTTGGAGAAACTCAGCAAGTCCAGCAGCATCTCTAGAAAGAAAATCGGAGTTATTTCAGTTTTGACAAAGGGTTAGTGGACTCAATAACTTAACTTTGATTTTTCCTTTACAGCTGCTGCCAGGCCTTGAATTTCTCCAGTAATTTCTGTTTTTATTTCAGATTTCCAGCACTCATAGTTCTTTGTTTTACTTGAGTGCTTTGAAATGTCTGATCATTTAATCTGACAATATAAATGCACATTTTTATTTATTCCAAACTCCATGGACTGTCAGTTCCTGCAACCTTTAAGGGACAGGACAGTCTGCCAAAACGCCAAAGGCATCTTGTTGCAGCCTCCGAGTGTGGGATAGACATCCCCAGGCTGCTGTTGGTTTGACGGGAGGGTGCACACAGCCTATTCACATACCTTTGTGATTTAAATTCCTTCATGATGTCAAGGAACTCATTGTAAACAGCTGGGTTGTTTCCGAATTGCATCTTAACCTGGTCCAGGTACGACAAGGCATCTTCCACCTGAAAAGCACACTAATAACGCATGAGGTTGTATTAACAGGACTATTCAATACAAAACAAAAAAAAATCATATTTTTGTACAAAACTCTTAGAACATATTTAGAAGCATTTAACTGTCCAATGTTGGCTGCTATTAAGGCTTAAACCCTGGTACCTGGCTCTGGTTTCTGCAACAGGAAATAAATTTCAGGACTGTTTCATCAAGGTGCATAAAATAGTTAAAAGGACCAGACTGTGTTTCACCTAACAGATTATTTCAGTCTGGGGAGAGAGCAGGAATCACATGCAGAAACTAGGTGAAGACAGAACAAGGTTATTACTTAATTAGTTCTTCAGGGACCAACGAACAATTTGTCAGCTCTTGTAGTGACTGCTGATCTGCATATGGGCAAATGTGAGCAGTGGCAATCATTGCATCTTATATTCAAGAGTGGTAAAGTATACTTAAACAGTCTGTAAAATTACAGTCAGTGATTGATCGCCTGAACAAATTCCAATCATTCAAAGGGCTTATTGAAGAATTGTCCAGATTTTTAATTTGGTTCCTTTGTTTTTCTCAGGGCATGGCTATTTATTGGTCAAACAGTGTCAAATGAACATGCTTCAGGCATTACAGAAGAGGGGCTGGGGCAAGCACAATGAACTGGATTGTCTTTTCTGCCAGGCATACTTTATCAACACTAAACAAACCAAAAGTATCATAATCACACACACAGCATGCACACAGTCGAACAAAGATTTCAGTCCAAGCATTTTCCTTCAATATATTCGGTAATTTTCAATGCAACATTTCCATGCCCCTTTGGGACTGAGTGCAGGAAGTGTCACCTTTACCTCAGGGAGTTGAAATTAAACATTAATTACTGTTTTTAAACAGTATTATGATTGCAAATCCCCTTTCAGCCAGCAACACACTTAATACCTCCCATCATTGCTGATAATGGTTGTTACACCACCAGTTAGATTCACCGCATCACCTTGAATCCACAGGGAGATTTCTCCAAACTGGCATTTACAAAGTATTGTAACAATACAAACCCAAGCTACTCGTTCAGTGTTTATTCCGAGTGCAGGAGACAGCGATAAGAATGACCTCCTCTTCAGCACTCATCCGACTGTGCACACTTCAGGTCTCCCTGTAGGATGCAAGTTCGCTGAAACCACAGCTTCTTATCCTGGGATAACACAGTCGAAGATTTTGGTCGAATTTAACATTAAACTGAGAGGAATGTTGTTAATCCTGAAAATTCGGAATATTGAGTTCCTTTGCCTACGTTCACCGGGGAGGACTTGCTGAAGACCTCTCTAAAACCAGAACAGCAGCCCCTGGTAAATGTATTTCAGGGATATGGTGGGAAATAGACACTGGCAGAGTGCCTGTCAGTACATTCCTTTCATCTGACAGTCAGTCTTACCTTGAGCCTCTGGAACTGCTGTTGTTGGGCCTGCTTCTGCACTGCAAAACTCTGAGCCTGAACCTGATGGTTCATCTGCTGAAGATGGGCCTGAATCTTGGCCATGGCCACTCCTCCACGCTGGGGTATTTGGGATGGTGGAGGTTCCAGGTCGGAGCCTTGTGTCACCCCAGGCATCTATTGGAGAAAGACAGAAAAAGGGCGTTCCACTAAAGGGCAGGGAGGAAGAGAGAAGCATGTAAGGGAATCAAGAGAGAAGGGAAGACAAAGGCAGGTACTTTTCTTAGGTAGAACATAAAGCTCGGCATGAAAGGAGTCAACATTACAACAAGAGACTGGAACCTTTGTTGTGCTGGTGAGCTGTAGCGCCTCATTCCAATTAGATTCTCATCCCAAATGGCTGCTTAAATGCAGCACAAGCAGCCCAGATTCTGCATCAACCATAGGGTTAGTTTTCTGTGCTCAGTGAGCACACTCTCCTGACTCCCACAATATCACCATATCAAACTGACAGAGCCTGACCCCACAACTATAGCACCCAAGTGAGAGACATGTAGTTATGAGGGCTAGGCAGCAAATGGATTTGACGTTACCATCAGAGCAACCACCAGTTTATTACATGAAGGAGTAGGCACAAGAGCCTGAAATATCATACTCAAATATGCAAAATTGGCACTGTACCCCAGTGTCACACAACGACAGACTTGTCCCCACCGGTACTGTACCCCAGTGTTACACAGCGACAGACCTGTCCCCACCAGTACTGTACACCAGTGTTATACAGTGACAGACCTGTCCCCACCAGTACTGTACCCCAGCGTTATACAGTGACAGACCTGTCCCCACCAGTACTGTACCCCAGTGTTACACAGCAATAGACCTGTCCCCACCAGTACTGTACCCCAGTGTTATACAGGGACAGACCTGTCCCCACCAGTACTGTACCCATGTTATACAGTGACAGACCTGTCCCCAGCATACTGTACCCCAGTGTTATACAGGGACAGACCTGTCCCCACCAGTACTGTACCCCAGTGTTATACAGTGACAGACCTGTCCCCAGCAGTACTGTACCCCAGTGTTATACAGGGACAGGCCTGTCCCCACTAGTACTGTACCCCAGTGTTACACAGCGACAGACCTGTCCCCACCAGTACTGTACACCAGTGTTATACAGTAACAGACCTGTCCCCACCAGTACTGTACCCCAGCGTTATACAGTGACAGGCCTGTCCCCACCAGTACTGTACCCGTGTTATACAGTGACAGACCTGTCCCCACCAGTACTGTACCCCAGTGTTACACAGCAATAGACCTGTCCCCACCAGTACTGTACCCCAGTGTTATACAGCGACAGACCTGCCCCCACCAGTACTGTACCCCAGTGTTATACTGTGACAGACCTGTCCCCACTAGTACTGTACCCCAGCGTTATACAGTGACAGACCTGTCCCCACCAGTACTGTACCCCAGTGTTATACAGTGACAGACCTGTCCCCACCAGTACTGTACACCAGTGTTATATAGCAACAGACCTGCCCCCACCAGTACTGTACCCCAGTGTTATACTGTGACAGACCTGTCCCCACCAGTACTGTACCCCAGTGTTATACAGTGACAGACCTGTCCCCATCAGTACTGTACCCGTGTTATACAGTGACAGACCTGTCCCCAGCATACTGTACCCCAGTGTTATACAGGGACAGACCTGTCCCCACCGGTACTGTACCCGTGTTATACAGTGACAGACCTGTCCCCAGCATACTGTACCCCAGTGTTATACAGGGACAGACCTGTCCCCACCGGTACTGTACCCCAGTGTTATACAGCGACAGACCTGTCCCCACCGGTACTGTACCCCAGCGTTATACAGCGACAGACCTGCCCCCACCAGTACTGTACCCCAGTGTTATACAGTGACAGACCTGTCCCCACCAGTACTGTACACCAGTGTTATATAGCAACAGACCTGCCCCCACCAGTACTGTACCCCAGTGTTATACAGTGACAGACCTGTCCCCACCAGTACTGTACCCCAGTGTTATACAGTGACAGACCTGTCCCCACCAGTACTGTACCCCAGTGTTATACAGTGACAGACCTGTCCCCACTAGTACTGTACCCCAGCGTTATACAGTGACAGACCTGTCCCCACCAGTACTGTACACCAGTGTTATATAGCAACAGACCTGCCCCCACCAGTACTGTACCCCAGTGTTATACAGTGACAGACCTGTCCCCACCACTGTACCCCAGTGTTATACAGTGACAGACCTGTCCCCATCAGTACTGTACACCAGTGTTATACAGTGACAGACCTGTCCCCACCAGTACTGTACACCAGTGTTATATAGCAACAGACCTGCCCCCACCAGTACTGTACCCCAGTGTTATACAGCGACAGACCTGTCCCCACCAGTACTGTACCCCAGTGTTATATAGCAACAGACCTGCCCCCACCAGTACTGTACCCCAGTGTTATACAGTGACAGACCTGCCCCCACCAGTACTGTACCCCAGTGTTATACAGTGACAGACCTGTCCCCACCAGTACTGTACCCCAGTGTTATAGTGACAGACCTGTCCCCACCAGTACTGTACCCCAGTGTTATACAGTGACAGACCTGTCCCCACCAGTACTGTACACCAGTGTTATATAGCAACAGACCTGTCCCCACCAGTACTGTACCCCAGTGTTATACAGTGACAGACCTGTCCCCACCAGTACTGTACCCCAGTGTTATACAGCGACAGACCTGTCCCCACCAGTCCTGTACCCCAGTGTTATGCAGCAACAGACCTGTCCCCACCAGTACTGTACCCCAGTGTTATACAGCGACAGACCTGTGCCCACCAATAATGTACCCCATTGTTACACAGTAACAGACCCTGTCCTCACCCGTACTCTACCCCAGTGTTATACAATGACAGACCTGTCCCCATCAATACTGTACCCCAGTGTTATACTTGGGAAACAGAAATCCAAGATTATAATCTGTAGATAGGGTACCAAATCGCTCACTGTAAGCTTTAAAAATCAACAAATTGCTGAAAGGTTATTGACCTTTTTTTTACTATAAGTAACCTGACACTCATTGCAAGCACCATTTCTACAAGTGCTCATTCAAACAATAAGTGAAAAGTCGTGTCCAAATGGAGACACAGCCAGCAACAAACTACTGATTGGTCTGTGGAACAGTGACAAGTTACTGATGTCAAAGACCTTCTACCGGTCAACAACTACGTGATTGGCTCTCAGGTTGGTGAGTGGATTGGGACATTGAACAAGATGTGAAAAGCCATCATACCTTCAGAAGCTCAGGAATTTCTCTGCACTCTGTCAAAACCACCATCAGCCTGAGGAAAGCCTGATTATCTTTCCTTCAGCAATTGCTGTAAGCAGTGACATTTAATTAATGTATCAGAGACCTTTCGAAAGTGTGAACCAATCACTCTGTGTCTCTTTTTAAACAAGTGTAAGCAGCGTTCTAGTCAGCACAAGAACCATAATCTATAGATTAGATTCCCTACAATATGGAAACAGGCCCTTCAGCCCAACAAGTCCACACCGACCCTCCGAAAAGTAATCCACCCACAACCATTCCCCTGCCCTATATTTACCTCTGACAAATGCAACTAACACTACAGGCAATTTAGCATAGCTAATTCACCATACCTGCATACCTCCGGAGGAAACCGGAGCACCCAGAGGAAACTTACGCAGACACGCGGAGAATGTGCAAACTCCATACAGGGAGTCGCCCAAGACTGGAATTGAACTCGGGTCCCTGGCGCTGTGAGGCAGCAGTGCTAACCATTGAGCCACTGTGCTGCCCCAAATAATCAGCTTATCCAGTGAACAGGGATCACTGAACTGCTTCCCAGTATCCATAACATCCATGATTCTTACCACGTGCGCGTTAGGACAAGTTTATAGAAGGGTTAGAGTATTAACTAGTAGTGTTACATGTTGACAGTTCATAATTGTTTACCTGTAGTTACAGTCTGTTTATTTGTAATATTTTTTATTCATTCACAGAATGTGCGCATCACTGGCCAGCATTTCTGGCCAACCTTAATTGCCCAGAAGGCATTTGAGAGTCAACCACATTGTTGTGGTCTGGAGTCATATGTTCAACAGCTCAGGTAAGGATGGCAGATCTCCTTCCCTGGAGGACATTAGTGAATCAGATGGGTTTTTCCTCACAATCAACAATGGATTCATGGTCATCAGTAGACCCTTAATTCCAGATTTTTAAATCAATGCAATTCAATTTCACCATCTGCTATGACAGTATTCAAACCTGGATTCCCAGATCATTGCCAGAGTGTCTTGATTAATAGTCTAGCAATAACACTGCGACACCATTGTCCCCCCAATAAAGCAATAACATATAAAGTAGGTAATCCAATCCAAACAAAGTGATCCTTGTTGAGCACAGAAACCTGGTCTATGCTTTCTGCTGACCTCAGTTAGACATGTAAGTTGAATAATTCTGTGTACTTTTCAAAATTTTTAACATTTGTGACAATTGCAGGAATAGCAAGCTAATCAGATGAGGCAGCTTCATAGGGTAGATACTGAGAATTTTTTTTCCTCTTGAGGGTGGCTCAGTGGTTAGCTCCAAAGCCTCTCAGCATCAGGGATCTGGGTTCGATTCCACTGTCGATCAACTGTCAGTGTGGAGTTTGCATGTTCTCTGTGTTTGACTGGGTTTCCTCCAGATGCTCTGTTTTCTTCTCACAGTCCAAAGCTGTGCAGATTACGTGAGTAGCTATGCTAACTGCCCATAGTGTCCAGGGATGTATAGGTTAGATGGATTAACCATGCAAAAATGCAGGGTTACAGGGATAGGGGTGGTTCTGGGAGCGAGTTGGTGTCAACTCGATGGACTGAATGGCCTGCTTCCGCACTGCGAAGAAACTATGAAGGAAATGTGGGGGGCAGAGTTTCAAATTAAGGGATCTTCCAGTCATACATTACTAGGTCATTACTTTTTGCAGTTTTCTAACCCAGAAAGTGTGGGGCCTGGCTCACTCAATGTACTCAAGGTTGGGTTTGATAGATTTTTGATTGATTAGTGTGTCGAGGATTATGTGAAGAGGAGTTGAGACTACATGGGGAGGTGACGGCCTGGTGGTGTTAATCCAGGGAAGCAAGTAGTGTTCTGGGAACCTGTGTTCAAATCCCATTAACACATCATTCACCCGCAACAGAACTCGGAGATCAAACAGGCCACTGTGAAATTTAATAAATGCATAGATCATCAGTGATCTGCATGAAAACCATAAAATTATGTGAAAAATTAACTTCACTTGTCAAACAAGAAATATTTCTGAAACAAAATTCCCAAAAATCATATTTGAAACCAAAGTCCCAGTGTCACATACAAGCAGAGATTCCAGCAGCTTTATCACCAGAGACCAGGTGGACTCAGCTAACATCAAGCACAAAAATAAAATCAGGCAAAACAAATCAAATCAAGTTACAGCAAATTCACTTACACTTGCATATGTGACAACCTTTTACACAATTTGAAGTGAAATTCATCCAGATAAGTCTCCACCAACAAACATTGGCCCCACCCACTGGTCAAAATGGCCAGATCTAAATGTATGCACTTTCTGAGGAACAGATCTTCAAACGCAGCAATTTAGGCGTAGACTTCATTTCAAAATGTATTGCATTTACTGAGAAGCTGAATAATACTGCTTTCTATAAAATCCATTCTCCATGATTTATGGTCAGACTACACACAGATGAATGACTAGATAAATATTAAGCGTGTATATTTTTCAAAGATAGTAATTTTCTGCTGCATGGTTATCACTTTCAAAATATTGCCAACAGCTGCCTTTTAATACAAATAAAAACACATTATGTACTTTTGCATTGTAGTGTTTGTGATGATGCAAACTAGTTTTGTACTGCAATCCTGAGCTGAAAATGTGTTGCTGGAAAAGCGCAGCAGGTCAGGCAGCATCCAAGGAGCAGGAGATTCGATGTTTCGGGCATAAGCCCTTCTTCAGGAAGAAGGGCTTATGCCCGAAACGTCGAATCTCCTGCATTCCTGAAGAAGGGCTTATGCCCGAAACGTCGAATCTCCTGTTCCTTGGATGCTGCCTGACCTGCTGCGCTTTTCCAGCAACACATTTTCAGCTCTGATCTCCAGCATCTGCAGACCTCACTTTCTCCTTGTATTGCAATCCAACAAGTATAACTTTCTCATTATCCCAAAAGGAACTTCAACCCAACAGTTTCTTAAACAAGGTGAATCAAATGAGTAAGAAGGACCCCTAAATGACAAAGTGTTTCAGCCTGCATGGAGAAAATTGCTTACTCCCATATAGTACGGAGATAAATCCACTGTTCAAATAAAACAAAGAAATGCAGATGCTGAAGATCTGAAACAAAAGCAGAAATTGCTGGAGAAACTCCGCAGTTCTGACATCTGTGCAGAGAAAGCAGAGTTAAAATTTCTTCACAACTGAAGGAGGGTCACTGGACTCAACCTGTTTCGCCTCAGATTTGCTGAGTTTCTCCAGCAATTTCAGTTTTTGTCTGTAGTTGAACTGTCAGACATGAGCAATCCAGGACACGATGGGGACACGGAGATCTTATTAGAACAAGAGTCTTAGATGTTAACATTACAGCTGTTTTAACACGGACCACAGAATTAGGAAACCCAAATAACCCGGGGGGGGAGGGGCAGGGGGAGAAAGGGGAGAGGGGGGAGGGGGAGGGGGGGGGGAGGGGGAGAGGGGGGGGGAGGGGGAGGGGAGGGGGAGAGGGGGGAGGGGGAGAGGGGGGATAGAGGGGGGATAGAGGATAGGGGATAGAGAGGGGGGAGGGGGGATAGAGAGGGGGGAGGGGGGATAGAGAGGGGGGAGGGGGGATAGAGAGGGGGGAGGGGGGATAGAGAGGGGGGAGGGGGGATAGAGGGGGGGGAGGGGGGATAGAGGGGGGGAGGGGGGATAGAGAGGGGGGAGGGGGGATAGAGAGGGGGGACGGGGGATAGAGAGGGGGGACGGGGGAGGGGGGAGAGAGGAGGAGGGAGGGGGAGGGGTGAGGAGGAGGGGGGGGAGAGGAGGGGGGGGAGGGGTGAGGAGGGGGGGAGGGGTGAGGAGGGGGAGAGGGGGTGAGGAGGGGGGGAGGGGGGGGAGGGGAGGGGGGGGGAGGGGGGGAGGGGGGGGAGGGGAGGGGGGGGGAGGGGGGGGGAGGGGGGGAGGGGGGGGGGGGGGGGGGGGGGGGGGAGGGGGGGGGGGGGGGGGGGGGAGGGGGAGGAGGGGGGGAGGGGGAGGAGGGGAGGGGGGGGAGGGGAGGGGGGGGAGGGGGGGGGAGTGGGGGGGAGAGGGGAGGGGGGAAGAGGGGGGGGGGGGGGGGGGGGGGGGAGAGGGGAGGGAGCGGGGGGGGAGCGGGGGGGGAGCGGGGGGGGAGGGGGGGCGATGGGTGGGAAACGGGGCTGTACGGGGAAGGAAGACGGTCCAGTGTCCGGCACACCGAGTTGCCCCACACTACCCCACCCCGCAGTGCCGTGCCGCTCCCCCCACCCCATGTTCCCCTCCCCCTCACGTTCCCCTCCCCCTCACCCGCGGCTCCAGCCCGGGCTCCGCGCTTCCTCTCGGTTCCGGCTCCGCGCCCCCAGCGGCTCCCCGTTTCCGGTCCGTCCGTGAAACCCATCCCCCGGGACGTCGCCAGCCGGTAACCAATCAGAGCCCGGCGCCGGCCGTGCCTCGCAGACAGGGTCCCGGGCAGCCGCTTTGGGCGCCGCTCGATGGTTCCGGGCAGTGGCCGCGCGGCCTAAAGGCCCGGGGGCGGGTGGGGACCAGAGGCCGCCAGTGAGCGCCACGAGCGGGGCCTGAGATACAGAATAAACCGCCCCCACACACCCCCCCCCCTTCCCTGCACAGGCTTCAGAGACAAACACTGCAATCCAGGCGGAGGTCCTTGATAAACAGTTGAAGTTGGTTGGGAAGAAGTTTAACAGATTTTAGTAACTTCCAAAGCGGCTTCAGGAACAAAATTAAATGCAGATATGAGACAAAAACGTGAAATTAGAAAGATGGGATAACTTTGCCTCCGAGCTAGCACACAGTCGATGGGCCGAATGTCCATGGCTGTCTTACTGCGTGATTCTTCCAACAAACACATTCCCAATTTAAAGCTGAGGGTGATCTTTGGTAAACAGTCCCTCAGGGTTCTCCAGGTCCCACTGCATCCCCCCCCCCTGAGTCTGACCCTCCCGGGGAGAACGGCCAGAAAAACCTCTCACAGCAATCCTTCACAGATTAGTCATTAATCTGAGTCATTATCTCACCAACCGCCCCAGACAAGATGAAGAAATGCAGCAGTTGTACTAGAAGAGGGACTGTCAGGAGGTGATGTGGATGGACAGGTTTGCTCTGGTCCCCACTGTTTCCCATTTGGGACAAATCCACTGAGACTGTGGTGGCTCCAGCAGAAATCCACTCCTGGTCATCTTACTGAGGTTAGTAAAACATCTACGAACAGGCTGAATCGTTGCCTGGTTTGTGATACTAAGAAACACTCAGCGACCTTGTCAGATTATTTTAAAAATCAAATTGGTGTAACTTTAATAAAATTTTATGTTTAATTCCCTAAGCTGGTGTTGACCATAATGAATCTATAACAATCCAATAACACACAACATAAAACGTTCACATTGAATTAACATCCATGTTTAATCTCATTTCTGTAGCAGGTCCGGCTAGAGAACCTGAACAGAGCTACAGTTGGCCCGAGATAGGAATACATGCTTCTGATTCCTGTACAGTGTCTCATGCTGGAAACACAGGATGTTAAAAGAATGCTGCTGAGACTTCAGGGGTTAAGTTATGAGGAGAGATTATACAATTTCAGCTTGTCTTCTCTGGAACTTAGAAAGTTAAGGGAGTTATAGAGTCATAGAGATGTACAGCATGGAAACAGATCCTTCGGTCCAACCCGTCCATGCCAACCAGATATCCCAACCCAATCTAGTCCCACCTGCCAGCACCCGGCCCATATCCCTCCAAACCCTTCCTATTCATATACCCATCCAAATGCCTCTTAAATGTTGCAATTGTACCAGCCTCCACCACTTTCTCTGGCAGCTCATTCCATACATGCACACACTCTGCATGAAAACGTTGCCCCTTAGGTCTCTTTTATATCTTTTCCCTCTCACCCTAAACCTATGCCCTGTAGTTCTGGACTCTCCGATCCCAGGCAAAAGACTTTGTCTATTTACACTATCCATACCCTCATGATTTTATAAACCTCTATAAGGTCACCCCTCAGCCTCTGACGCTCCAGGGAAAACAGCCCCAGCCTGTTCAGCCTTTCCCTGTAGCTCAAATCCTCCAAACCTGGCAACATCCTTGTAAATCTTTTCTGAACCCTTTCAAGTTTCACAACATCCTTCCTATAGGAGGGAGACCAGAATTGCTCATAATATCCCGAAAGTGTCCTAACCAATGTCCTGTACAGCCGCAACATGACCTCCTAACTCAATGCTCTGACCAATAAAGGAAAGCATACCAAACGCCTTCTTCACTATCCTATCTACCTGTGACTCCAATTTCAAGGAACTATGAACCTGAACTCCAAGGACCTTACCATTGAGTGTATAAGTCCTGCTGTCAGTTCATACTAGATCAATTGTTAATTTTAAATCTGAGATAAATAATTTTTTGTTAAGCAAAGGAATTACAAAGTATGGGACAAAGGTGGGAATGGGCCTGTACCGTGCTGTAACGTTCTATGGGTTGGGAAGATGTTTTCATTGGTAGGAGAGACCAGGATGTGAGAGCAAAGCCTTACAGCGAAGGAAAAGAGACAAAGAGAAACGTCTGCAGCCGGAGGGTGGGGAACCCACTGTTGCAGACAGCTGTGGCTGGTTAAGTGTATTTAAGACAGAGATAGATAGTTCTTGATTAGGAAGGTGGGGTGGAGGAATTGAGGGTCACTTGGGGGGAAAGCAGGAGGGACAGGCATTGAGAAACTTCCTCGAGTGAGATAGAACGGCAGGGCTGATGTGAAGGGCCGAAAGACCTAACATCTGCCCCCACCTCCATCGGTGAGACCCGAAATGGGGCTGTGATCCCCAACCTCCACCCATCCCATCCCTCTCCCGACCCCAGAATAGGGTGAATGGTGACTGTCGGAGAACTGTCCAGTTACATAGATCTTGTGAAATTAATGAACACGGATATTGTGGGGAAGAGAAATCGACCGACTGGTACAGAACTGACACTCTACTCAGTTCAGTCAAAGATTCTCTTCCCCGAGCTGCAGTTACAGACAGCTTTTATAGTGTGACATTAGTATTACAGAAATGTAGTAGCTCAGTGGTTAGCGATGCTGCCAAATTACCCATAGTACTCAGAGATGTGTAGGTTAGGGTGGATTGGCTATGCCACGTTACGCATAGCGTTCATGATGTGTAGGTTGGGTGCATTAGTCAGGGATAATTATAGGGCAGGGGAATGGGTCTGGGTGGGTTACTCTTTGTAGGGTCGGTGTGGACTTGTTGGGCTGAAGGGCCTGTTTCCACACTGGAGGGAATCTAACCTAATATAGAGTTAGGCTAAATATCAACCATGATTAACTCTTGAAGACGTAGCAGCAGCAGATCAGGTCTGAGGGGCTCAATGACCTACTCCTGTTCCTATATTCATAAAGGTGTTGGACAAGGACATGTCGTATAATTTCACACAGCAGCACTTATCCTCTGTGCTCAAATGTGAACCTTTAACACCAATCAGACAGTGTTGGCTAGTGTGTGTCGGGAGTGTGGTGCTGGAAAAGCACAGCTGGTCAGGCGGCATCTGAGGAGCAGGAGAATCAATGTTTTGTCATAAGCTTTTCATCATGAATCTTGCCCATTTGGGCTGATTGCAAAACCTGGACTCTCCTGCTCCTCGGATGCTGCCTACCTGCTGTATTTTCCCAGCACCACACTCTCCACTCTGATCTCCCACACCTGCAGTCCTCAGTTTCTCCTGGTTTATGTTGTGTGTGTGTGTGAGAGAGACCCCCATACCACAGTGAGAGTCTGTGTATGCGCGCATGCGTGCGAGAGCCCGTACCCCAGTGAGAGTCTGTGTGTGTGTGTCCCATAACCCAGTGAGAGTGTGTGACCCATACCCCAATGAGTGACTGTGTGTGTGTGTGTATGTGAGACCCATACCCCAGTGAGAGTCAGTGTGTGTGTGACCCATACCCCAGTGAGAGGCTGTGTGAGAGAGACCCTAGAGAGTCATTGCGTATGTGACCCATACCCCAGTGAGAGTCAGTGTGTGACCCATACCCCAGTGAGAGTCTGTGTGTGTGTGTGAGAGACCCATACCCCAGTAAGAGTCAGTGTGTGCACAGCCTGAACTCCAGTGAATGTGTGGAATCTGTATCCCAATGAGAAGCTGTGGTGTTGTAGTTATTTCACTAGATTAATCCCGAAATCTAGGTTTATAGTTTGGGGACAAGGGGGTTCAAATCTCACAGTGGGGGACAGTGAGGGGTTTGAAATATGAATTCAGTAACATTTGGAATGAAAAGTTGGTATAATGGTGACTGTGTAACCATCGTTGTACAATGTAAGAACCCATCTGGTTCACTCATGCCCTTTACAGAAGGACAGAACCTGGTCTGGCCTTCACATGACTCCAGACCCACAACAATGGGGCTGACTCTTACCTGTTCTGTGAAAGGCCCTAGGAAGACACTAATATGTATCAAACTTTGACAAAGTCTACAGAAAGAAATATAACTGGACAGACTGGTTCCACCAACCATAACACCAGAACCAAAGTAAGCCATCCTTGTGAACCCAACAAAGGCCCATCCTTGGATGTGTCCTGTCCCACCAGCAGGACAGACCCGGGGGGTGGGGCAGGCACTGTCATATATAGTTGGGAGAGAGTTGCTTGAGAAGTCTGCAACATTGACCTGACACAGGGAAGTTTCACGGGACCAGGTTAAACATGGGCATGGTACTGATTACCACTCACCACTCTCCTTTAGCTGATGAATCAGTACACCTCCACTTTGTTGAACAACACTTAGAGGAAGCAGAGATGTGCTCTGGGTGGAGTATTCCAATGTCCACCAAGAGGGGCTCAGCAGCAGCATTACTGACCGAGCTGGTCAGGTCTTAAAAGGACATCGCTGCTAAACTGGGTCTGCAGCAGGTGGTGGGGGCGCCAAGAAGATGGAAAATCATACTTGACCTAATCCTCACCAATCTTCCAGTTGCAGATGCATTTGTCCATGACAGTATCAGAGTGTGGAACAATGAAGCTTGTTCCTGATGGTTCCTGATGGTTCCTGATGAAGAGCTTATGCCCGAAACGTTGATTCTCCTACCCCTCGGATGCTGCCTAACCTGCTGCGCTTTTCCAGCAACACACTCTTCACTCATATCTCCAGCATCTGCAGTTCTCATAATCTCCTCGTATCAGTAAGAGTGACCACCCCACAATCCTCGTGGGGATTCACTTTGAAGATATTCTCCATCATGTTGTATGGCACTATCACAGTGCTAAATAACTTCAGCAGGTCTAGCAACTGAAGACAGAGCATCCATAAGGTGCTATGGACCATCAACAGCAGCTGAACTGTACTCCAGCACAATCTGTAACCTCATGGCCTGGCATATCCCACACACATTCGTTACCATCGAGCCAGGGGAACAAATAAAAACACAAGGGATCAGACTTTCATATATAGGAGCAGAATTAAGCTGTTCGACCCACCGGGTCTGCACTGTCATTGGCCAGGAGACATTTCTCAACTCCATCCTCCTGCCTTTTCACCGTTACCTTTGATGCCCTGACAAATCCTGGGGTGTTTCTGTCTTAAATACACACAATGGCCTGGCCTCCACAGCCCTCTGCAGCAATGAGTTCCACAGAGTCACCACCCTCTGGCTGAAGAAATTCCTCAACTCCATTCTAAAGGGTTGTCCCTTCACTCTGAGGCTGTGCCCTTGCTCCTGGTCTCCCTTATTAGTGAAAACATTTCTCTACCCCACTCAATCCAGGCCTGTCCGTATTCTGTAAGTTTCAATCCCCAAACATCCTTCTAAAATCCATTAAGTACAGACCCAAAGTCCTTAACAGCTTCTCATATGAAAGTCCTTTATCCCTCGGATCATTCTGGTCCATCTCCTCAGGAGCCTCTCCAAAGCTAGCACCTCCTTCTGAGACATAGCCTCCTTCAATTCCCCCTAAACTTCTTGCCCTTTACTTTAAACTCTTTATAATTTTGTGGGTCTCAATCAAATTCCCCGTGAGCTTTCCCTGCTCCAAGGGAAACTGCCCCAGTCTCTCTGGTCACTCTTCAGAGCTGAATCGCTTCAGCCAAGACAGCAACGCAGGCGAATTTCCTCTTCACTCTCCAGTGGAAGCATATCTTTCCTATAGAAGGGTGACCAGAACTGTGTACTGTACTCCAGCTGTGACCTAAAGTTGTACACAGCTCGGTCATAACTTCCTTTATTTTGTATTCAACACCTTGAATAATAGTAAAAGGCAAGTATCCCATACGCTCTCGTAACCATCCTTTCCACATTCCTGTCGCCTGCAATGATTTATGGTCATGCACACCAAGTCCCTCTAATTCTCTCTAATTCCTTGGGTCCCACAATTTATCACACATTACCTTACCCTGTCACTCCTCCCAAAATGCATCACCTCACATTTTTCAGGAGTAAACTCCATTTCCCAATCCTCTGCCCGTCCGATCAGCCTGGCCATACTTGTCCCATAACCCAAGGTTTTCCATCTTGCTATTTACCACATCACCAATTTTAGTGTCACCTATAAACTTACTAATAAAATGTTTAATATTCATGTCCTAATCATTAATGAATCTATGATTCACAGATGTCCATGACAAACAGCAAGGGACCCAGTACCAAATAGAACATACAATATAGAACAATACAGCACAGAACAGGCCCTTCGGCCCACGATGTTGTGCCGAACATTTGTCCTAGCTTAAGCACCTATCCATGTACCTATCCAATTACTGCTTAAAGGTCACCAATGATTCTGACTCTTCCACTCCCACAGGCAGCGCCTTCTATGCCCCCACCACTCTCTGGGTAAAGAACATACCCCTGACATCCCCCCTATACCTTCCACCCTTCACCTTAAATTTATGTCCCCTTGTAACACTCTGTTGTACCCGGGGAAAAAGTCTCTGACTGTCTACTCTACCTATTCCCCTGATCATCTTATAAACCTCTATGGTAAGACACTGGACACAGGTTTTCGGTCACATTAAAAGCCTTTTACCATCATTTTCCGCTTTCTGTCACTAAACCAATTGTGGATTCAATTTGCCAAATTGTGCCAAATCCCTTGATGACCAGTCTCCCATGTAGACTACATCCAGTGCATACTCTGATTCAACTAGACATCTCAAAAAATTCAATTAAATTTGACAGATAAGATTTCCATCAGGCAAAGCTACGCTATCCTTGATCAATTCTTTCCAAGTGGAGATACAGTCTATCCCTCAGACATTTCTCCAACTATTCCCTAACTGATGTCAGACTCACTGGCCTCTAGTTTACTGGTTTATCACTACCATGTTTGTTATTTTCCCCGACACCTCTCCTGTATCTAAAGTTTTAAAATTAATGTCAAGACTTCTATAATTTCTTCCTTTGCCTCCCACACAGTGATTGAACATGACATCAAGAAGCCCTAAGCAGAAGTGGAATCAGTAGGAACTGGGATAATTATTTCCACTGGTTGGAGTCATGGCTGGCACATGGGAAGATTGTGGCTGTCAGAAGTCAGTCATCTCAGCTCCAGGGCATCTCTGCAGTTCTTCAGGGTAGTGTCCCAAGCCCAACCATCTTCAGCTGCTTTATTAATGACCTTCCCTCCACCACAAGTGGAGATGTTTCCACAATGCCCAGCAGCATTCACAACTCTTCAGTCTACAGGTAAAACAACACAAACGGACCAAATATTGCTTCTGCACTTCAATCATCCCAACATCCACAAACAAAGCTGCACTAGAACATTAATTCAATGAGCCACCACACACTGCAGCAGAGGAACTACACAGAGCAGAGGAAAATCACCCATACAGTGTATTCAAGAAGAACAGGTACCCAATGAACACAGTTCGCCGATTTCTCAGCAACAAACCCAAACAAGCAGATAAAATTCACCCAGAAACCCTAGCCACTCTCCCCTATATCAAAGACATCTCAGAAATGACTGCCAGACTACTCAGACCCCTTGGCATCACGGTAGCCCACAAACCCACCAACACACTAAAACAGCAGCTAATGAATTTGAAAGACCCTATACAGACAACAAGCAAAACTAATGTCATTTAAAAAATACCATGCAAGGACTCTAACAAACACTATATTGGACAAACAGGCAGAAAACTGGCCACCAGGATCCATGAACATCAACTAGCCACAAAACGACATGACCCACTCTCACTAGTATCCTGACATACATTAGGAAGGACACCACTTTGACTGGGACACGACATCCATCCCAGGACAGGCCAGACAGAGAAACACACAAGAATTCCTAGAAGCATGACATAACAGGAATTCTAGGAGAAAGTGAGGACTCCTGAAGAAGGGCTCATGCCCGAAACATCGATTCTCCTGCTCCTTGGATGCTGCCTGACCTCCAGAACAGGAATTCTATCAACAAACACATTGACTTGGACCCCATTTACCATCCCGAGAAAAAGATTAGGAAATGCCATCATTATAGGAAATGGTATCACCAACCCAAAGAAACCCAAACATATAATTAGAAAGCAGGTAACATCAGCAGTGCTTCATCGTGAGGCTCACTGAAAATGTTACCTAGCATAGTGATGGGATGTCTGAAAATGAACCTTCCAGCTCAGTGAGCAAATCTACATCCAGAACTCTTCAACATTGAAGCAGAAAATCCAAATGTAAGACCTAGACAATATCTTGGTTTAGTGCCAGGGAAAGATCTTCTCCAATAAGAGAATCTAACAATCCTTCCACACAATCATCACCACTTAGAAGAACAGCAGCAGCAGGTAAATGGGAACACGGCAAATTCTCTTCCAAGCCACTCACTTGGAAATATTTCCCCATTCCTCCAGTGTCTCCAGGTCAAAATCCTGGAACTCCCTTCCTAAAAGCCTTCTGCATATCTTTGATTCAAGGAGGAAGCTCACCACAAGCTTTTCCAGGGCAATTGTGAATGAGCAACAAAGGTGGCCTCTTTCAAGCATTTCCCACAGACCCTCAAAAACCTATCGCATTGAGTCAATGTTTGGAAGTGGGAAAATATCAACTACTGGGTTTGTGCTCTCACGCTCGGCGTGACTGGATCGGAATTGGACAGCACTGGTTTGATGCTTTCCTCTCGCTGCCTGTAACCCTCCGAGTTCTTTCTTTTGAACTGACTCTCTCTTGAATGAAGGTGATTTTAGTCACGTGGGTGGTATAGACTGGTGCATGGTCCTCGAAAGATTTAAATTGCTACCGAGTATAGGCACTGCCAATGTTGCCCTGCCATCATCTCCCCAAGTGCACACAAAACACATTGCTTTTGTTGTTTTTTTTTTGGGGGGGGGGGAAAGAAAGAGAGAGGTGGTGGAAGGGAACCCATTCTACAATCCAGAGAGAATGGTGGAATCAAAACAGCTATCGGCTGGTAATTGAATTCCAGTCCAACCCCAAGCTCTTTAAGCACAAGGGCTGTCGTCCCTGGATCCGTGCCCTGCTGTGGTGGCTTTGCTCAGGTTTCTGACTCACTATTTATGGATTGTAGTCTGCTATCAGTGCTGAGTCAATCCACAAGCGGAGGACACAGAAACAACATGGGATTCCATGGTGACCACTGCTGCCTTATGACCACACTTTGTGAAGTCCTGCCAGAAACATCAAGATCCGTCATTACCTCATTCATTGGCTTTCTGTGGGATCTTGCCATGCCCTAAAGTGACTCAGGACATTGAGATTGCACACAAAGAAATGCAAAGCAATTCCTGCAACATATTGAAGGCACATTCTTACAATGAATTTCAGAGTGTTCTCATACAGGGCCATGTCTGCTGTCCCGGGGAGCACCCAGCAGGAGCCTGACACAGCCCCAGTCCCACTTGTTAAATACTTCACCTCCCTTCAGTTTGAATACAACCTTGGGGACCGGAAGAGGGTGGGTAAAAGCTAATCCAGGCTTCAGAGACAGCCAAATAAAACTAGAGACTTCAGACATGAAGCTTTGCATGAACAAGCCTCGTTTAGATCCAGCAATTGTTCCAGTCAGCCTGAGGCTTCCACGACAGTAACTGTTTCAGCATGAGCCCAGTATCGGGGTGGGGGAGGAGACACGGATTACACCCAATACTGAGGGCAAGTCAGAAACAGCTTCACAGTGACACAAACACAGACAGGCTCCTGAAAAGTCCTTTATTCAATTTCAAAACAAAGAAATAACGACTAAAAATCAAAATACTGCTAACTCCCGGCTGCAGCAAACATGGACAAAAGCCACTGTTCACGGGGCTCCTGGATAAATATCCCTCCTGTTTCAGATTGAGGTTAGCTTCGAGCTGCCTAGCATCAGGAAGAACAGCAGCTGCTGGAGATCAAAAGGAAGTCCCTCACCTGAGACTTGCACTCACCTGGGTAGTCAGAGTAATCCCAGAGCAAAGCTCATTGTAGACCAAGGGTTTTGGGTACGAAGGAATCGCAATCCTAAACAAAACCTCCAAGCAAAGATTGCAAGTGGGACACTGGGACGTGCAACCGTTCTCTGCAGACAATGCTGCCAAAGTCAGATGCCCAGGGTCCACCTCGCTCCCTTTCCCTGCAGGGGGGTAGGGGTGGGAGGGGCTATGGTTTTGGACAGTCAGCAGCCAGAGGTGCAGAAACCAGATCCAGGCATCAGGAAAGGCTCCAAAGTTTGCTATTACCACATAGCATTTCACAATGCGTTCTCAAGGAGCTCAATGTTACACATTGTTCTCAATTATCCAAATCAGATTGGAGGAACATTGCTCACATCCCAGTGCAGGACAACCACTGAATGACCGTCAGCCCAACCCCTCCAGCTCAGAGCCTGGTCAGACACGCCAGGACAGAAAACCACAACTGCAGATTTCCCTCCCGGAGATGGTGACTCTGCACAGGGTACAGGCACCTGAGCAGGCTGACTCACACTGCAATTTTAAATCACTGTGAAGACATAGAATGTCTAGGGCTATGCACAAACATAATGATCAGTCACTCAAGTGGAGAATCAGGATTTAGGCTGATCCCGCAATGCAGTTTTAGAAATTCTTCTGAAAATGAATTATGATGGAAATAGTCAGGTCTTAATTCTTCAACTTCCAAGTCAGGAAGTTTGTGTTTTGGCAACAAGGCCTGTTTTCAGGTTGCACAGGAATCCCTCTCTTCTGTGCCTGGAGCCATCTTCACAAACCCAAAACTGAATTACTGTGAATTAATTCATCCTCTGGCCTGGGCTGACTCAGAACTGGCACTCTCTCTGTTTCCCCCTTCCAGAGGGAGGAATTTGAGAGTTGTGGCTCAGAGTTGCTAATGTCAGGACAGCGGCAATTCAAGGGCTTTGGTTTAACCAAAAAAAAACCATCCTTTTAAAACTTGCATCTCACAATGTCTCCATCATTAATACATCAACTTTAACGTTGTGACAGAACGGAAGCAAAGCATTGTGGGACAGATTGTGCAACGAGATCAGTGTGTTCAGTCTCAGTGGCATGTTGCTGAAGCAGCCTCCAAAACCAACATGAACCAGCCCCGACAGATTAACAGGTGGTCAGTGGCAGTGAAGCTTCAAGCTGCAGACAGGGCTAGGGTAGGGGGTGCATAGGGTCATCCTAGAGAGAAAGGATCTCTATCCTGTGCCACCTGTAATTCATACCCTCCCGAGGAAATGGAACCAGGTCTTGGCGAAAGGTCATTCAACGTTACTCAGGGGCAGAGTTACACGACTGCAGCCAGAGACAGCAAACTGCGCAGGAGAGAGAGAGAGAGAGAGAGAGAGAGAGAGAGAGAGAGAAAAAGAGAGAGAGAGAGAGAAAAAGAGAGAGAGAAAGAAAGAGAAAGAAAGAGAAAGAAAGAGAAAGAAAGAAAGAGAGAGAAAAAAAAAAGAGAGAGAGAGAAAAAGAGAGCGACTCAACACAAATCGGATCAGAGTGGAAAGCTCCTGGGACAGTGATTTGGCAGCAGCGGTTAGAGTGGACACAGACTCCACTCCAGGAGAGACGTGAGGGGAAGAAAGGGCCAGACTATCAGGTAGAAAGTTAGTATCATCAGAGGCAAATCTTTATCAGCAAGTTACATGGAGTGATGCAGCACATCCCCCATAAACCTTTCACCATTGGCTTCAAAAACAGACACAGCGCCAGAAACAAGAATACAAACCAGCCCCTCCCTCCCACCCCCCCCACCCAACCCTCAAACGAAAATAACCAATCCCCTCTTCTCCCCCTCCCAGCCAGGAAACAGTTTATTTTGGAACAGCAGTGACGTGACAGACCCCAAATATATTGACTGAGGAGAAGGGGTGGGAGGGACAACAAATATTGCAATGCAGCCTGGTCTCAGGCTCAGAGCAAGGGCAGCCATTAAGCCCCTGGAGGGGAGGGAGAGGGGGAGGGGACGGGAGGGGGGAGCAGGGAGGAGGGGGTCAGCTGGTCACCTCCCTCCTGCCCGATGATGGTCATGATTCTTCATTTCCTGAGTCGTCATCGTCATCATAGTAATCAGCATCACCATCTTCTTCATCATCCATATCATCGTCGTACAGGTCATCATACAGCAAGTCCGAACTATTGTCATGTGGAGGAGCTTTAGTCTTGACACAATATTCCGCCAAGGTGGTTGGTACCTTCACGCCATCTTTATCTGCTTCTGCCTTGGTGGCTAAAACCTGTTTTCTAAGAAAGATAAAAAAAAAGGTTTTCCAGATTCAGTGAAGATTCAGACGAGCAAGGCTTCAACAGAATTTACCAGGAAAGCCATACGCAGGCCATTCAGCCCATGGGCTTCCTCCCACCCCTTTTGCATGTCACCCCATCAGCAGATCCTTCCAATTGACGTTTCCTATGTCAATCCAGCCTCTCCTTCAATTTATTGGCAGCATTCACCTCAGCTAAACCCCGTGTGAGTGAATCCCACAATAGCCCACTTGCCAAGTGATGAGGTTTCTCCTGAATTACATTTCTGACCCTCGAGTTCTGCATTCCTGCAAAAGTGGCTAATGTGAAAGAGCCAATGCCAAAACCTCCACCTGTCACACATCATCCAGAACCCGCTACTTCCATCTGCTCAGTCTCCCCGCGCGGTCAGTCTGGTATCATTGTCAGAAATCCACATTGATTGAGGAACAGACACAGGACAGCTCTGAGTACAGTCAGTGGGGTACCATCAAGAAAGTACCATCATTTGAAACAGGCAATTCACAGTTGTCCCTCCTGCTCTCCTGGGTGAACAGAGTTCTGCCACTCAGATCTTTTCAAAAGAAAAACAGGGGCTGGCTCCATGAACAATGTTTACTCCCCAGTTAATAATAAAAATCCATTGGATGGCTCTGATTCATAAGTTTACGTGTCACATCTGAATCAGAGGTCAACAGCACTAGGCCCATAGAGCCTGCACTCGTCAAAAGCCACCTACCTATTCTGACCCCATTTTCCAGCACTTGGTCCACAGCCCTGTGCACATCGAAATACTACTTAGATTAACAGTTGGTGAGGTCTACATACATCTGTTGGGTGGTCCCTGTCACTCTCAGAAACACTTCGGCTGACAGGAGCACTGATACGTGATACCAGGACAGAGGAGGGAAGTGATGCCAAAAAAGATGACAGAAAGGTCAAAGGAAACCAAAAGAGAAAAAGTGATCTTCACTCCACCGCAGCTGGAGACAGGGATAGAATCGAGATGACGCAAAGGAAGAGGCAAGATTAAAGTGGTTCACTAGCCAAACAACAGACAAAAACTTCTCTAGAATGCTTTGTCAAGTTAACAGCAGTGCAAACACTTCAAATTCAACCAGAATTCTAATGGTCACACCATCAGAGTCAAAGGAGTAGTTGTTTGAATGTTGCACTGAAACTCAAATGCTAAACAGGGACTACTTTATGGAATAAGACTGGTCATTAGGAAATGGTTTTCACTGATGATGGATTCTGAAATTAAGTTGGCAAAATTCAAGGAAACTATTTATTTACTGAACCCGAGTACAAACCTGCCACTCCAACTCAACTTCTCACAGTTAGACTTCCAGTTCTATAAACAATTCACAATGCCAGCTTCCCAACAAAATTTGTAAAGATACACCTGGAAAGATCTCTGTCACTTCTCCCAGGAAGACAAATTCCTAAAACATTCAGTGAAAGAATAAATGAGTGACCCTGTATTTAAACCCCAGCTGACATCAGAGGATTGGCATGCTTCTGAAGGGATCAGTTGCACACATCTGTAAATACACAAAGGGGCAGTAGATGTTTGAAGCTGAAAATGTGTTGCTGGTTAAAGCGCAGCAGGTCAGGCAGCATCCAAGGAACAGGAAATTCGACATTTCAGGCCAGAGCCCTTCATCAGGAATGAGGAGAATGTGCCAGGCAGGCTAAGATAAAATGTAGGGAGGAGGGACTTGGGGGAGGGGCGATGGAGATGTGATAGGTGGAAGGAGGTCAAGGTGAGGGTGATAGGTTGGAGTGGGGTGGGGGCGGAGAAGTCAGGAAGAAGATTGCAGGTTAGGAGGGCGGTGCTGAGTTCGAGGGAACCGACTGAGACAAGGTGGGGGGAGGGGAAATGAGGAAACTGGAGAAATCTGAGTTCATTCCTTGTGGTTGGAGGGTTCCCAGGCGGAAGATGAGGCGCTCCTCCTCCGGCCGTCGTGTTGTTATGTTCTGCCGATGGAGGAGTCCAAGGACCTGCATGTCCTCGGTGGAGTGGGAGGGAGAGTTAAAGTGTTGAGCCACGGGATGGTTGGGTTGGTTGGTCCAAGCGTCCCAGTGAAACCAAGGGAACCCAAACATATACTGGCAGGGAAATTTGCTACAACTGCTTGGGAAGATTTAAACTAGTAAAGTGGTCATGGGGGGTGGAACCCAGTGAGATAGTGAGGAAAGTGATTGATCCGAGGCAAGTACAGCTGAGAGAAGAAGTGAGTCAAACAGTCAGGGCAGGCAGGGACAAGGTAGGACTAATAAATTAAACTGCATTTATTTCAATGCAAGGGGCCTAACAGGGAAGGCAGATGAACTCAGGGCATAGTTAGGAACATGGGACTGGGATATCATAGCAATTACAGAAACATGGCTCAGGGATGGGCAGGACTGGCAGCTTAATGTTCCAGGATACAAATGCTACAGGAAGGATAGAAGGGGAGGCAAGAGAGGAGGGGGAGTGGCATTTTTGATAAGGGATAGCATTACAGCTGTGCTGAGGGAGGATATTCCAGTAATACATCCAGGGAAGTTATGTGGGTGGAACTGAGAAATAAGAAAGGGATGATCACCTGATTGGGATTGTATTATAGACCCCCCAATAGTCAGAGGGAAATTGAGAAACAAACTTGTAAGGAGCTCTCAGCTATCTGTAAGAATAATAGGGTGGTTATGGTTGGGGATTTTAACTTTCCAAACATAGATTGGGACTGCTATAGTGTTAAAGGTTTAGATGGAGAGGAATTTGTTAAGTGTGTACAAGACAATTTTCTGATTCAGAATGTGGATGTACCTACTAGAGAAGGTGCAAAACTTGGCCTATCTTGGGAAATAAGGCAGGGCAGGTGACTGAGGTGTCAGTGAGGGAGCACTTTGGGGCCAGCGACCATAATTCTGGATGGAAAAGGATAGACCAGATCTAAAACTTGAAGTTCTAAATTGGAGAAAGGCCAATTGTGACGGTATTAGGCAAGAACTTTCAAAAGCTGATTGGAGGCAGATGTTCGCAGGTGAAGGGACGGCTGTAAAATGGGAAGCCTTCAGAAATGAGATACAAGAATCCATATAAAGTATATTCCTGTCAGGGTGAAAGGGAAGACTGGTAGGTATAGGGAATACTGGATGACTAAAGAAATTGAGGGTCTGGTTCAGAAAAAGAAGGAAGCATATGTCAGGTACAGACAGGAGAGATCGAGTGAATCCTTAGAAGAGTCTAAAGAAAGTAGGAGTAGGGTTACCTCAGATTACAACAGGATCTGGACCAGATGGGCCAATGGGCTGAGAAGTGGCAGATGGAGTTTAATTCAGATAACTGCAAGGTGCTGTGTTTTGGGAAAGCAAATCTTAGCAGGACTTATACACTTAATTGTAAGGTCCCAGGGAGTGTTGCTGAACAAAGACCTTGGAGTGCAGGTTCATAACTCCTTGAAAGTGGAGTCGTAGGTAGATAGGATAGTGAAGGCGGTGTTTGGTATGCTTTCCTTTATTGATCAGAGTAGGAGTTGGGAGGTCATGTTATGGCTGTACAGGACATTGGTTAGGCCACTGTTGGAATATTGCATGTATTTCTGGTCTCCTTCCTATCGGAAAGATGTTGTGAAACTTGAAAGGGTTCAGAAAAGATTTACAAGGATGTTGCCAGGGTCGGAGGATTTGAGCTACAGGGAGAGGCTGAACAGGCTGGGGCTGTTTTCCCTGGAATGTTGGAGGCTGAGGAGTGACCTTATAGAGGTTTATAAAATTATGAAGGGCATGGATATGATAAATCAACAAAGTCTTTTCCCTGGGGGGAGGGATTCCAGAATTAGAGGGGCATAGGTTTAGGGTGAGGGGAGGGGAAAAAGAGATATAAAAGAGATTTAAGGGGCAACGTTTTCACACAGAGGGTGGTGCGTGTATGGAATGAGCTGCCAGAGGAAGTGGTGGAGGCTGGTGCAATTGCAACATTGAAAGAGGCATTTGGATGGGTATATGAATAGGAAGGGTTTGGAGGGATATGGGCCGGGGGCTGGCAGGTGGGACTAGATTGGGTTGGGATATCTGGTCGGCATGGACGGGTTGGACCGAAGAGTCTGTTTCCGTGCTGTACATCTCTATGACTCTATAGAAATAGAAAGCAGGTTACACCACCAGTGCTTCATTTGAAGGCTCACTGAAGATGACGAAACCTTCCAGCTCAGCTAGCAAACCTACATCCAGAACCTCAACCTGAGCTACAAATTTTCTCAAACTATGCTAACATTTGAACCAAGGCTGGAATGAGGTCAGCATCTAATGATCTTTACGGATGGAAATCTGTCATCCTTACTCAAGACACCACACAGCAATATAATCGATTTGTCAATTGTGTGTGAAACGTCTGTGTCGGATATTTACTTACAAGGCTATGGCTTACCATCTTCACAAGCAACTCCAACTCCATGCCCTGAACAAATAAAACAAATCTTCCTGCTGCATCTGATATATTTTATCACGGCATCTACCTTTGTGTCTTTAGCAAACTTGGCTGTAAACTCCCCTCCTTCATTCAAACCATTTATAGAACCACAAAAAGCTAATGCAGGTCCCTGGGAGACACCATCAAGCAGTCATCTCCTGATATACCACAGTACACTCAAATCATCCTGGCTCTGGCTCCTGCCCTTGTCCCCAGACTACAACTCATTATAAACTCCAGCACAACCTCCATTTCCTTCCAATCCTTCACTGTACCAGTTTGTAGCCGTGATGATAGCTATTTCAGCTGAAGTAGCCGAGACTCTGACTCTGATTTGGTCCAAGTGCAATAGTGAAACATTTTGGCCAATCTCGCCCTTTTTAGCAACTCCACATATCACCAGGCAGAGCTCCAGGTCATCACATTAACCACAACAGCCAGCTACAGCACCAAGTCTTAGCCATAGCACAGAAACTCACACAATCATATTCCATATCGATCAGATTTTAGACAGACTTAGACTCACCTAATAATCTCTGCATACTCTCGATCCTTTCCTTTACTGTCCCGCCACTTCCTGAACATCACTGAAGCATCCACATTAGCAGGAGAAAACGTGTTTGGTTCATTCAACAGTGAAATGACACTGAGGAGAATTGTCCTGTCGTGAATCAGGAAGAGAGAGTGTTAAGTACAGGCAAAAACCGGAGATTAGAGGTAAGACAGGGGAGGGGAGACACAGCACATTAAAGCAGCAACTCAAAACACAACTTATAGCAGACTCCTGTGAAAACAATTGCACTGATTTATGGAGCTTGTACCTGACATTTTGGGTGGGATTCCATCTCTCAGAGGGGAGCTCTCCACTCTGCGGGTCATCGACTGGTGGATGCAGAATTGAAATACACACGTCCCCATTCTGCAGGGAGAGAGAAAGATTTCCTCAGCACCCATTCCCACAGGACAATCTCAAAGCTCCTGACTCTGACCCACTGCCCCTCCCCACTTCTCCCACCCTGTGGAGGGTCCAAGCACTGCTCAGCCCCATGAACTTACTCTTCTGCACCCCACACAAAAAAAAGGCTCAGCTTACCTCATAGATATTGGGATGCCACATCTTAGTGAGGAAGCGGAATGTGGGTGGAGAGTATGGATAATCCATAGGAAATGTCAATTGCGCCTGGGAGAGGAAACAAATAGCAGCATTTAGGCAAGCAAGGGACACCAAATTCCAATATTGACCCCCCCTACCAAAAGGGCTGCTTTTCTGATGAAATATTCAAAGACTCATCTGTCACTTCTGGCTGTAAACAATCCTATGTACATTTCTGCAAAACAAATAAGTTCTTCCTCGTGTCCTGGAACCAATATTCATTCTTAAACCAATTTAAAACAGAACACCACCCACATTAGCTTGCAAATTTCCTGAGAAAAACGTAGTTATCCGATAAGTGCCGACACTGACGAGTAAATTCGCGTGATTGTGGGCTTGACACTGGGAACCAAGCAAAGCAACTTGTATTCTTGTAACATCTTTAACATGTCCAGATTATGAAACAAAACTTGACATAAGCCATAATATTAAGGCAGGTGATCAGAAATTTAGTCAAACAGGAGGGTGCAGGAGAGATAAGGTCAGCTTTAAAAGGAGTCTTTCAAGGGGGACAAATGGGAACTCCAGAATTTCACCCTGAACAGTTGGTGATGGTAGAGATGGAAATCTGTAATGAACAGGACCAGAAGAAGCACAAACTATATATCAGGAGATTCTGAAGAAAGAGCTTTAAGAAAGAGTCAGTTAGACTCGAAACGTCAGCTCTTTTCTCTCCTTACAGATGCTGCCGACCTGCTGAGATTTTCCAGCATTTTCTCTTTTTGGTTTCAGATTCCAGCATCCGCAGTAATTTACTTTTAACTAGTTAATAGGAACTGCAACCCAGAGCAGATTTTATTTCATTTGCAGAAGAGTTGTGTATCTGGAATTCAGTGCCTTAAAAGGGTGATAGCCAAGAATTATTACAGCATTTAAGAGTAGCTCAATAATCATTTGAGATGCCACATCATACAAGGCTATGGACCAAGTGCTGGCAAATGGATTACAGTAGATAGATGCTTGATGACTGGAACAGACACAATGGACTGAACGGCCTCTCCACGTTATAAAACTCCACCACAGTGTCTCACGAAGGAGATCTCAATCAGTCTATAGAAGAGGAGGACTCAGATCCCACCGATCCAGGGATCTCCAGGCCAATTGGCGGCTCACACTCGGAGCCCAGAGTTCCAAATGTCTGTACGAAATCAGCACCAAACCCAACCCCCACATCCTGCACCATCCGGGCTGGAGACAGAACAAATACACCCACCCCCACCCAGCCCAACACCAGCTAAATCTGGGGGAGAATTATCCCCTTCACCCCAGGGACCATTTCACCAACCACCCCCCTCCAAACTGTCACTGAACACACAGGCCCCTCCCAACAGCCCCCAAACATCCGTCAGCTTCACCACCACCTCCCCCTCCCGGACCAGCCCAAGGCCTCAGCCTCAGCCTCGGCCTCACCTTGAAGTAGCCGCCCTCGTAGTGAGTGTTGGGCGGCCCGAAGATCGCCACTTCCCAGTTGTAGAGGTCGGACTCGTCGACCAGGGTGATGCGGAAACCCTCCACCGGCTCCTCCTGGAGGCTCTTCAGCTCCAACATCAGCGCCTTCTGGGAGCTGCTGCTCTGCTGGTGAGCCATGGCCGCCGGGGCCGGAGCCGGAGCCGGGCCCCCGGGCCGGGCTGCGACGAGACTGACTGTGGGTTCGGTCCGGAGTTGTCTCCGCTCTGGGTCTTGGGCCTGTCCTGGGGGGTATCCGCTCTAGGTCCGGGGCCTATCCGGGAAGGGTATCCGCTGTGAGGGTGGGGGGCTGGGGGGTGGGGATCTCCGCTGTGGCTCTGGGTGGGGGGTGGGGGGTGGCCCGTGGCCGGAGACTCGGCTCCGAGTCACTGACCCCGCGCTCTGGATACAATCGCCCCCGTCACCGGCTCCGACCAATCGCAGCACCGCCACAAAGTAACAAATCACAATGTGTCCAATCAGGACCGGTACCGCTCTCAACCAATCAGCACACGGAACAACAAGCGCCACCAGTCAACGAGCAATGGTAGCAAGCTTGACCAATCGGAAGGCAGCCGGCCCTTCGGGCTGCCACGCAATTAAAGGAATCACGTGATAATGGAGCGCCGGGCATTGTGGGAGATGTAGTCTTCTGCCGCGGCCAGTGGACCATTCCCCCAACGGCGTTGGACTGAATGGCACCTAAATGGGAATACCCATGGACCTGACTTACTGGAACTTCCACAAGTTATTCGACAGTGGCTGTAATTAGAGGTTCTCCACTTTACACAAGCCTTGAATTTATCTCAGCAACAGAATAGAGGGATTAGTTACTAGGCAGGCACTGGAATTGGATGGATAAAACAAGTCTTGTTAAAAGACAAAGTTGGGTACACTCTGAAGGCACACAGCATTCACAACAAGGTAGGTGGTCTTAAGGCACAAATAGAGATAAGTAGGTACATGGTGACCAGGATTAGGAATTGAATATTCAAGAACATTTGATGTTTAACAAGCACAGATAAGGAGGAAAAGGCATTGGAGACACACTGAACAGAACAAGTGGGATCAGAAGGACAATGTATGGACTCTATTTTAGGGATGCTTATCTAGAGCAGCACATTGGGGGGAGCCAACTAGAGGACAAGCTATTTTATTCCTAACTTTATGTAGCAACAGCTGAAAAATGTGGGAGAGAATGAGGAGTTGAAGGAAATTGGTATTACCAACAAGAATGGGGCTGACAGTTAATAAATCCTCAGGAACTGATGGCCTTCACCCCAGAGTATTAAGGAGGTGGTTAGAGAGCTGGCTAGCACATTGATTATTTTCAAAATTCTATACATTCTGGAATACTTTAATTCTTGTGGATTGGAAAGCAGCAAACATTACCCCACGATTTAAGAAGGAACAAAGAAAATTAGAGCACAGAAACAGGAACAGGCCTTTCGGTCCTTCAAGCCTGCCCCGATCCAGATCCTCTATCTAAACCTGCCGTCTATTTTCTAAGGATCTGTATCCCTTTACTCCCTGCCCATTCCTGTATCTGTCTAGATATATCTTAAATTATGCTACTATGCCAGCCTCTACCACCTCTGCTGGCAATGCGTTCCAGGCACGCACCACCCTCTGCATAAAGAACTTTTCACACAGATGTCCCTAAAACTTTTCCCCTCTCACTTTAAACTCGTAACCCCTAGTAATTGAGTCCCCCACTCTGGGAAAAAGCTTCTTGCTATCCACCCTGTCTGTACCTCTCATGATTTTGTACACCTCAATCAGGTCCCCCCTCAACCTCTGTCTTTCTAATGAAAATAATCATAATCTACTCAACCTCTCTTCATAGCTAGTGCCTTCCATATCAGGCAACATCCTCCTGAACTCTCCTGCACTCTCTCCAAAGCATCCATATCCTTTTAGTTATGTGACGACCAAAACTGTATGCAGTATTCCAAATTGTGGCTGAACCAAAGTCTTACACAGTTGTAACATGACCTGCCAACTCTTGTACTCAATACCCTGTCCAGTGAAGGAAAGCATGCTGTATGCCTTCTTGACACCTTCAGGGAACAATGGACCTGAACACTCAAGATCTTTCTCTGCATCAATTTTCTCCAGGACTTTTCCATTTACTGTATAGTTCGCTCTTGAATTGGATCTTCGCATTTGCCCAGATTGAACTCCATCTGCTATTTCTCTGCCCAACTCTCCAATCTATCTATATTCTGCTGTATTCTTTGTAAGTCCCTTCACTATCTGCTACTCCATCAATCTTATTGTCATCTGAAAATTGCTAATCAGACCACCTATACCATCCTCCAGATCTTTGATGTATATCACAAACAGCAGTGGTCCCAACACAGATCCCTGTGGAACACCACTGCTCACAGCTTTCCATTTTGAGAAACTCCCTTCCACCAGTACTCTCGCCTGTTGCCCAGCCCGTTCTCTATCCATCTCGCAAATACACCCTGGACCCCATGCAACTTCACATTCTCCATCAGCCTACCATGGGGAACCTCATCAAACACCTTACTGAAGTCCATGTGTATGACATCAACAGCCCTTACCACAATCAACTTTACCACTTCCTCAAAGAATTTTATTAATTTGGTAAGACATGACCTTCCCTGCACAAAACCATGCTGCCAATCACAGATAAGCCCATTTTCTTCCAAATGTAAATAGATCCTATCTCTAGTATCTTCTCCAGCATCTTCCCTATCACTGACATCAAGCTCATGTCTATAATTACCTGAATTATCCCTGATACCCTTCTTAAACAAGGGGACAACATTAGCAATTCTCCAGTCCTCTGGGACCTCACTTGTGTTGCAAAGATATCTGTTAAGGCCCTAACTATTTCCTCTCTCGCTTTCCTCAGTAACCTGGGATAGTTCCCATCTGGACCTGGGGACTTGTCCACCTTAATGCCTTTTAGATTACTGAACACTTCCTCCCTCCTTATGCCAACTTGACCTAGAGAAATCAAACATCTATCTGTAACCTCAACATCCATCATGTCCCTCTCCTCAGAGAATACCAATGCAAAGTACTCATTAAGAATCTCACCCATTTAGTTGGCTCCGTGGCTCAGTGGTTAGCACTGCTGCCTCACAGCGCCAGGGACCCAGATTCAATCCCAGCTTGGGTGTGACTGTCTGTGTGGAGTTTGCACATCCTCCCTGTGTCTGCGTGGGTTTCCTCCCATAGTCCAAAGATGTGCAGGTCAGGTGAGCTGGCTGTGCTAAATTGCCCATAGTGTTCAGGAATGTGTAGGCTAGGTGCATTAGTCAGGGGAATGTACAGTGATAGGGTAGGGGAATGGGTCTGGGTGGGATACTCTTAGGAGGGTTGGTGTGGACTTGTTGGGCCAAATGGCCTGTTTGCCCAGTGTAGGGATTCTATAAAAGAAGCAAGAGAGAAAACAGGGAATTACAGACCCAACAACTTTACATTAAGGAGTAGTACTAGAACTTATTATAAAGGATGGGATAAAGAGATACCTGGTTAATAATTGGACAGTCCGCATGGATTTGCGAATGGGAAATCATGTTTGACAAACTTGTTGGAGTCTTTTTTTAAGATGTTACACACAAAAACTGACAGAAAGTCAATGGACATTGTATGCTTAAGATTATTAAATGTCTTTTGATAAAATCCTCAACAGAATGCTGGTTACAAAACTTCGAATTGGCATAGGAGGTAATGTACTGTCACGGGTTAATTAATGGCCAAAAACCAGAAACCAAAGTAGGAATAAGTAGGTCATTCTCATGTTTGTAGACTGTGACTCATGAGTTACTACAAGGATCAGTACTTGGGTCTTAGCTGTTCACAATATATACCACTGAGTTGGACATGGGGATTAAAACAATATTTACAAATTTGCGAATGATACAGAGCTAAGTGTGAATATGTATGTTGTGAGGAAGACGTAAAGCAGCTTCAGAAGCTTCCTGAAGAAGGGCTCATGCCCGAAACGTCGACTCTCCTGTTCCTTGGATGCTGCCTGACCTGCTGCGCTTTTCCAGTAACACATTTTCAGCTCTGATCTCCAGCATCTGCAGACCTCACTTTCTCTCAGAAGAGTTTAGAGAGGATTAGTCAGTGGGCCACAAGATTGCAAATCAAATATACTGTGGGAAAATGTGAGGTTATCCACTTGGTAGAAAAAACAAATGGTAAGAGATTGGAAAGCGTAGATGTACAAAGATGACCTTGTGAATAAGTCAGTGAAGGCGAGCATGCAAATGCAGCGAGCAATTAGAAAGCTAATGGAGTGTTAACCTATAGTGCAAGAGGATTTGAGTACAAGAGTGGTGAGGTCTTTTATGAAAGCTTGGTTAGACCACGGTTAGATCGGGAAAACTGAATGCAGATTTAGTCTCCTTATTTCAGGAAACATAATATTGCCATAGAGGGAGTGCAGAGATGGACTTCACTGTGGTGAAAGATGCCTGATATGTGTATGTATTAATATCATTTTGAGTTTGAGATTTAGAAGTGGGCGGCACGGTGGTTAGCACTGCTGCCTCACAGCGCCTGTAGACCCGGGTTCAATTCCCGACTCAGGTGACTGACTGTGTGGAGTTTGCACGTTCTCCCTGTGTCTGCGTGGGTTTCCTCCGGGTGCTCCGGTTTCCTCCCACAGTCACAAAGATGTGCGGGTCAGGTGAATTGGCCAAGCTAAATTGCCCATAGTGTTAGGTAAGGGGTAAATGTAGGGGTATGGGTGGGTTGCGCTTCGGCGGGTCGGTGTGGACTTGTTGGGCCGAAGGGCCTGTTTCCACACTGTAAGTCTAATCTAATCTAATATTGGCATTTTAATGAAATACATTTGTAAAGAGTGACTAGTTCAGACAGTCTTTCCAGACCACTCACCTAACTCCATAAGTGTCAGAGCGTAGGCAACCATTGGAAGATTGTTTATACTGTGTTGGTTATGATGTGGAGGTGTCTGTGTTGGACAAAGTCAGAGGTCTCATGACACCAGGTTATTGTCCAATAGGTTTATTTGAAATCACAAGCTTTCAGAGCACTGCCCCTTCATCAGATGAAGTGAGAGACACAGAATTTATAGGCAGAGAGATCAAAAGAAATGGCTTGAGTGGAGTTTCGAATAATAAGTCTACAGGTGATCAAAAGTGTCAGACAGTGTGAGTAAAGTGTCAACAGCTGAAAGAATGACCTATAATCCGATTAAATAAGGCAAAGAGATGATTACAAAAATTTAAAAATAAATTTAGTGCTGGAGACAAACCAAACGATCAAAATAACATGATAGTTATAAGAGTCACTTGCTGAGGATCTAACTAAAGTAGTAAGTAATCCAAAACTGTACAAACAAATGAATGTAGAGAGATCATAACACGTTATCAAGACGATGTCAAAACAGGACAGCAAGGGAGATTTTTCAGATACAGAAGTGTGGAGGGGTCACCATTGTCAACTTGTCTAACCGCACCCTTCACCCAGGGTTCTCAGCCAAGGGCTCAGTTTCTGCCCTACTACCAAAATGGAACCCATTGTGTCTACTGCAAGACCAGAGGAATTCTTCAGGCAAATAAGACTCTGGGAATCCTTCCATGAACCCCAAAATCTCGGCAGTGAGCCCAATGAGACAACCGGAACAGTTGACAGAGAGATCCTTGGTGCAACGACTAAAGAGTCATATTAGACGCCTCTGGAAGATGCTGTCCTAGGCTCAACATGTATGCTGGAGCCATCAAGAGATGCATTAACATCCAAACCATCAGCTGCACGCACAAGGCTGTGCAGAACGTCACCCAAGCACAACGCAACGCCATCCATGCTCAAGACCAATTGCAACATTGTCATCAAACCAGCAAAGCAGAAGCCACTGTCATACAGAATAGAACAGACTATTGCAAAGATGCATTCCAACAACTGAAAAACCAGAAACACTACAGACAACAACCTGCCAATCTGACCAAAGAACACAGGCGTCAACTCAACAAGTCCTTTGATCCAGACTTTCAGAGTATCCTACGTACTCTCATCCCATGTACTTCTCACATAGGAGAATTCTACTGCATTCTGAAGATACACAAAGCCAACACACCTGGATGTTCCCTCGTATTTGGCAATGGACCCTGTGTGAGAACCTCTCTGGCTATGTCGAGGGCATCTTGAAACCCATTGTACAAGGAACCCCCAGCTTCTCTTGCGACACTACAGATTTCTTAAGAAACTCAGCATCAAGGACCAGTCAACCAGGAACATTCTTTGTCACAATGGACGTTTCGGCACTCTACACTAGCACCCCACACGATGATGGAATCACTGCAACAGCCTCGGTAGTCAATACCAACAAGTGCCAATCTCCAGGCACCATCCTACAACTCATCCACTTCATTCTCGATCACAACATTTTCACCTTCAACAACTACAAATGGAACAGCCACAGGGACCAACATTTTGTGCACAAGTTTGCGCAAGACCTCTTTACTGCACAGGACCTCCGACCAATGCTATACACCAGATATACTAACAACATTATCTTCCTCTGGACTCATGGCAGGGAATCACTGAAATGACTACATAGCAATATCAACAAGTTGCATCCTACCATCAGACTTACCATGAACTACTCTTTAGAATCAGTCTCATTCTTGGACGGACACACTTATCTCCATCAAGGACGGTCACCTCAGTACCTCACTCTACCACAAGGCCACGGACAACCTCATATCATGCACTTCTCTAGCTTCCACCCTAAACATATTAAAGAAGCACTCCCTATAGACAGACCCTGTGTGTACTCAGGATCTGCTCAGGTGAGGGGCAATGGGACGGACACCTAAAGATTTCAAAGGACACCCTCATAAGAACGGGATGCAGCGCTCAACTCATTGATTGAGAGTTGCGATGTGCCACAGCAAGAAACTGCAACAACCTCCTCAGACGACAAGAGAAAGGATACAACCAATAGAGTACCCTTTGTCATCCACCACATCCCTGGAGCGGAGGGACAATGCCATTTTCTTTGTAGCCTTCAACATGTTGATGATGATGAACATCTCACCAAGATCATCCCTACACCTCCACTTCTCACCATCAAACAACCGCCAAACAGACCATCATTCGCAGCAAATTCCCCACCCTTCAGGACAGCATCAACCACACCATACAACCCCTGCCTCAGCAACTTCTGCAAGACATGTCAGATCATCGACACAGACACTACCATCACACATGGGAGCACCAACCACTGCGTTCATGGTACATACTCATGAGACTCAGCCAATATTGTCTACCTCATATGCTGCAGGCAAGAATGCCCTGAAGCATGGAATACTGGCGAGACCATGCAGATGCTAATGATAACAGATGAAAGCACAATCGCCAGACAGGAGTGTTCCCTCCTAGTCAGGCAACACTTCAGCGGTTAAGGACATTCAGCCTCCGATCTTTGGGTGAGCAACCTCCCAAGCGGCCTTCAAGATACTCAACAATGCAGTATTGCCTAGCAGAAACGAATAGTCAAGTTCCATACCCATGAAGACGGCCTTCATCATGACCTTGGGTACATGTGGGGCGGCACGGTGGCTTTGTGGTTTCGCACTGCTGCCTCACAGCGCCAGGGATCCAGGTTCAATTCCAGCTTAGGCTGACTGTCTGTGTGGAGTTTGCACATTCTCCCTGCATTTGCATGAGTTTCTTCCCATAGTCCAAAGAGGTGCAGGTTAGGGTGAATTGGCTATGCTAAATTACCTGTAGTGTTAGGTGCATCATTCAGAGTGAAATGGGTCTGGGTGGGTTACTCTTCTGAGGGTCGGTGTAGACTTGTTGGGCCAAAGGGCCTGTTTCCACACTGTAGGGAATCTAATCAAACATGTTCCCCTACCACACTGTTCTGTCCTTGCTGTCCTGTTTTGACACAATCATCTTGATAACTTGTTTATGATCTCCCTACCATATTAGTTTGTACAGCTTTGGAATAATTACTAATTTGGTTAGACTCTCAGCAAGTGACTCTTATAACTATCATGTTATTCCAGTCATTTGGTTTGTCTCCAGCACCACCATCTCTCTGCCTCATTTAAACAGTTTATAAACAGTTTGCTTGTTATTCAGCTGTTGACACTTTACTCACACCATCTGACACTTTAGATTACCTGCAGAGACTTATTATTCGACACCCCATTCACACCATTTGTATGATCTTTTGATCTCTCTCCCCATACATTGTGTGTGCGCTTCTCTCTCACTTCACCTGATGAAGGGACAACACTCTGAAAGCTTGTGATTTCAAATAAACCTGTTCGACTATAACCTGGTGTCAAGTGATGTCTGACTGTGTTGGTTATGAGTGAGTCTAAACATTGAGGGTGATGAGTTCATTTTTGATTCAGAATAATCCCAGGGTTGAGTTTATCTTTAAAAAGCAGTTAAGGCAAATGGATGTTTGGCCTTTATTGCTGGGGATTAGACTTTCGGGAAGGCTTGTTACAGCTGTACAAGGTGCTGGTGAGGCTGTATCTGGAACACAGTGTACAGACTTGATCCTTACGATGAAGGAGTTGCCTTAGCAAGAACAACTAAAAAGGTGAAGCCATTATTCATTGGAGTTTAGAAGAATGAGGGTGATCTTATTGAAACATAAGGTTTTGAGGAGGCCTGATAGGGTAGGTGTTGAGAAGAGATTCCGACTAGTGAAGGAATCTCAAACCAAAGGACATAGTTCCAAAATAAGGGGACACTTATTTAAAATTGAGATACAAAGGAATCAATTTGCCTGGATGTAGTGGATGTACCACAGAGTAGTGGAGGCAAAATCACTGAGGTTTAAGGTGGTGGTAGATTTTTGAAACAGGATTTGAAGGCTATGAGGAACTGACATGAAAGAGGAGTTGAGGCCTAGAGCAGATCAGAGATGACGCTATAGAATTGCCTACTCCTACTCCTGTCTTATGTTAACCAAGAGATTAAAAGATTTTGGCAATTTGGAGGAATACTGATGGGGTCACTTTTAAAGAAAAGTGTAAAACCGTTCAGAAAGTAGTAAAATCAATCAGAAAATTTAATTTCCAGACCAGGAGTGTTTGGCTAAAAATCTGTAAGCTATTTAAAAGTTGAAAAAGTCTAACATATAAGTTTTATGAGTATTAATGTTTAAAGAAATGCAGAAACTAAGAACAGGAGTAGGCTATTCAGCTCTCCGAGCCCGCCAATCATCTACCTTAGTCCCCTGTTCCCACTTGCTCCCACATCCTTGATCCCTTTAGTCCTTAGAACTAAACATATCTCCTTCTTAAAAAAAATAGTATTTGGTCCCAATGACTAAATATGGTTGAGAATTTCACAGGTTCATAATTCTTCAGGTGAAGAAATTTCTCCTCACCTCAGTTTGAACTGGCCTGCCCTGTATCATTAGATCATGACTCCTGGTTCTGGACTGCCCCGTATTGGGAACATATTTCCTGTGTTCACCCTGTCTCGTCCTGTTAGATTTTATAGATTTCAATGAGATCCCCCTCACTCTCCTAAACTCCACTGAATCTAACCCAAACTGATCCAGTTTCTCTGATCAGACTTCACCGGTAACAATTGGGGAAAATCAGCCACAACAAAGTGAAAGATAATTCCAGACAGTTAATGTCTCTGGATTTGAATCACTGTAAAGTGATGCTATTGGGAAGTAGATGAGACTTTGTTTTGCTTTGTGTTTGTGGTGTCCAATATTTAGATAATAGATTATTTCTTGTTTTCATCTTTTCTGTAATAATAGACTTCTCGTCTGTCTGTTAAAGAAACTGCAGCCTTATCAATCACCACGTCAACTAAAAATAAATGATCAGTTATCAGGCCAGATTTCACTGTCGGATCTGATATGTCTAGTGGTACCATCAACTAAGATCATTACGATGTCTAACTGGAGCAACTTACAGATGGTAATCTAATATTACACTCCAGAGAGGTGTTTAAGCCATGGAGTGAGGTGTTTATATTTGGAATAACAAATACCTGGGCGTGGATTACAGACTGGAATCTGAACAAGAGGTTCAGGGAGTTTATACGTAGAATAACAGATACCCAACAGTATGTTACAGACTGCAATCTAATTGAAGGGTTCAGGGTGTTTATATGTAGAATAACAAACACCTGGGAGTCAGTTACAGACTGAACCTATTCAAAGGCTGGTGTAAAATTGTCTGCTTGCCTCCATTTACCCTGCCTATTGTGTACTCCACCTTAGTGACTGGGAGGGATTCCAACCCTGTTGGGAATTTGGGTACAAGTGCCCTCATGCTACCGCTCTCATTTTCTCTTGAGTTTCTGAAACTTTCTGTTCCCTACATTTTCAAATCAACCTCCAGTTTTTTAATGTTAGTGTTAGCTTCGTAATGTCCTCCCCTGCAATGATTTAATGTAGCACGACATCACACTAACATTATGACTGCAGCAAGTGATGGTCATTCACACTCAGCTAATCTCACCTCATTCATGTTAAGTCTTCAGTGAACTTATGATGGAGCACAGCATGTCGCTAGATGGATGAAGAAAGCATAGGATGGCTTTTTGGGATTTAATATCAATACTGTTCCCTGGCTGGAAAATATTTGTTGCTAATGTATTCATGGCTTGGTGGGAATGGGCTGGAGATAGCATCCTGGCTTCACTGGGTCTGGAACTGGATGATACAGACAGTCTTTACAAATATGATCTACATTCATATGCCCAAACATTCCCTGAGCAGGCCATGGAGTCAACAGTTCTTCCAATGCATCCACCAAGTCGCAGAGTCTCTTGGGGAGGGGAATCCATACGAGAGAATACACAAAACATTGAAAACGTTCAGCAAGCATTCAGAAAGGGAATTGTACAAAATGAAATCCCAAGGGCATCAGTAGCAATGCTGGACAACAGTAGATTAGATTCCAGAGGACCACAACTCTCCAGGGTGCAGCAGCTGCGTGAGGGACGACGCAGGAGATCCATAAGGCGATCAGGAAAGGAACGTATACAACACTGGTTTGATGAGATGCTGGATAGACAGAAATAAATCAAATTCAGGGTCAAAATTGACCACAAGGTCTGCAAATCCACCAACATGATCAGAAAGAGTCAACAAACCTTAAATGCAAATCTTCAGCAAGGCAGGTCGCTGTAGCCTCATATAACTGATCTTTTTATACATATATATAATGTTTGAAATAAAAAATGGAGCCTCATTGCTGAGTTCCCTCTCCAGGACAGCAGAATAGTCACCAAACTAACAGCATATCTGTGTTGTGATGTCAGGACTATTGCCAGTGTACATCCTAAATAAATGTCCGTATTATGCCATTGTGTCGTGGATTAAAAATACACTCCGAATTCTTTAAATCAATTGGAGGGAACGCACCGTAGGCTTATCAGAGATTCCTGTCTCCCAGAGTTAAATTACAAGAGGTTCCACTAGGAATTGTATTCCCTGGGATCAGGAAGATTAATTTTAAAGATTTTGATTTTAATAGAAATCAAGATCAGGTTGATAGAGAGAAAAAAAGTTTACAGTGGTTGGGGAGAGGATGACAACGGACAAAGTTTAAATATTTAAGATAGACTGTCCAGGAGTAAAATTAGGAAACACACAAAGGCTAAAAGAATTTTCAAACTGTCTGCTGGAAACAGCAAATAAAGCTTGATCTATTGTTAATCTTAAATCCGAGATTAATAGATCTTTAATAGTCCAAAATGTTAAAGGGATTTCGGCAATGGTGATGATATGAAATTTGGTTACAGATCAACCCTGACCTCAGAATGCCCAAACACACCTGAGGGGCTGAATGGCCACATCTTTTCCTAGTTTAAATGTAGGAGAAAGTGAGGACTGCAGACGCTGGAGATCAAAGTCAAGAGTGTGATGCTGGAAAAGCACAACTGGTCAGGCAGCATCAGAGGAGCAAGAGAATGGACATTTTGGGCATTCCTGATAAAGGGTTTATGCCTGAAACGTCGAATCCCCTGCTCCTCAGATGCTGCCTGACCAGATGTGCTTTTCCAGCACCACACTCTCGACTATTTTAAACATAGATCATTCTTCTGGTAGAAGATTGACGAGACAAGCTGTTCTGGAGTAGAGTGGTGCTGGAAAAGCACAGCAGTTCAGGCAGCATCCGAACAGCAGGCTGTTCCACAGGACAACTTTCATTATCAATATTCTATGGTGAAACATGCCAACTCTCATCATCTGTAGCATGGTTTAAACACAGTATAGAACATAGAACAATACAGCACAGAACAGGCCCTTCGGCCCACGATGTTGTTCCGAACATCTATCCTAGATTAAGCACCCATCCATGTACCTATCCAATTGCCGCTTAAAGATCGCCAATGATTCTGACTCTACCACTCCCACGGGCAGCGCATTCCATGCCCCCACCACTCTCTGGGTAAAGAACCCACCCCTGACATCTCCCCTATACCTTCCACCCTTCGCCTTAAATTTATGTCCCCTTGTAACACTCTGTTGTACCCGGGGAAAAAGTTTCTGACTGTCTACTCTATCTATTCCTCTGATCATCTTATAAACCTCTATCAAGTCACCCCTCATCCTTCGCCGTTCCAACGAGAAAAGGCCGAGAACTCTCAACCTGTCCTCGTACGACCTATTCTCCATTCCAGGCAACATCCTGGTAAATCTTTTCTGCACCCTCTCCAAAGCTTCCACATCTTTCCTAAAGTGAGGCGACCAGAACTGCACACAGTACTCCAAATGTGGCCTAACCAAAGTCCTGTACAGCTGCAACATCACTTCACGACTCTTGAATTCAATCCCTCTGCTAATGAACGCTAATACACCATAGGCCGCCTTACAAGCTCTATCCACCTGAGTGGCAACTTTCAAAGATCTATGTACATAGACCCCAAGATCCCTCTGTTCCTCCACCTGACTAAGTGGCACAGACTGAAATAATCTAATGTCACCACATTTCAACACCAGTACTATGGACACACAAAGAAATGTGCAGCCACATTATGGCTCTGAATGGGTATCCAATGACTGAGCATAGGAAATGAAGCTGAATGATTACAAGAATGGTGACTGGATTCGGTTATGTTTAATTTGACTGTTTAGTGCCATATTCAATTAGAATATGAATGCCAATATTATTACAAACCTTAAATGAACCAGGTGTCAACAATGGTCAATAACTCATAAGTACACAAAGAATACCAAGGAGTAGGAACTCACTTTCCATGTGGTACAGACTCAGTTACAATCTCAACACTAACTGAACAAGTAAGGACTGCCCTGCTGTGATCAGAAGGAGAATATCAAAACCAGTCAATGTTCCCACTCCCTGTTGAAGCCTTGAGCTGCGGGAGTTGGTGAAGACAATCCCCACAGTTGGATGTGTTGTCTGTTTATGCCTCAAATTGTCAAGACACGAATAGTTTAAAGTCTGGGACAAGGAGACACTGCTGCACTGACATTAAGATTCAGACTTTCCCTGGCTGATGGGAGCTGGGAGAGGAGACAGACCAAGCAGCAATCCAAAATATTCTTCCTGTATAAGAAGCACAATGTAAAAAGATCAATGTCTCAATGGACACATTGGCTGGGCTGGGGTTTGAGGAAGCTCGCCTTTGTGCAGTCAGCATCACTGGACACGGTATCGCTTGTTCAAGGAGGTAACAGTACAACAAGCCACCAAATGAGCAGGAACTTCACGGACCAAGTCAGGTTACATCTGCTGCCTGTTTTTATACATTGATAGTCAACTGATGGGTTTTACTTTCTCAATGAAGAGAGGAGCAGTGAGCAGGACAAACTCTTCCTTGCTTATCGATGTGACCGATTCCTTTTTCCGTAGCCTCACCGCTCTTTCCATGGCCAGGCCGAGCTGGTCTGGAGCTAACTTGGAGCCAGCATCCAGGTAGCCGGCAGAATTGGAAGAGTCTCCAATGCTAACTGCATCTTTCAAAGCTTCAAGCAGAACGTGACACACAGTCTGATCAGCTTCGTCAGAGTCAGCCACCACATCAAACAATCGGCCAGAAATCTTCACAAACTCCATGAAGATGAGGCAGGTCAATACCCCATGTCTGAAGACACCAAAAGGAACAGCTTCGTGATCCCAACACTGCAGCTTGTGGATCAGGGAGCAGGCTGAGAGCTGGGCCCCTGCACAGATCTGTCTCAGGAGCTCAGTGTAGGTTCTACCCTTCAGGCCAGCTTTCTTCTTCTTGCCAATGGGGGAGCTCAGGATCTGGAAGGCTGAAGCTAGGTTCCTGCTGAAGGCTGGTCGGCTGTAGTGACAAAGCAGCAGCTGCCTCAAGGCTCTCGAGACCAGCTCCTACAGATAGAGAGCAAAGGAGGTTTATACTGTCATCGAGTTTTACAATGTGAAAAGAGGCCCATTGGCCAATCATGTCCATGCTGGTCATCAATCACCTGTCTACTCAAATCCCATTTTCCAGCACTTAGCCCATAGCTTTGTATGCTAAGGTAATTCAAGTAATTATCTAAATATATCTTAAATGTTACGACAGTTCCTGCCTCTGCTGCACTGCCAGGCAAGGTGTTCCAGATACTCACCATCAGCTCATTCAGATTCTCCCTTAAATCCCCTATAAAGCTCTAGTACTTTAACTTAAATCTGTGCCCCCTGACCTCTTTACCAAACCTTCAAGCTCTTGTATTTATGGCTTGACTCTTAAAAACAAGTATGCATATGCCTTCTTAGCCACCTTATCCACCTGTGCTGTTGCCTTCAATGGTCTGCATGCAAGCACACCAAGGGCCCTCTGATCCTCTTTACTTCCTGGGTTCTACAAATCAGTACATACCTCCTTACATTTTGGGAGGACTAACAATGCGTCACCTCATCATTTTCAGGATTAATTTCATTTGGAATTGTTCAGTAGCCCATCTATATTATCCTATAATCTTGGCCTTTCCTCCTTGCTATTTGCCACACCACCAAATTTTGTGACATCAGCAAACTTACTGATCGAATCTCCTATATTCATGCCTAGACTATCAATGTATACTATAAATAGCAAGGGACCCAGCACCAGTCATAAAAACAACCTTTGACCATCTCCATCTGCTATCAAGCCAATTTTGGATCCAGTTTGCTAAATTGCTCTAAATCACGTGGACTCTTACCTTCTCGATAAGTCTCTCACATGAAACCATGTCAAGAGACATCCAATGCACTACTCTCATTTAGCTAATCGCCTTGTCAAAGATTCAAACCTGTCAGACATGAATTTCCCAAGACAAAACCATATTGACCATCCTTGATTAATTAGTGCCTCTCCAAGTGGAGATTAATTCTATCCCCTAGAATCTTTCCCAATAGCTTCCCTATTACTGATAGACTCACTGGCATGCAGTTTCCTGGTTTATCTCTACCACTCTTCTTGAATAATACTGCCTTATTAGCTTCTCCACTGACCAGATAGAATGTTAATATTAATATCAAAACCTCTGAAATCTCCTCCCTTGCCTCCAACAAAAGCATGGGATACAGGGACAATACAGTGGTTCAGTGATTAGCACCGCTGCCTCACAGCACCAGGGACCTGGACTCAATTCCACCCTCGGGCACCTGTGTGAAGTTTGCATGTTCTACCCATGTCTGTGGGGATTTCCTCCAGGTGCTCTGGTTTCCTCCCACAGTCTAAAGATGTGCTGGTTAGGTGGATTGGCCATGCTAAATTACTCCTCCAAGACTTCCGTTTCCCCAGCCCCCAACGCCTCATCTTCATCATGGGCATCCAGTCCCCCTACACCTCCATCCACCATGACCAGGGCCCCCCAAGCCCTCCGTTTCTTCCTCTCCCAACCCACCAGCACTCTTCCACTGACACTCTCATTCGTTTGGCTGAACTGGTTCTCACCCTTAACAATTTCTCCTTCGAATCCTCTCACTTCCTCCAGACGAAAGGGTAGCCATGGGACCCACATGAGCCCCTGCTATGCCTGTCTCTTTGTCAGCTACGTAAAACAGTCCATCATCCAGAGTTACACTGTCACCTTTTCCCACCGCTTCCTCCCTGCATCGGCGCCACCTCGTGCTCCCACGAGGAGGTTGAGCAGTTCATCAACTTCACCAACACATTCCATCCCAAGCTTAAATTCACCTGGACCATCTCTGACAGCTCCCACCCCTTCCTGGGCCTCTCCATCTCCATCCACAAGGACTGACTCAACACTGACATTTTTTGCAAACCCACCGACTCCCACAACTACCTGGATTACACCTCTTCCCACACTACCTCCTGCAAAAATGCTATCCCGTATTCCCAATTCCTCCACCTCTGCCGTATCTGCTCCCAGGAGGACCAGTTCCACCACAGAACACACCAGATGGCCTCCTTCTCTAAAGACTGAAATTTCTCCTCCCATGAGATTAAAAGGTGCTCTCCAACACATCTCATCCACATCCCGCACCTCCGCTCTCAAAACCCACCCCTCCAACTGCAACAAGGACAGAACTCCCCTGGTCCTCACTTTCCACCCCATCAATCTCCGCATAAATCGCATCATCCTCCACATATACATGGACCCCACCACCAGAGATATATTTCCCTCCCAACCCCTTTCTGCAAAGACTGTTCACTCCGTGACCATTTGGCCAGATCCATGCCCCCCAACAACCCACCCTCCCATCCTGGCACCTTCCCTGCCACCGCAGGAATTGCAAAATCTGCGCCCACACCTGCACCCTTACCTCCGTCCAAGGCCCCAAAGGAGCCTTCCACATCCATCAAAGTTTCACCTGCACTTCCACACGTCATTTATTGTATCCGTTGGTCCCGATGCAGTCTCCTCTACATTGGGGAGACTGGACGCCTTCTCGCACAGCGCTTTAGAAAACATCTCTGGGACACCTGCATCAACCAACCTAACCACTCCGTGACTGAACATTTCAACTCCCCCTCCCACTCTGCCAAGGACATGCAAGTCACCACCCGACGCCTGGAGGAAGAACACCTCATTTTCTTCCTTGGGATCCTCCAACCCCAGGGCATCAATTTGGACTTCACCAGTTTCCTCATTTCCCAACTTTACCCCAGTTCCAACCTTCTAGCTCAGCTCTGCTCTCATGATCTATCCCACTTGTCAATCTTCTTTCCCACCTATCCACTCCACCTTCTTCTCCGACCTATCACCTTTACTCCCATCTCCATTCACCTATTGCACTCTCAGTTACCTTTTCCCCACCCCCACCCCTCTCCAAATTATTTCTCCACCCCCTGAGGCTCCCAGCCTCATTCCTGATGAAGGGCTCTGGCCAGAAACGTCGATTTTCCTGCTCCTTGGATGCTGCCTAGCCTGGTGTGCTTTTCCAGCAACACACTCTCAACTCATGTTAAATTACCCATAGTGTTGAGGGAGGTTAGCCGTAGTAAATACAGGGTTATTGTGGTATGAAGTGGAATTAGTCCGGGTGAATGCTCTTGGGAGAGTCAGTGTAGACCCAATAGACTAAATTGCCTGCTTCTGCACGACAGGATTTCTATGATTCTATTATTTCTGGGCCTGGGGTTCATCTAAATTCAAACTTGTTGAAATTGTGAATATTGCCTCCCTCCCAATGCTAATTTGTTCAAGTTTATCATAGTTCCCCTCCCTGATTTTTCTGCCTTCTCTCCTGTGAGTAGAGATGCAAAGTACTCATTTAAAACATAAGTGATGTCTTCCAGCTCCACAAACAGTAATCCATTTGGGTCCCTCTCTGTCTTCTGGAGATCCTCTGGGAAAGTATCATGAGGGCAATTGGCTCAATCCATCAAGGATGGGCACCAGATCACTGCATCAAGAATCTAGGCACTTAGGTTCACAGTCATAGAAACTGTACAGTACAGAAAAAGGCCTTTTGGCCCATCATTCCTTTGCCATCAAATAATCACTTATTGTCATCCCATTTTTCCAACATCTATAGAGTCATAGTCATAGAATCAGATCCTTCGGTCCAGCCCGTCCATGCCGACCAGATATCCCAATCCAATCTGCCAGCCCCCGGCCCATATCCCACCAAACCTTTCCTATTCATATACCCATCCAAAATGCCTCTTAAAATGTTGCAGTTGTATCAGCCTCCACCTTGGCATCACAAGTGCACATCTAAATATTTATGAAAGGGGATGAGGTTTCTGCCTTTCACCGTTACAGGCGGAGTTCCAGATTCCCACCTTCTGGGTGAAAACTATTTTCCTCACATTTCCTCCCACCCTCCTGCTGCTCCCTGCTCCCGGGAGGGGAGGGGGGGGGGGCGGTGTATTGTTTATCCCTCTCTCCCCCGTCAATGCCCTCAGACCATGCCCCCCCCCCCCCCCCCCCCGGCGGCTCCAATGTAAACCACCCTCGCTCCCCACCCCCACCCAAACCCCACCTCCCCCTCCATCCCCCCACCCCACCCCCCACCTCCATCCTCCATCCCCCCACCCCACCTCCATCCTCCATCCCCCCCACCCAAACCCCACCTCCCCCTCCCCACCCACCCAACCCCACCCATCCCCCCACCCCCCGGGTGGTGAAGGACCGGGGCCTGGGGCTCGGCTGCTCCCGCCGCCCGGTACCTGCTGCTGTTTCGGGGCGGGTTTCTCGGTCGCTCCCTCCGAGGCCGCCGACAGGTTCTCGAAGTATTCGCTCAGGAAACAGACGGGATCCTCGGGCCTGTTCTCCAGGACCTTGAGCAGCGCCTCCCGGAGCGTGGATGTGAGAGCGGCCGGGACGGGAGGCCTCGAATGCGGCCCCGAACGACCGGAAACCGCGGCCGCTGCCATCTTGGTCCCTGGTTCACCAGGAAAGGCGGCCCCCCCCGGAAACTGGGAGCGGGAGTTTCGTTCCGGAACCGTCGTTATTGGAGCTTTCGTTCCGGTCTCCACCTTCAACAAAAATCCTCTGAGAAAATAAACAACTTACATTTAGATAGAACCTAACACAAGGTGATATGTTCCAAACTGTTTGAGGCGCGTTATCGAATACAGTTGGAATCCTCGCCAGGTTAAGGATCCAATGTGGTAAAATAGAGTTATATTTGTGATCTTTTAAATGTGAAGAGTTACACTACTGCTCTAAAATCAAGATTTAAATTCCTGTCACAACAGCCGGTGAATTTAAACAAATTGGATTTTTAAAAATCATATTAATATCATTGACGGTAATGACGAAATTACCTGTTTGTTTTAGAAAATATCTTCCTGGTCTTGAACGTCCTTACCCCAGTCTGGGCCTCCATGTGACCCCCAAACCCACTGCAAAGTGATCAAGTCCTAATTGTTCCCTGAGCAAGACATTTCAATGTTATATTCAAGGCTGAAGCTCACCACCAGCTGTGGAAGGGCGGTGAGGCAGTGAGCAACCCACAGTGGCCTCACCAGCATTGTCAATGTAAACAAATAAAAAAATGACATTGACCAAAGCAATAGATTTAAGGATGTCCTTAAAGGAGGACAACAAGGTAAAGAGGATTTGGTTGGAAAATTTCAGAGTTTCGGAATGAGCGTGGCCACAAATGGTGGAGCTATTAAGATTGGGGATGGTCAAGGGATCAGAACTGAAGAGCATTGAGCTCTTGAGGAGTAGGGAAGGAGAAGAGATAGGAAGGGCTAAGATCAAGGAAAGATTTCAAAGTCAAAATGAGAATTGTGGAATTACCAGATCGGGAGCCGTTGTAGGTTAGCAAACATTGGGAGTGATTAGTAAGTAGGACTTAGTGTCAGGTTGGGGCATGTGCAATAGGAAGTTTGAAATGGTCTCAAGTTTAACAAGGGTAAAAGGTAGGATAGTAGCCAAGTTTATATTGGAAGAGTCATATCCTGAGGTTTAAAAAGAGGCATGAGTGAGGGCTTCGACAGCACACAGGAGGTAAGTTTGTAAATGACACCAAAATTGGAGGTGTAGTGGATAGCAAAGAAGGTTACTTCAGAGTACAGCAGGACCTTGATCAGAGAGGCAGATAGATATTGCCAGGGTGGAGGGTTTGAGTATAGGGAGAAGCTGAGGCTAGTTTCCCTAGAGTGTCAGAGGGTGCAAGGTGACCTTATACAAGTTTATAAAATCACGATGGGCATGGATAGGGTAATAGACAAGGACTTTTCCCCAGGATGAGAGAGCCCAAAACTGGTGGGCATAGATTTAAGGTAAGATGGGAAAGATTTAAAAAGGGCCTAAGGGGCAATCTTTCCACACATAGGCTGGTGCATATATGGAATGAAAATGGTGGAGGATATGGCCTCGTGATATTTTTGCTGGACTCAACCCAGCACCCAGGTAATGTTCCGGGAACCTGGGTTTGAATCCTGCCACAGCAGCTGGTAGGATCTGAATTCAATAAATATCTGGAATCAAGCATCTGTGATGGCCAGGGAACCATTGTTGGGAAAACCCATCTGGTTCATTAATGTCCATTAGGGAAGGAAACTGCTTCCTTACCTAGTCTGGTCAACATGTGATTCCAGGTGCACAGCAATGTGGTTGACTCTTAACTGCTCACTGGGATGGGCAATAAATGCTGGTTATCCAGTGACGCCCTCATCACATCAGTGAGTTAAAAAAAGACTAGTTCAATTACACCATTTAAAAGATATAAGAAAGGTTTAGAGGAAAATGGGCCAAATGCTGGCAAATGGGAAGAGATTAGGTTAGAATGTCTGGTCAGTATGGATCGAAAGATCTGTTGCTATTTGTACATCTCTCTGATTCAATGACCTAAGCTGAAAGTGGCCAAATTGGACAATATGATATGAAAGTGGGCAATAATAACATAAAGATAAGGTTGAATGATCATCTCAAGGTCAAATAACAGATCAATATTGCAAACAGATTGATTCCGTTGAAGACAGTTGCCATGGAGAGGGTAACCAAGGAGCAGGGTTTGTATTGAGGACTGAAAAAAATGGCTTCAGTTTTCCCAATTTATGATTGGGACAACTTTCTGCTTATCTGTCACCGGATGTTAGATCCTAGTCTGACACTTAGAGAGAGTGGAGGAATTGAGAGGGTGGTGGTGAGAGAGAGAACTCCACAGCATACATGAAAGCCAACCCTGTACCTTTGAATGACGTAGTGGAGAATTTGGAGAGGCCAAGGACCAGGTCCATGATGACACCAAAGACTTAATGAAGAAAATTTCAGGCTTTTATTTTAAATCTATATCCATTGAACTGTTCAGTTGGCTTTACCTTTTGGTTTAAAGCTGTTTTTATAAACAACAATGAGAGCAGCCAAGGAGTTGGAAATTGGGATTAGAATGATTTCCAACTTTCAAAAAATGGTGGAGCTCTACAGTGAGAATCAACTGAAGATATTTTTGTGTCACTATCTTTTGCAGCTTGTCTTGTCATGACTGAGTAGATAACACTCACATCTCAGAGGTTATGATATTGAGGGAGAGACTCCAGTAGCATGTGCTTCCTCAGCCCTGACCTTCCGATTGTGTAGCATTCCCTAAGAACTGATCTCCAACAGTGTAGCACTCCCTCAGCAGTGAGCCCCTGATACTGCAGCATTGTGGTATTTGTCCTGATTTCCAGTTCAAGCTTATGGATTCTGCCACTCTGTCAGAATGTGTCACGAGGAATGGCTTGTTTTAGTAGATCACTGCTGTAAATCCTTTGTCTGCTGCCTTTCTATCTCTCAGTGGGATGTCTAAACAGATGAGGCATTTGTCAGAGACAACAAGATGGTTTCTTGCATGATAGCAATACGTGCAATTCACATTACTAGTCTCAATAATTAGTAAGGATTCTCAGCGACTGGAGAGAGTGTGTATGCACCCTGCAAGGTTCATGTCAAATTTCAATCTCCACACAATGACTGTATGACATCATCAGATTGTAACAGCACATCTCCTCCAGTTTTTTCCAATTAACCAGTTAATTCATTGCACAATCATATCCATTATATTACCTTGTAACTTCCCCACTCCTCCTCAAAGTCTCCCAACATCAGAAATTTTCCAGAATGCATTCTTCAGGCTCAGGAGAACAATAGATTTTTCACTTTGGAATTGTTGACCTTCTGGTTTGTGGATCATTTCTCCAGCAGGGAGCTTTTATTTCTTGATATCCTTTGCAAAAGACTTTGTTTCTTGTGGACCTCATCATTGGTCTTTTTTAAAATTCTGAGAACTCTTAATCTTTGAATTTCCTCTCTGGGGAGCTCTTCCCTACTAACACTGGTAGCTACATAACATCATCAGGGAGTGCCTTGAATCTTGGGAACGTCCATCATGGAAGATGGCTGCTCTGTTGAAACAAGGACTTTCTTTCTTGCAGTCACCTGGACTGTAGGATCAGGCAATATCTTTCCAATTGGAAGAAGAAGAATTACATAGTTTGAACAGCCAGAACACTGAAGAATTCTTCCTCTTGATTGTGTCCTGTGTCTGTGAGCATTGGTCTAGTTCCCATTCGAATAGAATGCAGCTAATCTCCTCAGTTTCTTGACCAGGTTGAATGTCTTCATTAACCCTCTGAGGCACTTCAAACAGTGAAGGAGACTTTTACAGATGCTCAGTTGTGATATTGCAAATAACTCACCTCCTAACTCCCCAGAGCCTGTCCAAGGCACAAGTCAGGAATGTGATGGAATACTCCCCAGTTGTCTGGATGGGTGTATCTCCAAAAATACTCAAGAAGCTAGACACCATCCTGGGCAAAGCAGCCCACTTGATTGGCACCACATCCACTAGCATCCACTTCCTCCACCATTGACGCTCAGGAGCGTCAGTGTATACTATCTGCAAGATGCACTGCAGAGATTCACCAAAGATCCTCAGACAGCACCTTCCACACACACTACCACTTCCATCTAGAAGGATAAAGGCAGCAGATGCATGGGAACACCACCCCCTGCGATTTACCAGTCACCACCCTGACTTGGAAATATATTGCCGTTCCTACACTGTCACTAAATCAGAATCCTGGAACTCGCTCCCAAAGGGCATTGTGGTCAACCCACAGCAGGTCGACTGCAGCTGTTCAAGAAGGCAGCTCCCCCCCCCAACTTCGCAAGGGGCAACGAGGGACAGGCAATAAATAAATGCTGGCTAGCCAGAGACATCCACATCCCACAAATGAATAAATAAGAAAAAGGAACACTTCCACCTGTCATTTCATGATTATGATTCCCGTGTTGACAACATTAACTGACTGTCAGATACCAAGGTGATTGATCTCACTGGATTCTTTCTTCTGTCAGGGTTCTGCCAAGTGTCTGGGAGCTCAACCGTCTCACACTGTCGTTACTTGATTGGTTCAGTAATTGTTTGCTGAAGAAGGGCTTATGCCCAAAACATCGATTCTCCTGTTCCTTGGATGCTGCCTGACCTGCTGTGCTTTTCCAGCAACACATTTTCCAGCTCAGTAATAGTTTGTTCCTGCAATGGTTGTTTTTAAGAGGTTGTCAATTTCCTTTGGCTCTTCTGATAAAGTTGGGGTCAAGACATGCATGCAGGCTTAAAGTGAAGACAATCTTTTCCACCTCCTTACGTGCATTGTGTTGCAGTATAACATGGAGCATTCCTATACTTTTAACGGTTATCCCACCTGCATCATTTAGTCTCCTTTCTGGAAATAGCAACGTCTGCTTCTTCAGCAATGGTAACTGGTCTGACAGAACAGTAACACGCCCATATCTTTGGGCCAACATAATTACCAGCACCTTAAGGATTTGTACATATTTACCTGCTCCCTCTGAAATCAAGAGTAGGAGTCTTCCTGTCTTCCCACAGGCTGGTTATCCAATATATACAAGCTCCAGTATTATTGTGTGTGGAAAACAGATCCCTGCAGATAATCCTCAGGAGTACCCTCTCATGGGAGTAGGGGAAGGGGAGGAGTGCTGGGTTAGGACCCAGCAGTGCCTTTTGGGAATGTGTCCATTCCTAGGGATGGTGGGTGCTGCTGCTGACCCTCTCCCTTTGTAGGGAGATGGGGTTTTGGAGAGGGAGGGTTTTAATGAAAACATTTTGCGGTCACTCCTTGACTCAGAAGTTCAGACTGAACAGAGCTTCAACAGGGCTTCTAAGATGAAGCCTCTCTGAAGCTACACAGGGTCCCACTCTCAAACCCCATTCCACAGATAGCCTTGTAGTTCCAGCATGAACAGAACATTCCGAACAGACTGGCAGGCTTTGGGATGACACAAACAGATGTGGCTGATCGTGGGGAGGGAAAAGCTGGGGAACACAGAGGCAGGGGAAGGCCAGGGAGTTGATGAACAAAATCATCCCTCCTTTGCTATGTTACAGTTCCACATAAACCAGATGTTTAATCTCCTGGGCAGAGGCAGCAGGTCCAACCGACTTTATTCACCACAAAAACCAGTAAGACCAAAACAAAATATATCCCAACCATCACTTTTATTTCAAAGATTGAGAAAAGAACTTTAATCACAAAATCAAAAATCGACAAATTTCACCAGCAGCAACACAGTGAGAGGAAGAGACAGAAAAAGGGAGGTAGGGGGATGTGGTGGAGAGAGAGAGGTGAGGAGAAAGAGGGACGCAGAGAGAGAGAGAGAGAGAAGGGAGTGGAAGAGACAGAGAGGAGGGGCTGAGGGGGTCAGAGAGAGAGAGAGAAACCCCTCACCACTGTCTGTACCCCTGGGCTCCAAGTTAGTTTTGCTGAAATGTTTGTGAATTGAGTTTTAGAGGCTGTAGACAGAAAGCCCAGACAGAATCTTGATTTTTCTGACAGCATCTCAGAAATACAGTGTCAGTTGAATCTTTCCCTGGCACTCACCTCACAGCCCTACTCACTCAGATCGTGGGTTCAGTTGTCCTCGACCCTAAGAATTTTATATTTACATATAACACAGGGACCATTGGGGCTGTACAATACCAATCAGGAGTGAGTCATCCCTTTACCCACTGTGTGCATGGGACTTGCCATTGAGCTACACACACAGGGCAGTAGAGTCCAACAGTTCCCTCATACAGTCCATTCTTTGTCATTACAAGATGTCTTGCACGTATCCTCTCATAGTAACAATTAGTTTTCAAGTTCAGTTGAATCCTGTTTCTGAAGTGCTGCCATTTTGGTGATGTCTCTGACTGCGACAAGCAACACGCTCAGTAAAGCAGCTGGAGTGGACAGAGAGCTGGCTGTAAGAGTCATGAATTTCAATCACTTCCCCAAACACCACGACTCCAATCTGAAACTGAAGTAATACGTCTGCTCATAAATATCCATTCCTGATCATAAACCTCTGGATATCTTTGGAATTCAGGAACATGTTCAAATCATATCAGCCACTGTCTAGGAGCAGGAGAAACACAAAATTTATTAAAGCTGGCTTGAATTGCGACAACAGTAATATTGATAGTGTTATGAAAATGTATCTAAAGTTATTAATTTATAATATAATCAGCTGGACACAGAGAACACATTGCAACTGCAAAAATGTTGCATTTGCAAAGAACAAGCTGATGGAATAAAGATACCAAGTTTGCAACACTTTCAGAGAAAGGATCATTTGACTCCTTGTGGATGGAAAGCTGCCATAAACAGTAGCTGAAAATATGTTGCTAGAAAAGCTCAGCAGGTCAGGCAGTATCCAAAGAGCAGGAGAATCGACATTTCGGGCATGAGCCTTTCTTTAGCCCTGAAGAAGGGCTCATGCCCGAAACGTTGATTCTCCTGCTCTTTGGATGCTGCCTGATCCTGCTGCGCTTTTCCAGCAACACATTTTCAGCTACTGATCTCCAGCATCTGCAGTCCTCACTTTCTCCTGCCGTAAACAGTACCCATGCAGGATGTATCACAGCAACTACTCTGCCCAAGACCACAAGAAATTACAGAGAGTTGTGAAGACAGCCCAGTCTATCACACAAACCAGCCTCCCATCCAATAACTTCGTCTACCCTTCCCACTGTCTTGGGGAAGCAGCCAACATCATCACAGACCCCTCCCACCCTGGTTATACTCTCTTACAGCGTCTTCCAGTGGGCAGAAGATACAAAAGTTAGAAAACACACATCAACAGAATCAAGAACAGTTCTCTGCTATTATCAGACTTTGTAAATGTACCTCTCATATTAAGTTGATCTTTCTCTCACCTTCTCTGTAACACTTTATTCTGCATTTTGTTCTATTACCCTGATATACTAATGGAAGGTATGATTTGTCTGCTGAGCACACAAAACAATACTTTTCACTGTATATGGGTGACAATATTAAATCAAATCAAACTAAATATTGGCTTTGAACATCGGTGAAACAGCCTTTTCCTACTCTCGTTTTATACTTTACCTGAGATGCCTCACAAAGTGAGAGAGTTGAAAACCCAATTATCGTGGTTGCAACAAGGTCTACCAGGCGAACCTCATAGATAGCAGTTTCCTGATTGGGTCTTGTTAATCTGCTGCAATCAGGGAGCCCTGACTGACAGACAAAAACAGGAGGTTTGAGAAGATTTGTAGCTCAGGTTGAATTTCTGGGTGAAGGTTTGCTCACTGAACTGGAAGGTTCATTTTCAGATGTTCCATCACCTTACTAGGTGACATTTTCAGTGGGCCTCCAGATGAAGCACTGCTGATGTTTCCTGCTTTCTATTTAAATGTTTGGGTTTCCTTGGGTTGGTGATGTCATTTCCTGTTCTTTTTCTGATGGGTGGGAAATGGGGCCCAAGTCAATGTGTTTGTTGATAGAGTTCCGATTGGAATGTCATGCTTCTAGGAATTCTTGTCTGTCTCTGTTTGGCTTGTCCTGGGATGGTTGTGTTGTCCCAGTTGAAGTGGCGTCCTTCCTTACCTTTATGTAAGGATATTAGTGAGAGAGGGTCATGTCGTTTTGTGGCTTGTTGATGATGTGACAAAATGTCTGAAAATGAACAGCTCAGCGAGCAAACCCACATCCAAGAACAGGAGTATCAGAGGTTGTGTACACTCGAGAGCTGACTCTAAGGAAGCTGGCCCAGTGTCAAGGACTTGATATGTGTAAACAAAGGGTAATTTATGTGCATTTGGAAAAGCATGGGCTAAGTCAGCATGGCTTTGTGGGGGTTAGGTCGTGCCTCGCTAACTTAATTGAATTTTTTGAGGTGACAAGAGTGACTGATAAGGGTAGGGATGTTGTTTAGATGGATTTTAGTTCGGCTTTTGACAAGTTCCCTCGTGGTAGCCTCACCCAGAAGATTAAGATGCATGAGATCCATGGTGACTTGGCCACTTAGATTCAGAATTGATTTGCCCATATAAGACAGAGAGTAGTGGTCGAAGGGTGTTTGCCAGACTGGAAGTCTGTAACCAGTAGTGTTCCGCAGGGATCCACGCCGGGACCTCTGCTGTTTGACATATATATGATTTAGATGAAAAGTTAGATGGTTGGGTTCGTAAGTTTACAGTCAATACAAAGGTGACAGGAATTGTGGGTAGTGTAGGAGGTTGTCAAAGGATGTAGCAGCATGTAAATCAGTTACAGATATGGATGGAGAAATGGCAGATGGAGTTTAATCCAGGTAAATGTGAGGTGCTGCACTTGGGAGATCAAATGTTAAGGAAAAATATACAGTTAATGGTGGAACCCTGAACAGCATTGATGAACCCCAAGACACCTCTTACAAGTCCATAGATCCCTGAAAGTGGCCACGCACGTAGATGGTCGGTAAAGAAGGTATATGGTATGTTTGCCTATATTTGTTGGGCAATTGAGTATAAGAGGAGAAAATGAGGTCTGCAGATGCTGGAGATCAGAGCTGAACTCATCCACAAATTCTATCAACAGACACATCGACCTAGACCCTATATACCGGCCACTGCAGCGGACAGCAACTGACAACCGGAAGTGGCAGGGACAAACCACTATAAATGCCAGAGGAATCAGCACAGAAGCGCTTCACAGGAGGCTCCCAAGCACTGAAGATGTCACCTAGACAGGGGACGAAACGTTTGCAACACAAATTCCCAGCTCGGCGAACAGAAACACAACAACGAGCACCCGAGCTACAAATCTTCTCACAAACTTTGAATTGTGTTGAATTCTTATCGCCACATTACAGGAAGGATGTGGAGGCTTTGGAGAGGCTGCAGAAGAGGTTTACCAGGATGCTGCCTGAATTAGAGGGTATGGGCTATAAGGAGAGGCTCGAAAAACTCATGTTTTCTCTGGAGTGGCAGAGGCTGAGGGGAGATTTGATAGAAATCTACAAAGTTGTGAGATTCATAGCTAGGTTCGAGGGTCAGAATGTTTTCCCCAGAGTTAAAATGCATAATACAAGGGAGCATGCATTTAAGGTGAAAGGGGAAAAGTTCAAAGGAGATGTGAGGGGAAGTTATCTTTTTAAAATAGTGTTAGGAGTCTGGAAGGTACTGCCGGGGTGGTGTGGTGGTGGCAGATATGATAAAGAGGTTCAAGGGACTTTTAGATAAGCGCATGAATATGCGAGGCATGGAGAGATATGGACCAAGAGCAGGTAGAAGGGTTTAGTTTAATTTGGCGTCATGTTTGGCACAACATCATAGGCCGAAGGGCCTAATCCTGTGCTGCACTGTTCCATGTTCTAAACGCTGTCCTGGCTAGTGATGCCAATGTCTCTTGAAGGGACTTCTTAAAAATTGGCCATTTTTGTGATTGAATCACCACATTTACACTTACAGTACAGATGGAGGAATAGTGACAGCGCGTTCCTCCCTTCATCGTCATAACAATTTGTTCAAGAACCTGGCTGACTGTGTCTGATACTAGCATACTAACTGCATGGCCTAACCAAAGTCTTCTAAAGCTGCAACTTGACATTCTGACTGTTGTACTCAATTCCCCACCGATACGGGCAAACATGCCATACCATATCATCCTCAGCAATAGCTCTTCCCTTTATACATTCAACCTGAGAGACCAGACAAGGAATGAGACAGGGAAAGGAGCCAGTTCTTCTCCTAAATAAAGCTGTATCAAACATTTGAGAGCTTACAAGCAGCAAAGAACCACAGTCAAACGAGTGTAATTGGAAATGGGGACATAGTTTTAGAAACACCAATACAGCTTTGTGTACTGGAGTAATATTTATTATCCAAATGGTCCTGTGTGAGGTTAGTACGTTTTTACAGGTGAATGTAATAAATTGGAACAGTTTTAAAAACATTGGCTGGACCGGGCGCTTGTGGCACAATGGTAGTGTTCCTACCCCTGAACTGGGAGGACTGGGTTCAAGTCCATCTGCTCCAGAGATGTGCAACACCATCTCTGAACTGGTTCCATAGAAAATATCTAAAGGCATTGCCCTGAAGGATTTTTGAGGTGCAGCGTAATTAAGCAGAGTCTACATGGTTTTAGCAAAGGGAAATCATGTTTAACTAATTTATTGGAGCGTTTTCAAGAAGTTAGTTGTGCTGTAGATACAGGGGAAACAGTGGAGGCACTGTGTTTAGATTTTTGATAGGCATTTGATAAGGTGTCACAAAGGTTTTTGTGAATAATAAAAGCTCATGGCATGGAGTAAGATATTGCAATGGATACGATGTCTGGCTGGTAACAGCAAGCAGAGAGTCAGAATAAATGGACATTTTTTAGGCTGGCAGGGTGTCATGAGTGATGTGCCAAAGGGGTCAGCTCTGGGGCCTCAACTCTTCACAATTTATAGAAATTATCTGTGAGAAGGGACTGAAGGTGTCGGAGCTACATTTGCTGATGACACAAAAATAGGTAAGAAACAAACTTAGGAGGAGAACATAAGGATCTTACAAAGGGATGTAGATTGTTTATAAAATGACAGCAAAGATCTAGCAATGTGAGAAATTGTGAAATTGTCGATTTTGGTGGAAATAAATTCAAAGCAGCATATTATCTAAATGGTGAGAGGTTGGAGAGCTCTGGGATGCAGTGTGATCTGGGCATCCTAGTGCATGAATCACTCAGGTAAAGCAAGTAATGAGGAAAGCTAACAGAATGTCATGTTTTATTGTGAAGGGAATGAAATGCAAGAGTAGGGAGGTAATAATTCAGTTATAGAGGTTATTGATGAGACAGCAACTGGTGTAGTGTATACCAGTACGGGACACTGTACTTACAGAATAATGTTGTACTTCAAAAGGAGTTCAGAGAAGATGTATTACACTAATGCCTTGATTAAGCGGATTGCCTTGAGGGGAACAGCTGGACAGGCTAAGCCTGTATACTTTGGAATTTAGAAAGTTCAAAAGTGATTTAATCAAAACATAAGATCCTGAGGGGGTTTGGCCAGGATGGAGGCAGGAATGTAGAGTTGAGGTTAAAATCATTTAACCTCAATTTATTGACTCATGGAGCAGACACAAGGGTTGAGTGGCCTACCCCTGTTCCATGTTCCCATGGTAATGTCCCTATATCTAGGCCAGGAGGCCTGTGCACAAGTCCCACATGTTCCAGAGATGTGTCCTAACATCTGAGTGGTTGATTAAAAAACATCAAAGCATTATCCATGGTTGCAATGAAAATTTCAGCTTTTGCCATCAATGGTAGAATTTTAGATACAAAGCTAAGAAAGAAACTAGTGGCCAACAATGTCAGGATTGAACTGGGAGAGACAGAGAGCAGGGTTAAACCAGATCCTTGGCAACGTCTCAGTGGGAAAAGAGAGGAAAAGGAAAAGAGCATTTGAGGGAGGAATTACAGGAGAACCAAGATAACAAAATCTCAATTTAAACATTTTGACTGGAGAAGGGATGATCCTCCAAAACCAGTGAAGCCGCTGCGTGGGAGAAAACTGCCCTAACTCCAGGATAAGTGCAAGGTGTTTACACTGACCTTGGCAACCTCAAAAAATGAGAGCAGGGGATTGAGAGATACTTTTCTCTTAATTTGAGAAGATTACAAAGCAAATTAAACAGCTGCAAATGCAAATCAGGTTCACATGCAAAGCCCATGAGGTTTAAGCCGTGCTTCGAGACAGCTTTAAACAACCTGATCCTCAGCCCTTATGAGCTAATGTCAGAAGCTCATGGGCACAAATGTTTCAATCCCCCAATAACATTCTGAGGATGACTTTAGAGCTTGAGGGGGTCCGGTATCCTACCATTTCTTGATGAATGTGGGCACTTAAACAGAGGCTGTCTTCGAAAGCAAAGAATTTAAAAACTCTCTCCCTACCCCTATAAAGGACACACGTAGAGAACATGCACCAGCAGCTGAGGTAGTTGATGATTACAATCTTGTCCATATGCCCCTCCTCCAAGAGAAATCCAATTTGTGTGTCACACACACCAACACCCCCATTCCCATATGCCTGAGAAGGATAGAACGAAGTAAAAAGTGAGGTCTGTAGATGCTGGAGATCAGAGCTGAAAATGTGTTGCTGGTTAAAGCACAGCAGGCCAGGCAGCATCCAAGGAACAGGAGATTCGACGTTTCAGGCAAAAGCCTGATGAAGGGCTTTTGCCCGAAACATCGAATTTCCTGTTTCTTGGATGCTGCCTGACCTGCTGCGCTTTAACCAAGGATAGAACGAAGGAAAGGAAAGGAAGGCAACAGCTGGGATAAGAAAAGAAAGCTGGAGTGCAAGAACATCCCTTAAATTGGGCCAAGGATGAAGGTCCTGTGGGTCGGAGTGATGCCCAAAAGTCCACGGACTTGCACAACATCACAATTGAACCTCTTTGCATAGATTGTTGGAAACAGAACAGTAAACCAGTGGAAATCTTAGGAAATACTTCAGGAAAGGCTGTATCAGAATTGGAAGTCAATGTTATGACAGTAGTGATGGAAGAATTGAAATTTATTCCCTCATGATATACCAGAATGGAATGCAGCTTCGGTTAATCAAGGGAATTCTTCCCTAAATACAGAGTCTTTAGTAAAGCCTTTGATAAGGTTCTGCATAGTAGACTAATTGGTAAAGTTAGATCACATGGGATTCCGGGTGAGCTCACTATTGGGTTAGGAGATAAAGGGTGGTGGTTGAGAGCTGTTTTTCACACTGGATGCCTGTGACCAGTGGTGTTTCACAGCAATCAGGACGGGGTCGGCTTGCATTTGTCATTTACATAAACTATTTGATGAGAATACACAAGGCATGGTTATAAAGTTTACAGATAACACCAAAATTGGTAATTTAGTGGACAGTGAAGAAGATGATCTCAGATTACAAAGAGATCTTGATCAATTGGGTTAATGGGCAGTGGCAGATGGAGTTAAATTTGGATAAATGCAATGTATTGCATTTTGGTAAAACACACAAAGGACAGACTTATACAACGATTGGTAGGGCCCTTGGTAATGTTGTAGAACAGAGACACCTAGGGATTCAGATACACAAATTTCAAAGAATTGTGTAACAGGTCGACAGGGTGGCTAAGGCGGCGTTTAGCATACTTGCCTTCATTGCTCAGACCTTTGAGTATAAAAGTTGGGACGTCATATTGAGGTTGTACAGGACTTTGGTGAGGCCTGTTCTGGATTTGTGTGTGCAGTTCTGGTGACCCTACCATAGGAAGATTATTATTAAATTAGAGAGGGTTTACCAGGATGTCACTAGGAATGGAGGGTTTGAGTTATAGGCTGAGACCTTTTTCATTGGAGCATAGGAGATTGAGGGGTCACCTTATAACAGTTTATAAAATCATGAGGGGCATAGATAAGGTGAATAGCAAATGTCTTTTCCCTAAGGTGGGGAAGTTTAAAACTAGGGGTCATATTTTTAAGGTGACAGGAGAAAGATTTTAAAAAGACATGAGGGGCAACTTTCTTTTATATACAATGTTTTCATTGGAGAAAAGGTTTAGGGGTGACTTGATAGAGGTGTACAAGATGATTAGGGATTTAGATAGGGTTGACCATGAGAACCTTTTTCCACGTATGGAGTCAGCTATTACAAGGGGGCAGAGCTTTAATTTAAGGGGTGGTAGGTATAGGACAGATGTTAGGGGTAGATTCTTTACTCAGCGAGTTGAGAGTTCATGGAATGCCCTGCCAGTAACAGTGGTGGACTCTGCCTCTTTATGGACATTTAAACGGGCATTGGATAGGCATATGGAGGAAAGTGGGCTAGTGTAGGTTAGGTGGGCTTAGATCGGCGCAACATCGAGGGCCAAAGGGCCTGTACTGCGCTGTATTTTTCTATGTTCTATGTTCTAATGTTTGTGGAATAAACCTCCAGAGGAAATGGTGGATGCGAACTGTTACAATGTTTAAAATACGTTTGGACAAGTACATGAATAGGAAATGTTTGGAGGGATATGGGCCAAGTGCAGGCAGGTGGGAGGAGTTTAGTTTAGGATTATAATCGGCTTGGATTGGCTGGACAAAAGGGCCTGTTTCTGTGCTGCATGACTCTGAGTCAGGGTAGTGGAGGTTACAGAGGCCTTGTTTCCAAGGGGGATGTATTTCATTACTCCTCAAAGAAAACAAGTATTAATTTAATATTTCAAGGGATACTGGGGCACTTACAAAGTGAGTTAGTGAGCAGAGATGTTGCTGTGGCAATTGTCCCTCATTAACTGGTGGAGGAGTTGATTTTCTATTTGGTAACTATTTGACCTGTATAGGCCAGTAACATGGGGATGACTGTGTTACAGCATTTGCTTGATCCTGACATTACTAAACTCCCCACAATTACTGCTGTGGCCTAATACAGGCTTGTTGCTGAGAATGAGCAGTTAATTAATGTGGAGAATCAACTTCCACGTGCAAAAGGCAACTTTACTAAAGAAATAAAACGTGAGCTGGTGATAACAGTTGAACAGCTGCAAATGTGTTGCTGGTCAAAGCACAGCAGGCCAGGCAGCATCTCAGGAATAGAGAATTCGACGTTTCGAGCATAAGCCCTTCATCAGGAATGAGAGAGAGAGAGCCAAGCAGGCTGAGATAAAAGGTAGGGAGGAGGGACTAGGGGGAGGGGCGATGGAGGTGGGATAGGTGGAAGGAGGTCAAGGTGAGGGTGATAGGCCGGAGTGGGGTGGGGGCGGAGAGGTCAGGAAGAGGATTGCAGGTTAGGAGGGCGGTGCTGAGTTGAGGGAACCGACTGAGACAAGGTGGGGGGAGGGGAAATGAGGAAGCTGGAGAAATCTGAATTCATACCTTGTGGTTGGAGGGTTCCCAGGCGGAAGATGAGGCGCTCCTCCTCCAGCCGTCGTGTAGTTGTGTTCTGCCGGTGGAGGAGTCCAAGGACCTGCATGTCCTCGGTGGAGTGGGAGGGGGAGTTAAAGTGTTGAGCCACGGGGTGATTGGGTTGGTTGGTTCGGGCGGCCCAGAGGTGTTCTCTGAAGCGTTCCGCAAGTAAGCGGCCTGTCTCCCCAATATAGAGGAGGCCATATCGGGTGCAGCGGATGCAATAGATGATGTGTGTGGAGGTACAGGTGAACTTGTGGCGGATATGGAAGGATCCCTTGGGGCCTTGGAGGGAAGTGAGTGTGGAGGTGTGGGCGCAAGTTTTACATTTCCTGCGGTTGCAGGGGAAGGTGCCGGGGGTGGAGGTTGGGTTGGTGGGGGGTGTGGATCTGACAAGGGAGTCACGAAGGGAGTGGTCCTTGCGGAACGCTGATAGGGGAGGGGAGGGAAATAGATCCTTGGTGGTGGGGTCCGTTTGGAGGTGGCGGAAATGGCGGCGGATAATACGTTGTATGCGCAGGTTGGTGGGGTGGTAGGTGAGAACCAGTGGGGTTCTGTCTTGGTGGCGGTTGGAGGAGCGGGGCTCAAGGGCGGAGGAGCGGGAAGTGGAGGAGATGCGGTGGAGGGCATCGTCGATCACGTCTGGGGGGAATCTGCGGTCCTTGAAGAAGGAGGCCATCTGGGTTGTGCGGTGTTGGAATTGGTCCTCCTGGGAGCAGATGCGGCGGAGACGAAGGAATTGGGAATATGGGATGGCGTTTTTACAGGGGGCAGGGTGGGAGGAGGTGTAGTCCAGGTAGCTGTGGGAGTCAGTCGGTTTATAATAGATGTCTGTGTTGAGTCGGTCGCCCGAGATAGAAATGGAAAGGTCTAGGAAGGGGAGGGAGGAGTCTGAGACAGTCCAGGTGAATTTCAGGTCGGGATGGAAGGTGTTAGTAAAGTTGATGAACTGTTCAACCTCCTCGTGGGAGCACGAGGCAGCGCCAATACAGTCATCGATGTAGCGGAGGAAAAGGTGGGGGGTGGTGCCAGTGTAGTTGCGGAAGATGGACTGTTCCACATATCCTACGAAGAGGCAGGCATAGCTGGGGCCCATGCGGGTGCCCATGGCAACTCCTTTAGTTTGGAGGAAGTGGGAGGATTGAAAAGAGAAGTTATTCAGGGTGAGGACCAGTTCAGTCAGTCGAAGGAGGGTGTCAGTGGAAGGGTACTGGTTGGTGCGGCGGGAAAGGAAGAAGCGGAGGGCTTTGAGTCCTTCGTGATGGGGGATGGAGGTGTACAGGGACTGGATGTCCATAGTGAAAATAAGGCGTTGGGGACCGGGGAAGCGAAAATCCTGGAGGAGGTGGAGGGCGTGGGTGGTGTCCCGAACGTAGGTGGGGAGTTCTTGGACTAAAGGGGACAGGACCGTGTCGAGGTATTGGGAGATGAGTTCGGTGGGGCACCGTGTCGAGGTATTGGGAGATGAGTTTATCCGCCGCCATTTCCGCCACCTCCAAACGGACCCCACCACCAAGGATATATTTCCCTCCCCTCCCCTATCAGCGTTCCGCAAGGACCACTCCCTTCGTGACTCCCTTGTCAGATCCACACCCCCCACCAACCCAACCTCCACCCCCGGCACCTTCCCCTGCAACCGCAGGAAATGTAAAACTTGCGCCCACACCTCCACACTCACTTCCCTCCAAGGCCCCAAGGGATCCTTCCATATCCGCCACAAGTTCACCTGTACCTCCACACACATCATCTATTGCATCCGCTGCACCCGATGTGGCCTCCTCTATATTGGTGAGACAGGCCGCTTACTTGCGGAACGCTTCAGAGAACACCTCTGGGCCGCCCGAACCAACCAACCCAATCACCCCGTGGCTCAACACTTTAACTCCCCCTCCCACTCCACCGAGGACATGCAGGTCCTTGGACTCCTCCACCGGCAGAACACAACTACACGACGGCTGGAGGAGGAGCGCCTCATCTTCCGCCTGGGAACCCTCCAACCACAAGGTATGAATTCAGATTTCTCCAGCTTCCTCATTTCCCCTCCCCCCACCTTGTCTCAGTCGGTTCCCTCAACTCAGCACCGCCCTCCTAACCTGCAATCCTCTTCCTGACCTCTCCGCCCCCACCCCACTCCGGCCTATCACCCTCACCTTGACCTCCTTCCACCTATCCCACCTCCATCGCCCCTCCCCCTAGTCCCTCCTCCCTACCTTTTATCTCAGCCTGCTTGGCTCTCTCTCTCTTATTCCTGATGAAGGGCTTATGCTCGAAACGTCGAATTCTCTATTCCTGAGATGCTGCCTAACCTGCTGTGCTTTGACCAGCAACACATTTGCAGCTGTGATCTCCAGCATCTGCAGACCTCATTTTTTACTCGAAGATAACAGTTGAACATCAGACACAGGATATAAAACATCTAAATGATAAACTTGTAGAAATATGTTCTTTAAAAGGTTAGTCTTAAATCAAAAATTGATGAACTTGGTTGTGAAAAGAGCAATTAATACTGTGAACTCAGAATATGAAAAACAAATCAGATATGTAATGCAGAAGCAAAGATCCAGACTTTAAAAGCAGTAGGAATTCACGCAAGTGAGTGGTTGATAGAAAACTCGGAAGGATATGGTTTGGGAAGTGTGTGGGAAGGTAAAGTGGAAGTTTAGAATGAGGAAACAGAGGGAATGAATTAAATAAGACACATTTGCAACAGGATCAGGAGCAAATGAAAAATCTCAAATGTTCAGAGATCAAATCCACTATAGAAATCAAAACCACAAAAATAGAAATTGCTGGCAAAACTTAGCAGGTCTGGCTGCATCTGTGGAGAGAAGACAAAAAGTTAATGTTTCAAATCCAGTGACCCTCCTTCAGAAGAGGAGTCGGACCTCCTGACTTTCTCCAGCAATTTGTTTGTTTCACATCTTCAGTATTTGCATTGTTTTGTTTTAGGAATATGCCTTTTATGTAAATATAAAAAGACTTTTCAATAACATTCTTGAAACTGCCAATAGTTTACAGAATTTAAAGGAAAAGCAGAAGACGACACCTGGTCCTGACTTATGTTAGTCTGTGATGTTCAAATCCAGATAACCCTATTTGTTAGACTGTAAGGCCAACATATTTTATTTTATTCAACACATAAACTAGAAAATGGAAATTTGAACTGCTGTGTTCAGAGAATGAACAAGTTTTGTATACAACTCAGAAAGTGGAACTGTGTAGTCACCAATTGGTTACACAATGTGATTTTTTTTTGAGAAACGGGTTTCATACTTTTGGAGACAAACTGGCACCAGGTGTCTTTGTGTTGGAAACAAAAACTGCCCAGCAACATCTCCTGGGTTAGTTCTTAGTAACCGTTTATCACAAAACTGAGGTGAGTACACAATTTGGATTCAGACCTTTGAAAGCCTGTAAGCCAAGCCAGATTCTCACCCCACCGCCCTCAGAAGAAGAAAATGAGCACTAACAAAATGTTGCAAAGAGAAAACATTCTAAACTCCAGCCAAGATCTACATCCACCTAATCAGCTCCACATGGAGGACTGCCATCGTAAACAACAGCAACATCACAGCTATCTGGGTATCCTGGTGCGTGAATTGCAGAAAGTTAACGTGCAGCTACAGCAAATAATTAAAGCTAACAGAATGGTATCATTCATTGAGTACAGAAGTGGGGGGGTTATGTTACTTACACAGAGCACTGGTGTGTCCACAGTACTGTGTGGAGTATTGGTCACCTTATTTAAGGAAGGATATAAATGCATTGGAGGCATTCAGAGAAGGTTTAATCAGATTAATGTCTGGAATGGGGGTGTTGTCTCAGGAGGAAAGGAAAAGCTGATAATGCAGGCGAACACTCCAGTGCAGTACTGAGAGAGTACGACATTGTCAGAGGTGTGTCTTGTGACTAAGACAGTAAACAGAGGTCCTGTTTGCCCTCTGGTGGATATAAAACAAAAATCACATGGTCAGTATTTTGCAAAAGGAATCATACCTGCTGTTCTGAACAATATTTATCCCTTAAAAAACATCACAAAAATATGTTGTTCAGCCATTCTCAGCACTTGGCTGTGTATGGGATCTTGCTATGCATTCCGAGGGTGCTGCATGTGCACCGTTCCAGTGGATGCGAAAGGCCTGTCCTTCCCAATTGGCTTTCTACCCAAGCATTAGTGACACTTACAGCAGCTCAGGGCTTCCTCTTGGTGACCATCTGTTTCAGACAAACCTCACTCTCTGCCGCTACAATAGGTACTTCACTCTCAAGGTGGTAATTGATGAGGTGTGTGATGTTTTCAAAGAGTAAATCCTTGGTCCGCACCTGGAAGGAAGCAAGAGTCAGAGCCACAATGGAGGAGGTGGGGCTAGGGGGCATGCAGTGGGGACGGAGTAGGGTCGGTGGGGGGGGGAGGTGGGCATTGGGGAGGGAGCAGGGTGGTGCAGCAAGAGGGTGGGGCTGATATGGGGGAACAAGAGGCACCCTGAATGGCTGCATCTGGAGATGAACAAAAGGAGATATGCTTCTGTGGTCGAATAACTGCCTAAAGCCCTCCCAGCCCCCACCCTCAGGAACATGATAGCAGCAGACAATGCACAGGCACTAGGAAGAGGAACCATTGTGAACCCACAGTTACCGCCGGTCCCAGAGCCCTCACGCCAGCTCACCACTCCTTCTGGGTCCACCAAGAGAAGGTGCTTGGCCTGGCCATTGTGCATTCCAGTCAGAACGTACTGTCCACGGTTCGTCATGCTCTCCCGAACCAGGAAGTCTCCATCCAACACCAGGAGCTTCTCGGCCACTTTCCGACTAATCTTCCCATGGTACCAGGACTCCCGCTTTAACTGTTCCTCCTCCATGGCCCTGGCCGAGCTGGGGTTTGAGCACGACATTCTTGTTCCTTTACATTTGCTGGATTTGACATCGTGCAGCTTTAAGGCGTCGTCAAATGGTCCTTCAGCAGAAAGAGACACAGCACTGACTGTCTGAAAATGCACCCCACACACCCCCTGCCCTGACCCTGGTACACCCCCACACTCCCAGCCCTGACCCTGCAGTGGTACACCCCCACACCCTCAGCCCTGACCCTGCAGTGGTACACCCCCTGCCCTGACCCTGGTACACCCCCAGCCCTGACCCTGCAGTGGTACACCCCCACACCCTCAGCCCTGACCCTGCAGTGGTACACCCCCTGCCCTGACCCTGGTACACCCTCAGCCCTGACCCTGCAGTGGTACACCTCCACACCCTCAGCCCTGACCCTGCAGTGGTATACCCCCACACCCCCAGCCCTGACCCTGCAGTGGTACACCCCCACACCCCCAGCCCTGACCCTGCAGTGGTACACCCCCACACCCGCTGCCCTGAGCCTGCAGTGGTACACCCCCACACCCGCTGCCCTGAGCCTGCAGTGGTACACCCCCACACGCACTGCCCTGAGCCTGCAGTGGTACACCCCCACACCCGCTGCCCTGAGCCTGCAGTGGTACACCCCCACACCCGCTGCCCTGAGCCTGCAGTGGTACACCCCCACATGCAGTGCTGACCCTGAGACATGCAGCACCCCAACCAGCTCCAAACATGGAACAGTGCAGCACTCCCCTCCGTACTGCAGGGCAAACATTGACTTGAAAAATAATTCCGAACAGCTGGAAAGAGAATTTTGTGCATGCTAGAGGGAGGAGAGAAAGGGAAACAGTTTGCCAGGGCTTTGAAATAGGAAGCAGATCGAACCCAATCTGAATAACCGTTCCTTTTTGGATTTTTGGTAAAATAGTCTCGTATTCTGATCCTGGTCGTCAGTGCTAACAGATTTCAGGTGCCTAAAGGAACCCATTCAGTCCCTGTACCTTCTTCCAGTGTTGGACTGTGATGGAGAACACTTACTCATATCAAACATGTCTTTCTCAGGACTCTCCATCCTGCCTGCCACTGCTCCATTCACTGTTATGCTTCTCTCTCTGCTGGTCCAGTCCTGCTGATCGAGAGCCTGTGTGTTCACGTACATATGCTCCTCATAAGTGGATCTTCCATATGGCCGGAGATAGCCATCACTCAGCACACCTGCAATGTACAATTCCAAGGGTTGCAGTCAGGGCCCAGTGCAGCAGCTATACACTGTGTACAGGTCTCAGTTGCTCAGCTTCTGTGTTGGCACAATGGGAGGTTGCTATTGATTAAGGTTATGATCACCATAAATGTCAAAGACATTGTTCAAAATCCCTTTCTTGATCAGAGTCACTGTCTCAGGGATAAATGCATAACATGATGTGGTTCTGTGCTTCCCTCAGTATCCCAGAATCAACTCTCACTTTGCACCTAGGATTGGGGTGAGGGGGTTTAAAAAAAAAGTCTGTCGCACCCTGCCAACAAAATAGGGACCACTCCCAACATGCGTTACTAAGTGAATTCTCCAACAGGAGAAATGGCTTCTTGGTTGAAGTGTTTTGCCAGACTGTGTTTCTCCTCAATGGGAGAGTGAGGGAGGAGCTGGACTGTCTCTGTGAATGGGAAATGAGTGACAACATGAGATCTGCTCCCTCTGAAACATCACTCAAGCCTGTGCACGTGTCTTCATTTAGGCTACTAGGGGAAGTGGATCATGACTGACATACCTGCCATGGATTGTCCCAGATCTTGACAGTGACCAACCATGTTGTCTTCACCATGCTGATCCGTCTCACTGAGCTGTAATAAAGATATCTCAATAAGGGACAGTGTGGAGTTGGCAATGACGCCCAGTGCAGGAACATTTGACAGATTCAGAACAGACTGATATCTGTGTCTATAGGTGACTGCAGGAATTCAGACTGGAAATGTGTCACTACATCAAGACAATGATCAGCTTAGCTTTGACATTTTTTATACAGTACGTGGGCATCGGGAACAAGACTGACACATGTCCCCGTCTGCAGTTGTCCTTGAGTCGGGTACTAGGGAAGGCAAATAGAAATTTGCCATTTATTGCTAAAGGAATATTGTATAAAAGTAAAGTGTTTTGCAACTATACAAGGCATTGGTGAGACTTCATCTGGAGGACTGTGTACAGTTTGGGTCCTCCAACTTGAGGGTGGATTTAATTGTTTTGGAGGCAATTGAGAGATGGTTCATTCGATTAATTCCTGAGACAAAAGGCTTATTTTATGAAGACAGATTGAGTGGTTTAGGCTTATACTCACTATAATTTAGAGGAATGAAGGGAGATCGAATTGAGGTATAAAAGATGCTGAAGGGGATTGACAGTGTAGAAAAAGTGGCTGTTTCCCGCAATCTAGAAGAAGGGATCATGGTTTTAGGATAAGGTGCAAGATTTAAAACAGAGATGGAGGAGGAATTACTTTCCTCAAAGGCATGTGAATCTCTGCAGTTCCCTAACCCAAAGTACAATGGACACTGGGACATTTGAGTAAATTTGAGGAGGAGATTGACAGGATTTTAATGACTGAGTAAAAAATGAGGTCTGCAGATGCTAGAGATCACAGCTGAAAATGTGTTGCTGGTTAAAGCCCAGCAGGTTAGGCAGCATCTCAGGAATAGGGAATTCGACGTTTCGAGCATAAGCTGATGAAGGGCTTATTTCCTGATGAAGGGCTTATGCTCGAAACGTCGAATTCCCTATTCCCGAGATGCTGCCTAACCTGCTGGGCTTTAACCAGCAACACATTTTCAGGATTTTAATGACGACAGGTTGAAGGGTTACAGGGAGTGGGCAGGAAAGTGAACTATGAGATCAGCCATGATCGTATTAAATGGCAGAGCAAGCTCGAGGGACTGAATTGTCTGCTCCTGATCCTAGTTGTGTTGTAGAAGATTCCAGAAACTGAAGTTGTTTTGAATGTCATTTGCATTTCAAATTTACTTGCATCAACCCTTGGAAGAATTGCTAAACCAGCCAGTTCTGACACGACAACCTCCAGGGATTAGGTGAGAGACGGACGCTGCTGGCTGTAATATCTCCCCAGGCCAACTCTCTAACTGTCAGAACCTCGTGAGCAGTCTGTACTAACTCAACAGAGAAGGAAACATGATGATACAAAACGAGAATGATGTAACTTTGGGCTTTGGGCATGAAGCCTGTCACATGCAAAATGGAGACAGACCTTTTTTTAAATCAGGAAGGGAATCAAAGGTTATGAGGAAAAAGACAGGAAACGAGTTCAGGATTATCCAAATCAACTGAGATCTCATTCAGTGGCACTGCAGACTCAGTGGGCTGAATGGTCAACACCTGTTGCTACATCTTACACTCTGCAAAGTAGATGATCAGGAGAAGACACTGACCTGCACAGTACCAGCTGGGCAAGGGGGCTGTGCCTGAATGTTCATCTGTCTGCTCCTGATGTCCACAACCCCTCCCAGAGGTGGCTGCTTTCCTGGAATACTGTTATAGTAATTATGTTCTGACATCTCCTCCTCCTCCTCCTCCTCACCCCAGGCAGACTCCTCACCTCCATTCATCCTACATCCATCCAGCGGAGAAATACATATTACAATCAAAGCAGCAGATCGTCAGTCAAATCTTTGATCATGTGCAAAACTAGAGGGCATAGGTTAAAGGTGAGAGGGAAAAGATTTAAAATGGACCTAAAGGGCAACTTTTTCCACACAGAGGGTGGTGCGTGTATGAATAAGCTCCCAGAGGAAGTGGTGGAAGTGGGTACAATTACAACATTTAAAAGGCATCTAGAATGGGTATATAAATACAAAGGGTTGAGAGAGAATATGGGCTAATTGCTGGCAAATGGGACCAGGTCACATTGGATGTCTGGTTGCATGGATGAGTTGGACTGAAGGATCTGTTTCCGTGCTATATAACTATGTGTCAGGACTCCTGCCCTTGCTAAGGTATATTAATTTACAGTTAACTAAAACTGGGAGCACAAATCAACCAGGAGGAAGTTAGTGATGGACTTGAAAAAGGACATGAGGTAAAAACAATGTCTGCAGATGCTGGAAACCAGATTCTGGATCAGTGGTGCTGGAAGAGCACAGCAGTTCAGGCAGCATCCAAAGTGCAGCAAAATTGACGTTTCATCAGGCTTTTGCCCGAAACGTCGATTTCGCTGCACTTTGGATGCTGCCTGAACTGCTGTGCTCTTCCAGCACCCACTGGTCCTTGAAAAAGGACACAGACAACTGGAGGAATGGGCAAACAAGTTGCAGATGAAACAGAGAAATATGAAGTCATTCATTTTCTTAGGAAGATCATGGAGAGATAATGCAAACCATAAGAGCTTAATTCTAAAGGAACAGAGGGACTTCGGGGCAGAGGTTATTGAATGTGGCCGTACAGATTGACAGAATGGTTCATAAAGCAAATAATAGCCACAGCTTTATCAATGTGGACATTGAGTGAATGAACCAGACGGTGATGTAAAAAACGCTCACTCGTTCAGCCACAGTTAGAGGATTATGTCTGGGTCTGGGCACCAAACCTGAGGAACCACACTAAGACATTGGAGAGAGAGACCCCATAGCCCAGTGAGAGTCAGCCCCTTCAGGAGAGGGAGGGAGACCCCATAGCCCAGTGAGAGTCAGCCCCTTCAGGAGAGGGAGGGGGACCCCATAGCCCAGTGAGAGTCAGCCCCTTCAGGAGAGGGAGGGGGACCCCATAGCCCAGTGAGAGTCAGCCCCTTCAGGAGAGGGAGGGGGACCCCATAGCCCAGTGAGAGTCAGCCCCTTCAGGAGAGGGAGGGGGACCCCATAGCCCAGTGAGAGTCAGCCCCTTCAGGAGAGGGAGGGGGACCCCATAGCCCAGTGAGAGTCAGCCCCTTCAGGAGAGGGAGGGGGATCCCATAGCCCAGTGAGAGTCAGCCCCTTCAGGAGAGGGAGGGGGACCCCATAGCCCAGTGAGAGTCAGCCCCTTCAGGAGAGGGAGGGGGACCCCATAGCCCAGTGAGAGTCAGCCCCTTCAGGAGAGGGAGGGGGATCCCATAGCCCAGTGAGAGTCAGCCCCTTCAGGAGAGGGAGGGGGATCCCATAGCCCAGTGAGAGTCAGCCCCTTCAGGAGAGGGAGGGGGACCCCATAGCCCAGTGAGAGTCAGCACCTTTAGGAGGGGAAGGCAGGAAGTGTGACAGGCCGAGCAACTATCAGTGTGATGAGGTTCATTTTATTTGATTTCCCCAAAGAGATTGAAGAACTCACAACGGCACCATTTTGTTTCACGCAGACTTGGTCCTCTTACCTGTCAAGAGGAGCAACTACTTTCGGGGGACTGTGCAAATACTGTTTGAACCTCAGTTCAAAGGCCTGTCCAATTGTGCTGATGACAGTCTGTGCTAACCCCTCACAACACTCCAGGATATGACAGGCTGTGGAATGTTAACAGGAGACTCCATTACCGAGTGTGGTACCTCATTGAATACCCGCAATTACAACACAATCCCAAGACCATTTCCTGGCCAATTTCCCTAATTTGATCTACAACAAACTACATGTGACAATATATTGATTTGAAATGGAGAAATGGTCAGTTGCAGTCTTCCTGTTTCTATTCAATTCATCCAAATGTCACTTCATAATCCCAAAATCAATTCTGCAACCCTGCCCCTCCCACAAACTCCCAATCCCTCTCCCAGCTCTGACAGCAACCCACCTGACCTTCCCCCGACCCCAACCTCAGAGACTTGGATTTAAACAGACTACAGCCATATTTGAATGTCAAGTCTATTTGTCTCACGCTGTTCAGTGGTTTGTAAACCACAAAGAGTGCTAGAGATGACTCTGAGAAATCATTTCACATGAAACAACTTAAGTATCTTCAGATCAGAATGTTTACCCATTTACACACCTGGAATGCTCTTTCTTTAATTTTTTTTATTATTCATTCACAGGATGTGGGTGTCACTGACTGGGCCCAGCATTTATTGCCTGTCCCTAGTTGCCCCTTGAGAAGGTGGGGGTGAGCTGCCTTCTTTAAATTGCTGCAGTCCAGAAACTCGAGGTAGACCCACAATGCCCTTAGGGAAGATATTCCAGAACTCTGACCATAGAACATGAAGGAACAGCAGTATATTTCCAAGTCAGGACAGTGAGTGGCTTGGAAGGGAACTTACAGGAGGTGTTGTTCCTGCGTATCTGTTGCCCTTGACCTTCTAGATGTGGATAGTTTGGAAGATGCTATCTGAGGATCTTTGGAGAGTTTCTGCAGTGCATCTTATAGATAATACCCACTGCAGCTACTGAGCATCAGTAGTGGAAGGAGTGGATGTTTGTGGATGTGGTGCTAATCAAGTGGTTGCTTTGCCCTGGATGTTGCCAGGCTTCTTGTGTGCTGTTGGAGCTGCAAGGGGGGAGTATTCCATAACACCCCTGACTTATGCCTTGTAGACGGTGGACAGACTTTGGGGAGTCAGGGGATGAGTTACCTGCAGAGAGTTCTAAGTCTCTGACTTGCTTTTGTGATCACTGTGTTTACATGGCTAGTCTAGGTCATTTTCTGATCAATGGTGTGGATCGTAGTGAACTCAGTGATAGTAACACTGAAACATTAAGGGCCGATATTGGATTCTGTCTCGTTGGAGATGGTCATTGCCTGGTATTTGTGCAACATGAATGTTATTTACCTCTTGTTAGCCCTGGATACTGTCCAGGTCTTGCTGCATTTTGATGTAGAATGCTTCAGAATCTGACAAGTCACAAACAACGCTGAACATTGGGATAGGTTGATTGATAGTATCTTAACCAAATTAAGAGAAAATCATGTTTTTGAGAAAGCTTTGTTCACTCAAACAAAGTCTTCCTCCTGTTTCACCTGCTGTGGCCATTTACCTACATTGGCTCCTGGTCCTGCAACATTTAAACCTCCCATCCCATTTCCAAATGCCTCACAGCTCCAGGGACGCAGTTCAATTCCCACCTCAGGCAACTGTCTGCGTGGAGTTTGTACATTCTGCATGGGTTTCCTCCGGGTGCTCTGATTTCCTCCCACAGTCCAAAAATGTGCAGGTTAGGTGAATTGGCCATGCTAAATTGCCGGTAGTGTAAGGTGCATTAGTCAGAGGTAAATATAGGGTAGGGGAATGGGTCTGGGTGGGCTACTTTTTGGAGGGTCGGTGTAGACTTGTCTGGCCGATGGGCCTGTTTCCATACTGTAGGGATCTAATCTAATCACACAACCATCCCAAGACAATCGGTGCATCTGCAGCTCTAGCTTCTGCCATTTCCCCAAGTTTTATTGGTCTGCTATTGGTGACCAGACCTTCAGCCACTTGACTATAAACCACCTCTGGCATTTCTTTTTAAGATGTTCCTTCAAAACCATCTGTAACTAAACTATGAGTAAGTGTCAGCCCAGCTGCTTGAATGGCTCAGTTTTAAATCTTATTTGATAATACTCCAGTGAAGAGAGACCCCATCTATAGTTGCAAATACTCACCTCTCTGATTTACAGGGTCTTTTGCTACGTAGGCAACATAATCAGCAGTGTCCTGTAGAAGACATGAATTATTTACCGCTTTCTAATAACACTTCACATTAAGGAGTAACATCAGTCTGTGTGCATTTCAGGGACTGGGATGATGGGAGAATAAGCTGAACCACCTCCTGAATCTGAACAGAAGAGATTCAGTCGCTCTGTCAGATATCATAATTCCTCTCTGGTATTTTGATATAGGAACAAACCTACTTAAAATTACACATTAATGAGCAAATACTGGCATTAAAATAGCCATCTGAGGAATTTGAAACTGCAAGTTAAGGTTTCCTGAAATCATGTTTATAGAAATTGGTAATCTGGACACAAGGGATCAGGAGACCCTGTTCATAATGTGTCCTTTCTTCAGCCAGTGGTCTGAGAGTTGGTCAACTAATTCAGGAAACCTGATCATCAATCAGTCTGTTAGGATTGCTGCTCCTGAGTAAAAGTCATTACATGGTGCTCATCTGGATCTTGCAGTTGAATCCTCACAATGATCAACTAAACTGCAATCGATCACTGCCTTCAACTGAAGGAGGGAGTCACCAAACACAAACACTGAACACTGTCTGCATCACAAAGTAAAGATAGACCCACTGACAAAAACCCAGCAACTAGTCACTAAGCAGTTCCTCCACACCCGGTGATCCTCAGAGCTGCCCAGTGGGGCAATTTAGAAAGGAGCTGTGGTGACAGTGATGTTGTCAGGTCAGGTAACTCCTTACTGTGTCCCCACCAGAAGCGAAAGAGATGGACTGCATGTGATGGTTCGCGATGATCTGGGAACAAAACACACAAAACATTTCACTCATACTCTCAGCCCCAGGCAGAGAACAAAAACAGTCACCCTCACTCCCGAAGTCCCCGGGCCCACAGACACCAGCATAAACTGCACACTCGAGGGGAATTGGTTATGTTGATCTCTCCTTTGTCAAAGCTCCAGGACCCAACACAATATCCTGCCATCCCATATCCTGAAACTGCCCTGACTGTGGGGGACTGTGGACGGGAGTGGCTGTGCATGTGTTGGGTGGAGAGGTTTGGGGATAAGAGAGAGGAGAAGGAGGAGGAGAGTGTGGGCTTGCTGCTGAGTGATTCCTCGATCTCTGGGTAGTATCAGTCTCATGCTTACACCCCATCCTGTTATCCCCCGTTCACCCTCCCTCCATTCCACATTAACCCCACTCCCTGTCCCCAGTTTATCCCCCACCCCTGACCACACCCAATGTGTGGGTACCTGTCGGGTTGTGGGCAGTGCCAGGTTTAACCCTTCAATGGAGATGTTGATGGTGATGTTCATCCCAGCAAACCGCAGGTTACTCCTCCCGAGGATGGATTGCAGGGATTGGTTCGAAGGCTAAAGGAGGTCAAGGTGCAAAGCAAACAGGCACAGAATAGACATCAACAAGAACTAAACGGTCAGCAGTTAGTGAGTCTCAGTCCCGAACCCACAACCTGTCCCCCAGGGAAAGTGAGGGTGTGTGCGCACACGCACACGTCCAATGGGATCAGAGCCAGGGTTTTGGATTCGCTGTGTGGGGTTTCAGAGGGAGACTGCCTCACTTGTAGCAATGGGCATTGTGGACTTGCAATGTCCAAGGAGGCACAGGGCTGCGGGCAGCTAGCAGGTGGAATGAGACACTGACTTTGCAACGACATTGAACCGATGATGGCAGGGCAGGGGCAGCTCAGTCTGAGATAAGTAAATCAGTCACGATCCAAGCTCAGCCTGACATCGTTCGTACCTTCCTTTTCCAAGCCCCTTTCACTCCTGGAACTGTTTCGTGCAGCCGATTAATGGCTTCCCTGCAAAATGAGGTTAACTTGGTGAGAGAAGATTCAGTTTAGAATAACAGGCACTGCCCATCTCTGGGCATATAGAGGCCCATCTTTACCTGGACCAAACACCTTCCATTAACCCAGTGCATTCCAAAGCTCTTTACAGTCAATAACACATTTCTAAATCACAGGCCAAATTGAACCTCGTCTAACCCACTGGCACACAAAGAGATCACGGGGTTCCGTCTGCATTGTATTGGGAACTTCAGGCTATACCACAGTCAGAAGCAGCAGCTTTTTAGCTCTTTTTACATTCTTTTTAACAGTGACTTTCTCCACAGCTGGCAGCAGTTGCCTCAGGGAAATCGAAGTTATCACATGGTCCAGGAGGCTGAGTGAGCATCTCAGGATGACCATCATCATTGTTGCCCCAAGTATTTACAGATGGAAGTATTGAAAATATAAGAATTTTTTTGATTTTTTTAAAGAATTAGGAGAAAGGAATAGAGGTTCTTTACACAGAGAGTAGTGAATGTATGGAATGCGTTGCCAGCGATGGTGGTGGGAGCAGAGTCATTAGGGACATTTAAACGACTGCTGGACATGCAGATGGATAGCAGTGAGTTGAGGGGTGCGTAGGTTAAGTTGTTATATCTTACGTTAGGATTAAACCTCGACACAACATTGTTCTGTACTTTTCTATGTTCTAAAACAATTTCAGTTGCATTGAGAAGCTGCTTCACAAACAATGTTAATATCAGATGTGGAAAATTATGTTTCCAACTTGTTCTTTACTAAGAACATATTGGGTACAATTTTACAACAAGGAGTTCCAATTTTCCAATCGAATTTGAGAGATAATTTTATTCATTGTTTGTGGCCCTGTGCTGACGTTCTCAGAACAAGCTGGCTCTTTAAGAAACATCATCAATATTAGATTAGCACTGCAGTCAGCTCTCACTTTGCCCTATCGATTGGTGCTGCTATTTCTACCCCACTCTCATCACTGCACTGATTATGGTGCTGATCACTGCAGAGGAACTGTTCACATCAATATAAAATTGTCAATCCCATTCTACAAGCCCCTGTGCAAACTACGGTCACTCACAACACACATTGTTCAGGGGGCAAGGCAGAGAAACAGATACAGACTCCACAAGGAAGGAAGTGAGAGAAAAAAAAAAGAGAGAAGGAGAAAGAGAGATAAGGAGGAGTACCATAAAAAGGAGAATCCATAACCTCTCAATCTGGATGTCATGATGGGAAGGTGTCCCGGTGTCAAAGAGAAAGCAGTCTAATCAAATAAGCAGGCGCTACCTTTGAGAAACACCATGTTTGAGAGTGAAACCAAATATTGATTGCATTTACATTTTGACTCCTTTGGCTTCTAATCATCTTTACTTCAGTAGCAGTCAATGACCATAACTAGATTTAATCCTATTGAGATTCTGCAGGTCAGGCAGCATCCAAGGAGCAGGAGAGTCGACGTTTCGGGCATGAGCTCTTCTTCAGGCTTATGCCCGAAACATCGACTCTCCTGCTCCTTGGATGCTGCCTGACCTGCTGCGCTTTTTCAGCACTACATCTTTGACTCTGATCTCCAGCATCTGCAGTCCTCACTTTCTCCTATTGAGATTCTGTCAATAATATACGACATCATCTTACCTTGTGACCTGTGTTCTTGTGTTGAAGTCAAGAGATCTCATTGATTTGACCACTTCAATACACCCCATATACTGTAACAGGAAGATACAGGGTCACACATAAATACACCAGAGATCAATCTTCAAATTTCATTTTATAAATAGACCATTCAGCCCATTGTGCTTGTGCCAGCTCTTTGAAAGAGGTCTCCAATGAGGCTCACTTCCCTGCTCATTCAAATGCCTTTTTGAAAGTTCCTATTGAATCGGTTTGTCCTGCCATTTTAGAAAGTCAGAGATCCTCAGCACAGTTAAAGGCCTTTCGGCCCATCAGGTCCATACCAGTCAGAAACACTACCTAACTATTCTAACCCCATTTTCCAGCACTTGATCAAAAGTACTGCCTGCGTGGATATCAGTGGTGCACATCTAAATCCTTGTTCAATGTTGTAAAGATTTCCAACTCTCCCAACCTTACAGTCAGTGAGTTCCAGATTCCCACCACCCTCTGGGTGAAAACATTTTTCCACACAATTTCTCCAAACCTCCAATCCCTTCCCTTAAACCTCCGTCATTGACCCCTGCATTGAGGAGAAACGTTTCTTCTGTTTACTCTATCCATGCTCCTCAATTTTGTTTAATTTTAATTCTGTCATAGGATATGGGTGTTGCCCTTGAAAAGGTGGTGGTGAGCTGCCTTCTTGAACTGCTGCACTCCTCTGGAGCAGGAGATAGCTTAGTGGCATTGTCACAGGACTGTTAATCCAGAGATCCAAGTAATGTTCTGTCCAGATTTAAAAAAACTAGAATTGTGGGACTAATTTGAGGGACTACTCACTCTAAGTATTTACACTCATATATTCAGAAAGTTCAGTTCAAGATCCTTCCTTTGTACTCAAACCCACGTTTCTCTCCACGTTTTTGACAGAAATGTCTTCCCCCTGTATTCACACAGAACAGCCCCTTCCATAGAGACCTGAAGACAGGAACAAATAGCCAGGGTTCCTGCCTAGTCACTGAAGGGTCTGTGGAAGGGTCACTCAATCCAAAATATTAACTGTTTTCTCTGCACAGTTAAGGCTGAGGGGACCCTATACAGGTTTATAAATTCATGATGTCATGGATAGGATAAATAGACAAGGTCTTTTGCCTGGGTTGGGGGAGTCCAGAACTATAGGGCATAGGTTTAAGGTGAGAGGGGAAAGATATAAAAGGGACTTAAGGGACATCTTTTCCATGCAGAAGGTGGTGTGTGTATGGAATGAGCTGCCAGAGGAAGTGGTGGAGGCTGGTACAATTAAAACATTTAAAAAGGCATCTGGATGGGTACATGGTATAGGAAGGGTTTAGAGGGATATGAGCTAAATACTGGCAAATGGGAGTGGATTAATTTAGGATATCTGGTTGGTATGGATGAGTTGGACCGAAGGGTCTATTTCCGTGTGCATGTGTATGACTATGCTGCCAAATCTGCCGAGTGTAGGGACTGCTTGAGGGGATTGGGTTAACGGGTCTTCAGAAGAGAAAATCTTTTAAGAAGCATGTCCACACACAGACAAATATAATCAGGTTTGAAACCCAAGAAAATACATTTCGTACTGAGGGCTGTGTCTGAGAGATGCATGTGTTCATACAGAGAAGAGCTGGCGGTATTTCCCTAGAGGCTGCTCAGATCCTATGGGCTGGAGGAGGGGTTGCATTTAGGAATTCACAGCTGCTCAAATTACATTTTGGTCTCTTAAGTAGCTCATCACAGCTCATACTGCATTAAACGAGGAGGCAAGGTCAGACAGGGCAACAATAATGCCAGGAAAGGATAAAATGCTGAATCATTTTAGATTCTGCCCACTGTGTCTTTCTCACAAACCAATATACAAAAGAATGATCTCACTCTCAGAAGAAGCCTATGTAGACTGGGAACTCTCACTGACCCAACAACACGTTTAAGGAGGGGACAATGGGGTGACCTAGATTGAGGCTGATATTAATGCACTGCAACAAGAAACAGAGAGAATGGCAGAACTGGGAATAGTGACAGATGGAACTTAATAGATAAAAGTAAGAGGTGATATCTTTTGAAAGAAGGGATAAGGAGCAGAAATATATACAGTTAATGGCACAGCTCTAAAGTATGTACAAAGACAGAGAGCTGAGATTCACATGCACAGATCACAAAAGATGACAGGTACATCAAGAGAGAAATTTAATAAACAAATAGGATCCCGGACTTCGTAATTAAGGCACCGAGAACAAAAACAACAAGTGATGCTAAGTCTTTGTAAAATTCTGGTCAGGCCACAGTGAGAGAATGGTGTGTAGCCCTGGATGCCATCCTTTAGGAAGGATGGGAGGGTCATTGGGAAGAGGAGATTTATCAGAATGGTCCTGGGGTGGGGATTCAGTTGTAACATTAGAATAGAAAGACCATTATGTTCTCCTCAGAGAAGAAGGGAGATTTGCTGCTGATGGACCAGATTCAGCCAGATTTAGGTAAAGGAGAGAAAGAAAAGCAGTTCCTATTGGCCGATTGTACAAGGAGCAGGGACCCCGGTTATGGTTTTGTTACCCCAGGTGCTGGAGCGAAGCTTCCTTGCCCTTTCTATACTGGGCCTCGAAAGGCAAAACATTCCATTGGCTTTTTCAATTATTTGCAGAATCTCATTATTCCACTTTAATGATCAATCAGTGTACATGGATCCCCAAATCTCTGAACTTCCACGGTTTCTAAACTTTACTGTATTTAAATAATTCTGGGATTTTGCCCCCTTTTTCGGTACCATGAGCTGACATTTTCCTTTACTGAAATCTACTTGCCACAGTCTTATTCACTCACTTTATTAATGTGTCTCTGTAAATTTATATTCCTGTCAACACTACTCACTGTTCCATCAATCTCAGTGATTGGTAAACCCATTAAACAGCTGTTGATTGTGTTACTTAAGCTCAGTAATGCAGGGACTAGTAAGACCCCCAACACTGATCCTTATCGTTCAATCATTACCTCCTTTCAGGTCAAATACATACCAACGGTGACTAGTCCTGTCCTCACCATCTAACCCACTCTTAACCAGATCTATTTTTGTCTTTAATTTCACAAAGTTTAATTTGAGTCAATGGTCTCATATGCAGAAACACATCAGAAGTAGAGGAAAAACAAACAAAGCCAGAACTCCCCAGACAACAAAAGACAGCAAGAAGAAGCAGAAAAAGGTGTCAGGTTATTATACAACAGTGTCAGGCTAAACATAGAACACAAAAAGAGGAATTGGAAAGAAAAGGATCAAAGAGTATGAGAAGAGACCGGCAACTAACACAAAAGGAAATCCATAGAATATAGATACATTTAGAAATATACTTGAAATTAGACAGGGCAAAACTAAGAGCTATCCGAACAGATGTGATTGATTAAGGAAAGTCAGCAGAGATTTGTTAATAATATGTTGTGTCCAGTTAATTTGACTGAGCTTTGAATGATGATGATGATGATGTTAACTGCAGCTGATGGGATGTAAATAGACTTTGAAAAGATATTTGATAAAGTAATATGCAACAGATTTGTCAATAAAGTTAAAGGGACAAACGCAGCATGGATATGAAGGTGGCTGAATCATCGGAAACAGAGGGTAGTGGTTAACTGTTCTTTTTGGTAGCAACCTAAAATCAAAAATCTTTAGCAGTTGGGTATAACAAACATAGAAAATTTGAGGAGGAGGCCTTTCAGCCCTTCGAGCCTGCTCCACCATCCAACACAGTCATGGCTGATCATCCAACTCAGTACCAGGCTCCAGCTTTCCCCCATTCTATTTGGTCCCTTTAGCCTAAGGACTATTTCTAACTCCATAAAAATGTTCAATGTTTTTGCACCAACTATTTTCTGTGGCACAGAGTTCCGCAGGCTCACCACTCGCTGGGTGAAGACATTTCTCCTCATTAGTCCTAAATGGATTATCCGGTGTCCTTAGACTGCAACCACCGGTTCTGGACACCCTGGTCATTGCATTTGTCCTGTCTAAACTGGTTAGCTTGTCACTTCCGAGGCTAAAGGTATAAGTCAACTACTAGCTGTAGGTCTGGAGTTACATGGTGAGCAGATCAGGACAGCACATACCTCTCTGTGAAAGGACTTTAGTTATAAACCCATCTTTCACAACAAATACTGATGGGATCATGGTCATCGATTGACTTATTTCCAGATTTTGTTTAAAATTCAAATTCCACAATCTGTTACAGAGGAATTTGAAATCGGATCCCAATATTGGGTCTCTGGATTACCAATCCACAATCAATACCACTACATCGTTACTTCACTAGCACATAGAAAGATGGTTGTGGTTGTTGGAGGTCAGTCATTTCAGCTCCAGTCTCTGCAGGAGTCCCTCAGGATAGCGTTCTTGGCCCAGCCATCTTCAGCTGCTTTATCAATGACCTTCCCTCCGTCATAAGGTCAGAAGTGGGGATGTTCGCCGATGATTGGACAATATTCAGCAACATTCGCAGCTCCTCAAATACTGAAGCAGATTGTGTCCAAATGCAACAAAAACTGGACAAAATCTGGAAGGATCTGAAGAAGGGTCACTGGACCTAAACCGTTAACTGTTTTCACTCCACAAGTGCTGCCTGACCTACTGAGTTTTTCCAGCAATTTCAGTTTATGGACAATATCCAGGCTTGGGCTGGGAAGTAGCAAATAGTATTCATGCCATAAATGCCAGGCAAAGATTATTTATAAAGAGAGAGAATCGAACCATTGTCCCTTGACACTGCTAAATCCTCCATTATCAAAATTCTGGGTGATACATCTGACATTCAACTGGACAAGTGTCAAAACACACAGCGCTGGAAAAGCATAGACAGTCTGGCAGCGTCCGAGGAGCAGGAGAGTCAACTTTTCAAGCATAAACTCTTCATCAGGAATGTGTCAGGGAGGTGGTGTGGCAAGGGGGCTGAGAGATAAATAGGAGGGGGTTGGGGCTGGGTGAAGGTGGCTAGAATTGCAATAGATGGGTGAAGGTGGAGATGATTGTGATAGGTTGGAGTGAAGGATGGAATGGATAGGGTGGGAAGGAAGATGGACAGGTAGGACAGTTAAAGAGGGCGATGCCGAGTTGGAGGGTTGGATCTCGGATAAGGTGGGGGGAGGGGAGATGAGGAAACTGGTGAAATCCACATTGATTCCGTCGGTTGGAGGGTCCCAAGGCAGAAGATGAGGCTTTCTTCCTCCCGTTGTCGGGTGGCTAGGATTTGGGTTGGAAGGTCCCAACTGGACTAGCCATATAAATGCAATGGCTACAATAGCAGGTCAGAGGCTACAAGTCTTTCAGCAAATAACTGACTTCCTGACCCTTCAAAGCCTATCCATCAGCACAGGGAGTGTGATGGAATACTCCCCACTGGCCTAGACCAGTGCAGCTCCAACAACACTGAGACCATGGCTTACAAATGTGTTGCTGGAAAAGCACAGCAGGTCAGGCATAAGCCCGAAACGTCGATTCTCCTGCTCCTTTGATGCTGCCTGACCTGCTGCGCTTTTCCAGCAACACATTTTTCAGCTCTGATCTCCAGCATTTGCAGTCCTCACTTTCTCCAAGCTTGAGACCATCCAAGATAAAGCAGCCCATTTGATTGGCACCACCCTCACAAGTATTCACTCTCTCCACTACCGACACTCAGTAGCAGCGGTTTGTTTTGTCTACAAGATGCACTGCAGAAATTCACCAAAGTTCCCGAGACAGCAACTTTTCCAGACGCACAGCCACTTCCATCTAGAAGGATAAGGGCAGCAGATACAGGGGAACACCAGCCCCTGCAAGTTCCCCTCCAAGCCACTCACCATCCTGACATGAAATATATTGCCGTTCCTTCACTGTCACTAGGGTTAGAATCCTGGCATTCCCTCCCTCAGGGTATTGTGGGTGTACCTACAGCACAAGCAGTTTGGGAAGACATTCACCAGCACCTTCTCAAGGGCAAGCCATGTCAAAGATGGGCACTTGGTGATGGGCACTAAATGCTAGCCCAGACAATGACAGCCACAATCCATGAACACATTTTTAAAAATTGGATGTGCAAGGGACAATTTCAAAATTGCACAAAACTTGGAAATATTGTGAATGAAGAGAAATAAGGTGATAGACTCGAAGAGGACACGAGCTGGTTGGTGAAATGGACAGGGACTTGGCAGAAATAAAATTTAACACCAACACTCGTGAAGTAAATCAGTTTGGTCAGAAGATTAAAGAGAGACAACACAAACTGAAAGGAAACTATTCTAAAGTGGGTGCAGCAGCCGCAGAGCAAGCTCGGGTGCAGGCACACAAATTACAGAGTGGCAGAACCTATTGAGAAGGTGGTTAATATGGTCTATAGGATCCTGGGATTTATCAATAGTGGCTTATAGGACACAAGCAACAAATTTGTGACCTGGTGGTATTACCATTAGGTTATTAATCCAGAAACTCAGCTAATATTCTGGGGACCCAGAAATCCTACCATGAGAGATGTTGGAATTTGACATCAATATTAACAAAATTGTGAGTAAGAATCAACTGCCAATTGTCAGAAAAACCCACCAGGATTTCTAAGTCCTTCAAGGAAGGAAATCTGCCGTCCTCACCTGGTCTGGCCTACACATGACTCCAGACCCCCAGCAATTTGGTCAAATATCATTCATCCTCTGAAATGGCCTAGAAAGCCACACAGTTGTACCAATTTCTACAAATTCTCAAAAGAAATGAAAACAGGTGGATCACCTGGCATTGACCTTGGCACCAGAAAAGACACAGGCAGAAACAGCCCTATCGATCCTGCAAAGTCCTCCTTACTAACATCTGGGGCCTAGTGCCAAAATTGGGAGAGCTGTCTCACACGCTGGTCAAGCAACAGCCTCACGGAATCATACCTTACAGACAGGATCCCGGATCCCACCATCACCATCCCTGGATATATCCTGTCCCACTGGCAGGACAGACCCAGCTGGGGGGGAGGGATTGTTACAGTCAGGAGGGAGTTGCCCTGGAATACTCGACATTGGCTCCAGACCCCACGGTGGTCTCACTGCTTCAGGTTAATCACGGGTAAGAAAACCTCCCCCTGATTACCACCTACCATCCTCCCTCAGCTGATGAATCCATACTGCTCCATGTTGAACAACACTTGGAGGAAGCACTGAGGCTGGAAAGGACACAGAATGTGCTCTGGGTGGGGGATTTCACTGTCCACCACCAAGAGTGGCTCGGCAGCAGCATTACTGATGGAGCTGGTCGGGTCCTAATGGCCAGAGCTGTTAGACTGGGTCTGCAGCGGGTGGTGGGGGAACATGTAAGAGGGAAAAGCATACTTGACCTCATCCTTCCCAATCTGCCAGCTGTAGATGCGTCTGTTCATGACAGTATTGGTGAGAGTAACCATCGCACAGTCTCTGTGGAGACAAAGTCCTGTCTTCACATTGAGAATAACCTCCATCATGTTGGGTGGTATCTTCACCACAGACATACTTCAAGCAGATCAGGCAATTAAAGACTGAGCATCCAGGAGGTGCTGTGTGCTATCTACAGCAGCAGAACTGTGCTCCAGCACAATCTGTAACCTCATGGCCAGGCGTATCCCCCACTCAACCATTACCATCAAGCCAGGGGATCAACCCTAGTTCAATGAGGAGTGCAGGAGGGTATGCCAGGGACAGCACTGGGTGCACCTGAAAATGAGATGTCATTCTGGTGAAGGAGGACTACTTGAATGTCAAACATCATTAACAGCAAGTGTTAAACAGATCTAATTGATCCCACAGCCAACAGATCTACTCTCTGCTAGTCCCCATACTTCCAGAGACCCCTATGGGAGGGAACATCCTTACAAGCATCTACTCCTTCATGGGATGGGCTGAATTGCCCGTTTCTCTGCTGTACACATTCAAAATTATTGAATTAAATGCTTTCTTGACATCCATACAAACTGCATCCAGCAACATTTACCTGAACACTCCACCTGTTGCCTCCTGCAAAACTTCAATCAAGTTTGGGAGAGACCTAACCTTTACAAACTCCCTCTTTCTCAAAACTGCAGCAGCTTCTGCCAGCGATCAACATCTCGCTCCTATAATATAGATGCTAATAATTTTCTCATAAAGTAATTCAGTTATAGATTCCAACAGCAGGAACACAGCAGATGTCAGGGTCTAACGAGTCTATTCCTTCCTCTTTCTCAATGATACACCCCTGTCTGACACATTCTGACAATAACTGAGTTCCCAACAACACAACTACCCAGAGACCTGCCCTGTGCCCCTGGCCTCCCCTGTGCGGGGACCCTGCTGTAGTCCACCCCAGCTTGGTGAGGGCAGTGAATGGACAGGAGGCTGGGTAGGGCTTGAGGGTAGCCCCCGTCCTCTGACCCCAGCAGCTGCACGGGGGCTGAGTGTAGCGCCCAGAGCCCACTGCCCAGCACCCACTGCCCAGAGCCTACTGCCCACAGCCCACTGCCCACTGCCCAGCACCCACTGCCCAGAGCCATGCCCAGTGCCCAGAGCACACAGTCCAGAGCCCAGAGCCCAGTGCTCACTGCCCAGCACCCACTGCCCAGAGCTATGCCCAGAGCCCACTGCCCACTGGCCAGAGCCCGTGTCACTCACGCGGACGATGTAGGAGACCCCCGGGCCCAGGATCCTGGTATCTGGGTGCAGCCAGCCTCCCGATGGTTTGTTGATGAAGCTGCCTTTGCGATTACACTCCCCTCCGGCCAAGCGGACTCCCTCCACCCGGAGCCTCCTCCCTCCGGCCGGCAGCCGGCCCGGAGCCTGCCCCGAGCAGGGAGGGGGACACAGCGAGTCACAGGATCCCAGGACAGCGGCCAGAGCGGGAGGTGGACCCCCGGGGGCTGCCCCGAGACCCCCAGAGCGGCCGGGAGGCTGATCCTTGGCTGGGCTCCTGCCTCCCGGAGACGCCGAGAACTTCCAGTGCGGGATCCGGGGGATGAGGGTGCAGAAGGTGGTGGAATCCTCCGGCTCTTCGGCCACAGAAGCTGCACCGAGCTGACCGCTCATGGCCAGGCCGTGCAGGAAGCCGCTCCCCGAGCTGCTCACCGACTCACTCCGAAAGCGACCATACTTGGGCTTCATCAGCGGAGCTGTCCCTCAGTGAAAGCTCCCAGCTCTCTGATTGATCAGCTCCACACTCCCCAGCACAGCCGCTGATGTCATTTAGAGAATTAATCACCCATTACCCGACAGCCAAACAGCAGAGAGAGAGGGAGGGAGAGAGACACCCTCACAGACACAGTCAGGACAGAGAGAGAGAGAGACACCCTCACTGACACACACAGGACAGAGAGAGAGACACCCTCACAGACACAGTCAGGACAGAGAGAGAGAGAGAGAGACCTCACTGACACAGTCAGGAGGGAGAGGGGGAGAGAGACACCCTCACAGACACACAGTCAGGACAGAGAGAGAGAGAGACACCCTCACTGACACACACAGGACAGAGAGAGAGACACCCTCACAGACACAGTCAGGACAGAGAGAGAGAGAGAGAGACCTCACTGACACAGTCAGGAGGGAGAGGGGGAGAGAGACACCCTCACAGACACACAGTCAGGACAGAGAGAGGGAGAGAGACACCCTCACTGACACAGTCAGGACAGAGAGAGGGAGAGAGAGAGACACCCTCACTGACACAGTCAGGACAGAGAGAGAGAGAGACACCCTCACTGACACAGTCAGGACAGAGAGAGGGAGAGAGAGAGACACCCTCACTGACACAGTCAGGACAGAGAGAGAGAGGGACACCCTCACTGACACAGTCAGGACAGAGAGAGGGAGAGAGAGAGACACCCTCACTGACACAGTCAGGACAGAGAGAGAGAGGGACACCCTCACTGACACACACAGTCAGGAGAGAGAGAGACACACACTGTCAAGAGAAAGAGAGAGAGACAGTCAGGAGAGAGGGAGAAAGACTCTCACACACACACAGTCAGGAGAGAGAGAGAGGCAGAGGGTCCCAGCTCTCTCTCTCACACACACACACACACCGGGACCGGGACCGGAGTCTCTCTGAGACACTCGGGCAGAGTCGGGCGAGACAGAGGTCCAGGCTCTCTCTCACACAGTCCGGGCAGAGTCAGGGCTCTCTCTCTGACACACACGGAGTCAGTGAGAGAGTCTGAGAATCCCCCCTCTCACATTCTCACACACAGTCAGGAATGTGTGAGGGAGCCGGCTGCACACGGTCTGGGCTGAACATTTCCTGCATTATTTTTCCTGTTCCATGTATCAACATCTCTGCCTCTGACATTTTTTTTTTGCTGACTTTATTTGCTCGCCCTGATTGTTTTCAGAATCCTCTGTCAGTGAAACTGAGAATATATACCCGGGCCACCACCACTCGGCCCATCTCTCCTGTTCATACTTGGGCCTCCGCTTTCACTGCTGGCTGTGTACCTGCGGGAGCTGGAGATCTGATAGAAAACCAGCCCAGTCTGGGGAGGGAAACCCGCTAACGCCACCAGTCACTGCATTAGAAACGTTCACTCTGCCTTCTTCAGGCAAATGTCGCCAGACCTGCTGAGTTTCTCCAGTGATTTTGGTTTTGGAACTGCAAGAGGCAGATGACAATTTAATGCAGACAAGCATGACGGAATTTATTTTTGTATAAAGTATGGAAAGAAAATACAAAATATAGGGCACAGTTTACAGGGGGTTCGGGAGCAGTGGGAGCTGGATGGGGGTGTGCAGAGATCATTAGTGTGTCAGGACAGATTGACAATAATCTGGGCTTTGTTATTCGGGGCAAGGAAGTGATTTTAAACCTGTACCGGATACTGATCCAGCCTCCACCACACCGTTATATTCAGCTCTAGGCATCACACCGAAGGGAGGACATCACAACATTGGAGAGGGGACAGAAAAAGCCTTCAGTGATGAGGAGTTGTTGGGAAAGCTGCGCCAGTCCACACTGTAGGACAGAAGGTTGAGAGATGATCAAAATTCTGAGGGATCTCGGCAGAGGAGATGGAGAGAAACTGTTCCCATTGGCCAAAGGATCAAGAACAAGAGGGGGGGGGGGGGGGAGAGAGATTTGAGGTGATTCGTAAAAGAAGCAGCTGTAAAATGTTTTTATTCACTCACAGGATGTGGGGGTTACTGGCCGGGCCCAGCATTTATTGCCCCGTCCCTAGTTGCCCCCTTGAGAAGGTGGGAGTGAGCTGCCTTCCTGAACCGCTGCAGTCCACCTGGAGATTGACCCACAGTGCCCTGAGGGAGGGAGTTCCAGGATTTTGACCCAGCCGCAATGAAGGAATGGCGATATATTTCCAAGTTAGGATGGTGAGTGGCTTGGAGAGGAACGTGTAGGGTGCTGGGTGTTCTAGTCCAGGATTCTGTTCAGGTAAACTTGCAGGTTGAGTCAGTAGTTAGGAAGCTGAAAAATGTGTTGCTGGAAAAGTGCAGCAGGTCAGGCAGCATCCAAGGAGCAGGAGAATCCATGTTTTGGGCATGAGCCCTTCTTCAGGAATTCATTCCTGACCTGACCTGCTGCACTTTTCCAGCAACACATTTTCAGCTCTGATCTCCAGCATCTGCAGTCCTCACTTTCTCTCAGTAGTTAGGAAGTCAAATACAACGATGGCATTTATTTTGAGGGGACTTGAATATAAAAGCAGGATGTACTTCTGAGGCTCTCATTTGGAATATCCTGTACAGTTTTGGGCCCCATATCTCAGGAAGGATGGACTGGCCCTGGAGGGGGTTCAGAGGAGGTTCACCAGAATGGTACCAGGAAAGAACAGCTCAACATATGAGGAATGTTGGGTCTATACCCGATGAAGTTTGGAAGGATATGGTGGGACCTAATTGAAATGTACAGAATACACAATGACCTGGTAGAGTGGATGTTTCCAATGGCCGGAGAGACTAGGACCCAAGGGCACAGCCTGAGAGTAAAGGGAAGACCCTTTAGAATGGAGGGAAGGAGAAATGTCTTCAGCCAGAGAGTGGGGAATACATGAAATTCATTGCCACAGAAGGCTGTGGAGGCCAGGTCACTGAGTGTATTTAAGACAAAGGTAGATAGGTTCTTGAGGATCAAGGGTTACAGGAAGAAAGCAGGAGAATGGGAGAGAAACTTATCAGCTGTGACTGAATGGCGGAACAGACCCGATGGGCTGAATGGCCTAAATTCTGCTTTTATATCTTAAGGCCTTGTGTATCTGCGAGGAGAAAGTGAGGACTGAAGGTGCTAGAGATCAGAGTTGAAAAGTGTGGTGCTGAAAAAGCACAGCAGGTCAGGCAGCATCTGAGGAGCAGGAGAATCAACACTTTGAGAATAAGCCCTTCATCAACAATGAGGGGCTGGGCCAAGGAGGCTGAGAGATAAATGGGAGAGGGTGGGGTTGGGGGAAAATAGCTGGTATTGTGATAGGTACATGAAAGTGGGGAGGTGATGGTGATAGGTCAGAGAGGAGGGTGGAGTGGATAGATGGGAAGGAAGATGGACAGGTAGGACAGTTGAAGAGGGCGGTGCTGGGTTGGAGAGTTGGATCTGGGTTAAGGTGCAGGCGGGAGGGGGGAATGGGGAAACTGGTGAAATCCACATTGATCCCATGTGGTTGGAGGGACCTGAGGCAGAAGATAAGGCATTCTTCCTCCAGGTGCTGGGTGGTTAGGGAGTTGCCCAGGACGAGGCCCAGGACCTGCATGTCCTTGGCAGAGTGGGATAGGGAGTCAAAGTGTTCGGCCACGGGGCAGTGAGGTTGTTTAGTGCATGTGTCCCAGAGATACTGCCTTTGGTCTTCTAGATAGAAGTTTTTGTGGGTTTGGATGCTGTCTAATAATCTTTGATGAATTTCTGCACGTGCATCTTGTAGATAGTACACAGTGCTGCAACTGAGCATTGGTCACGGAGAGAATGGGTCTGGTGCCATTCAAATGGACTTTGTCCTCGATGTTAAAAGTGAGGTCTGCAGATGCTGGAGATCAGAGCTGAAAATGTGTTGCTGGAAAAGTGCAGCAGGTCAGGCAGCATCCAAGGAGCAGGAGATTCGACGTTTTGGGCGTAAGCCCTTCTTTGGGCTTATGCCCAAAACGTCGAATCTTCTGTTCCTTGGATGCTGCCTGACCTGCTGCACTTTTCCAGCAACACATTTTCAGCTTTGTCCTCGATGGTGTCAAGATTTTTTGAGTGTTGTTGGAGCTGCACCCGTCCAGACAAGTGGGGAGTATTCCATCACACTCCTGACTTGATTTCAAGGGTCGTCACTTTTACCTCCCATCTGGAATTCAGGTCTGTGTCCCTGTTTGGATGAAAGCTGTGCCGAGGGAAGGAGCTGTGTGAATGGCAGATGCCAAGCTGGCTGTCAGTGAGCAGCTACTTGCTGAGCATCGTCAACCTTCCCCTCCATCAGGTTGCTGCTTGCTCACTGCACAGAATGACAGAGCGGTAATTTTCCAGGTTGGATTTGTGCTGTATGCTGTGGTCATGAGGAAACACATTTCCGTACAGTGAGTGGTTTGGGTGTGGAACACATCCCCTGAGTGTGTGACAGAGGCAGCTTCCATTGAGACCCCCCTGAGTGAATTGGACAGTTATTTGAGAAGGGTTACGGGGAACTGATGGTAAATGGCACTGCTCCCTGGGAGGGTTTGCACAGATTCAATAGCTAAATGGCCTCTTTCTGTACTATAACCATTTTGTGATTCTAACCCAACAAAATTTCAGTCTCACTCCTGACAAAAACCAACTAACCCCAGTCTGAGTGAATGCCAGATTTCCAGTCCGGTTTGTATGAGGAAGTGCTTCCTGACATCATCCCTGAGCAGCCTGACTCCAATTAGAAGGTGATTTCCTTTAGCTCTGGCCATTTCCTAACGACATCCCCCAACCCCACCCAACTCGCCATCAGTTGAAATAGTTTCTCTGCAATAACCTAGTCATCCTGCTTCAATCCTGATTAAGTCTCCCCTCAATACAGTGCCAGCTCTTGAACTTTGCTCCTTGGGCCACAGTTCCATCTGCTCTGTTGCAGACAGCTGTAACTTTCAGGCTCTCATTTCTGTGCTTGGAAACTGTTCAGTCCTGGATGGGGACCTCCTGCCATTCTGATGCTGAGAAACATTTCCCCAGACCGCTCACTGCCTTTTTGCTACTTCAGCTGCCATTTGACTGCAGCAACAGGAGGTGGAGATTTACAGAAAGGGTGTAAACACTTTGGTTGGAATACTTCTGTGGAAGGTGAGGAATTTGTGTGAGAATTTGCATCTTCCTTCTCCCCACCATCAACGAGCCTGCAACAGCTGTGCATAAAGCTGTGTGAAAGAGCAGATCTGCAACTGTTGTTCAGCTGCTCCCATGGATCTGCCAACAATGACCAGCTTCCCATCTACTCAACTCCGTTTCAGTGCGAAAGTGTACATTGAGGGTTAAAACTGCCAGCCATGTCTCGGGAGGAGCACTCACTCCTCTCGGCCAGAAAATCATGGGCTCAAAGAATTTGAACACATAATCCAGATTGACAAGCCCCTTGAAATAAAACCAGCAACTGTGCCGACCTCCACCACTTCCTCTAGCAGCTCATTCCATGTACATACCACTCTCTGTGTGAAAACATTGTCCCTAACCGAACCGGCTGCTGCAGGTGGGGACTAGATTGGATTGGGATATCTGGTCGGCATGGATGGGTTGGACCGAAGGGTACATCTCTATGACACTATGACTCTAAACTCAACACACTGGCAGCATCTGTAAAAAGAGAGACTGAGTTCATGTTTCCGTTCCAAGATGACACTTTTTCAGAAATGGAAGGAGTTGGGAAATGCTGTCTTTCATGTTATTAACAGAGTAGGAGGAGGAGCATTTGGAACAGATTATGAAATGTCCACAACAAAAGACCAAAGGAACACCAATGGGCTAAAGGAGTGATTGAGTTGTAACCAAACGGGAGGTCAGAGGTCATGCTCTGAAGTTGAGAGACTCAGTGTTGGGTCCTTGAGCCTGTGAAGTGCCTCAGTGGAAGATGAGATGCTGGTCCTTAGTTTGTGTTGAGCTTCACTGGGATGGATGTTAGCACCAGAACAAGGTGGCTTAATGAAACAGCAGCAAGCAACTGGCAACTCAGGGCCATTCATACAGGCAGAGTCGAAGTGTTCTCCAAAACAGTCACTCAGACCCCATTTGGTCTCACTAATGTAAAGCAAACTACATCGTGAGCGGTAAATGCAGAAGAAGCTCAAATAAAATGCTGCTTCACCTGGAAGTTGCAACTGGGGTCTTGGAAAGTGAGGCACGAGGAGGTGAATACACAAGGGTTACACTTGCTGCAATTGCATGGGAAGATGCCATGGGGAAGGGAGGAAGTCTGAGGAGTGCCAGACGAGTGACAGGGGGTATCAGAAAGGGAACAGTGCCTGTGGAATGCTGACAATGGAGGGGAGGAGAAGGTCTATTTGATATCTTGCAGGAGGTGTCAGAAATGGCAATCATTCCTTTGAATGTGGAGACAGGTGGGGTGGAAAGGAGGGAAGGGTTGTGTAGGAGATGGATCAGACAATGGTTGAGGACTCTGACAACCACAGTGAGGGTGAATCCTTGTTTGAGGATAAAGGAGGAAGTGTTGAAGACAGTCCAGTGGAAGGTGGCATCATCAGATCAGGTGCAGAAATTGCTGGAGAATACAGCAAGCTTGGCAACATGCATAGAGAGAAAGCGGAGTTAACATTTCAAAACCAGTCACTCTTCATCAGAAATGTCCAAAGGGTCACTGGACCTGAAATATTGACGTTTCTCTCCGGAGATATTGGCAGACCTGCTGAGTTCTCCAGAAATTTCTGTCTTTGTTTCAGATTTCCAGTATCTGCAGTACTTTGTTTTATATGAGAACAGTGCAATGGAGACAGAACAAAACTGGGAGAATGGAATAGATCCTTGTAGGAAGCAGGGTGTGAGGAGGGGTAGTTGGAGTTTTGTCGTGGATATCGGAATAGTGAAGTCAAGAAAGGGAAGAGACCGAGATGGACCAGAGGTGAAGGCAAAACAAGGATGACAATTAGAAACAAAGCTGATGATTTTTTTTCCCAAATGCAGACTACAGGAGGAAATAGCACTGATTACATGTTGATTATTGGAGAAAGAGTTCTGGGTGGAGGCCCACATAGGTCTGGAACAAAAAATATTCCACGTATCCCAGATAGAAACAGGCATAGCTTGACCTGGGTGGGTACCCCCATGGCCTTTGTCTTACAGAAAATGAGATGAGTTAAAGGAAAAGTTGTTCAAAATGAGAACAAATAATTACTATGATATTCCTATTGTACAACTGAGAGACTGCTCCACGGTGAGAGCATTGCACTGGCCAAGGGGCTGCTTTTCAGGTGAGACATGAACCCAAGGTCCCATCTGCCCATTCAGGACAATGTCACTGCAGACTGTGTATATGATGGATGCTGTTTTTATTTCTTTACAACAGCCACTGCTTTATTGCAGTGGAAGCCTTCCCTGTAGATTATTCGAGCAACACTGTCCTTCCATGACAGGCCAGACTCTGAGGTTCAGAGTCAGCAAAAAAAAACCTTTCCATGAGTGCAAACAGCTTTTCAGCAATTAGCCCATAATAACCCCATTAAATGAGACTTGAAAACTATCACTGCTTCCTCATCGGAGAGTGATTCACTAAACCTGTTTTCTGAGGCTATTTTATTGAGTTAATGGTTAAGGATTTCCTTTAGTTGAAATGTTGACAAGTCATCAGCAATTTGATTCATATCTGTTGTGCTTTCTGATTGCCTTTCAGATTATCTCATCCATCCTCTTAACATTGCCATCTCTCCCTCCCCCTCCAACTCAATCCTTTCACTGTCACTCAAACTCTCACCCGTGTAGTTCTTGTACACACATACACATTACACACATAGACATTTAGAGCACAGAATGAGGCCGTTCAGTCCATTGTGTCTGTGCTGGTTGACAAAGATCTGACTAATTAATCCATTTTCCAGTGCTTGGCCCATAGACAATAGCAACAAAAGTGAGGATGTAAAAACTGCTTAAATGTTACAAGGTTCTGACTCCTTTTCAGGCAGAGAGTCTCAGACTTACACTATCCTCTGTGTGGAATCATTACTCCCCAACTCTCCTTTAACCTCCTGCCTCAAACCTTACATTTACGTCCTCTGGTATTGATCCCTCATAGTATCTTCTAGTCTACCTTATTTATACCCTCCCCCATCGTATATGCCTCTATCAAGCTCCCTCTCACCCTTCGCTGCTCTAAGGAAAGCAAACCCAGCCTATCTGATCTTTCCTCTCAGCGCAGACCCTCCAGCCTCAGCAGTGTCCTGGCAAATATCCTCTGCACTTCCTCTAGTGCAGTCTCATTCTTCCTATAATGTTGTGACTTGAACTGCATGCAGTGCTCAAATTATGGCCTAACCAGTGCCTAGTACACATCCAGCAGAATCTGGATATTTTATCTTGGGTAATAAAAACAAGTAACCCATTAATCAGGTTATTTACCTGCACTGCTACCTTCAGGGATCTGTGCATGTACATACCAAGGTTCGTTTGATCTTCAGTACCTTCCAGGTCCTACTGTTCATTGTGTAATCCCTTGACATGTTAGCCCTCCCTAAATGTATAGCCCTACATTTTTCTGGGTTGAATTCCATTTGCCACTGCTCGACCCACCTGACCAGTCCATTGACATTCTCTTGCAGTTTATACCTATCCTCCTCACCATTTCCCAGCCTGCCAACTTTTTGTGTCATTTTAGACCTTCTTGATCTTTCCCATCATTTTAGTTTTCCCACATTAATGTTCACCACAAACAGCAAGGATCGCAGCACTAGCCCTGATGAAACACACTGGAAATAGATTTCCAATCTCAAACACATCCCTATGCCATCACCCTCTGCTTCCTGTTTCTCAGCCAATTTTTAGATCCAACATGTCATTTTGCATTGGATCCCATGGGCTCTTATTCTCTTGATCAGTCTGCCATGACGGACCTCATCAAAAGCCTTACCCTTATCAACATTCCTGCTTAACCTCCTTAAAAGTTTCCTTGCTGACCTGAATTCATTCTTAGTCCAGAAAGGCATCAATTTTGAAATCTGTGACCTTGATTCCAAATCCCTACCTCTGTAATCTACTCCAGCCTCATCACCCTGCCAAATATCTGTGCTTTCTCAGCTCTGGCCTCTTGAGCAACTGATTTTAATTGCTTCACCATTGCCTAAGCCCTCAGTGTCTTGAATCCCCCTTCCCCCACCCCCCACCCCCTCCAAACTACTACCCTCGCTATTTTTTAACACTTGCCCAAGTACTTTGCTTCTTCACAAACAACTGATTTGCTTCATTGGCCAGGTATATATTGCTGTTTGATGTGCCTTTCTGACTGTCTCAGACAGAGATCAGACATTGGGAACCTCATTGAGCACCGACTGCTTAGGAATGTGTGTGAGGGATTGAGGATGTGACATACAGTGAGTGAGTGAAGTTAGCTGAACGTGAGCAACGTCTGCAGCAGAGAGGCTCAAGGACAGTGAGTACCTGAATGAGCCCAGGACTGTGATGAGTTTTTTCTCCCGAGAGGTAAGAATGCTGGAGATGGGCATTGATCAAGCTGCCTCCTGCTGGGGTACAATCATTTACCAACATACTGTCCTCAGACCTTTCGGAAAATAATGAAGAGGGATCGAGACATCCATAAGTCCCTTTCCAGTGAGAGAGAGAGAGAGAGAGAGAGAACGTGTGTGTGTCATTGAGGCATAGAGATGTACAGTACGGAATCAGACCCTTTGGTCCAACTCGTCCATGCTGACCAGATATCCTAAACTCATCTAGTCCCATTTGCCAGCACTTGGTCCATATCCCTCCAAACCCTTCCTATTCATATACCCATCCAAATGCCTCTTAGATGTTGCAATTGTACCAGCCTCCACCACATCCTCTGGCAGCTCATTCCATACACGCACCACCCTCTGTGTGAAAAAGTTGCCTCTTAGGTCTCTTTTATACCTTTCCCCTCTCACCCTAAACCTACGTCTAGTTCTGGACTCCCCGACCCCAGGGAAAAGACTTTGTCTACTTACCCTCTTCGTGCCCCTCATGATGTTATAAACCTTGATAAGGTTCATAACCTCAATAACCTCAGCCTCCAGGCGAAACAGCCCCAACCTGTTCAGCCTCTCCCTGTAGCTCAAACCCTCCAACCCTGGCAACATCCTTGTAAATCTTTTCTGAACCCTTTCAAGTTTCACAACATCTTTCCGATAGGAAGGTGACCAGAATTGCACATAATATTCCAAAAGTGGCCTACCAATATTCTGTACAGCCGCAACATGACCTCCCAACCCCTGTACTCAATACTCTGACCAATAAAAGAAAGCATACCAAATGCCTTCTTCACTATCCTATCTACCTGAGACTCCACTTTCAAGGAGCTATGAACCTGCACTCCATTGTTTCTTTGTTTAGCAACACTCCCCAAGACCTTCCAATTAATTGTATAATCCTGCCCTGATTTGCCTTTCCAAAATGCAGCACCTCACATTTATCTAAATTAAGCTCCATCTGCCACTCCTCAGCCCATTGGCCGATCTGATCAAGACGTCGTTCTACTCTGAGGTAACCTTCTTTGCTACGCCTCCAATTTTGGTGTACAAAGGAACCGCGAATATCCGGAGGACACGGGTGGGAGAATTTCACTCAGTTAATCGAATTCCAGACAATCAAATGCCAGCTCACGGAATAGCTAAGCATCGGTACGTTGCAACCTTGCCGGATATTCCGATATTCCGATAATCGAATGCGGGATAATCAAGTTTCCTTTGAAATCTGCAAACTTACTAACTATACCTGCTAAATCCACATCCAAGCCATTCATATAAATGGCGAAAAGAAGTGGACCCAGCACTGATCCTTGTGGGACACCACTGCTCCGGTCTGAAAAACAACCCTCTCTCTCTCTCACCTTTGAGCCAGTGCTGTATCCAAATGGCTAGTTCTCCCTGTATTCCATGAGATCTAACCTTGCTAATCAGTCTCCCACGGGGAACCTTGTCGAACACCTTACTGAAGTCCATATAGATCACATCTACCACTCTGCCCTCATCAACCCTCTTTGTTACTTCTTCAAAAAACTCAATCAAGTTTGTGAGACATGATTTCCCACGCACAAAGCCATGTTGACTATCCCTAATCAATCCTTGCCTTTCCAAATACATGTACATCCTGTCCCTCAGGATTCCCTCCAACAACTTGCCCACCACCGAGGTCAGGCTCACCGGCTTGTTTTTACCGCCCTTCTTAAATAGTGGTACCACGTTTGCTAACCTCCAGTCTTCCAGCACCTCACCTGTGACTATCGGTAATCCAAATATCTCAGCAAGAAGCCCAGCAATCACTTCCCTAGCTTCCCACAGAGTTCTCGGGTACACCTGATCAGGTCCTGGAGATTTATCCACTTTTATGCATTTTAAGACATCCAGCACTTCCTCCTCTGTAATATGGGCATTTTCAAGATATTACCATCTATTTCCCCACATGCTATATCTTCTATGTCCTTCTCCACAGTAAACAATGATGCAAAATACTTGTTTAGTATCTCCCCTGTCTTATACAGCTCCACACGTAGGCTGCCTTGCTGATCTTTGAAGGGTCCTATTCTCTCCCTCATTACCCTTTTGTCCTTAATGTATTTATAAAATCCCTTTGGATTCTCCTTAACCCTATCTGACAAAGCTATCTCATGTCCCCTGTTTGCCCTCCTGATTTCCCACTAGGTATACTCCTACTGCCTTTGTACTCTAAGGAGTCACTCGCTCTCTGCTTACTGTATCTGACATGTGCTTCCTGCTTTTCCTTGGCCAAAACCTTAATTCCTCTGGTCATTCGGAATTCCCTACACCTACCAGCCTTGCCTTCCATCCTCGCAGGAACATACTGGATCTGCACTTCTGTTACCTCATTTTGAAGCTTCCTATTTTCCAGCCATCCCTTTATCTGCGAACATCTGCACCCAATTAACTCTTCCAAGTTCTTGTCTAATGCCATCAAAATTAGCCTTCCTCCAATTTAGAACTTGAACTTTTAACTTGTAAAAGTTTAGATTCTAAAAGCATGAAAGCCGTACCCCAGTGAGATCGCTGGGTGTGCATTGGTGGTTTCCAAACAACTTTATGAAAATAAGAATTATAGCTTAAGATCTGGATGTTTTTCTTACCTTTTAGCTTTCTTTTAAGTCTGCTGGATTTTTAGAAAATGATGGTTTCATAATCAAGATGGTGCCAGAGAATGGTGACTTTGTACACTTTTCACTGTACTTCTGTATTCCTGTACTTGAGGACACTTAACAATAAAATCTAATTCTAATATCTTATTCTAACTCCGAGTCATGGTGAATGTGGGACCCATACCCCAGTGAGAGAGAGAGTGTGTGTGACCCATACCCTAGTGAGAGTCTGTGTGTGTATGTGGGAGCGTGTATCCCAGTGAGAGTCAGTGTGTGTGTGTGTGTGTGTGTGTGTGACCCATACCCTAGTGAGAGTCTGTGTGTGTGTGTGGGAGTGTGTATCCCAGTGAGAGTCAGTGTGTGTGATCCATACCCTAGTGAGAGTCTGTGTGTGTGTGTGTGGGAGTGTGTATCCCAGTGAGAGTCAGTGTGTGTGTGAGCCATACCCCAGTGAGAGTAAGTGTGTGGGACCCATACCCCAGTGAGAGTCTGTGTATATGTGTGTGTGTGTATGTGTTTGGGAGCGTGTACCCCAGTGACAGTCAGTGTGTATGGGAGCGTGTACCCCAGTGACAGTCAGTGTGTATAGGAGCTGAATCTCAGTGAGAGTCAGTGTGTATGGGAGCTGTAGCTCTGATACTGAAATGGTCTATTTCTAAGTTTGGGCTGATAATGACAAACAACATTCATACCAGGGAAGTGCCAATCAATGATTATCTCCTACAAGACATTCTATTCTCCTTAAAATTCAATGGCATTACCATCATTGAATTCCCCATTATCAACATCCTGTAGATTACCAATGACCAGAAATTGTACTAGACCAGCCACATCAATATTGTGACTAAAGAGCAGATCAGAGACTGGAATCTCCGCGACTCGCCTTGTGTCTCCTCAATGCCTGTCCACCATCTGCGAGGCATAAAACAAGGATGGGAATGGAATACTCTCCACTTGCTTGCATAGGTGCAACGTCAATACTGAAAAAACTCAACAACATTCAGGACAAAACAGCCCACAGGAATGGCACCACATCCATCACCATCGACATCCAGTTCCTCCACTTTAGCAGCAGCAGCAGGATGTGCCATCTACAGGATTCACAGCAGCAACTCACCAAGATGTTTAAGCAGCACCCTGCAAACACACAAACTCTATCAGCTAAAAGGTCAAGGGCAGCAGATTTGTGGGAACACTGTTGTGGGTAAATCACTGTAAGTTGCATTCAATTTCTGACATTACTTTTGAAATTTCACACACCATCAAATACTGAAACAATGATTTAAATGTTATTGCATATAGCAACCAAAATAAAACCCATCAAGTTTATTTATTTAAGTGCATTGTTTGGTTTTAGTTAGTTGATATAAAGCTAAGGCTTACAATGGCAGGGGAACCACAGACCCATGGCATGTGCCTCTTGCTTGATGTGGGAGGTCAGGGACGTGGCTGATGTCCCTGACTCTTACACTTGCAGGAAGTGTGTCCAGCTGCAGCTCTTGTCTGACCACATGTTGGCTCTGGAGCTGTGGATGGACTCACTGTGGAGCATCCACGATGCTGAGGAGGTCGTGGATAGCACGTTTAGTGAATTGGTCACACTGCAGGTTAGGATTGCTGAGGGAGACAGTGAATGGGTGACCAAAAGGCAGAGAAAGAGTAGGAAGGCAGTGCAGGTGTCCCCTGTGGTCATCTCCCTCCGAAACAGGTATACCAGTTTTGGACACTGTTGGGGGAGATGGCTCACCAGGGGAGGGCAGCAGTTATCAAGATCATGGCAGTGTGGTGGGCACTGCTGTTCAGAAGGGCAGGAAAAAGACTCGTAGGGCCATAGTCATAGGGGATTCTATTGTGAGGGGAGTAGATAGGTGGGTCTGTGGTCAAAAACGGGGCTCCTGGTTGGTATGTTGCCTCCCAGGTGCTCGGGTCAGGGATGTCACCGATTGGCTGCAGAGCATTCTAAAAGGGGAGGGTGAACAGCCAGTTGTCTGGGTGCATATAGGCACCAACGATAGAAGTAGGAAATGAGATGAGATCCTGAAAGAAGAATTCGGGGAGCTAGGAGAGAAGTTAAAGGGGAGGACCTCAAAGGTAGTGATCTCGGGTTTACTACCAGTGCCATGTACTAGCCAGGGTAGAAATGAAAAAATAAGCAGGGTGGACACATGGCTTGAGAGATGGTGTAGGAGGGAGGGGTTCAGATTTGTTGGACATTGGGACCAATTCTGGGGAAGGTGGGACTATTACAAAAGAGACAGTCTACATCTGAACCAGACTGGAACTAATGTCGTTGGGGGAGTGTTTGCTCCTGCTGTTGGGGAGGTTTTAAATGAATGTGGCAGGGGGCTGGGAACCAGAGGAGAAGACAAGTCAGCAGCAAGATGGAAACTGGGGACTGTAAGAATCATGAAGGTAGCATTAATAGGGGGAAGAGTAGGCAGAGAGCAGGTGAGCGCAAAAGAACTGGTGGCCTGAAGTGCATTTACTTTAAAGCAAGGAGTACAGTGGGTAAGGCAGATAAACTTAGGGCTTGGATTGGTGCCTGGGAGTATGACGTTATTGCCATCAGAGACTTGGTTGAAGGAAGGGCATGATGATTGACAACTAAATGTTCCAGGATATAGGTGCTTCAGACAGGACAGGGAGGGAAGTAAAGGGGGGGGGGGCAGTGTGGAGTGGTGGGTGGGGGGGGGGTGATTGCATTGCTGGTCAGGGACGATATCACGGCCGTGCTAAAGGAAGACACTATGGAGGGCTTGAGCAGTGAGGCATTATGAGTGGAGCTGAGAAATAAGAAGGGTGCGGTTACATTGTTGGGGCTGTATTACAGACCTCCCAACAGTGAGCGTGAGGTAGAAGAACATGTATGTAAATAGGTTATGGAAATATCTTGAGGCAACAGGATAGTGGTGATGGGAGATTTTAATTTTCTCAGCATTAGGGTACACTTAGTGTCAGAGGTCTGGAAGGGGCAGAATTTGTAAGAAGCGTCCAGGACAGTTTTCTAGAGCAGTATGTCAATAGCCCAACGAGGGAAGGGGCCATATTGGACCTGGTACTGGGGAATGAGCCAGGCCAGGTGGTAGAAGTTGTGGTGGGGGATTTCTTTGGGAAGAGTGACCACAATTCTGTAAGTTTTACAATACTCGTAGATAAAGAAGAGAGTGGTCCTAAGGGAAGAGTGCTAAACTGAGCCCAGGCCAATTATATCAAAATTAGGCAGGAGCTTGGATTGGACACAGCTATTTGAAGGGAAGTCCACATTTGATATGTGGGAGGCTTTCAAAGATACGTTAAAGATAGTGCAGGATTGGCATGTCCCGTTGAAGGCAAAGGATAGGAAGGGCAATATTTGTGAAGTGTACATAAGGCCCAGGCAGCTAAGAACAGAACAGGCCCTGGAGGAATATCAGGAGAGCAGGACAAGTCTTAAACAAGGAATCAAGCAGCTAAAAGGGGTCATGAAATAGCTTTAGTGAGCAGAATTAGGGAGAATCACAAGGCTTTTTATTCTTATATAAGAAGCAAGCAGGTAACTAAGGAAAGGATTGGTCCACTAAAGGATAGTGAAGGAAGGCTGTGTGTTGAACCTGAGAGAATGGGTTAGATTCTGAATGATTACTTTGCATCAGTGTTCACTGAGGAGAGGAACATGGTGAATGTTGAGATTAGAGATAGAAGTTTGATTAGTCTGGATCACGTTGACATATGTAGGGAAGATGTGTTGGGTAGGCTAGAGGTTATTAAGGTGGACAAATTCCCAGGACCAGATGGGATCTATCCCAGGTGCTGAGGGAGGCGAGAGAGGAAATAGCTGGGGCCCTGACAGATATCTTTGTAGCATCCTTAAATACAGCCGGAGGACTGGCGGGTTGCTCATGTTGTCCCCCTGTACAAGAAGGGTAGTAGGGATATTCCGAGTAACTACAGACCAGTGAGCCTGACGTCAGTGGTGGGAAAGTTGCTGGAGAAGGTACTGAGGGATAAAGTCTATTTATATTTGGAAAGGAATGAGCTTATCGGTGATGGGCAACATGGTTTTGTGCAGGGGGAGATCGTGCCTTAACTTAATAGAGTTCTTTGAGGAAGTGACCAAGTTGATAGATGAAAGAAGGGCTGTTGATGTCATATACATGGACTTTAGTAAGGCGTTTGATAAGGTTCCCCATGGTAGACTAATGGAGAAAGTGAAGTCACATGGTGTGCAGGGTGTTCTAGCTAGGTGGATAAAGAACTGGTTGAGCAACAGGAGACAGAGAGTAGTAGTTGAAGGGAGTTTCTCGAAATGGAGAAAGGTGCCCAGTGGTGTTCCACAGGGGTCAGTGTTGGGGCCAATGTTGTTTGTAATATACATCAATGATCTGGAAGAGGGCACTGTTGGTATGATCAGCAAGTTTGCAGATGTCACGAAGATTGATGGAGTAGCAGAAAGCATAAGGGACTGTCAGAGAATACAGGAGGGTATAGAGAGACTGGAGAGTTGGGCGGAAAAGTGGCAGATGGAGTTCAATCCAGACAAATGTGAGGTGATGCATTTCGGCAAGTCTAATTCTAGAGCAAATTATACAATGAATGGAAGAGCCTTGGGAAAAGTTGATGGGCAGAGAGATCTGAGAGTTCAGGTCCATTGTACCCTGAAGGTTGCTGCACAGGTGGATAGAGTGGTCAAGGAGGCATAAGGTATACTTGCCTTCATTGGACAGGGTATTGAGTATAAGAGCTGGCAAGTCAAGTTAAAATTGTACAAGACATTGGTTTGGCCGCATTTAGAATACTGTGTACAGTTCTGGGTGCCACATTACCAAAAGGATGTGGACACTTTGGAGAGGGTGCAGAGAAGGTTTACGAGGATGTTGCCTGGTATGGAAGGTGCTGGCTATGAAGAGAGGTTGAGTAGGTTAGGTTTATTTTCATTAGAAAAAGGGAGATTGAGGGGGGACCTGATTGAGGTTTCCAAACTCATGAAGGGTATAGACAGGATAGATAGAGACTAGCTTTTTGCCAGGGTGAAGGATTCAATAACTAGAAGTCATGCTTTCAAGATGAGAGGCGGAAAGTTTAAGGGGGAATATACGTGGTAACTGCTTCACACAGAGGGTGGTGGGCATCTGGAACACGTTGCCAGCAGAGGTGGTAGAGGCAGGCACGGTAGATTCATTTAAGATGCATCTGGACAGATACATGAGTAGGTGGGGAGCAGAGGGATACCGATGTTTAGGAATTGACCGACAGGTCGAGAGAGCACATTTGGATCAGCTCAGGTTTGGAGGGCCGGAGGGCCTGTTTCTGGGCTGTAAATTTTCTTTGTTCTCTTTGTTCTTTAAGCCTCACAACTCAACCTGACTGTTACCCAATTAATGGTGGAATTTATCTACAATTGCAAACTTCAGCGTCTGACTCGAAGTGTCCAGAGTTTGGTCCTTGTGCAGGGTTCTTCTTTGAAATTCTGCTGCTGAATTGTCCTGGTGTTTTATTCTTATACAGTTTTTTAACAGAAATAGAAAACACACACCGGATCATCAACGACACACTCACAGGAATCAGATTCACTAGAGAGGAAGAAAAGGACAACCAACTCCCATTCCTAGACGTGATGGTACAGAGAACACCGAATGGAGAATTCACCACAAAGGTATACAGGAAAACCACACACACAGACCAAGTCCTGAACTACGAAAGCAACCACCCCAACACACACAAAGGAAGTTGCATCAAGACACTGTTCAAAAGGGCCACAACACACTGCAGCACACCAGAACTGCAAAAAGAGGAAGAAGAACACCTCTACAATGTATTCACCAAAAACGGATACTCCCGCAATTTCATCAACAGATGCCTAAGGGAAAGACAACGGAACGAGGACATGCCGCAACCCAAAGGACTAGCCACACTACCGTACATCAGGAGCATTTCCGAACTGACAGCCAGACTGCTGCGACCACTAGGACTCATAACAGCACACAAACCAACAGCCACTCTCAGACAACAATTCACCAGGACAAAGGACCCAATACCTAGCATGAGCAAAACCAATGTAGTGTACAAAATCCCATGCAAGGACTGCACAAAACACTACATAGGACAAACAGGAAGACAGTTAACGATCTGCATCCATGAACACCAACTAGCCACGAAACGACACGACCAACTATACTTAGTAGCCAAACACACGAATGACAAGCAACATGAATTCGACTGGGATAACACTACTATTATAGGACAAGCCAAACAGAGAACAGCCAGGGAATTCCTAGAGGCATGGCACTCATCCACAGATTCAATCAATAAGCACATCGACCTGGACCCAATATACCGGCCACTGCAGTGGACAGCTGGAACTGACAACCGGAAGCGGCAGATTCAAACCACTATAAATGCAGGAGGAAAGATCACAGAAGCACTTCACAGGAGGCTCCCAAGCACTGAGGATGTCACCTAGACAGGGGATGAAACATCTGCAACACAAATTCCCAGCTCGGCGAACAGAACCACAACAATGAGCACCTGAGCTACAAATCTTCACACAAACTTTGAGTTTTTTGATCCTTCAGGTCTATGATGGATATTATTGATGACCTTTTAAAATTTTTCTTCCAAAATATTGACTACACCTATGAACCCATCAAGTCTGCAGCTTGCCTTCTTATCAGAAGTAGCTTCCCTATTCCCTGTTACATTTAGCATTCACTGCCTATTTGAAAACACATACTAGGTAAAAACAAGGACTGCAGATGCTGGAAACCAGAGTCTTGATTAGAGTGGGAGGAGGAAAATTTCTTCAAGGCAGGCATCCTTGCAAGAAGATTCGCAGTAGGGTGTGAGAAACTGAACTCACTCATAAATCAATCAATCAGCCTGAGAGAAAGCCTTGGAAATAAGAACAATTTATTACAGCCTTGCAAGTACCAGACGCTTCTGCAATCAAGCAGAAATGCGCGCCAAAACAGAGCCTGTTAGCATTCTTATTCAGTTTACAAGTTGCAGAATCACGCCTCCCTTTTCCCATCCTATCAGAAGCCGATTACCTCACTTGTTCGTTATTTTCTTATCTGGCCATCCTGCTGTCCTTGTCTGCATTCTTTGTTCCTTCTTTGTTACAGCTGTTCTTTTATCCAGTTTCTCTTATCATACTATAAGCTTTATTGGGAAATGTCCCTGCTGCTTCTTTTTGTGGTCAGCTACAACACTTCAAGGTTATTTCCTAGCTTAAAACTATTTTCTTTAAAAGACCCTTGATATTCATTAAAGTCTTAGGCTTAAGTATGCTACATGCTACAAGAATTCCGCTTATATAATGCTTATATAATGTTCCCCTTCCCTTCCCCCCACTACATCCCCTCCCCCACCTGCAAAAATAACATTTGTAATCTCCCACAATTCCCCCTTTTTCTTTTTTAAAAATTGTTGTTTCTGCACTTATTAAGTCTCCTTTAATTCATTTTCTTATTTTCTGCCCTCTTACGCCTTTTGGCGATGAGGTTCACAATCTTACGTTTTACATTTGTGTTGTTCGTCCCTCGAACTCTAGAAGCATTCTCTGACTTTCTCTGTTGCATATCACCTGCTGATTATAAAAGCATCTGATGATGTATTTGGGTTCCTTCCCCAAGGGATGGCATCAGTCAGCTCATTATCCATTTTAGGACATTGAACCCGACCACCAGACCCACTAATATCAATAATCCATCGATAGCTAGATTGACTAACACCTTCCCCAACCAGTCAATCCCCAATTCCCCCATTCCCATCCTTTTTTGTTCCGGTACCGATTACCGGCCTCCCTTACCTTGGTGATTTTGTCTCGCACATGTTTGGAGATATCAGTAATGTTCGAGGAGACCTCAGGTACAACATTCCTCTCCATTTAGTGCACAGGTACCACCCTTCTCTGCTAGAATATAATCCAGAGCCATCCTGTTCTGAAGGGTCGTTAGCCTAATGGCAATCACTTCGGTCGTTATGGCTGCTATTTGGGATTGGGTTTCGGCCAATGCATCGGCAGGAATATCGGCCAACTCTTCCAGGGAAGCCGCCAACTTTTGTATTTCTTCTCCTGCTTGAGTGGTCCCATACATGGGTATCAAAGTCCAGAGGAGGCGATCTCCTTCGGTTACTTTCCGGCTTACTCGCCTTCCTCCCTGTTTATTCCGAGGTATTTTTGGGGCTCTGTTTAACAGCCTCAAGTGGGGAATTATACAGGCGAGGTAGCAGCAGCCACTCCAGCCTTTCTGGTTTTGGGGTAGTGTCTGAACTGGATGGTCCCAGCACCCATTCCCGTTACCTTCCACTCCAAACATACTTCTCGCCAGGGATAAATGGGTAGGCCTTTAAGCCACCCACCCAATATGTCCCATTCAATATTCGGGGAATGGGTGTGGGAGTAGCTTGGCTGGTGTAGACACAAGATGATTTTCCTAATCGGAAGGGTGCGGCATCATTCTGATTACAGAAACAAGTGGTATTTACTGCTCCTTTCAGGGGGGAATCTCTATGGCTATCGATAGCACTCAGAGTTTTCGGGGCTGGTTGAGGGAACCATCCCGCAAAGTTATAATTACCCCTTTCAAATCTCCACGTTGTATCATTTGAGCCCGAGTCAAATTGTTGTACATCTTACACTTCTTCTTTGGTAAGTGGTATTACCGTGAGAGGAATTCCGGATTCCCCATGGTGTGGGATCTCCGCACATACCCAACAGTCGGTATGCCCCTTTAGTTTAGCATAATTCTGACATAAAGTGGTAAAATGATTTTTCCCAACCCCGCCCCCCCCCCCCTTTGGCAGCTTGCGCCAATATTATCATGACAACATAAAGCTGACCACTCATTTCAGCTCACAACCCTATCTGTCTATTCCCTAACCCTTTAAATACCGGGGAGGAGTGAGTCCATGCAACACTTAAAATTTTTTTGGGATATAGTTTTTTTAACCAATATTTAATAGTCTCTTATCTCAGTCCATTCTTTTTGCTCAGCTTGATTTTCAGAGGGTTGTCTGGAGGATGTGCTTGCCACTCTGCTGGAGGGGAAGGAGCGTCCTCCGGGCCCTTAACACGAGTGTGATCACTCCACCATTTCTCAGCAGTTCGGACAGCTGTTTCAATCATCAGGAGGGTTAGGAACGGTCCCTCCCAGGTTGGGTGCAGTTTGGTATCTTTGCAGGTCTTTATCAGAACCCAATCACCCGGTTGTATTCGATGTACGGCGAACTCAAGTGGAGGTGTCTGGGTCAACAGACCCTTCTTCCTAAGGACAGACAAAGAAGAGCCGAGCGCCACAATATAGTTCTTTAAAAACTTATCATTGAACTCTACAGTTGGTAATTCCCCTCTTCCACCCAAGAAAGGTAACCCAAACATCATCTCATAAGGAGAGAGGCCTATATCACGTCTAGGTACAATCTTAATGTGTAGCAACGCGATAGGTAAACACTTTGTCCATGGTGATCGAGTCTCTAGGACTAGCTTAGACAATTGCTTCTTTAAGGTTTGATTCATTCGTTCCACCTGTCCAGAGGAAGGCGGGTGCCAAGGAGTGTGGAATTCCCAAGAGATTTCTAATCCCACCATTACTTCTTGTAGGATCTTAGAGGTAAAATGGCTACCTTGGTCTGAATCTATACTTTCCACCACTCCATATCGAGGAATTATATTTTCTAAAAGTGTTTTCACTACTCCCTTCGAGGTAGCTGAGGACATTGGAAATGCCTCCACCCACCCAGTTAGGTGATCCTTTAGGACTAATAAGTATTTTTGTTTCCCTACTGGGGGTAATTCTGTGTAATCTGTCTGTATTCTTTGAAAAGGTCTTATCTCAGGGTTTCTTCCACCCCTTGCCCCCCCACCTCTTGTTACTTTCTTATTCATCTTTTGGCAAGTCGGGCATCCTGCACATACCTGCTTGACTAATGTGTATATCCCTTTACATCTGTACTTTCTTAACACTATGTCACACATAGCTTGGGAGCCCCAGTGACTGCCTTGGTGCAAGGTGGTTAGGATGTTTCTCATGACTGGTTTACTTAATAACTCCCTTCCATCCAGGAGGATCCATCTTCCTTGGGTTGTCTTAACCATCGTTACAGTTACTGCACTATCCTCCACCCAATCTTTAAGCCCAGCAATATAATCAAATCTCTACCTAATAGATTACTTCCAATGTCAGGAATATAGTAATTGTCCTATCACTTCCTCATCATTTCTTCGAATTAGAGTTGGTTCAAAAATAGGCTCCAAGAATTCTTCGCCTTTTACTCTGGAAACCTTAAGATACTCCTTCGTCAATTTAACGCCGGTAGGTCTAAAACTTAGGGATAACCGTGCCGCTCCCGTGTCCACCAAAAATACTGCCTCCTCCCCTTCAGGTCCCACCTTTAAATTTATCAAGGGTTCCCGGTGGGTCTCAGGACTCCCCTAATCTTCATCTAAGCTCATTAGGGAAACGGCTTCCCTTTCTCGTGCTAATTCCGGCATTCCCGTTTAAAATGCCCCACTTTCCCACAATGGTAACACCCTGCCTGTTGCCTCATTTCCCGGGTATCTGACCCTTGTCTTTCGTGTCCTCCCCTACCCTTCCTGTTATCCCTTGATCCCATTTTTCTTTTTGTTATTTATTCTACTGCCGCCACCATCATTTTGGCTTTCTGTTTCTGCTTCTCATCTTCCCTTTTCACATACACTTTCTGTGCCTCACATAACAATTCTTCCATCTGTCTTTCACTCCATCCATCTAATTTCTGTAATTTCTTTTGTATGTCAGGCCATGATTTAGTTACAAACTGGACCTTTAAGAGTCCCTGTGCTATCGGATTATCGGGATCCATTCCCGACTACTTCCTTGTGGCCTCCTTGAGCCTTTTAAGAAATGCAGAAGGGGTTTCATCCTTCTCTTGTCGTACTTCAAAGGCCTTAACAAAGTTTTGTGATCTTGGTGCTGCCTCTTTTAATTCCTAATATTACCATTGCTCGTAGTTCCCACACTGACTCCCTATCCTCTGTCATTATTCTCCCAATGACGGTCAACATTTGGGAATTTCTGTTCTGCTGGGGCCCCTTCTTCCCCAACTGGGCGCTTCTTTTCCCATTCCGGTAAAGCCGCTCTCCTGATCATACCTCGTTCTTCCCTGGAAATAACATTCCTAAAAAATCAGTTCTTCCCAGATATATAAATTAGGCCCTAGGAATTGATCTAATTGTTCGGCTAGTCCAATTTTTCATTTCCTTTTTAAAGACCCTAACTTCACTGTTAGTTAAGGGAGCGTTTACATATCCGATTGTCCCTTCCCCAATCGGAACCTCTCGTAAGGGACATAATTTTACATTTTCCATTATCTCTGCCCCTCCTTTACGTGTGGTGGCTCGAGTGATTCTGACCCCCCCCCAGGTTCTGCATCTTTTAGTTCAGAGTCTGTTCCCCTTTCTGTGTCTGGACTCAGTTCTACTTGGGGAGCTGTCGGCTCGTTCGGGGGAGTAGTATATGGGGACGACAAACACATTAAGGGATCCCATTGTGGCTTCCCTTGTTCATTTTTATTCTGTTCTTTCCCGGATTCCTCCGTATTCATGGGACATAATTTTACTCCCGCGCTGCCTATCCAACAAGCCGCTTAATCGGACTCTTTTTGACTGTACAGTTCTTTTCGATTGACGTATATATTAAGATCTTGACACAGCCAATCCTCATCGGACCCATATTTGGGCCAAAAAAAACCCAGGTGCCTTAATACTTTCTCTAGTCCAAACGAAACAACAATAGTTTATCATCGTAGCCTCATCTTTCTCCCGCGTACGGGAGTTGTGTTCCCAATTACCCAACATTCTCCCCAAAGAACTGTCAGCCGGGATATATCCCCTTTAACGTTACTTACAGATCGATCGTTACCTAGGCAGCTCCCCATGCCTCCCGTTGTTGCTAATTTAATTAATCTTAACGAGGTCCGGTGTCACCTTCTTCCACACCCCCTTCAGGGTCCTGACTAGACACTGCACTCGTCCGATTAATCTGACCAATTATACGCTTTTTTTTGAGACTTCAACTGTTCTCCATAAATCACTTTTATGTAAGGGTAAAAGAAACTGATAGTTAGTTAGAAACTGATAGTAAGGCAGTCATGACCTGTAAAAAGAACAGGAGTTAACATTTTAATTCATAATCTGGAAAATCCTTAACCTTAAAAGAAATCATGTTAAAATTTCCATAGGAGAAATCAGATTCAAAACAGTCCCAGATCTCAAGCTCCAGGGAACAAAGCACAAACATTCAATCACACACACAGACACGTCACACAGACACGTCACACAGACACGTCACACAGACACGTCACACAGACACTTTGAGCTTCCCGCAACGACTCCTCTAGCTTTTGAATATTTTCCTGGATGTCTGGCCATAAGTTAGTTTACGAAGTGCACCCTCAGTAGCCCTTCAGCTACTAGCCCTTCTGACACGGGCTATTTTCCATTGACATATGCTTAATTTTATATATCGCCAATTCCCCGTACTTTTGTACGTCCAGACCACCAAGGCAATACTTAAAGGTCTCTTTTCTTACCTTGGTCTGTGCACAGAGTTACCTGGTCATTCTGGTGTGCCCCGTCCCGCGGCAATTCCTGCAGCAAATACCGCTGCCCCCGGTCGCCCGGATATATCCTTTAAGACCTTTCCCTACCGGGGTCTTGTGCACAAGGGTTGCCCGGCCGAACCCGCCGCATCTGCCCGCCTTGTTTTCAGGGTCTCCCAGGCCGGATTGTACTTGCCCAAACCGTGAACGACAAGCAAGGGAGTTGGAGATCACCGAAATCGGTGAGGTGCACCTCTCCCCTGTTGTCCAAGAGTGTCGAGCGGTCGGAGTTTTGGATCCTGGAATGAGGCTCCCAATTGTGAGAAACAGAACTCACTCATAAATCAGTCTGAGACAAAGCCTTGGAAATAAGAACAATTTATTACAGCCTTGCAAGTATCGAACGCTTCTGCAATCAAGCAGAAATGCGCGCCAAAACAGAGCCTGTTAGCATTCTTACTCAGTTTACAAGTTGCAGAATCACGCCTCCCTTTTCCCATCCTATCATAAGCCGATTACCTCACTTGTTCGTTATTTTCCTACCTGGCCATCCTGCTGTCCTCGTCTGCATGCTTTGTTCCTTGTTTGTTACAGCTTGTTCTTTTATCCAGTTTCTCTTGTCATACTATAAGCTTTATTGTGAAATGCCCCTGCTGCTTCTCTTTGCGGTCAACTACAACACTTTAAAGTTATTTCCTAGCTTAAAACTATTTTCTTTAAAAGACCCTCTATATTCATTAAAGTCTTAGCCTTAAGTATGTTACATGCTACAAGAATTCCGCGACCGTTTGTATAATGTTCTCCTTCCCTTCCCCCCACTACATCCCCTCCCCCATCTGCAAAAACAACATTTCTAATCTCCCACTGGATTAAAATCAATTCGGTAAAAACAATGACTGCAGATGCTGGAAACCAGAGTCTAGATTAGAGTGATGAAGGGCTTTTGCCCGAAACATTGATTTTCCTGCTCCTCGGATGCTGCCTGACCTGCTGTGCTTTTCCAGCATCACTCTAATCTAGACTCTGAAAACACATACTGTCTTGCAATTAACTTCTTAAATTGTTCAGCAGGGCAATCAGCTCTCCTTGTGGGAAAAAGCAGCCAGTTATCAAGCAGATGTCAAAAGTTTTGTTCTTGGCATGTTCACTCCTTCTACCAAACATGGTTCACTGTTTTCAATTCCTGGAAAGGTTTGTGCTTGTCTTTAATAGTTTATTCCACACAGTTATTGCTGACCTTTTCAATTCAAGTCTAAAGTTTACATTACCATACTACTTCCTGCAAATTACTCTCCAGTCACTTTCCATCCTGACTTGGAAATATATCACTGCTCCTTCAGTCTCACTGGGTTAGAATCCTGCAACTCCCGGGACAGCATTGACAGTGTCCCAACCACCCAGACTGGAGATGGGCTAACCAGCAATGCCCATCTCCTAAACATGAATAATGAACACCTCCCTGTACTCACTGGGCTCTCCACCAAGCAACATTTTGGTTTTAAAACCATCTGCTTTGTTTTCAGCTTCACCCTTCGATATTTTTAAGTCCCAAAGTCCTTCTTTTTGACTTCTTCTAATTCTTGTACATCTTTGACTTTAATCACTGCATCATGAGCAGCAGTACCTTCAGTTCCTTGGGTCCCTAAGCACCAGAACTCACTTCAAAACCTGGAGTTCAATCCCAACAAATGTAAGGTGATGCCTTTTGGGAAGTCTAATTCTAGAGCAAACTATGCTGTAAATGGAAGAGCCTTGGGTAGTGAGATCTGGGAGTGCAGGTCCATTGTACCCTGAAGGTTGCTGCACAGGTGGGTAGAGTGCTGCACTGAATAGCCAACCAACGGTGTCCCTTATCTCGGAGTGAGAAATGTTGCAGGCTAATCACCAGTTGACCCAATCGTCCCAAAGTCAAAATACTGTCCACCTACTAATAGTTCAGCCTGGGCAAAAACATCATTTTTATTATAAAACCTTACTGTCCAATTCTCACACCATCCATACATGGACATTCAGTATATAACGTCACCTTCAACAATACTGTATCAAAATCTCACCATGTCCTTAGTGGAGCTTTAGCCATTATATTACAGTTAGAGAGGCTACACTAAAATGGTACTCAGATTGACAGAATTTCGTCTGTGGAATGAACGGAGAAGTTGGCTTGGTTCTCCTTAAAGCAGAAAAAGTCAAAAGGAGATTTATTGGAAATATTCTTATTCACAATTGACTTTGATAGAGTAAATAAGGAGAAACAGTTTCCAGTGCAGGAGGAGGGGTACCCAGGGGGACACACATTCAAGGTAATTGACATAAGAATGAGGGGAAGATGTATGGAAATGAGCTGCCAGAGGAAGTGGTGGAGGCTGGTACAATGACAACATTTAAAAGCCATCTGGATGGGTATATGAATAGGAAGGGTTTCGTGGGGTATCGGCCAAGTGTTAATAATTGGGACTCCATGAGACTAGGATATCTGGTCGGCATTGACGAGTTGAACCGATGGGTCTGTTTCCGTGCTGTACATCTCTATGACCCCATGAGATTATTTTTGTTGGGGTTGTGACATGGAATGTGCATTTGAAAAGGAGTTGGGGAGGCAGATTTAACTGTAATGTTAATCAAAAAGCTAATACATACGTGAAAATGAAACATTTGCAGGGCTGAGAGGTAAGATCCAAGATGTTGGAACTACCGAGCTAGCTCCTGGAAGAGCTGGAAGTGTAATGATGGGCTGAATAGTCTCTACCTGTGCAATGTTTCTCCAGTTGGTGCTCTGGAACATTTTACTATGCTTGAAGGGACTACAGTATATAGTTCATGTGTTGTCATCGGCTAAGAATCTGGAGAAGAGCTTGTGCAGCATTCCCCAAGGTTTCATTGGCACCTACCCTGAGGAAGTGCCTTTGGGACACAAAGAAAGCATTTATAGAACATTATTTTGTTTTATTAATGTTTGTTTGGGAATTAGATGACTACCAACAAGTTGTATTTAGCACCTGTATGGAATGAAACATCCCAAGGCACTTAAATTTACATAAGTGTTATTGGGCATATGATGGTCAAGAGATATTATTGCTACACTATTTCCCACCCCAGGGGGGGTGGGGGGTAAGGGACTGAGTGGTCAATGGGGGAGTGTGGGGCCTGATGGGGTGGGGGATAGGGAGTGAGTGGAGGGGTAGGGGTGAGATGGTCAAGGGATATTATTGCTAGATTATTTTTCTCCGGGGGGGGGGTTAAGCGAGTGAGCAGTTGGTAGGATAAGGGGGGGAGAAGGGGGAGGGGGGGAGAAGGGGGGAGAAGGGGGGGAGAAGGGGGGGAGAAGGGGGAGGGGGGGAGAAGGGGGAGGGGGGGAGAAGGGGGAGGGGGGGAGAAGGGGGAGGGGGGGAGAAGGGGAGGGGGGGAGAAGGGGAAGGGGGGGAGAAGGGGAAGGGGGGGAGAAGGGGAAGGGGGGGGAGAAGGGGAAGGGGGGGGGAGAAGGGGAAGGGGGGGGAGAAGGGGAAGGGGGGGGAGAAGGGGAAGGGGGGGGAGGGGGAAGGGGGGGGAGGGGGAAGGGGGGGAGGGGGAAGGGGGGAGAGGGGGGAGGGGGGAGAGGGGGGAGGGGGAGAGGGGGGAGGGGGGAGAGGGGGGAGGGGGGAGAGGGGGAGGGGGGAGAAGGGGAGGGGGAGAAGGGGAGGGGGAGAAGGGGGGGGGAGGGGGGGAGGGGGGAGGGGGGGGAGGGGGGGGAGGGGGAGGGGGGAGGGGGGGGGGGGGGGGGGAGGGGGGGGGGGGGGAGGGGGAGGGGGAGGGGGAGGAGGGGGGGAGGAGGGGGGAGGGGAGGAGGGGGGAGGGGGAGAAGGGAGGGGGGAGGGGGAGAAGGGAGGGGGGAGGGGGAGAAGGGAGGGGGGAGGGGGGGAGGGGGAGAAGGGAGGGGGGAGAAGGGAGGGGGGAGGGGGGAGGGGGGGGGAGGGGGGGAGGGGGGGAGGGGGGGAGAAGGGAGGGGGAGGAGGGGGGGAGGGGGGGGGAGAGGGGGGGAGGGGGAGGAGGGGGGAGGAGGGGGGAGGGGAGGAGGGGGGAGGAGAGAGGGAATGGAGGGGGGGAGGGGGGGGAGGGAAAGGGGGGAGGGGGAGAAGGGGGGGAGAGGGGGAGAAGGGGGGGAGAGGGGGAGAAGGGGGGAGGGGGAGGGGGGGGGGGGGGGGGAGGGGGAGGGGGAGAGAGGGGAGAAGGGGGGGAGGGGGAGGGGGAGAGGGGGAGAAGGGGGGGAGGGGGAGGGGGAGGGGGGGAGGGGGAGGGGGGGAGGGGGAGGGGGAGAGAGGGGAGGGGGGGGAGGGGGAGGGAGGGGGAGAGGGGGGGAGGGGGGGGGGGGGGGGGAGAAGGGGGGGAGGGGGGGAGGGGGGGAGGGGGGGGAGGGGGGGAGGGGGAGAAGGGGGGGAGGGGGAGAAGGGGGGGAGGGGGAGAAGGGGGGGAGAGGGGGAGAAGGGGGGGAGAGGGGGAGAAGGGGGAGAAGGGGGGGAGAAGGGGGAGAAGGGGGGGAGGGGGAGAAGGGGGGGAGGGGGAGAAGGGGGGGGGGGGGGGAGGGGGAGAAGGGGGGGAGGGGGAGGGGGAGAAGGGGGGGAGGGGGAGGGGGAGAAGGGGGGGAGGGGGAGGGGGAGAAGGGGGGGAGGGGGAGGGGGAGAAGGGGGGGAGGGGGAGGGGGAGAAGGGGGGGAGGGGGAGGGGGAGGGGAGGGGGAGAAGGGGGGGAGGGGGAGGGGGAGAAGGGGGGGAGGGGGAGGGGGAGAAGGGGGGGAGGGGGAGGGGGAGAAGGGGGGGAGGGGGAGAAGGGGGGGAGGGGGAGAAGGGGGGGAGGAGGGGAGGGGGGGAGAGGGGGGAGAGGGGGGGAGGAGGGGGGGGAGGAGGGGGGGGGAGAGGGGGAGAGGGGGGGGAGGGGAGAGGGGGAGAGGGGGGGGAGAGGAGGGGGGAGAGGAGGGGGGAGAGGAGGGGGGAGGGGGGGATGGGGGGCGATGAGTGATAGGTCCCGGGGTGAGCACCAGGAACTGGGCATGGAAAAGGACAACAAAGTCCCAGAATAATCAGGAAAGAGAAGTAAGAATGAATCCCACCGCCCGTGAACGGGGCAAAGCTGCAGGGACAGGGGCTCAGCTCAATCCCAGGCTGCTCCACCTGGCGTAGGCCTCACTTTACGACATCTGTAGCGCTGGCAAATCCAGTGTACGGCATCGTTGTGGACTACCAAACCTGCTGCTCGCTCCGATTGGCAGCGCCAGGGAGCGCGGCTGGTGATTGGAGGGTTTGTTTGTCCATCAGCCCAGGGACGGGCTCAGGTTGGCACCGCAAGTTTGGTTTCAGCATCAATCGCGGGAGCGGGAAACAGCGAGAGACACCGACCGACAGTGACCCTCACAGACACAGACACAGACACCCCGAGCCAGACCCTGACCCTGACCCAGAGAGACAGAGAATGGTGAGTGCGGGCAGGGTGTGAGCTGTGGTGATGGGGGGGTGCCTTGGGCAGAGAGTATGAATGTCCATGTATTACTATATACCGGTATATGGTGAGTTATTGGGTTATAAAGCAGGGGGCGAGAGGCAGAGAGTTTATTATAATGTTATATACCTCCCTCCCTCCCTCAGCTAGTGTTAAAGAACACTTGGAGGAAGCACTGAGGATGGCAAGGCCTGTGTGGGGGATTTTAATGCTCATCATCAAGAGTGGCTGGGCAGCAGCGTTACATTGGACTGGACTGGGTTGGGATATCTGGTCAGCATGGACACGTTGGACCGAAGGGCCTGTTTTGGTGCTGTACATCTCTGTGACTGTGATGGCGTTGGTCAAGGTCCTAAAGGACACCGCTGCTAGACCGGGCCTTCAGCAGATGGTGAGGGAACCAAAAGAGGTAAAAACATACCTGACCTCATCGTCACCAATCTTCCAGCTGCAGATGCATCGGTCCATAACTGTATCAGTAAGGGAGACTGCCATACTGTCCTTGTGGAGACAAAGTCCAGCCTTCACATTGAGGATAATCTCCATCATGTTGTGCTAAACGGGACTGACTACAGCAATTCAACACGGGAGATCCATGAGGTGTTGTGGTCCATCAACAGCAGTAGAATTGTACTCCAGCACAATCTGCAATCTCATGACCCAGCATATCCCCCACTCAACCATTACCATCACACCAGGGCATCAATTGTGGTTCAGTGGGGAGTGCAGGAGGGCATGTCAGAAGCAGCACCAGGTATGCCTGAGGTCACCCTGATGAAGCCACCAAACAGGTCTACTTGCATGCCAAAACAGCACATATAGCAAATGATAGACAGAGGGAAACAATTCCACAACCAACAGATCCATATCTAAGCTCTGCAGACCTGTTGCATTCCAATCATGAATTAGACAATTAAACAACTCACTAGAAGAGGAGGCTCCACAAATATCCCAATCATCTTTGATGGAAGAGCCCAACATATCAGTGCAAAAGGTAAAGCTGAAACATTCAATGGATGATCTACCTCAGCCTCCTCCAGTGGTTTCCAGTATCACATATGCCAGTCTTCAACCAATTTGATTCCCTCCACATGCTCTCCAGAAACAGCTAGAGACACTGAATACTGCGAAGGCAATAGGCTTTGACAATATTCCAGCAAAAGTACGGAAGACTGGAGCTCCAGAACGAACTGCTTCCTGAGCCAAGCTCTTTCACTGGCAATGTTTATGAAACTAGCATCTACCTGACAATGTGGAAAATTGCCCAGGTATGCTCTGTGCTTTAAAGGCAGGACAAATCCAACTTGGCCAATTACTGCCCTATCAATATACTCTGTCATCAGTAAAGTAATAGAAGGTGTCATTAACAGTGCATTCAAATAGCACATGTTCACCAATAACCTGCTCAGTGACATCCAGTTTGGGTTCTGCCAGGGCCACTCAGCTTCTGACCTAATTACAGCCTTGGTTCAAACATGGAACAAGAGCTGAATTCCAGAGGGGAGGTAAGAGTGACAGAGCTTGACATGAAGGTTGCAATCAATCAAGTGTGGCTTCAAGGAGCCTGAGCAAAACTGGTATCTATGGGTGTCAGAGGGCAAACTCTCCACTGTTTGCAGTCATACCTGATACATTGGAAGATGGTTGTGGTTGTTGGAAGTCAATCATCCCAGCTCCAGAACATCTCTGCAGGAATTCGTCAGGTTCGTGTCGTAGGCACAACCATCTTCAAATGTTTCGTCAATAACATCAGAAGTAGGGATGTTTGCCAATTAATTGTACAGGATTTGGCACCATTTACTACTCCTCTGATACTGAAGCTGTCCTTGTTCAAATGCACCAAGATTTGGGCAATACCCAGGCTTGAACTGACAAGTGGCAAGTAATGCTTGTGTCATACAAATGCCAGGCAATGGACATCTCCACTAAGAGACAGTTAACCATTGCCCCTTGATACTTTGTTGCCATCACTGAACCCCCACTGTTAACATCCTTGGGATTATCATTAACCAGAAACTCAACTAGACTCACACGCAAGTGCAGTAGCTACAAAAGGTGGTCAAGGCTCGGAATACTGTGATAAGTAACTGACCACCTGATTTCCCCCAAGCCTGTCCACTATCGACGAGGCACAAGTCAGGAGCATGATGGAATACTCCTCGCTTGGATGGGTGCAGCTCCCACAACACTCAAGTACAACACCATCCAGAACAAAGCAGTCTGCTTGATTGGCACCCCATCCACAAGCATCCACTCCCTCCACTAACAATGCTCAGTATCAGCAGTGTGTACTATCTACAAGTTGCATTGCAGAAATTCACCAGATTTCCTCAGGCAGCACCTTCCAACCCAGGATCAGTTCCATCCAGAAGGACAAGGGCAGCTGGTACATGGGAACATTAGCACCTTCAAGTTCCCCTGCAAGCCACTCACCGTCCAGACTTGGAAATATGTTATCGTTCCTTCACTGTCACTGAGTCAAAATCTTGCAATTCCCTCAATAATGGCATTGTGGGTCAACCTGTAGCATATGGACTGCGGCGGTTCAAGAAGTCAGCTCACTACTGCCTTCTCGAGGGCAACTGGGGGCAGACAATAAAAATGCTGGCCAGCCAGTGATATCCACATCCCATGAGTGAATAATAAAAAGAAATGTTGCAGGGAGAGGTTAGAGAATGAGTTATTGTGTTACATACTGCAACATGGGAAGGGGGAGAAGATGTTTAATGTTATATACTGTGGGGGGGGGGGGGAAGAGACGTTGAACTATGGTATAGCAGAGATATATGGGTTTGGTGGGAGTTGGGTGGAAAGAATGGACGGTGAGGGAAGAGAGAATGAGCCAGAGTGTTATAGTAATATACTGCCAGGAAAGTGGATGGGAGCAGTGAGAATGCTGAGGCTGGTGGGATGGGAGGTGACGTGGTGTGTGGGTCTGCGTTATGCTGATATACCCAGTAGATTGCGAGGGGAATGATTGAAAGAGAAAATTAGAGTCATAAAGATGTACAGCATGGAAACAGATCCTTCGGTCCAACTCGTCCATGCCGACCAGATATTCCAACCCAATCTAGTCCCACCTGCCAGCACCCGGCCCATATCCCTCCAAACCCTTCCTATTCATATACCCATCCAAATGCCTTTTCAATGTTGCAATTGTACCAGCCTCCACCACATCCTCTGGCAGCTCATTCCATACACGTACCACCCTCTTGTGAAAATCTTGCTGCTTAGATCACTTTTATATCTTTACCCTCTCACCCTAAGTCTATGCCCTCTAGTTCTGGACTCCCCCACCTGGGAAGAGAATTTGTCTATTTATCCTATCCATGAACCTCATGATTTTATAAACCTCTCCTCATCTCAGATTTATATTGACACCTCTTTGTCCTGAGATTTTGCCATCTTGTCCTAGACTCTCCCATGCAGTGTTTACTCTGTCAAACCTCTGAGGAATCTTTATGTGTCAATGAGATCACCTCTCGTTCTTCAAAACTCCAGTCAGTCCCAACCTGTTTAATCTTTGATCAAGTAACAACCCCTCCCATACCAAGGACCATCCTAATGAGCCTTCTCTGAACTGCCTCCAATGAAATGGGGATATCTTTCCCTAAGTAAGGGGACCAAAACTGCTCTCAGTGCTCCAGATGTGGTCTCCCCAGCACCATATACCACCCTCTGTGTGAAAAAGTTGCCCCTTGGGTCCCTTTTATATCTTTCCCCTCTCACCCTAAGCTTATGCCCTCTAGTTCTGGACTCCCCACCCCAGGGAAAAGACTTTGTCTATTTATCCTATCCATGTCCCTCATAATTTTGTAAACCTCTAGGGTCACCCCTCAGCCTCCGATGCTCCAGGGAAAACAGCCTCAGTCTGTTCAGCCTCTCCTTATAGCTCAAATCCTCCAACCCTGGCAACATCCTTGTAAATCTTTTCTGAACCCTTTCAAGTTTCACAACATCGTTCCGATAGGAAGGAGACCAGAATTGCACACAATATTCCAATAATGGCCTAACCAATGTCCTGTACAGCTGCAACATGACCTCCCAACTCCTGTACTCCATACTCTGACCAATAAAGAAAAGCATATACCAAACACCGCCTTCACTATTCTATCTACCTGCGACTCCACTTTCAAGGAGCTATGAACTTGCAGTCCAAGGTCTCTTTGTTCAGCAACACTCCCTAGGATCTTACCATTAGGTGTATAACTCCTGCTAAGATTTGCTTTCTCAAAATGCAGCACCTTGCATTTATCTGCCACTTCTCGGCCCATTGGCCCATCTGGTTAAGGTCCTATTATCATTTAACGTGTATTTTCTTTTTTGAATAACTATTGTGGCTCTGTACCTAGTGAAATCAGCACCAGGAGATATGCATAATTATGGCAATGAGCTAAACATGGATATCTGGGTCCCCAAAGCACACTTTCATTTGAATCAGTGTTGAACTTCTTTTAAACTGGTTGAATGCTAGAAAAATAAAGTCCCTTCAGGGTCCAGCATTCAATATCAATAAATTAGAGGCTCCACTTTCCCTATGCTTATATGCTTTTGATGCATAGCAGGAATATAAGCATGGGAAGAATCTCCCATCCTCCTTGTGTTGTGGGGGGGATAGGAGGGAACTCCTTGACTGCCATCCAGTGTACTGTGCCTTTTATAGTCTGAGTGCTACTGGTGGACTTTCCGCTTAGAGACCTGCACAATTGATCCTGTTTCTGTCTTGATTCTGGAGGAGAGTGTGGTCATAATTGTAGCTGTAATTCCCAACACACTTCAATCCTTTTGTCTTTACTTTTATTTTAGTCCTATGTTCCCATTTATAATAGGGATATTGTCCACTGATAGCTTCAGAGCAGAAATTGGTTTGTTGTAAGAAGACAACGATGGTAGTGGTTGATGGGAGATGTTCATCTTGAGAGTTCAGTTACTGGTGGTGTACTGCAGGGATCTGTTTTGGGGCCACTGCTGTTTGTCATTTTGATAAATGACCTGGACAACGGTGTAGAAGCATGGGTTAATAAATTTGCAGATGATACTAAGGTTGGTGGAGTGGTGGACAGTTCGGAAGATGTTGTAGGTTATAGAGGGACATAGATCAGCTGCAGAGCTGGGCTGAGTGCTGGCAAATGGAGTTTAATGTGGAAAAGTGTGAGGGGATTCACTTTGGAAGGAGTAACAGAAATACAGAGTACTAGGCTAATGGTAAGATCCTTGGTAGTGTAGATGAGCAGAGAGCTCTTGGTGTCCATGTACATAGATCCCTGAAAGTTGCCACCCAGGTTGATAGGGTTGTTAAGAAGGCAAATGGTGTGTTAGCTTTTATGGGTAGAGGGATTGAGTTTTGGAGCCGTGAGGTCATGCTGCAGCTGTACAAAACTCTGGTACGGCTGCACTTGGGAGTATTGTGTACTGTTCTGGTCGCCATTTTATATGAAGGATGTTGAAGCATTGAAAAGGATGCGGAGGAGATTTACCAGGATGTTGCCTGGTATGGAGGGAAGGCCTGATGAAGAAAGGCTGAAGGTTTTGAAACTCTGTTTTTGTGAGAGAGAAGAAGGTTGAGAGGAAACTTAATGGAGTCATAAAAGCTGATCAGAGGATGAGATAGGGTGGACAATGAGAGAACCTTTTTCCCGTAGATGATGATAGCTAGCACGAGGGGACAAACTTTAAACTGATGTTAGATAAAGGACAGATGTCAGAGGTAGGTTCTTTACTCAAAGTAGTAGTACAGCATGTAACAGTAGTAGACTCGCCAACTTTAAGGGCAATTAAATGGTCATTAGATAAACATATGGATGATAATGGAATAGTGTAGGTTAAACGGGCTTCAGATTGGTTTCACAGGTGAGTGCAACATCGAGGGCAGAAGGGCCTGTACTGCGCTGTAATGTTCCATGTTCTAGCCCACTAACTGTACAGTCTGCTTTTAGTGTGTTGGATTGGTTAGGTTAATGTCAGTTGGTTACAAAATACAGTTTGTACTTTCAAAAGTTTTCAGGGAGTGTAAACGGTTTTAAGAATGTTGTGGTTCTGTTTGCCGAGCTGGGAATTTGTGTTGCAGACGTTTCGTCCCATGTCTAGGTGACATCTTCAGTGCTTGGGAACCTCCTGTGAAGCCACGAAATGACATGACCAGCTATCATTAGTAACCACACACGCAGATGACAAGCAGCATGAATTCGACTGGGACAACACTACTATTATAGGACAAGCCAAACAGAGAACAGCCAGGGAATTCCTAGAGTCAAGGCATTCCTCCACAGATTCGATCAATAAGGACATTGACCTGGACCCAATATACCGACCTCTGCAGCGGACAGCTGGAACTGACAAACGGAAGCGGCAGATTCAAACCACTACAAATAGCGGAGGAAAGATCACAGAAGCACTTCACAGGAGGCTCCCAAGCACTGAGGATGTCACCTAGACAGGGGTCGAAACGTCTGCAACACAAATTCCCAGCTCGGCGAACAGAACCACAACAATGAGCACCCGAACTACAAATCTTCTCACAAACTTTGGTTTTAAGAATCTTAAAATGTTAGGTAGGGGGATTTTTAAATTTGGTATTATTCTGATCTGTAATACAAATTTGTTTCCCTTTAATCAATGTTTTTACAGATTGGCAGGGACCAAATGTGAGGGTCCTGTTTAAATAAATATAGTTCTTGCAGTTTATTTCCAAATGATTGTGTTATCTTTACATTGGAAGCTGATTGAAGAGGCTAACAGCTTCAACCCATCAAGAATATGTCTGGAGATGTAAATAGATATGCTTCAATTCAGGGATTTCTGTCATTAATGCTATGAAATAACTGTGCTGTCGTGGAAGCAGTATTGTCTTCACATTAACATGTTGATAACCATATACCTCTTTAAAGTTGTTTGACAAGCTGAGACAAGTAGTTAAAGCACTTGAAGCTTAGCTTATTTTTCTAATCAACCTGTTCAGAGATGTTATTACACACCTCCTGGAATAGGTGGGACATGAACCCGGGACTCATGGTTAGGGACACTACCTCTGTGCCTCAAGAGGGCCTTACAAAGCACTTGATCCTTGGCTTTGTGTCTATAACATTGAGTATTGAAGCAAGCAGGTTACTGTGATCCTGTGCATTGCTTGATTGACTGTGTTGTCTGTGCATTCTACATAGGAACAATACAGAAATTTTGAATCACTGCTGTACTGATCTCAATGGACAGTGATCAGTAAAGAAGTTATGACAATTATATTGAGAAATCTGCCATAAGGTACAGCTACTGGAGCTAGCAAGGTGGAGAGACTACAGACAGCTGAAGCTGATGAGATTTGATGATCAGGGAACCATGAGCAATTGTTTTCAATGCTACAGTGAGATTAAGCAAACTTAACTTCAGACATGATTTGGAGATGCCGGTGTTGGACTGGTGTGTACAAAGTTAAAAATCACACAACACCAGCTTATAGTCCAACAGGTTTAATTGGAAGCACACTAGCTTTCGGAGCGACGCCCCTTCATCAGGTGATTGTGGAGGGCTTGATCGTAACACAGAATTTATAGCAAAAATTTACAGTGTGATGTAACTGAAATTATACATTGAAAAATTGATTGTCTGTTAAGCTTTTCATCTGTTAGAATACAGTGATAGTTTCACTTCTTTCATGTGTAAATCACAAAACCTTTTTTTTAAAGTTGCATTCTCAGGTTAGCTGTTAACAATAGTGATAGCTAGACAATATGTTGAAGGTGTTAGCCCCCTGTGTTCTCTGTCAATGACCTGATGTTTAGATTGATTCTAATCTAAAAAGTGAGATAACAGAGTTTTACATAAATTCATACAGTTTTTGAGCTCAGAGTTCTACATGAATGTATGCAGTTTTGAGCAAAATACAATGTAACTCTGCAAGTACAAATTCACCCCACAAAATATATGTGTGCATGTGGGTCTTTGTCTGTGTGTGTGTGTGGATGTGTGTGGAGTGTAATGGTGATCACCTGTAATGTGACATGATTGTGTTCGCCTAGCTGGAAGTTTTTGCTGCAAACGTTTCGTTCCCTGGCTAGGGAACATCATCAGTGTTATTGGAGCCTCCTGTGAAGCGCTGCTTTGATGTTTCTTCCGGTATTTATAGTGGTTTGTTCTTGCCGCTTCCGGGTGTCAGTTTCAGCTGTAGTAGTTTGTACGTGGGGTCCAGGTCGATGTGTCTGTTGATGGATGTTCTTGCCGCTTCTGGGTGTCAGTTTCAGCTGTAGTGGTTTGTATATGGGGTCCAGGTCCATGTGTCTGTTAATGGACTAGAGGCATGGCATTCATCCACAAACTCCATTAACAGACACATGGACCTGCACCCCGTATACAAACCACTACAGCTGAAACTGACACCCGGAAGCGGCAAGAACATCCATCAACAGACACATCGACCTGGACCCCACATACAAACTACTACAGCTGAAACTGACACCCGGAAGCGGCAAGAACAAACCACTATAAATACCGGAAGAAACATCAAAGCAGCGCTTCACAGGAGGCTCCAATAACACTGATGATGTTCCCTAGCCAGGGAACGAAATGTTTGCAGCAAAAACTTCCAGCTCGGCGAACAGAACCACAACAACGGACACCCGAGCTACAAATCTTCAACCAGACTTTAAATGTGACATGAACCCAAGGTCCCGGTTGAGGCCCTCCCTATGGGTACCGAACTTAACTATCAGCCTCTGCTCGGCCACTTTCCTCTGCTGCCTGTCCTGAGGACCACCTTGGAGGATGGTCACCCGAAGGTCCGAGGCTGAATGTCCTGGACCACTGAAGTGTTCTCCAACTGGGAGGGAACCCTCCTGTCTGTTGATTGTTGTGCAGTGCCCATTCATCCGTTGTCGTAATCTTTGCTCGGTTTCCCCAATGTACCATGCCTCCGGGCATCCTTGCCTGCAACGTATAAGATAGACAATGTTGGCTGAGTCACATGAGTAACTTCAGACAGGCAGGTATTTATGTAAGAACGTGTGAAATACTCTATTGCAGACCATAGAATGAGTGGCAATAGGTATTGTGTAAAGTAAGCAAAGTTTGAAGGCTCAGGGGAAGTTTGCAGGGCAGGGATTAGACTGGATGGGTTAGTGTGATCAGCATGAATGAAAGCTGTGTATCCTGGATGGTGACATTGCTGATGAATTGTTATGGGATTGTAATATCCTCGATCAAAACAAGACCCCTGTACATAGTCATAGAGATGTACAGCATGAAAACAGTCCCTTCGGTCCAACCCGTCCATGCTGACCAGATATCCCAACCTAACCTAGTCTCACCTGCCAGCACCCGGCCCATATCCCTTCAAACCCTTCCTATTCATATACCCATCCAGGTGCCTCTTAAATGTTGCAATTGTACCAGCCTCCACCACATCCTCTGGCAGCTCATTCCATACACGTACTACCCTCTGCGTGAAAAAGTTGCCCCTTAGGTCTCTTTTAGATCTTTCCCCTCTCACCCTAAACCTATGCCCTCTAGTTCTGGACTCCCTCACCCCAGGGAAAAGACTTTGTCTATTTATCCTATCCATGCCCCTCATACTTTTGTAAACCTCTATAAGGTCACCCTTCAGCCTCCTCCAATGCGGCCAGGCCTGTCAATCAAAAGTTGGCGTGGAGGCAGAGCGGAAGAGTCGGACATCGCACAGAACCGTGGTAATAGGGGACTCCAGAGTGAGAGGAACTGACCGGGGTTTTTGTGGCAGCAGGCGGGACTTAAGGATGGTGTGTTGCCTTCCTGGTGCCAGGGTGAAAGACATCACAGACAGGAGTGCAGGAAATCCTCAAGGACGAAGGTGAAGAGCCAGAGGTGGTGGTACATGTTGGCACAAATGATGTCGGGAAGAAGAGGAGGAACATACTACAGCAGGACTTCGGAGAACTAGGAAGAAGGCTGAAAAGCAGGACGTTCAGGGTGGTTATCTTCGGTTTGCTTCCAGTTCCTCGGGCTGGTGAGGCCAGAAACGGGGAGATAATGGATTTGAACGTGTGGCTGGGGAACTGGTGCAGGAAGGGGACAAACTGCGGGGGGGGAAGGGGACAAACAGAATGTTTAAGAAGGAAATTGAAGGGAAAGTTAGAACAAGGGAAGTCAAGAAAGACAACTGTATCAATGAGGCAGAAAACTCAAAAAGGATCATGTTGTAAGGTTGAGTGAAATAGGAGTTGATGTGAAGGGTGAGGGTAGTAACAAATTAAAAATACTATATATGAATGCACGAAGCATTATTAATAAGATGGATGAGCTTGAGGCTCTTTTGGAAATTGGCAGATACGATATAGTGGGGATAACTGAGACGTGGCTTCAAGTGGACAGGGCTGAAAATGTGTTGCTGGAAAAGCGCAGCAGGTCAGGCAGCATCCAAGGAACAGGAGATTCGACGTTTTGGGCATGAGCCCTTCTTCAGAAATGAGGAAAGTGTGTCCAGCAGGCTAAGATAAAAGGTGGGGAGGAGGGACTTGGGGGCGATGCGTTGCAAATGCGATAGGTGGAAGGAGGTCAAGGTGAGGGTGATCGGCTGGAGTGGGAGTGGGGGTGGGGGTGGGGGCGGAAAGGTCAGGAAGAAGATTGCAGGTTAGGAAGGCGGTGCTGAGTTCGAGGGATTTGACTGAGACAAGGTGGGGGGAGGGGAAATGAGGAAACTGGAGTTCAGCCCATGTAGTTGGAGGGTTCCTAGGCGGAAGATGAGGCGCTCTTCCTCCAGCCGTCGTGTTGCTATGGTCTGGCGATGGAGATGTCCGAGGACCTGCATGTCCTTGATGGAGTGGGAGGGGAAGTTGAAGTGTTGAGCCACAGGGTGGTTGGGTTGGTTGATCCAGGTGTCCCAGAAGTGTTCTCTGAAACGTTCCGCAAGTAAGTGGCCTGTCTCCCCAATATAGAGGAGGCCACATCGAGTGCAGCGGATGCAGTAAATGATGTGTGTGGAGGTGCAGGTGAATTTGTGATGGATATGGAAGGATCCCTTGGGGCCTTGGAGGGAAGTGAGGGGGGAGGTGTGGGCACAAGTTTGCATTTCTTGTGCTTGCAACCCTCTCTCAGCATGGGTGGCTGTGGCTGATGAGGGAAGTTAAGAAACATATAAAGTTAAAAGAGAAAAAGTATAACATAGCAAAGATAAGTGGGAAAACTGAGGACTGGGAAGTTTTTAAAGAACAACAGAGGATTACTTAGAAGGAAATACGCAGAGAAAAAATGAGGTACGAAGGTAAACTGACCAAAAATATAAAGGAGGATAGTAAAAGCTTTTTTTAGGTATGTGAAAGGCAAAAAAATGGTTAAGACTAAAATTGGGCCCTTGAAGACAGAAACAGGGGAATATATTACAGGGAACAAAGAAATGGCAGAAGGATTGAATTGGTATTTCAGATCTGTGTTCACTGGGGAAGACACAAGCAATCTCCCTGAGGTAACAGTGGCTGAAGGACCTGAACTTAAGGGAATTTATATTTGCCAGGAATTGGTATTGGAGAGACTGTTAGGTCTGAAGGTTGATAAGTCCCCGGGGGGCCTGATGGTCTACATCCCAGGGTACTGAAGAAGGTGGTTCGAGAAATTGTGGATGCGATGGTGATTATCTTCCAGAGTTCAATAGATTTGGGATCAGTTCCTGCGAATTGGAGGGTGGCTAATGCTGTACCACTTTTCAAGAAAGGTGGGAGAGAGAAAGCAGGAAATTATAGACCAGTTAGTCTGACCTCAGTGGTGGGAAAGATGCTGGAGTCTATTATAAAGGATGAAATTACGTCACATCTGAAAAGTAGTAACAGGATAGGACAGAGTCAGCATGGATTTATGAAGGGGAAATCATGCTTGACTAATCTTCTGGAATTTTTTGAGGATGTAACTCTGAAGATGGACGAGGGAGATCCAGTAGATGTAGTGTACCTGGACTTTCAGAAAGCTTTTGATAAAGTCCCACATAGGAAGTTAGTGAGCAAAATTAGGGTGCATGGTATTGGGGGCAAAGTACTAACTTGGATTGAAAATTAGTTGGCTGACAAGAAACAAAGGGTAGTGATAAACGGCTCCATTTCGGAATGGCAGGCAGTGACCAGTTGGGTACCGCAGGGATCAGTGCTGGGACCGCAGCTTTTTACAATATATGTTAATGATATAGAAGATGGTATTAGTAATAACATTAGCAAATTTGCTGATGATACTAAGCTGGGTGGCAGGGTGAAATGTGAGGATGATATTAGGAGATTACAGGGTGACCTGGACAGGTTAGATGAGTGGTCAGATGCAGTTTAATGTGGATAAATGTATGGTTATCCACTTTGATAGCAAGAACAGGAAGGCAGATTACTACCTAAACGGAATCAGTTTAGGTAAAGGGGCAGTACAAAGAGATCTGGGTGTTCTCGTACACCAGTCAATGAAGGTAAGCATGCAGGTACAGCAGGTAGTGAAGAAGGCTAATAGCATGCTGGCCTTCATAACAAGAGGGATTGAGTATAGAAGCAAAGAGGTTCTTCTGCAACTGTACAGGGCCCTGGTGAGACCACACCTGGGGTACTGTGTGCAGTTCTGGTCTCCAAATTTGAGGAAAGACATTCTGGCTATTGAGGGAGTGCAGCGTACGTTCATGAGGTCAATTCCTGGAATGGAGGGACTACCATACACTGAAAGATTGGAGTGACTGGGCTTGTATACCCTTGAGTTTAGAAGACTGAGAGGGGATCTGATTGAGACATATAAGATTATGAAAGGATTGGACACTCTGGAGGCAGGAAACATGTTTCCATTGATGGGTGAGTCCCGAACCAGAGGACACAGCTTAAAAATACGGGGTAGACCATTTAGGACAGAGATGAGGAGACACTTCTTCACCCAGAGAGTGGTGGCTGTGTGGAATGCTCTGCCCCAGAGGGCAGTGGAGGTCCAGTCTCTGGATTCATTTAAGAAAGAGTTGGATAGAGCTCTCAAGGATCATGGAATCAAGGGTTATAGAGATAAGGCAGGAACAGGATACTGATTTAAAGATGATCGGCCATGATCATATTGAATGGTGGTGCAGGCTCGAAGGGCAGAATGGCCTACTCCTGCACCTGTTGTCTATTGAAAAAGCCCCAGCCTGTTCAGCCTCTCCCTGTAGCTCAGATCCTCCAACCATGGCAACATCTTTGTAAATCTTTTCTGAATCCTGTCAAGTTTCACAACATCTTTCCAATAGGAAGGAGACCAGAATTGCACGCAATATTCCAACAGTGGCCTAACCAATGTCCTGTACAGCCACAACATGACCTCCCAACTCCTGTACTCAACTCTAACCAATAAAGGAAAGCATATCAAACACCTTCTTCACTGTCCTATCTACCTGTGACTCCACTTTCAAGGAGCTATGAACCTGCACTCCAAGATCTTCGTTCAGCAACACTCCCTAGGACCTTACCATTAAGTGTATAAGTCCTGCTAAGATTTGTTTTCCCAAAATGCAGCACCTCGCATTTATCTGAATTAAACTCCATCTGCCACTTCTCAGCCTATTGGCCCATCTGGTCCAGATCCTGTTGTAATCTGAGGTAACCCTCTTCGCTGTCCACTACACCTCCAATTTTGTTGTCATCTGCAAACTTACTAACTGTATCTCTTACGCTCGCATCTGGAGGTGATTGATCTGTCTGAATTTCAGCTTTGACTGATAGGGGAGCGTCAGTTCTGATTGGCAATGATTGTTTTGATAAATTAAACTTACTTCTCTGATTTAATCAAATGTTTTTTCTTTATTTCAGCTGCCCCTCTCATTACTTAAGACAGCGCAGAATCACCCAATGGTAAGAGAGACTGATAAAATGTCTGCATTTTGTGCGATGATTGGTCCAGGCAGGGCTCTCATTTTGGCACAAGGATATATTGAGCTCCTTAGTGATTCAAGAGGACACTTATCACTCCCTCAGCCAGCAGGCAGGTTTTTTTAATCTCCGTGTTTGACAACTCGTTATTTTTAAAGAGTAAGTTAGCAATCATGGCAAATAATTTTTGTACTGAAATGCCTTAATCCCCAGCCCCTACCTGAGTGTTACTCACCGGCATTAATATTATTGAAGGTTGCGACGAGTATACTGTTGAACCTGCCCCAGTATTCTAGATCATGGCTGAATATCTCCTCTAGGCTGTACAAAGTTACAAATCCCCCAACACCAGGTTATAGTCCAACAGGTTTATTTGGAAGCAGTAGCTTTCGGAGCACTGCTCCTTCAGGAGATTGTGGAGGATACAATTGTAAGACACAGAATTTATAGCAAAAGTTTACAGTGTGATGTAACTGAAATTATACATTGAAAAATACCTTGATTGTTTGTAGAGTCTCTCATCTGTTAGAATGACCATGATAGTTTCACTTCTTTCATGTGTAAATCACAAAACGCTTTTTAAAAGTTACATTCTCAGGTTAACTGTAACAATTGGTGTCAGCCACATAAGATGTTGAAGGTGTTAGCTCCCTGTGTTCCCTGTCCGTGCCATAGTGTTTAGATTGATTCTAATCTAAAAAGTGAGTTAACATAGTCTTACATGGATTCATGTAGTTTTTGAGCAAAGTACAATGTAACTCTGCAAGTACAAATCCACCCCACAAACATATATGTGTATGTGGGGTTTCTTTTGTGCGTGTGTCTATCTGTCTGGGGTGGGGAGTTGAGTGTGAGAGAGAGAGTTTGTATGTATGTATATATACATAATATATATGTGTGTGTGTAGTGCAATAGTGGTCACCTGTAATGTGACATGAACCCAAGGTCCTGGTTAAGGCCCTCCTCGAGGGTCCAGAACTTAGCAATCAGCCTCTGCTTAGCCACTTTTCGCTGCTGTCTGTCCTGAAGTCCGCCTTGGAGGATGGTCACCCGCAGGTTCGAGGTCGAATATCCTGGACCGCTGTAGTGTTCCCCAACTGGGGGGGGATCCCTCCTGTCTGTTGATTCTTCTGTGGTGCCCATTTATCCGTTGCTGTAGCCTTTGCTCGGTTTCACCAGTATACCATGTGCCTCTCCAAGAGTCATTTAAATGTCCCTAATGTATCTGACTCTCCTACCACTGCTGGCAGTGCATTCCACGTACCCACCACATTCTGTATAAAGAACCTACCTCTGACATCTCTAAATCTTCTTCCACTCACATCAAGATATGCCCCCTCGTGATAGTCATATCTGCCCTGGGAAAAAGTCTCTGAATATTCACTCTATCTCCGCCTCTCATCATCTTGTACACCTGTCAAGTCATCTCATCGTTCTTCACTCCAATGACATTACAATGAACATTCCATTCCATCTGCTATGTTCCACCCTATTCATGTAGCCTGTCCAAGTCGTCTTAACCCCACCCCGTACCCTCCTCGTAATTTGCATTTCCACCCAGCTTGGTATCACCAGCAAATTTGGAAATATTACATCTGGTTCTGACATGCAAATTATTTGTTTAGATTATGAAGAGTTATGGTCTTAGCACAGTAACAACAGCTTCCCATTCTGAGAATGATTCATTTGTTGCTATGCTCTGCCTTCTGTCAGTTCACCAATTCTGAGATAGTGAAGCCATGTTAAAAGGATAGTACATTAAATTTTGGGTGACTTTAAGCTTCATGTAAATTGGGAGAATGAAGTTTGAAAGGTGGCAACAAAAGTTTCATAATATATTTGAGATTGGATTCACCAGGAAATTCTTTGAGGAAAGTATCAGGGATCAGGTTCCTCTGGATCTGGTCATGTGTATTGAAGCAAGTTTGGTAAATTAACTGAGAATAAAAGATACTTTCTGGAACAGTGATCATAAAGCATTTGGTTTGAGTGTGTCACAACATGGGTTAAACTCACCTGCTTAATTTAAAACCAGCAACACAGAAAAGATTTATCCCGTGCAGTAATCTGTAAAAATTTGATCGGCCAAGAACTAGTTAAAGTAAAAATTAACAACATTATTTCTTAACTAACCACTATTTACCATTCTTTCCTCTAACCTACCTTTTACCTAGTCTGATAAAACTCTTGATTACGATTTACCAAACAAAACTTCTTATCTCAAATCCAGGCAGCTTTCGTTTTCTCTCATTTTGACTTTTCTTCTTCTTGGGGATTCTGCATTCACAGGTTACTGACTGATAACAGTTAGTTTAATAGAGCTGTTTTTCGGTTGGTCTTTTTACATGCTGGTAGCTTGGCAGTTCTCTCATTTGTTCAATTTTCCCTGGTCTTATACCCCTGAAGCATCAGATTGTGTCATTTGGCTTTTAAGATTGTCAGAGCTGAAAATGTGTTGCCGGTTAAAGCGCAGCAGGTCAGGCAGCATCCAAGGAACAGGAAATTCGACGTTTTGGGCATGAGCCCTTCTTCAGGAATGAGGAAAGTGTGTCCAGCAGGCTAAGATAAAAGGTAGGGAGGAGGGACTTGGGGGAGGGGCGATGGAGATGTGATAGGTGGAAGGAGGTCAGGGTGAGGGTGATAGGCCGAAGTGGGGTGGGGGCGGAGAGGTCAGGAAGAAGATTGCAGGCTAGGAGGGCGGTGCTGAGTTCGAGGGAATCGACTGAGACAAGGTGGGGGGAGGGGAAATGAGGAAACTGGAGAAATCTGAATTCATTCCCTGTGGTTGGAGGGTTCCCAGGCGGAAGATGAGGCGCTCTTCCTCCAGCCGTCGTGTTGTTATACTTTTAAGATTGTCAGTATACTCAGTTCAAACTGGATTGGAGTTAGGTAATTTAAATTGATTGGCCTAATTCAAATCTATTTTGTAATTTCCAGGCAACCAGCTAATTTAGCTTTCAACTAAATGTTACATTGTTACCTCATTGAGAACACTTGTGATGGCAGGTAGCTCTACCAGCTTTTACTACTCTTAAAGGTACAGTACACCCGCATCTTCATAACAAGTGTAAGAAATTTTCATCAGCTATGACTGTGCTGAACTTCAGGGTAATTGCATCGGGAATAGGGCAGAGTTGGCTGGATTGGACAAGGAAACGAGTTTAGCAGCAAAGGTGTTTGAAGAACAATGACGTTGAGACTAAGAAAATAGTTCCTGACTCTCAGCAAAGATGCTTACCAGTAAAGGAGGAGGATTCTAGGAAGGGGATATCCCAACCATGGTTAATAAAGGAATAAAATTATACAATGTGGCAAAGATTAATGGTAAATCAGAGGATTGTGCAAATTTTACAAGCCAACAAAAGTCGATGAGAAAAATAGTGGAGAGGTTAAAAATAAACTGAGGACAAAATAGCAAGTAATATAGAAGTGTTTGGTAAGAGTATCTTTAAACATATAAAAAGCAAGAAAGAAGTCAAAGTGAACATAGGCCCCTTAGAGAATAAGGTTAGAAAAACAATAATGGGGAGCTAGGAAATGGCAGCTGTGACAATGCCGTGGCTTTGAGGTTATTTTGTCTTGATTTTTTAAAAAGCGATTGAACGAGACACGCTGAGTAGCCTGTCAGAAAATAAACAGCTGATGAAGCCTTGGGGTTTTTTTTAAAAGTGAGAACAGAGGAAATGGCCTGACTGGGAGCGGTTGAGCTCCCATAGAGCCAGGAATAGGGTCATAGAGCTGTACAGCATGGTCCAACCCGTCCATGCCGACCAGATATCCCAACCCAGTCAAGTCCCACCTGCCAGCACCCGGCCCATATCCCTCCAAATCCTTCCTATCCACATACCCATCCAAATGCCTCTTATATGTTACAATTGTACCAGCCTCCACCACTCTCTGGCAGTTCATTCTACACACGTACTACCCTCTGCCAGAAAAAGTTGCCTCTTAGTTCTCTTTTATATCTTTCCCCTCTCACCCTAAACCTATGCCCTCTAGTTCTGGACTCCCCCACCCCAGGAAAAAGACTTTGTCTATTTATCCTATCCATGCCCCTCATAATTTTGTAAATCTCTATAAGGTTACCCTTCCGCGTCCGACGCTCCAGGGAAAACAGCCCCAGCCTGTTCAGCCTCTCCCTGTAGCTCAGATCCTTCAATCCTGGCAACATCCTTGTAAATCTTTTTTGAACCCTTTCAAGTTTCACAACATCTTTCCCATAGGAAGGAGACCAGAATTGCACGCAATATTCCAACAGTGGCCTAACCAATGTCCTGCCCAGCTGCAGCATGACCTCCCAACTCCTGTACTCAATACTCTGACCAATAAAGGAAAGCATACCAAACGCCTTCTTCACTATCCTATCTACCTGCGACTCCACTTTCAAGGAGCTATGAACCTGCACTTCAAGGTCTCTTTGTTCAGCAACACTCCCTAGGACCTTGCCATTAAGTGTATAAGTCCTGCTAAGATTTGCTTTCCCAAAATGCAGCACCTTGCATTTATCTGAATTAGACTCCATTTACCACTTCTCGGCAATTTGGCCCATCTGGTCAAGGTCCTGTTGTAATCTGAGGTAACCTTCTTCGCTATCCACTACACCTCCAATTTTGGTGTTATCTACCTCTTATGCTCACATCCAAATCATCTATGTAAATGACAAAAAGTAGTGGACTCAGTACTGATCCTTGTGGCACTCCATTGGTCCCAAGCCTCCAGTCTGAAAAACAACCCTCCACCTCCACCCTCTATGGCTAGTTCTCCCTGTATTCCGTGAGATCTAACCTTGCTAACCAGTCTCCCATGGGAAACCTATTCGAACGCCTTACTGAAGTCCATATAGATCACGTTTACCGCTCTGCCCTCATCAGTCATAGAGATGTACAGCATGGAAACAGACCCTTTGGTCCAACCTGTCCACGCATCAGAATCTCTTTGTTACTTCTTCAAAAAACTCAATCAAGTTTGTGAGACATGATTTCCCATGTACAAAACCATGTTGACTATCCCTAATCAGTCCTTGCCTTTCCAAACACATGTACATCCTGTCCCTCCGGATTCCCTCCAACAACTTGTCCACCACCAACGTCAGGCTCACCGGTCTATAGTTCCCTGGCTTGTCTTTACCACCCTTCTTAAACAGTGGCACCACATTAGCCAACCTCCAGACTGCCGGCACCTGTGACTATCGATGATACAAGTATCTCAGTAAGAGGCCCAGCAATCACTTCTCTAGCTTCCCACAGAGTTCTGGGGTACACCTATCTGATCAGGTCCTGGGGATTTATCCACCTTTATGCGTTTCAAGAGATCCAGCACTTCCTCCTCTGTAATATGGACATTTTGCAAGGTGTCACTATCTATTTCCTTACGGTCTATGTCTTCCATATCCTTTTGATGCAAAATACTAATTTAGTATCTCCCCCATTTTCTGTGGCTCCACACAAAGGCCGCCTTGCTGGTCTTTGAGGGGCCCTATTCTCTCCCTAGTTACCCTTTTGTCCTTAATGTATTTGTGAAAACCCTTTGGATTCTCCTTAACTCAATTTGCCAAAGCGATCTCATGTCTCCTTTTTGCCCTCCTGATTTCCCTCTTAAGTATACTCCTACTGCCTTTATACTCTTCTAAGGATTCACTCGATCTCTCCTGTCTATACCTGACATATGGTTCCTTCTTTTTCTTAACCAAACCCTCAATTTCTTTAGTCATCCAGCATTCCCTATACCTACCACCTTTTCCTTTCACCCTGACAGGAATATACTTTCTCTGGATTCTTGTTATCTGATTCCTGAAGGCTTCCCATTTTCTGGCTGTTCCTTTACTTGCGAACATCTGCCTCCAATCAGCTTTTGAAAGTTCTTGCCTAATACTGTCAAAGTAGTCTTAGAACTGAGGGACTTAGATTTCAATATTTGCTATTGGTATCTTCAAGAGATGGAAGCTAATTTTTTTCCCCCTCTCAGTTACAGCCATAAACTGCCTGCTATGGGAATTCCATGTGAGACGATCTGTGCCTGAATTTACCTTTTACCCAGGGGGTATTTATAAGATGTTGCTATATTGGAACAGTTAAATAGTCGTAGTTATGTATCTATTATTCTTTTAATTTTTCCAACAGAGTTAAGTTAAACCAATTCCTTCCTTTTTTGTGTTTTAACCATAGTGGATGAATAGTGTGTATTTGCTGTAAATCTGGTAGTTTGAACGATCAAATTATATCAGGAATGCAACATCTTCCATTGACCTTTAAAATAAGAAAAGGTTAGGGTCTTGACTAGCTTCTCAATGTTTTGAGGGAGTTTGATTCAGTACGTAAGAGTGGAGTTGAACAAATAATTTGCATCGATCTTCGCTCTAATGAACACTAATAGCATTCCAAAAATATTAAATAATAAATGGGGTAAAAGGTGGGCGGTGGGAGTGGTGTTGAAGAGTAGAGGAAACAAACACAAGAACTGCCACCATAAGAAAAGTACTAGGGAAACTGCTAAGGATTTGGGCTCTTTTTATGTTACATCCTAGAATTTTAAAATAAATAGTTACAGAAATAGCAGGTACACCACCAATCCAAATATCCTTCGACAGCAGCTTCCAAACCCATGAGCAGTTCCATCTAGAAGGACAAGGATAGCAAATACATAGAACACCACCCCCTATAAGCTTCTCTACAAGCCACTCTGACTTGGAAATATATTGCCGTTCCTTCACTATTGCTTGATCAAAACCCTTGAATTGCCTCCCTAACAGCATTGTGAGCCAACCTACAGCACATGGACTAGAGTGGTTCAAGAAGGCAGCTCACCACCACCTCCTCAAGGGCAGTTAGAGATGATGAGTAAATGATGGCCAGTCAGCCATAGATGCCCACATTCCATCAGTGAAATGAAAGAAAAGGGGTAGTAATCTTTTAGGAATCCTTAACTCCTGGAAGACTTCCAGAGCGCTGGAAGATTACCAATGTCGCACTCTTATTCATCAAGGAAAGGAGACAAGAAACTGGTATCTCTAGGCCAATTAGCTTAACATCTGTCATCAGGAAATATTAGGGTCTGTTATAAAGGATGAAATGACAGAGCATTTAGAAAGACGTGATATAATCAAGCAGAGTCAGCAACCTGTATAGATATTATATTTGAATTTCCAAAAGGTAAAAGTATTTGACAAGGTGCATGCATAAGGCTACTTAGTAAGATAAGAGCTCATGGTGTTGGCGATAGGTATTAATATGGATGAAGAATTGGCTAACAATACTGGGAAGACATTGGGATTTAGGGGAAATTTTCAGGATGGCAGCCTAGAACTAGTGGAGTGCCACATCGATCAGTACTGGGGCTGCAATTATTCACAAGATATTTTAAGAGGAAAATGAACGTGCTATCGCCAAGTTTGTGAATCATATAAAAAGGGTGAAAGTCTGAAGCGAGAGTGACACAAAGGGTCTGCATTGCGATGTAGACAAATTTGAGTGGGCAAAAACTTGGCAGATGGAATATAATATGGGATAAAATATGAGGTTATGTACTTCAGTGGAAAGAGTAGAAGACATTATTATTTAAATGGGAAAGACTGCAGAAAGCTACAGCACACAGGTTTTGAGGTTCTCCTGTATGAATCTCAAAAAGTTAGTTCATTCAAGATTAGCAGGTAATAAGGAAGGCAACTAGAATGTTAACCTTTCATTCAAAGGGAATGAGTTTTAAAAGTAGGGAAGTTTTGCTAAAACTATATGAGGCACTCCTCCTCCCTCCACAAGGATCTCAGTGAGTCCCTCACGGCACACACAGACAGAAACACACACAGACGCCAGTCCTCACTTTCTACTAGTCAGACCATAGCTGGTACAGTGTGAAAGGTTTTGATCTCTCCTGGGGTTGGAGGTAGTCCGCAGAACGTTTCCCAGGTTAATGTTGGTCTTCTTACAAGCGAGTACTTTTTTGCACTCATTGGGGATTGAGAAGAATGATAGGTGACCTATTTGAAGCACTCATGGTTTTTGAGGAACTTTTCAGGGCAGATGCGGATGGTTGTTTCTGCTTATGAGAGACGAGAGGGCATATCTCAAAATAAGGGGTCGCCCATTCAAAACCGAGATTAGGAGAGTTACAGGTCGTTCTTCTATAACCTGAAGGTTGTGTTCTTGTGCAATCCCATGTTGTAAAAAATTGTGTTTTAGAAACAGCACTTAATGTGTTCGGGATGTAATCACACATTTTAAAAGCTCCATGGAATTCTTCACCACAGAGAGCTGTAGAGGCTGGTTCATTAAGTATATTCATAGCTGCGAAATAGATTTTTAATCACTAAAGGAACCTAAGGTGATGGGGAAAAGGTGAGAAAATGGAATTGAGGATCAGCCACAATCTCACTAAAGGCAGAGCAGACTCAGTGGGCTGAAGTGCTGCCTTCTGCTGTTATGTCTTATATTGTTTCTCTCGTTCCATGCACTGCGTTTACTAATCTGTGTGAGACCTGATCAAGTGTTACCTGAAAACATGAAATACATGAGATCCACTAGTTGTCCTTTGACGATGCTACAAGTTGGAGTAAATGAGGACCGCAGATGCTGGAGAATCAGATTGGAGCTGGAAAAAGCACAGCAGCTCAAGCAGCATCAGAGGAGAAGGGAATCGACGTTTCCAATAAGAACCTTTCATCAGGATGTCTGCTGTTTGACCTGCATTGCTTTTTCCAGTTCCACTCTTCATCCATTCTGTGCTACAAGTTACACTGTCAAAAATCTCCAGCAAGTTTATCTCAAACATGCCTGCCTTATAAGTACCCTGAACAGTATAATCTCTGCTTCCTGGTACATTTCAAATACCACTGTCCCCAAGCCCCCAGATAGAGGATGGACCTCACCAATTGGCTGAGTCAGTCCAGGGATGGAATTTGTCTGAACTTCTCTGATTGGAATCCCTCTCCATGTAAAATTAACTGATTTGTTTCTAAATAACTGGGCGGTAGAATCGATTCCTCTTATCAGCAAGATTCTAATGTTGCAATCAATATTCTGAGAAGTTCTCTCCGTTTAATTAAACCTGTTTGTGTTTGCAGCTGGTGGAGCTGAAGAACGGAGAAACATACAATGGTCATCTGGTCAGCTGTGACAACTGGATGAATATCAACCTGCGAGAGGTCATTTGTACATCTAGGGTATGTGTCATTCTTTGGAGTAACAATGAACTACTAAAACGTGCAAAGCAGTGACAAGCTGATTATAAGTACTTGTTTTTCAGGATAATTTGGAGATGCCGGTGTTGGACTGGGGTGGGCAAAGTTTAAAGTCACACAACACCAGGTTATAGTCCAACAGGTTTAATTGGAAGCACACTAGCTTTCGGAGTGACGCTCCTTCATCAGGTGATAGTGGAGGGCACAATCCTAACACACAGATTTTATAGCAAAAATTTACAATGTGATGTAACTGAAATTATACATTGAAAAATTTTATAATGTATAATTTCAGTTACATCACATTGTAAATTTTTGCAATAAATTCTGTGTGTTAGGATTGAGCCCTCCACTACCACCTGATGAAGGAGCGTCGCTCTGAAAGCTAGTGCTTCCAGTTAAACCTGTTGGAGTATAACCCGGTGTTGTGTGACTTTAAACTTTGTCTTTAAGGAGACATTGTGACAGAGAGAGGAGAGGTTATATGACAGAGTTGCACAGTGGAGAATAGAAATGCAGAATCCTCCTGGGCTAAAACTTCAAAACTAGGCACAAATTAAAATGTCAAAACTAACATGAACAGTTGTTTTAAAAACATCAAGTGATATTGAACCAAGATGGATATATGGACTTAAATACAGGTCAAACAAGATCTAATTGGTAAAAAAAACCTCAAGGGACTGGCAGAATGGTCTTCTCCTGTCCCTTTGTTGAAAGGAAAGCGTGAGAGAAAACAATTCCTGTGAACAATGTCTTGCCAGCATGTCTTGGGGAACTTAACAGCGTAAATGTGAATGTCAACAAGTTTGATTCAAGGCATTTTATAAATCAAGCATAATGAATTATTTTACAGTGAAGGGATTGTTAATGTAGCAACACCTCACGTCAACATTGGAGACTTTACAGTTCAGAGGACCGCCATTTGGCCCATTGCTCTACAGGGAGCTGGCATTGACTTAATCCAATCTGTTCTGTTCCTCATCTGTATCCCCCTGAGCCTGCACGTTCCCCCTGAGCCTGCACGTTCCCCCTGAGCCTGCACGTTCCCCCTGAGCCTGCCTCTCACTATAAATGGGAGCAAGACGAGACCATTTGGCCCCCTCGAGTCTGCTCCACCATTCAGTTAGATCATAGATGACCTGTCTTAGCACCATTTTCTGAAACAAGTGAGATCTGTTCTTTATCTTGCTGTAAACTGTGACTTATTAATTAATATGTTAGAGACCTGTGTAAGTGTGAGCCAGCCATCTGTGCTTCCTGTGAACTGGTGAAAGTATCTGGAGAAGGAAGATCGATAAACAGTGTTTGATCAGCAAAAGATTCATTTCAGCAAACCTTGTAGACGGAGTACTGAACCGACGTCCCAGTCTTCCCCATTGTCCATCCCGCCCATTTGTTTCCCCATCCTGTGTCTGTTTGTGTGTATGTGTCAGAGGGAATTCATAAGGGGGTTACACTTTTAACTAGTAGAGCTAAATATTGATGGTTTATTGTTTATCTGTAGTTAGAATCTATTAGTTTGTACTAAATAGCAATTTTACCTTAAGTATAGAAACCTGGTCTGTATTTTCTGCCAGTCTGAGTGTAAAAGACTGTAAATTGGAGAGTTCTGCATACTATTCAAAATCTTTAAATTTTTGTGATGATTCTGGGAATCTCAATAGGGCTTGATTTTCAGCATACCACACAGGTGAAGGGTGACAAACATTTGACAAGTGAAACTGTGCAGGCAGTAACATCTTGTGGCATGACCAGCTGATCCATAAACACACTGAGGTTGCAAAATTTGCAAGAGTTGAGTGGGAAGGATTTCTATCCGGTTGGCTACTAAAACAACTGGAAGGGCCAGTGACTTGTATAGATTGTGAAGTAAGGGCACTGTGGTGAAGTGTGTGAGAGGTGCTGGTACCTAGAATTGTTTTCTCCTTGTCCAAGAGAAAACAAAGCCTGCTGCCTGGCTATTGAGACATGACGACCGATGAACAAGAGCAACTCCAAAAGCCTCTGGCTGGGCAAACTCACCACTGGGTGGCAGCAGAGGCTGCTCTGACAAAGGAACCTTTGGTTTCATTGATTCCAGTGAGTCTGCACTGATATCCAGTGCTGGAGTAGTAATCGCCCCTTACCAGCTCCGGTCTGTCACTAAATACAGGTTCAGTACTGCTGTCGCTGTATAACACTGGGGTCCAATATTAGTGGGGATATGTCTGTTGCTGTTTAATACTGCAGTATTTTGAGTATTGTTGATGTGGAAACATTTTAAGTGGGATGATTTAAGATCTCTAGGCAAGTAATGAATTGCAATTTGTTAATGACCTGTGTTAATTTTTTTTCTTCCTGCATTAGTAACTGGTTTGGCTGCTTTGATGTGGCTTCTTGTTAGAATTCGGTCTAGTCTGTGAGGTTTTGCCAAATATTGTACCACTGTTGGAGGTTGCCAACCCAGCTCGCTGCCAGCAGCCTTCAATCGAGTGGATTGTTTATACTGGAGGTGTCTGCCTCATTTGTTTGCTTGCTTCATAGGACGGGGATAAGTTCTGGAAGATGCCGGAATGTTACATTCGTGGCAGCACCATCAAGTATCTCCGTATCCCAGATGAAATCATCGACATGGTGAAAGAGGAGGTACTGTCGAAGGGCCGAGGACGTGGCATTCAGCAACAGAAGCAACAGCAACAACAAAAAGGCCGGGGTGCAGGTGGCGCAGCTGGCAGAGGTAATGCTTAGCTCTGGATAGTCTTGTGACTCGGGTAGGCAACTGTTTGAGGTGGAGGGGAACTTTCTGATGTGTGCACTTAGCCAGCTTGCAGCCTGATGTTTGAGCAGGATGCATGTTGTACAGTGAATCCTTTGTTCCCTGTCTCCTCTCTGTGAACATACCATCTTGATTGTGCCAACGGCAGAATCTGAAAGTGTCGACATGAATCTCCCTGGTTGGAGTGAGGCCTTGCCTTGTCCTTATGTCAACACAAGGTCCTACATTCAAGGTGTTGGTGTACATCCGAGGGCTGCATATTTGCTGGTGTCCCTGCCCCTGAATCTGTAGAGGTAGAGGGTGCCTGCTCCTAAATCCCTATTAATTGTCTGGATAAAAAGATTGCATTTTGATAGTCCTTCCACAACTTCTGGCTGTTTGTTTTTATATTGCAGTAACTGTTGTAGGAAATGCAACAGCGGTTTACTGAAGGCCAGTTTTCTCAGTCATATGGTAAATGATCAGACTCCATTTGTGAAGCGCAGCAGGTCAGGCAGCATCCAAGGAGCAGGAGAATCGACGTTTTGGGCATGAGCCCTTCTTCAGGAATGCTTATGCCCGAAATGTTGACTCTTCTGCTCCTTGGATGCTGCCTGACCTGCTGCGCTTTTCCAGCAACACATTTTCAGCTCTGATCTCCAGCATCTGCAATCCTCACTTTCTCCTAGACTTCATTTGTGATAGTGGTTCAGGACTAGATACTGACCCTCGATGCCAAAGCAAGAGCATCACCCCCTTCCTTCCAAGAGTTTGAGATCTCGCAGCACTGGCTGTGTCCACTGAGGTAATGGCCTAGTGTGTTTGGGGTGAGTTTTTAAACACAAGCTCCTAACTCAAGTTAGGTAAATGCATGGAGGTAAAGCTCAGTGCTCAGTCTTCGAGTCATACAGCACAGAAACAGACCCTTCAATTCAACTGTTCACAGAACAGTCAGCACTCTCGACCCCCCTGGACAAAGGCATGGCTTCACTGAGCAGCAAAACAGTAATGATTTCAGATAGTGAGGTTTCAGCAGTGCTGAAGGGTCAGTATAACCTGGTGCTGTTTCATGTTGCTAGGTGTGTTTGGTGGGCGTGGACGTGGAGTGGCCGGAGTAAACCGAGGACAAGAGAAGAAACCAGGAAAGTTATCAGGAATGAAGAAACCATGAAAGGAATTGTGTGTTTGTTTATGCGTGTGTCAGATTCCGACTGTCTGTTTATGCGTGTGTGTGTCAGATTCCGACTGTTTGTTTTCTGTACAGGTTGTGTTTAATTAGATGTTTTGTAAAATATAAATAGATTTTGTCGGAGGGAAATAAAAAAAAAGTCATTTGAGTCACTGGTAAATGAATGAGCTTTGTTTGAAGTTTAAAGCCTGGAATAGAAATTGAATAGCTCCCAGAGTGAGACCGGAGGATGATGTTTAGTGAGTATGTGCACAGTTTGTAAGATGGGTTTTGAGATGGGGAAATTTCTTCTCCTCATCTGTGTGCTGGTCAGTGACCATGTCTGTGGTCTATGCTGAATGAGACCCTGTTCTGGCTGGCCCTTCAGAAGTATTCATGCAGCAGTAAACCACACGCTGTTTTGTTATTATAGCTGCTCCCAGGGATCACTCGGCATCTCACCTTCTCTGTTAATATCTACATTCTGTTTATTCAAGAGAACTTTAGATGGTGCAGCTGCCAGCTTGTGATTCAGCTGGGTGTGTTGTATTCGTTCTTCACTGCACTGAAGAATGTTGACAATGAGCTCATGCACTCCTTCAATCTGAAGGCAGGAATCTGCATTCCACAGCCCTGTCAGCAAGTCTGTACACCCACATTAACTCTCTACCTGCTCTCCCAAATTCCCACCCCACCCCCACACACACACTATACATATTCTCACACACTATACGCACACACACACAGCTTGGAGGGCAGTGAGAAAGCTGACTCCCCAGTTAACAGTGCAATCTGTGGAGATTCCAGCTGTTGAAGTTCTCATTGAGCCCAGTACGTGTATATTATAGAATTTAAATTCTGGCCTGGTCAGTAGTTAATTTGGGTCAGAGTGCTGTGTCATGGCTCAATTAGTCTTCACTTGCTACCAGTCTTCAAGAATTGGTAGATTGTAAGTTGGGATTTGTTGAGTGTAGGGGCTGAGAAAATTCAGGAGGTAGGAATTGTGGGCTCTGCTATACAATCCAGAGGCAGTGGGCATTGGAGGGAGTTTTTCAGAAGTTCATGTTTTGCTTATAGTTCACCACTCTTGCCTCCCATATTCTAAACGACATACTTTGGAGCAGAAGGAGACCGTAGGCATTGTTTTGTAATGATGCCTCTGCTCTCTCAAGGTCGCTTATAACTGAGATTTGCTGTTTGCTGACTCCTTAGAGATATATTTTCAGGAGGGACAGCAAACATTCTGAACCTGAAATGAAACATAAGATTGGTGGTGATTCTGAGCAGGGAGAGCAGAATGGCTGTGCAGAGCTGTCAGTCACTGTGTGGCCATCAGTGTTTTCATTGTCCCCAGTGTTTCACGTTAGTAATCAAACTTCTGGACGTGAAGGGTATTGAAATTATCTTTAATTTGCAACCTTGTTTGAGTTGTGGTGACCCCCCAGTCATTGATATGAAGTAGAGAGCAGTTCTGATCCTCTGGGACTGGAGGAACTTTCACTTTTGTGTTTTTCTCCTGCTACTTCATATCAAAATGTGTCTGCTGTGTTTTACAAGGGTGCTCCATGCAAATCCTGTTTTGATTTTTTTCATTCTCTGTACTCCACCCACAGGGTGTGGTTCCTGAATCAGCCTCCGAGCTGCCACACAACACAACACCAGCAAACCAACAAGACAGTGAGTGTCTCAATAGTCAGGATCCCAGTGTGTTCCACATGGAACAATCTGCAGTACCTTCCTGGAACAGGTTTGATTCTCTTACAGGGAGGTCTGGCCTAACCATCACTGAATTCCCATTATCACTATCTGGGGGTTACCATTGTCCAAAAACTCAAGTGTACTCACCACATAAACACAATGGCTACAAGAGCAGGGCCGAGGCTAGGAATACTGCAGTGAGTAGCTCCCCTCCTAACTCCCCATAGCCTATCCTCCATCTCTAAACCATAATTTGGAGGAACCGCTGATGGACTAGGATGGACAAAGTTAAAAATCACAACACCGGGTTATAGCCCAACAGTGTGTGCTTCCAAAGAAACCTGTTGGACTATAACCTGGTGTTGTGTGATATTTAACTTCGTCCATCTATAAGACACGAGTCAGGAATGTGGTGCAATACTCCCCACTCAAGAAGCTTGGCACCATTTAAGACAAAGCAGTCTCCTCATGATTAGCGCTAAATCCTCAAGCATCCACTCCCTTGACCCCACACGCTCAGCAGCAGCAGTGTGTACCATTCATAAGATGCACTGCAGAATTCACCAAAGATTCTCAGATAGCTCCTTGCAAACCAATAACCACTTCCATCTAGAAAGATCCAAGGGCCTTGTGAGTCAGCCCACAGCAGGGGAACTGCTGCAGTTCACAAAAGCAGCTCACCCCCACCGTCACAAGGGCATCTCAGGAAGGGCAGTAAATGCTGGCTAATCAGAGATGCCCACATTCTGCAAAGATTTATTTTTAAACCCCAGGCATAACCTGAGCTGCCATGGGAAAAGCTTGTCCCATTCTGGAACATGCTCCAGGTTACAGTGACCAGCCTGCAGGGCACTGCCTGAACTCCATTATTCCCTGAGTGTTTCAGCTGGTTTGAATAGCACTTGATTGTTAAACCCAAACAACATATTTCTTAGACGTGCTGCCCAGCAATCAACATGACATATAATCAGTGTGTTGAATCTCGTTAGGGTCAGAGTCTAGGGATTTTCCCTAGTGGGGATGAACTCTCCGTATTGTACCCCAGTGTCAGACCTGTCACTACCAGTACTGTCCCCCAGTGTAATACAGTGACAGACCTGTCCCCACTAGTGCTGTGCCCCAGTGTTATACAGAAACAGACCTGTCCCACCAGTACTGTACCCCAGTGTTATACAGGGACAGACCTGTCCCCACCAGTACTGTACCCCAGTGTTATACAGGGACAGACCTGTCCCCACCAGTACTGTACCCCAGTGTTACACAGTGACAGACCTGTCCCCACCAGTACTGTACCCCAGTGTTATACAGGGACAGACCTGTCCCCACCAGTACTGTACCCCAGTGTTATACAGGGACAGACCTGTCCCCACCAGTACTGTACCCCAGTGTTATACAGGGACAGACCTGTCCCCACCAGTACTGTATCCCTGGTGTTTTGCTGCTGCTGAGTGTGCAAACTGGCCATTATTGCTACTTTATTGGATGATACTGCAAAGAAGGATCTCTATGTGATTGTGCTGAATTTTTCCAAATGATTCTGGTGCACTGCTTGCTCTCCATATTTTTGAACTCATCCCTTTCCCTTTTTAAGCAAATGTTCAGCAGTTTGAATGTCTGCAATGTATTTGAGCAAAACAGATTGCAAACTACCTGTGGTGAACATCAAACCCCACCCAGACCTCAATCTCCCAGCCACCTTGTCGCCTGTACTGGGGAAACCGGTTTGGGGAGAGAACCCTTTGACAGACATATTGTTAGCATCTTGTCAGAGATTAAAAGGTACTTTGCTATCGGCTGTGTTGTCACATGCCTGAACGTGTCTGCCAGCTGAAAATTTCAGATTAAAATCTATTAACGCTGCAAACCAAGCAAATGGTTCCTCCTGAACCTGAGGGAACATGCAGGTAGAAGTTTCAATCAATTAGGTAAATGTTTCAAGAGTGTTTGGGAAAAGCCTGGGAACAGTTACTTCTGTTACAGCGCAGAAGAGGCCATTCACTCTGTCATGACTATTATCTCTTCAAATCAGCATCATTACCTCTTGCTTTTTCCTTATACTTTTACATGCTATTTGTCTAAATAATCATCCAATGGCTGTTCTGAATGCGTCCATTGAACCTGCAACCCTCCAGATTTCCCGACAGGCAAAAGTGAGGACTACAGGTGCTGGAGGTTAGAGTGGTGCTGGAAAAGCACAGCAGGTCAGGCAGCATCCAAGGAGCAGGAAAATCAACGTTTTGGGCAAAAGTCCTTCATCAGGAATGAGGCAGGGAGCCTTTGGGGTGGAGAGATAAATGGAAGGGGGGTTGGGCTGGGGAGAAGGTAGCAAAGAGTACAATAGGTGGATGGGAGTGGGTATAAAGGTGATAGGTCAGAGGAGAGGGTGGACTTCATAAGTGGGAAGGAAGACGGACAGGTCATGAGGGCAGTACTTAGCTGGAAGTTTGGAACTGGTGTAAGGTGCGAGGGAGGGGAAATGAGGAAACTGGTGAAGTCCACATTGATGCCCTGAGGTTGAACTGTTCCAAGGCGCAAGATGAGGCGTTCTTCCTCCAGGCGTCAGGTGGTGAAGGAAGCAGATGTGACTGTGGTAGTGAGTCTGTTTCAGGACATGCTTGAAGAGCTTCAGGGCAGAGGAGATGACCTAGGGCTTGCAGTGAGAGAGAGACTCAGATTCTTGTAGAGTGTGGAGGAGAACATCTTCAAGGTATGATTTGGAGCTGCTGGTGTTGCACTGGGGTGTACAAAGTTTAAAAATCATACAACACCAGATTATAGTCCAACAGGTTTAATTGGGAGCACTAGCTTTCAGAGCACCGCACCTTCTTCAGGTGGTTCTTCAAGGTAGGCATCCTTGCAAGAGGATTCGCAGTCAGGTTAAAGTCAACTAGTCGAAAGTGAGGACTGCAGATGCTGGAGATCAGAATCTAGCTTAAAGTGGTGCTGGAAAAGCACAGCAGGTCAGGCAGCATCCGAGGAGCAGGAAAATCAACGTTTTTGGGTAAAAGCCTTTCATCAGGAATGAAGGCAGGGAGCCTCTGGAGTGGAGAGATAAGTGGGAGGCGGGTGGGGCTGGGGAGAATGTAGCAGTGCATCCTATACCCTAACTACTCAGTGAAAGAGTTTTTCTCTGGTTATTTTGCATGTCATTTTAAATCTATGCTCACTCAAACTTTTGAATGCCTGCATCAAATCTCCTGTCTGCAAAGAGAGCAATCTCAACTTCTTAAATCTATCCCCACAGCTGAAGTTTCTCAGTTTTGAACCGTTCTTGTAAGTTGTTTCTGCAGTTTCTCAAATGCACCTTTTCTATAATGTGGTGTCTACAACTGTAGACAACATCCCTGCTGAGGTCTAACAAGTGACTCGGTGGTTAGCACTGCTGCCTCACAGCGCCAGGGACCCGGGTTCAATTCCAGCCCTCGGGCAACTGTCTGGAGTTTGCACATTCTCCCCGTGTCTGCATGTTTCCTCCAGGTGCTCCATCCAAAGATGTGCAGGTGAGTTGAATTGGCCGTGCTAAATTACCCATAGTGTCCAGGGATGTGTAGGTTAGGTGGATTAGCCAGGGATAAATGTTGGGGAATGGGTCTGGGTGGGTTACTCTTTGGGGGGTTGGTGTGGACTTGTTGAGCCAAAGGGCCTGTTTCCACAATGTGGGGATTCCGTGAAACAAAGGTGCCTTATTCAAGTTTAACATCACTACCTTGCTAAACAAAAAACTGAACTATGGATGCTGGAAATCAGAAGCAAGTGCAGAAATTGCTGGAAAGGTCTAGCAGCATCTGTGGAGAGAAATCCGAACTAACTAATGTTTTAGATCCAGTGTCACTCCTTGCTCTTGTACTCTCTTCCTGTGTTAATAAAGCCAAAGACATTGTTTGTCTAAATACGACTATAAGGCATAGGAGTGGAAGTAAGGCCATTCGGCCCATCAAGTCCACTCCACCATTCAATCATGGCTGATGGGCATTTCAACTCCACTTACCCACATTCTCCCCCTAGCCCTTAATTCCTTGTGACATCAAGAATTTATCAATCTCTGCCTTGAAGACATTTAGCGTCCCAACTTCCACTGCACTCCGTGGCAATGAATTCCACAGGCCCACCACTCTCTGGCTGAAGAAATGTCTCCGCATTTCTGTTCTGAATTAACCCCCTCTAATTTTAAGGCTGTGTCCACGGGTCCTAGTCTTAATTATGCTTTTGACTTATCCTGCCATCTTCACGATCAGTGCACCTATGCATCCAAGTCCCTCTGATCCTGTTTCTCATGAAACATATCTGCTTCCTGTCCACCCACTCCACAAGCTTATGTTGTGTTAGAGCTGACCTGTCTATGAGGAGCCTACCTGTACTCCTCACAGTTGACAATTCTCTCAAGTTTCATATCATCTGCAAACTTTGAACTTGACTGCTGCACACCAAGATCCAGCCAAATTCAATCCTTCTGTCTTTTTGGTGACTGTTCAACATGTTGTATATTTTCTTCCTTTTGCCTGGTTCATCCTTGTGAGACATGGCCATATCTGAACATGTGCTGCAAGCTTGTTCATTCAGTGTAAGTTTAACTGTCTGGGGAAATGTTGGCGTGTATGCAAGGAAGATCAAACTCCCTGAACAGGATCTTCCAGTTGGGACTCTGACTCTATTTATTTGTGAATTAACTGAGTGAAATTCCTTTTTTTTTCTACATCTGCATTCCAGTTCTTTCTTTTTTAAAAAAAAGTGAGTTTAAAACTAAATTTGCACAAAAGATCCAAGGCACTATAACTTGAAGTGTGTTCCCAGCAGTAATTAGCTCCATCACAAGGTCAGAGTGGGGATGTGCAATCATCAGAGGACAAGTTCAGTACATTCACAGCTCCTTGGATATTGGAACAGTCCACCTATGTGCCAGTAAATGTCTCTAACGCAGAATGACAGGGAATGACATTACGGGGGTCTAGATTAGAGTGGTGCTGGAAAAGCACAGCAGGTCAGGCAGCATCCGAGGAGCAGGAAAATTGACGTTTCGGGCATTGCCATTAATGATGCTCCTACTATCGAGCACCTGGAGATGACCATTGATCAGAAACTGAACTGGACCAGTATATATCAGCCATGGCCACAAAAGCATGTCAAAGGTAAGTAGCTCACTGCTGCCTCCTCAAAGCTGGTCCCTTATCTGTCGGGGACAGTCAGGAGAAGTGTGATGGAATCCTTTCCGTTTGCTTGGATGAGTACAGCTCCAACAGCACTATTGGAGCTTGAAATCATCTGGGCAAAGCATCCTATTTGATTGACACTGTGTTCACTCTCTGTAGCATTCACCTCCTTCACAGTGACAGTGAATTTCTGGACTCATTTTGTAAATAGAACACACTGCTAAAGATCCTTAGACAGCACTTTCCAAACCCATGACCCCTACAACAACAAGGGCAGCAGATACAGGAGAACATCACCCCCTGCAAGTTCCCCTCCAAGCCACTCACCATCCTGACATGGGAATATATCACTCTTCCTCCAGTGTCACTGGGACAAAATCCTGGAATGCCCTTCCTAACAGTGCTGCCTCTGGGTCAGGAGGCCAGGTTTGAGTCCTGCCTGCTTCAGAACATACCTGAGCAGGTCAGTCAGCAAATACCCAGAACCTTCTCCAGGGGTGAGAATGGGTGATAAATGCTGTGACACCTACAGCCAAATCAATGAAAAATATAAGATTTGATTGGTACCTCTCACTTTCAAATGAACCTGACTGGTTCATCAGACCACTTCTAATTGCGATTCATAAAAAGCTTTCTTTAAATAAAATCAGAACCACCTAATTATATTTCTGGAGAAAGTGTACTCTTCCTGGTGGTGTTTGAGGCCATGTCCTGATGTTTAATCACTCATTCCTGCAGATTCCAGTGCTATCAGAGAGTTGGCAAGCTGAAATTGTCCTGACACCGATGTTTCTGAGCAGACAATTAAGTAAATATTTTGTGAAAGGTACAGAATTGGAGAATGGAGAGCTGTTCTAGTTCAAATTACAGAGGCTGGGGTCTGATCTGGGATTAATTCCACATCTTGACTGAAAGTGAGATTTCCAGACCCTGCCCCACCCCTGCTGCAGGAAGTTGTCGTCAGACAATGTCACTGTTGCCATAGCGATAGAATGGCCTGTTTGTGTTAAACTGGTGCTGATGCAGAGAGCACAAACAGCCTGAGGCCCGGGTTATTTTTTAGTTGTACGTCAGCGAGGTTGGCTGAACCGTGAGGCTGGTGATTTTGTGACGTCGAATCTGCATACACTGACATCAGGATCAGATCCAAGGATTTCTGCCCTTTTTGTGGAGAATTTTATTTCTGTAAGTTAAATGGAGATCCCACTTTCTCTCTGTTCCCTGCCTTTCCTCAGATTGTGGACTGGTCAGAGGGGAGGATAGGGGCTGAATGGGGGTATGGTGTCCGGTCAGAGTGAGAAGGTCGGAAACAATGTGCACAGGACAGAGCTAACTCTCATCACACACTAGACCAGCTCGAAGCTTTGCTATCCTGCCCAGCTCAGTGTGAATGGTGATGTGTAAGTGAACAATTGACTGGAGGGAGGAGGGGGCTGCCAAATATCCCTGTTTTGATGGGTGAGCCCAGCACATCACTGCAAAAGGTCAGGCTGAAATGTTTCTAACCTTGTACAAACAGACAAATTAGGAACAAGTGTAGAGTATATACAGCTGCTCAGTGCTGCTGCACTGTTTGAGAAATCATTCTTAGTCTGATTGTGACCTCTGGACTCGCTGAGCAACCCTTTCACTTGTCATTCAGCAATCTAATCAAATCAAAATGCAAAATATTCAGTGATGCTAACTGCTTTCAAGGGAAGAGAATTCCACAAACTAACAGCAGAGAGCAATTAAATTCTTCTTTCTTCAGTCCTGGAGGCCCCTTTTTTTTAACAGAATGTCTGACCTTTCTGTTCTTTTTTATTTTAAATTTACCCCCACATTACCGCTGCCTAACTACGGTAGTGCTTATTTATTCCCCAGCACCCATGGTGTGTGTGTGTGCAGGTGTGAGACACAGTGAAAGAAACAAGGTGCGCGAATCTTTATTCAATTTCCACCACCAGGAAGAAAATAAAAACCTGGGTGGCCAGTGACAAGCAGTGCCCGTCACATCAAAGGGCAATGCTGTGTGATCAGACAGTGAAGGGGAGGGCAGGGATTAAATCAAAATAGAGGTGGAGGGGGAAATGATGTACTCCACTCCCTGTGGCGCCCACCTCTCCCTGAACAACTCCAGGATGTTGGTGGAGACCGCATGCTCCTTCTCCAAGGACACCCGGGCTCTAAGGTAACCACAGAAGAGGGGCAGGCAGTCAGTCCTAACGACCCCCTCCACGGCCCGCTGCCTGGACCTATTTATAGCCAGTTTGGCCAGGCCCAGGAGCAGACCCACGAGGCGGTCTTCAGACCTGCCCTCCCTCCTCCGCACCAGGTGCCCGAAGATCAGGAGCGTGGGACTGAAGTGCAACTAAAAGCAGAGGAGAAGGTTTTTCAGAAAATCAAAAAGGGAGTGCAAACGCCCACACCCAACATACACATGGTCCACGGACTCCACAGCACCACAGAACAAGCAGTTGGGCTGGGAGTCCGTGAACCACCGCAATCTGCGGTTGCAGGGGACTGCTGCGTGCAACACCCTCCACCCCAGATCCCCGAGAGAAAGGGGGAGGACTCCAGCGTAGAGGGCCCTCCACTGGGGATCCCCACTGCCCGGTGGCAAATGGGCACGCCAGGGCGTGTCCGGACGGTGGATGAGGAAGAAGAGGTGGACGGTGTGCAGCAGCAGTCGATACAGGGCCCGCCTTTTCACCTTCTGAAAAGAAACCAAATTAAAATTCCGGAGGCGGCTCAGGTTGTGGGGCACAGGCTCCCGCGGGAAGTACGGGACCTTGGGGCCAATGTGAAATTCCGTCCGGGCAGGGGTGAGCGCGGACGGGATCCCACCGCACACCTGAGCATCCTCCAACTGGTGCACTACGTCGGGTCCGAGCACTACCGTTTTAAGGTGTCGGATTCTGGTGGCCACGTACAGGACATCTACCGCTGCCCTGCTCGCTATGTCTTGCGGCAACGTCCAGCCCAGGCCCCCGGCACCCAGCACGTCCCCGACCCTGGTCACCCTCGCCACCGCGGCCCTTCCCCTCCCCCAGCCACTCGAACCCGTGAGCACGGAGGTGCGGATTCCTGAGCAACGGCTCCCTGACTACAGCCGCTACTCCTGCCGGAGGGTAGGCGCGACGTGATTCAACCATGTTCCAGACAGCGATCAGGTCCTGGTAAAAGGTAGGCAGCGTCTTGAGAGAAACCTCCAAACTGTCACGGTCGACAAATAGGAACTGTGTGTCGTAGTTAAGGTTACGCACCTGGTAGAGGCCCCTTATTTTTAAACCATGACACCTTGTTTGAGAGTCTTTTACAAAGGGAAGCAGCTACCTCGTATCCACCCTCTCAAATCACCTCACATCTCATTTGTTTCAACAAGGCCATCTGCCTGGTATTTCCCAATGCGACTGTTCAGAGATCTTATTGCATGCCTCTGGAACAGGGAGGACTCCTGGTTCAGCAATAGGAGCAGTACCACTGTGCCACAACAGCCCCTCCAGGTCACCCCTCATTCCTCTCCCTTTACACCAAGATCATGTCATTCTTATAAACTCCATTGGATGCTGGTCCAGCCTGGACAGCAGTTCCATATGAGAGAAACCCCACTCATCCCGGAGGAATTAGTTGAGTAAACCTGAGTAGCTGCCAATGCAGTTGTATTCTTAAGTAATGCCCTCTGGGCATTAAGAGTTCCGGAGATGAGGTGAGTACCTGCCTTGACATTATAGCAGCATTTGTCTGTGTGGCATGAAGACACCTGAGCAAAATGAGTCAGTGGGAATTAAAAGAACAAAGAAAATTATAGCACAGGGACAGGCCCTTCGGCCCTCTAAGTCTGCGCTGATCCAGATCCTTTATCTAAACCGGTCACCTATTTTCTAAGAATCTGTGGCCCTCTGCTCCCTGCCCATTTTTGTCTCTGTCCAGATACATCTTAAATGACACTACCATGCCTGCTTCTATCACCTCTGCTGGCAATGTGTTCCAGGCACCCACCACCCTCTGCATAAAAAGCCTTCCATGCAAATGTCTCTGAAACTTTCCTCCTCTCACTTTGAACTAAATAATTCCCCTCATAATCGAGTCTCCCACTCTGAGAAAGTTTCTTGCTGTCCCCCCTGTCTATACCTCTCATGATTTTGTAGACCTCAATCAGGTCCCCCCTCAACCTCGTCTTTACTAATGAAAATAATCCTAATCTACTCAACCTCTCTTCAACGTAGGACAAACAGGAAGAAAGTTAGCCACCAGGATACACGAACACCAGCTAGCCACAAAAAGACACGACCCTCTCTCCCTCGTAGCCCTACACACGGATGAAAAAAGCCACCATTTCGACTGGGACAGGCTCAGCAAAGACATGCCAGAGAATTCCTAGAGGCCTGGCACTCCAACCACAACGTCATAAATAAACACATAGATTTAGATGCCATCGATCAACCCCTCAGAAAAAGAACAGGAAATGACATCATCACAAACCCCAGGAACCCCATCCAGGAGAAAGATATAAATAGAAAGCAGGAGACAACAGCTTCGCTTCACTTGGAGGTCGCCACTGATGATGTTACCTAGCCAGGTAATGAAACGTCTGGATATCAAACCTACAGCTCAGTGAGCAAACCTACACCCTAAACCTCAACCTGAGCTACAAATCTTCACATATTTCATGACCTCTTTTAGCCCGCTTAATTCCTCTTTTCAGTTTGGTCCTACTTTCTTGATATTCTTCTAAAGCTTTATCTATTTTCAGTTGCCTAGACCTTATGTCTGCTTCCTTTTTCCTCTTCGCTAGTCTTAATTTCACCTGTCACCCATGGTTCCTTAATCTTGCCATTTCTATCCCTCATTTTCACTGAGGCATGTCTCTCCTGCATTCTCACCAACCTCTCTTTAAAAGCCTCCCAGACATCAAATGTGGATTTACCCTCAAACAGCTGCTTCCAAACCACATTCCCCAGCTCCTGCCAAATTTTGCTATTGTTGGCCTTTCCCCCAATTTAGCACTTTTTAGGACCACTCTAGTCTTTGTCCATGAGTATTTCAAAACTTACGGAATCATGATCACAGTTCCCAAAGTAATGCCCTACTGAAACTTCAACCACCTGGCTGGGCACATTCCCCAACACCAGGGCTAGTAATTACCTCTTCCCAAGTTGGACTACTTACATACTGCTCTACAAAACCCTCTTGGAGGGTCCTTAAACCTCTAACACTAAGTGAATCCCAGTCAATGTTGGGAAAATTAAAATCTCCCATCACCATCCTGTTGTTCCTACGTCTTTCCATAATCTATCTCCCATTCGTTGTTGGGAGGCCTGTAGTACACCTGCAACATTGTTACCACACCCTTCCTATTTCTGAGCTTTGCCTATATTGCCTCACTGCTCAAGTCCTCCATAGTGCCCTCTTTCAGCACAGCTGCTATATCCACTGTCCAGTAATGCAACTCTTGCTCCTCTTTTACCCCCATCTCTATCCACTGGAAGCATCCTGGAGTGGACAGATGCCAATCATGCCCTTCCCTCAACCAAGTCTCGGCAATAGCAATATCATACTCCCAGGTACTAATCCAAGCCCTAGGTTCACCTGCTTTACCTACTACCCTTCTTGCATTAAAACCGTGTACCTTAAACCACCTGTCCCTTTGCGTTCATCTGCTCCCTCCCTACTCTTCCCATTAGTCATACTAACTTCTTATCCAATTCCTTACAGGCTTTAGTTACTATCTCCTTACTGTTCACTAGCCACCTCATTTGGTTCCCATTCCCCTGCCGCATTAGTTTAAACCCTCCCCAACAGCATTAGCAAAAGCACGCCCAAGGACACTGGTTCCAGTCCTGCCCAGGTGTCGACCATCTGATTTGTAAAAGTCCCACCTCCCCAGAACCAGTCTCAATGTCCCAAAAATCTGAATCTCTCCTTCCTGCACCATCTCTCAAGCCACTCATTCATCCTGCTTATTCTTTCATTTCTACTTCAACTTGAACATGGCACTGGTAGCAATCCCGACATTACTACCTGAGGTCCTACTTTTTAAACTTGGCTCCTAACTCCCTAAATTCTGCTTGGAGGACCTTACCCGTTTATTATTTATATCATTGATGCCTATATGTACCACGACAACTGGCTGCTCACCCTCCCCCTTCAGAATGTCCTGCAACTGATCTGAGCCATCCCTGACTCATGTACCTGGGAGGCAACATACCATTCAGGAGTCTTGTTTTTGACCACAGAACCTCCTATCTATTCCCGTTATAAATTAAATCCCCTATGACTATAGCCCTTCCACACAGTAAAGCCAGCCACCGCGCCATGAACCTGGCTATTGCTGCCTTCCATGGTATGCCATCTCCATCAGTACCCAAAATGGTATGCCTGTTTTGGAGGGAGATGCCAGCAGGGGATACCTGCACTGTCTTCCTGCTCTTTCTCAGCCTTTTGGTCACTCATTCCCTTTCTCCCTCAGCAATCTTAATTTGCAGTGTGACCAATTCACTAAGTGTGCTATCCATGACCTCCTCAGCATTGCAGATGCTCCAAAGTGAGTCCATCTGCAGCTCCAGAGCCGTTGAACAAAGGCTGCAGCTGGACACACTTCCTGCACGTGAATGAATCAGAGTTATCAGCCATGTCTCTGAGCTCCCACGTTGAGTAAGAGAAGCATAACATGGGTTGTGGGGTGCAGGAAGCTCTCTGCTGGTCAGAGTCAAATCTGCTCCAGAGAATCTCTAAAAATCAAAAATGTTCTGAAATGTCACTGGTCCCAAAACATTAACTGATTTCTCTCTATTGATCTGCCAGATCTGCTGAGATTTTCCAGCAATTGGTTTTGATCCAAAGCATGATGGTTGCGATTGTTGGAGAAGAGTCATCGCAGCTCCAGGACATCTCTGCAGGAGTTCCTCAGGGGAGTGTCCTAGGCCCAACCATCTTCAGCTGCTTCATCAATGTCCTTCCCTCCGTCCTAAGGTCAAAAGGGGGGATATTCGCCGATGATTGCACAATGTTCAGCAGGATTCGCCACTCCTCGGATACTGAAGCAGGCCGAGTTCAAATGCAGCGAATCTAACCGTCGCCTTTTGACATTATATGTGATTACAGTTACTGAATTCCCCACTTTCTTTCTATTGATCAGAAAGTAAACTAGACCAGTCATATAAATACTATTGGCTGCAAGAGCAGATCAGGAATTCTGCGGCAAGTAACAATAGTCGGCCATAAAATATAGGAATAGAAGTAGGCCATTCAGCCCATCAACTTTTCTTCACCACTCATTGAGATTGAATCCAATCTGAAAATTTTCAACTCCATTTTCCTGCCTTGTCCCCATAACCTGTGCTTCCCTTGTTGATTAAATGCCTATCCATCTTAGCCCTGACTATAGTGAATGAGCCAGCTTCAGTAGGTGACTGCAGTAAAGAATTCACAGATTTACCACCTTCTGTAAGAAGAAATTCCTCTTTGTTGTCTTAAATCAGCAAGGCACAAGTCAGGACTTTGATGGAATACACCCAACTTGGATGAATGCAGCTTCACCAGTACTCAATAACCCAGCATTATCCAGGGTAAAGGAGCCTAACCACCACCTTCAGCACTAACACATTGGTAACACTGTTATCATCCTCAAGTTGAATTGTAATAACTCACCAGTGCTGAACCAACAGAACCTTCCGGATCCATGACCTCTACCTCAGCAGATTCATGTAACACCAGCCCCTGCAAGGTCTACTCCAAGCCATTTACCATCCTGACTTGGAAATACATCACTGTTACTGGTTTAAAATCCAAGAACTCCCTTGCTAAGGGCACTGAGGATGTCCCTACAGCACATGGACTGCAGCAGTTCAAGAAGGCAGTGCAATACCACCTTCTCAAAGGCAACTAGGGATGGGCAATAAATGCTGGACCAACCAGTGAAGTGCACTCGTAGTGAGTCAATCGAAACAAAATGTACCCCAGTGAGAGTCTGTGTGTGTGTGTGTGTGTGTCCCGTACCCAAGTGAGAGTCTGTGTGTGTGTGTGTGGGGTGGGGGGGAGCCCGGACCCCAGTGAGAGTCTGTGTGTGTGTGTGTGTGTGTGTGTATGTGTGTGTGTGTGTGAGTGTGTGTGTGTATATGGGTCACCCTGTAGTGTGACATGAACCCAAGGTCCTGGTTGACACCGTCCCCATGGATACCAAACTTGGCTATCAGCCTCTGCTCGGCCGCTTTGTGTTGTTGTCTGTCCCAAAGTCTGGCTTGGAGGAAGGTCATCCAAAGGTCTGAGGTCAAATGTCCTGGACCACTGAAATGTTCTCCGACTGGGAGGGAACATTCCCGTCTATTGATTGTTGTGCGGTGTCCATTCATCTGTTGACGTAGCCTCTGCTCGGTCTCACCAATGTACCATGCCTCAGGGCATCCTTGCCTGCAGCGTATGAGATAGATAACTTGGAAGTGCTCAAGGATGCCCTCATGAGAATAGGGTACAATGCTCAACCCATCAACCGCCAGTTCCGACGTGCCACAGTGAGGAACCGTAATGACCTCCTCAGGAGACAGACACGAGCTGCAACCGACAGGATACCCTTCGTTGTCCATTACTTCCCAGGAGCCAAAAAACTACGCCATGTTCTTCACGGCCTGAAACACATTACCAATGAGGATGAGCACCTCACCAAGACCTTCCCCACATCTCCAATTCTCACCTTTAAACCAAACCTCAAACAGATCATTGTTCGTAGCAAACTGCCCGGCTCTCAGGACAACACCAGGCAACCTTGTCACGGTAGACGCTGGAAGACATGTCACAATGTCGACACAGGTACCGCCATTACACATGGGGACACCTTCCACCATGTACGTGGCAGGTACTCATGCGACTCAGCCAACGTCGTCTATCTCATACGCTGCAGGCAAGGATGCCCTGAGGCATGGTACATTGGTGGAACCTAGGAGAGGCTATGGATGAATGGACACTGCATAACAATCTACAGACAGGAGTGTTCCCTCCCAGTCGGAGAACACTTCAGTGGTCCAGGACATTCGACCATGGCCTTTGGGTGACCATCCTCCAAGCCAGCCTTCGGGACAGCCAACAGCAAAAAGTGGCCAAGCAGAGGCTGATAGCCAAGTTCGGTATCCATGGAGATGGGACCCTGGGTTCATGTCGCACTACAGGTGACCCCACTGCATTAAACACACAAATCCTCCAGACCCATACACTCACGCAGACCATCTCTCATATACAAGCTCTCTCTCATACGCTCACGCGTACACTCCCACACTCACACATGCACCCTCTCACACACTTATACCCCCTTACACTCACACCCATACACATACACACACTCTCTCACAGACATTCATACCGCTCCCCACCCCCTCCCGCACACACGCGCACACACACACACGCGCACACACCCCACATATAAGTTTTTGGGGTGCATTTGTACACGCAGAATTACGTTTTATTTTGCTCAAAACTGCATGAATCCATGTAAGGTTCTGTAAATCCTTGTTTAGATTAGAATCAGTCTGACCATTGGGGCACAGACTGCCCCACACAGGGACCTCAAACCTTCAATGCATTATCTGGGCTGACATGGCACCTCTTGTTAAAGTTCACATGAGAATGTCACTTTAAGAAAGTTCTGGAATTTACACACAAAAGAACTGAAAACAACATTGTCATTCTAAAAGATGAGAGACTTAACAAACAATCCAGGTCTCTTTCAATATATAATTTCAGTTACATCACACTGTAAACTTTGCTATAAATTCTGTGTTTTACGATCTTATACTCCACAGCCACCTGATGAAGGAGCGTCGCTCCGAAAGCTAGTGCTTCCAATTAAACCTGTTGGACTATAACCTGGTGTTGTGTGATTTTTAACTTTCTACACGCCAGTCCAACACCGGCATCTCCAAATCTTCGGATCTACTCATTGTTCCAATAATTTTTGATGGTGATCAGTGACTGATCAAACCGTTGTGTAATTAACAGCGTAGGTCAGCATTTACTTCAAGCAAGCTACACGTGTCTCCGAGGGTAGGAGGTGGTGTGTAAGTTACACATCCCTATGTTAGAAATGACTGATTACCTCAGATTAACCGCACAGATCATCAACGTGTGAAAACTTTCCATATTAATCCTTTCATTACTACTACAAGATTAAAAGGTGATACTAAATTACTGTTAGACCCATGAATCAAGCAGTCACTATGGTAAGCTGGTCACTTAACAATGTCAGGAATCCCGAGAATTCAAATTTGAACCCAGATCTGTGTGTGTGTGTGTGTGTGTGTGTGTGTGTGTGTGTGTGACTCCATACCCCAGTGAGAGTCTGTGTGTGTCTAGGTGACCCAAATGCACACTTTTATTTCAAATCTAGTTCAGTCATTAAGGAGTTTATTTTTGTGTAATCGAACTATGTTCCCATCACCTCATTGCCTGTGAAAAAATGAATTTCCACATCTATTTTGATCACAGAAATGTAACTGAATATTAAGCAGCTGCCTGGGAATCCCCGAGCACAGGAGTGTGGAAACAACAATAATGTCAGCTCCAGTGAAACTGCCACAGGGCCTGGACCTAAACTGTGTGGCACACACACTGTCCTTCGTCTCATGATGTCAGCTTTCTCAATTGCACCATTGTGAAACTTTCCCACACGGTTACAATCAAAGGCCACAACAGAGTGTGACAATGTGATTGTTATACAACAGGGAAATAGGAAGAAGAGTCAGCGTTTTTGAAGGCACAGTTCAGTCCATAGTTTGATGGATTTCTCCCCTTCTATCTGTTGTTTCCCTTTCTCTCGTTCTGTTTCTCTTGTCTCACACTTTCTGTTTCTGTCCCTCTTGTTCTGTCTCTCTATCTGTTTCATACAGACCCTTGGTTGACCTTAACTCAGAATTTGATGGCTGTTATGTGCACCGATGACCCCTGCTGTGATTTACCAATTCAGTATAGAAAATAGCCTCCTAATAGGGACTTCACAGGAGTTTAATGTGATGTTGTTTGACACAAAGGAGCTGTTGAGAGCCATGTGCAAATGGTGAGGCAGAGTGGCAGTAGAAATGGGTGGAGGTGTTTAATGAGGGATTTCCAGTACCTGGGTCAGGAGTTGAGAAGCAAAGCTGACCCTGGTGGAGTAAATCAATGTGGAAACTGCTGGAGTTCATAGTTTGAGGTTATAGATATTGGGGAGAGGTGTGTGGTTGGCGCAAATTACAGAGGTCAAAGAGGGTTGTGGGATTGGTGGAGATTCTGGATCAGTGGTGCTGGAAGAGCACAGCAGTTCAGGCAGCATCCAACGAGCAGCGAAATCGACGTTTCAGGCAAAAGCCCTTCATCAGGAATAAAGGCAGTGAGCCTGAAGTGTGGAGAGATAAGCTAGAGGGGGGTGGGGGTGGGGAGAGTGTAGCATAGATTACAATGGGTGAGTGGGGGAGGGGATGAAGGTGATAGGTCAGGGAGGAGAGGGTTGAGTGGATAGGTGGAAAAGGAGCTAGGCAGGTCAGACAAGTCTGGACAAGTCATAGGGACAGTGCTGAGCTGGAAGTTTGAAACTAGGATGAGGTGGGGGAAGGGGAAATGAGGAAGCTGTTGAAGTCCACATTGATGCCCTGGGGTTGAAGTGTTCCGAGGTGGAAGATGAGGCGTTCTTCCTCCAGGCGTCTGGTGGTGAGGGAGCGGCAGTGAAGGAGGCCCAGGACCTCCATGTCCTCGGCAGAGTGGGAGGGGGAGTTGAAATGTTGGGCCACGGGGCGGTGTGGTTGATTGGTGCGGGTATCTTGGAGATGTTCCCTAAAGCGCTCTGCTAGGAGGCGCCCAGTCTCCCCAATGTAGAGGAGACCGCACCGGGAGCAACGGATACAATAAATGATATTAGTGAATGTGCAGGTAAAACTTTGATGGATGTGGAAGGCTCCTTTAAGGCCTTGGATAGAGATGAGGGAGGAGGTGTGAGCACAGGTTTTACAGTTCCTGCGGTGGCAGGGGAAAGTGCCAGGATGGGAGGGTGGGTCATAGGGGGTGGAGGGCGTGGATGGTGTCTCGAACGTATATGGGGAATTCCTGGACTGGGGGGATAGGACAGTGTTGAGGTAGGTAGAGATGAGTTCAGTGGGGCAGGAGCATGCTGAGACAATGGGTCGGCCAGGGTGGTCAGGCTTGTGGATCTTGGGAATGAGGTAGAACCGGGCAGTGCAGGGTTCCCGGACTATGAGGTTGGAAGCTGTGGGTGGGAGATCTCCTGAGGTGATGAGGTTCTGTATGGTCTGGGAGATGATGGTTTGGTGATGGGGGGGGTGGGGTCATGGTCAAGGGGGCAGTAGGAAGAGTTGTCTCTACCTGCCTCGACACTGTCCTATCCCCCCCAGTCCAGGAATTCCCAACATACATTCGAGACACCACCCACGCCCTCCACCTCCTCCAAGACTTCCGTTTCCCCGGCCCTCAATGCCTCATCTTCACCATGGATATCCAATCCCTCTACACCTCCATCCACCATGACCAGGGCCTCCAAGCCCTCCATTTTTTCCTCTCCTGACATCCCCATCAGTACCCTTCCACCGACACACACATTCATTTGGCCGAACTGGTCCTCACCCTTAACAATTTCTCCTTTGAATCCTCCCACTTCCTCCAGACCAAAGGGGTAGCCATGGGCACCCGTATGGACCCCAGCTATGCCTGTCTCTTTGTTGGCTACATAGAACAGTCCATCTTCCGTAGTTACACCGGCACCACTCCCCACCTCTTCCTCCGCTACATTGATGACTGCATTGGCACCACCTCATGCTCCCGCGAGGAGGTTGAGCAATTCATCAACTTCACCAACACATTCCACCCTGACCTTAAATTTACCTGAACCATCTCTGACTCCTCCCTCCCCTTCCTGGACCTCTCCATCTCCATTAATGACGACTGACTTGACACTGACATTTTTTACAAACCCACCGACTCCCACAGCTACCTGGATTACCCCTCTTCCCATCCTATCTCTTGCAAAAATGCCATCCCGTATTCCCAATTCCTCCGCCTCCGCCGTATCTGCTCCCAGGAGGACCAGTTCCACGATAGATCACACCAGATGGCCTCCTTCTTTAGAGACCGCAATTTCCCTTCCCACGTGGTTAAAGATGCCCTCCAATGCATCTCGTCCACATCCCGCACCTCCGCCCTCAGACCCCACCCCTCCAACCATCAGAAGGACAGAACGCCCCTGGTGCTCACCTTCCACCCTACATCCGCTGACATTTCCGCCACCTCCAAAAAGACCCCACCACCAGGGATATATTTTCCTCTCCACCCCTTTCCACCTTCCGCAAAGACCGTTCCCTCTGTGACTACCTGGTCAGGTCCACGCCCCCCTACAACCCACCCTCCCATCCTGGCACTTTCCCCTGCCACCACAGGAACTGTAAAACCTGTGCCCACACCTCCTTCCTCACCTCTATCCAAGGCCCTAAAGGAGCCTTCCACATCCATCAAAGTTTTACCTGCACATCCTCTAATATCATTTATTGTATCCGTTGCTCCCGATGCGGTCTCCTCTACATTGGGGAGACTGGGCGCCTCCTAGCAGAGTGCTTTAGGGAACATCCCCGGGACACCCGCACCAATCAACCACACTGCCCCGTGACCCAACATTTCAACTCCCCCTCCCAGTCTGCCGAGGACATGGAGGTCCTGGGCCTCCTTCACCGCTGCTCCCTCACCACCAGACGCCTGGAGGAAGAACGCCTCATCTTCCGCCTCGGAACACTTCAACCCCAGGGCATCAATGTGGACTTCAACAGTTTCCTCATTTCCCCTTCCCCCACCTCATCCCAGTTCCAAACTTCCAGCTCAGCACTGTCCCCATGACTTGTCCGGACTTGTCCGACCTGCCTAGCTCCTTTTCCACCTATCCACTCCACCCTCTCCTCCCTGACCTATCACCTTCATCCCCTCCCCCACTCACCCATTGTACTCTATGCTACTCTCTCCCCACCCCCACCCTCCTCTCACTTATCTCTCCACGCTTCAGGCTCACTGCCTTTATTCCTGATGAAGGGCTTTTGCCTGAAATGCCGATTTCGCTGCTCCTTGGATGCTGCCTGAACTGCTGTGCTCTTCCAGCACCACTGATCCAGAATCTGGTTTCCAGCATCTGCAGTCATTGTTTTTACCACCGGGTTGGTGGAGATTACAATGAAGGGCATGGACAGCAGAATTTTGGATAAATTTATCATGAGGGTGAAGGACGGGGCAGGAAATTACAAAGGCACTGGTGAAGGTTTCAACAGCCAAGACTGGTGTTACAAAGTGTGATCAAAGACCGAAGCATGTAAATCTGGTGAAACATCATCAAATCATACAGCACAGAAAGAGGCCATTCTACCCTCTGTGACTGTGCTGACTCTTCACTACAGCCAGCTAATTAATGTTACTCCTTTTTCTTTCCCCAATTTACGAGGATGTATGGTATAGTGCATCAGGTAATTATTTTTCAAGAAAACATAATACAAGTCAAGAAAAATTACTTCACAGTTGAGAACAAAACATTCAGTCTTGTATTTCAACAAATTAACATGTATGTTTTGAATAATCAAGAAGGGATGTTAATTTAATCTGATCATAATCCACTGGTGTTTTTTGAAATGTTGGATGTAGAGAATCTTCAGCTGTTTTGTCCTTCAAACACAAACTGAGCCTGTTACTGGGGGGAGACAATCAGTTAATCACAGCTATTCTGGCCAGAGTTTTAAAAAGCATTTGGGAGTTCAGGCAGGATCGGAGTTAAGATAATTCTTTTATGTTTAAATCCTGTTAATTCTACTTGTTATATATACTGTACCTGCTTTTGATGTGGCTCAGCCCTTGTAACTTGGTAAATACAATTATGTGTCACTGTTAAATATGAAAAGATTACTTATCCAGTGTTTGATAAGTTATTTGAAAATATGTATCTGATGATAAGAATTTGCAGCTATTGTCAAGGAGTCATGATTTGGAGGAGCCGGTGTTGGGCTGGGGTGGACAAAGTTAAAAATCACACAACGCCAGGTTATAGTCCAACAGGTTTAATTGGAAGCACTAGCTTTCGGAGCGTCGCTCCTTCATCCTGATTGCTCCTCATTAATCATCTCTGAGACAGCGAGCTGCCTTGATGAACTATTGCTGTAAATAGACCCACAATGTAGGAGCAAATTACTGCAGATGCTGGAACCTTTACTGAAAACAACAAAGGCTGGAGATCACTACGGGTCAGACAGCACCCATGGAGAGGACAGCAAGCTACCGTTTCGAGTCAAGATGAATCTTCATCAGAGCTCCGATGTTAGAGAGGGGCTTCCAGGATTTTAACTCAGTGACACGAGGAAAACAGCTGGTGGTGTTCTCAAACTTCGGCTGTTTTTGACCTTCAAGCTGATACATGTCACAGGTTTGGGAGGTGTTGTTGAAGACTGAGGTACAGAGATTCTTGTGATGCAAGAAAATGAAAGGTTATTGGGGATAGACGGGAATGTAGATTTAAGGTTACAATTAGATCAGGCAGGAACTCACTGGACAGTAGAGCAGGCTTGAAGGCTGAATTGCTTCCTAATCTTCATTTGGGTGGCAGAATTCATCAAGGTGAGTACATTTAGCATCAAAATCATTTCCTATAATATACTAGGCAGGCAGAAAGGTTTTCCATTGCTATCAACCATTGATGAGTTCAGATTGCAAGAATCAACAAGGTTCGCGAGAATACATAAGCAAATTTCCAAAGAGCAACATTTCTTATCGGAGTTCTTTGATGAATCTTTGACTGAATAACTCCAACTGCCACAAGGTTTGGTGAATAAATTACAGATATTTCTGCATGATATTTCATACGGAGGACACACACGTTCAAGCAAAACATTTCATTTCTTTTTCCTCCCAGGAAAATCCACCATAGTGCTGACAGAGACCAGGCCAAACAAGAAACAGTGTATTCCAACAGTTTGGTTGAAGATGTGAACATGTTGGTTACACCAATAATACAGAGTGAATGAAAACTTCCAACCTCACCAAAAAAACGAGTTTACAATTTAACACAAAAGAGCAGGCAGATTGAGAAGAAAGTTCAGCTGACACAGTTTGATGATGCATTTGACCCCATGGAAGCCACCATTGAGAAGGAACAACCAAACTCCAAAGATTCAGAGTACAGTCAAGAATAAACGGCCTTTGTGAGTTTTCCAGAACTCAGCAAAACAGGCAGTGTCTGTTTCAGTAAGGTCACTGGCTGTGCAGAGGTTCTCCAGATACGTCAGCGCAGCAACTGTTTCAGCTAGGAGAATGTCCGCGAGTCTAAAGGGACGTTCAGGCCTCAAACTGTTAGGAACAGAATCAAAGGCAATGATCTGCAAATCAGAAACCTCCTACAGTTGCAAGTCTGAAGTGAATGTGTTCTGGGAAAAGATTGAAAGCTCCAGATTGTCTGAATTTGTAAAGTCTGAGACTTGGGGACAGCCGGGCTCAGGGTAGAATGATTTTATATTGAATGTGTGAACATAAAGGGACAAATGCATGGAATAGATGTTGGAGAAGTGTATGAGGATCTGAGATGTTAATGCTGAGGAGTGCCTTAAACACAGTCCAATATGATGATTTCATTAAATAAACAGATTTAGGGACCTCAAAGTTAGTACGGGCCAATCTTCCGCACCTTCCTTAGTCTCTGTACCAATGTAACCTGTAACCAGTTGCTAACATGCAACAAACAGTCTTTTGCTCACTAGAAGAGACTTCTCTAGTTAGGTCAGTAAATGGCTTTTCTTTACCAAACTAGACCAGCCAAGCAGATTCCTGACCCTGGAAAGAGAATGGCAGCTGCAGCATTACAAGCTCGCTCAAACAAAGTTACAACCTAAACACTCCCCTCTTTTTCTGCCTCTTCTGAATCTCATATGTTATGCCTTCCTCACAGTCCCTCAACCATCACCCAAAATCCAAAGAAAATGATTGAACTGAAAATTTGCTGAACTGATACAGCAGCAAGTGAAAAAGAGTCAGTAGTGAAAGTGATATTGACCAATAAGTGAAGCAGTGAGTAGGGCACAGTAGCAGAAGAATAAACATGAAGGGCAGAGTTAGGTTTTGCTGGGGGCATTTAGAATATGGTATCCATGTGTAATTTCCTTGAGCCCTACAACCATCTGTAATCTCTGCACTCCTCCAATTCCAGCCTCCTGCACATCTTCAGTTGCCTCCAATCTTCCATTGGTGGCTGTGCCTTCAGCTGCCTGGCCCCTAAGCTCTGGAATTTCTACTGTAAATCTCTCCTACTGTAAATCTCTCCTACTCTCATTCTCTTCAAGAAAGTCAAAACAAGCCTCTTTGAACATTCTGGTTGTCTGGCCTAATGTGTCCTCACACTTCCCTGAAGCTACTTTAGAAATGCAATGATTTGGAGATGCCGGTGTTGGACTGGGGTGGGCAAAGTTAAAAATCACACAACACCAGGTTATAGTCCAACAGGTTTCATTGGAAGCACTAGCTTTCGGAGCGCTGACAACTACCTGATAAAGGATCAGCACTTTGAAAGCTAGTGCTTCCAATTAAACCTGTTGGACTATAACCTGGTGTTGTGTGATTTTTAGAACATAGAACATTACAGCGCAGTCCAGGCCTTTAACTTAGAAATGCAAGTTTTCAAAGGTAAACTTGAACTCAAGCATGGTGTTGAGAAGGAGATTAAACACTGACTGATTTACAGAGATGGGTTTCAGTGTCACAATCTCAGGTCTCAGATTGCAGCAGTTCAGAGGCATTTCACCACTACTTTCTCCAGGGTAATTAAGTAATGAGGTAAGAAGTTATCAAGGATAGATAGGAATGTAGATTTGAGGTTATAACCAGATCAGCTATGACTTCAGTGAGACATCACTTTGAGGAATTCCTAATTAAGCACACGGATTAGTAAAGCAGCAAGCCACCGACAAATACAGAAACATTGGAGGCTCCAACGTACAGCATGGTGGCTCAGTGGTTAGCACTGCTGCCTCACAGCGCCAGAGACCCGGGTTCAATTCCTGACTCAGGCGACTGATTGTGTGGAGTTTGCACATTCTCTGTGTCTGCTTGGGTTTCCTCCGGGTGCGCCGGTTGCCTCCCACAGTCACAAAGATGTGCAGGTTAGGTGAAGTGGCCATACTAAATTGACCGTAGTGTTAGGTGCATAAGTCAGGGGTTGAATGTAGGGGAATGGGTTTGGATGGGTTGCCCTTCGGAGGGTCAGTGTGGACTTGTTGAGCCGAAGGGCCTGTTTCCACACTGTAGGGAATCTAATCTAATCTAAAAAATGTAAGTAACCGAGTCATATCCCCTGAGTAAGCAATAACTATCCGGCAGAACCAGTGGCTTGGGGTAGTGTCCTGCATTCTGTAAAATAAACCAAACCATGAGTCCTTTCTTCTTGTCAGTTTTACTGAGGATTCACTCCTTTTCTTGTTGTTTTGGTTCTTTTCTCCCTGGAGGGGGAAGTGTTCCACCTCCCACTCACTGGCCTCTGTGGGACAGCATATGAACATCAATATTCAGAAGGTTTTTGACTCAGTTCCACATGAAAAGCTTTTTGTTAGGTTCAAAAGTGAGGAATTGACAGTGAGTAAAAAGTGAGGACTGCAGATGCTGAAGATCAGAGCTGAAAATGTGTTGCTGGAAAAGCGCAGCAGGTCAGGCAGCATCCAAGGAGCAGGAGAATCGACGTTTTGGGCAAAAGCCCTTCATCAGGAATGACAGTGAGCCCAAGGAATGAATACCATTAAATAATAATGATATAATTCAGGGAGATGGTGGTGCAGTGGTATTATCACTGGGCTAGTAACACAGAAGCTCCCGCTAATGCTGTGTTACCGTGACAAAAGATGAAATTTCAACTCAGTTTAAAAAATCAAATAAAAAGCTAGCTCAGGTTAAAACCCCATCGGATCACGAGTGTCGTTCAGGGAGGAAGCTGCTGTCCTTACTTGGTCTGCCTCCATGTGACTCCAGATCCCTCTGCAGTGAGTCTGGAATCACAATTCACAGATCAGACTCTCAGCTGCCTTCTGGACAATTAAGGATGGGCAATAAATGCCGGCCAGGGGTGAGGGGTGCATTGTGGGGTGGGTACAGTCAACAGGTAGAAGGGGAAGTCGAGACTGTTGTGCTGGAAAAGCACAGCCGGTCAGGCAGCATCTGAGGAGCAGGAGAATCAACGTTTCAGGCATAAGCTCTTCGTCAGGAATGAGGCTTATTCCTGATGATTCCTGATGGAGAGCTTATGCTCGAAACATTGAATCTCCTGCTCCTCGGCTGCTGCCTGACAGGCTGTGCTTTTCCAGCACCACACTCTCAACTCTCCTCACTTTTTCCCATGTAGAAGGGGAATGCAGGGTGGAGGAGACGTTGTGCAAAGTGAGTGAGAGTGTTTGCCTGAGGGTCACTGTGAGAGTGTTGGGGGATGTGACAGTCAGAATACTGACAGACCTCATGACGATTTCTGTTTGCTTTACATTCTTGTCAAATGACATTTAAAATCTTTACAAACTGAGCTAAATATAGGATGTGGAATTCCTTGAACCACATTCCTTGCAGACTATTTATAAGCTGGTGCTGATTAAAGGACACGTTCAGATTTGTGCAATAATTTACAGAATTCCTCTCACTACTCTGCATCATCTCCTTCACCGTGACTCAGTGTTTAACCACACACCCTGAATTATAAATATCAAATCTGATCCTCTGCCCTGGTTCTATTTCAGACGTTCCCTGGTGGGTGAGATATTAGCAGCTCTCCCACTCTAAACCCATTTACACAAAGCTGCACGTCAAACTCTGACGTTTGTCAACCTCTCCCCACCCCCACTCCCCCCCACCCTCCCCACCCCCACTCCCCCCCCAACCCTCCCCACCCCCACTCCCCCCTCCCCTCCCCACTCCCACCCCCCCTGCAGTGCGCTGATTAGAAAAGGCTGTTGATTGCTTTGGAAGAGGCTGAGCACTTGATTTTTCCAGGAATTCTGTGAGTTGTTTGCAGAAAAAAATGAAAAAGAAATGTGTGACCTTTTGGAGACCCAGTGAGCTGGCTCAAAAAAAGAGCCTTTGGGGAGAAGCAGGGGTTTAGTTGGTACAAAGTAGCACGTACAATCCCACCCTGAGAGAGATCAGACTCCCTTTGTGTAACAGGAGAATCCAGCAATTTGCTTTATATTGCAGAATAATTGGTTTCGTTTGTTTTAATTGTAAAAGATTATTCCCATGTGCTGATTGCACTGGAGACTGGAAGCTCTAATCCAGCATGAGGCAGACGGAATGATTCCAAATTCAATAGACCCGATGCTCAGCTCAGGGAGTGAGAGTGTGTTTGTGTCTTAGCTCCGTGTGTTCCCAATCACAGTGTGGTTACAGTACTAAGAGAGGCCATTCTGCCTGGCCTGTCTATTCTGACTCTCTGAAGGAGCAATTAAGAGCATAGAACAGTATAGCATAGGAACAGGCCCTTTGGCCCAGCATGTTATGCTATCCTAATCTAAGCCCATGGCCCATAGCCCTCTAATCTCTGCCTGTTCATGTGTTTGTCTTAGACATTGTTATTTCCTTCTACCAACACCCCAGTACATTCCAAGCACTTACCACGCTCTGTATAAAACACTTTCTTTACACATCTCCTTTAAACTTCCCCCGCTCAGTTTAAAGGTAAGACCCCCTACTGTTTGACATTTCCACTATGGGAAAGAGACTCCGCCTGTCCACCCCATCAACACGTCTCACAATTTTCTATCCTTCTATCAGGGCTCCCCTCAGTCTCTGAGGTTCTCGCAAATACAATCTGAGTTTGTCCAACCTCTCCTTCCAGCTGATACACTCCAATCGAGGCAACATCTCGGTAAAACTCTTCCACAACGTCTCCAAAACCTCCTCATCCTTCCTATAGTGTGGCAACCAGGAGTGTACACAATATTCCAAATGTGGCCTAACTGGAGGTGTATATAGTTGCACAATGACTTGCCATATTACTTCAATGTCCAAACTGATGAAAACAGACACACAATGTGCCCTCGTTCCCATTTTATCCATTTGTGTTGTCAATTTCAGGAAGCTATGGACTTCCACCCCAAGTTCCCTCTTTATATCAATACTCCTAAGGGTCCTATCATTTATTGTATACGTTCTTCTTGTATTTGACCTCACACTTGTTTGGATTAAACTTAATCTGCCATTTCTCTGCCCAACTTTTCAGTTGATCTATATCCTGCTCTGTCCTTTGATATCTTTCCCAACTATCCACAACGCCACCAATTTTTGTGTCATCTGCCAACTTACTAATCAGGCCACCAACACTTGCATTCAATCATTTATATACACAGATATATATTATAAATAACAGATCCTTGCAGAACACCAGTGGTCACAAAGCTCCAGTCAGAGAAACACCCCTCCACAACTAATTGTCAAGACAATTTTGTAAGCAACTTGCCAACTCACTATGGATCCCAGCAATCTTCTGGACAGGCTACCATGAGGGACCTTGTCCAATACTTTAGTAAATTCCATGTAGACAACATCCACTGCCTTACCCTCATCACTTACACAAAAAAACTCCATCAAATTTGTAAGACATGATCTCCCCCATACAAAGCCATGCTGACTATCCCCAATATGTCCATTATATGTTCAAATGCAAGTAAATCCTGTCCCTAAGAGTCCTCTCCAATAATTTGCCTCTCGTTGATTTAAGGCTCACCAACCTGTAATTTGCTGGATTATTCCTGTTGTTTTTTCTTAAACAAAGAAGCAATTTAGATTCTTTTCCAGTCTTCCAGGACCTTGCCTGTGGCTAAAGAGGATACAATAATCTCTGTCAAGACCCCAGCAATCTCCTCCTTTGCCTGTTTCAGTATTCTGAGATAAATCCCATCAGGCCCTGAGACTTACATTAATGTTTTTAAGACACCCAACACCATGCCTTTCTTAATATGGACATGCCCCAGAGTATTAACAAGCCCTTCTCTAAACTGATCTCCCATGTCTTTTTTCTCGGTGAATACTGATGCAATGTAGTCATTAAGGGCCTCATCCACTTCCTCTGGCTCCTCACATAAATTCTCTCCTTTGTCCTTGGGTGGATCTACCCTTTCTCTTGTTACCCTCTTGCTCCTAATATGCATATTAAATGGCTCAAATTCTTCTTAATCCTGCTTGCTAAGGGTTTTTTCCTGCACAAAGACTGCCCAATAGCGTCAGAGAGATGGAAGAACAGATTGGACACCAGATCTTGGAATGGTACAGGTGTAACAGAGTTGTTGTTGTGGGTGAATTCAACTTCCCTAATATTGATTGGAACCTCCCAATTCCTTCGCCTCCATCGCATCTGCTCCCAGGAGGACCAATTCCAATACCGAACAACCCAGATGGCCGCCTTCTTCAAGGACCGCAGATTCCCCCCAGACGTGGTTGACGATGCTCTCCACCGCATCTCCTCCACTTCCTGCTCCTCCACCCTTGAACCCCACCCCTCCAATCGCCACCAGGACAGAACCCCACTGGTCCTCACCTACCACCTCACCAACCTCCAGATACATCGTATCATCCGTCGTCATTTCCACCACCTCCAAACAGACCCCACCACCAAGGATATATTTCCCTCCCCTCCCCTATCAGTGTTCCGGAAAGACCACTCCCTCCGCGACTCCCTCGTCAGATTCACACCCCCCACCAACCCAACCTTCACTCCCGGCACCTTCCCATGCATACACAAGAAATGCGCCCACATCTCCCCCCTCACTTCCCTCCAAGGCCCCAAGGGATCCTTCCATATCCGTCAGAAATTCACCTGCACCTCCACACACACATCATTTACTGTATCCGCTGCACCTGATGTGGCCTCCTCTATATTGGGGTGACAGGCTGCCTACTTGCGGAACGTTTCAGAGAACACCTCTGGGACACCCGCACCAACCAACCCAACCGCCCCGTGGCTCAACACTTCAACTCCCCCTCCCACACCACCAAGGACATGCAGGTTCTTGGCCTTCTCCATCGCCAGACCATAACATCACGACGGTTGGAGGAAGAGCGCCTCATCTTCTGCCTAGGAACCCTCCAACCACAAGGGATGAATGCAGATTTCTCCAGCCTTCTCATTTCCCCTCCCCCCCCACCTTATCTCAGTCCCAACCCTCAGACTCAGCACTGCCTTCTTGACCTGCAATCTTCTTCCCGACCTCTCCACCCACACCCCCTCTCCGGCCTATCACCCTCACCTTAATCTCCTTCCACCTATCGTATTCCCAACGCCCCTCCCCCAAGTCCCTCCCCCTACCTTTTATCTTAGCCTGCTGGACACACTCTCCTCATTCCTGAAGAAGGGCTTATGCCCGAAACGTCGATTCTCCTGCTCCTTGGATGCTGCCTGACCTGCTGCACTTTCTCAGCAACACATTTTTCAGCTCTGATCTCCAGCATCTGCAGTCCTCACTTTCTCCTCCTCAATATGTAGATAAGCTGACTAGCGGGGAGGCCATATTGGATTTGGTGCTAGGCAACGAACCAGGCCAGGTGTCAGATCTCTCAGTGGGGTAGCATTTCAGTGACCACAACTGCCTCACCTTTACCATAGCCAAGGAGAGGGATAGGAACAGACAGTATGGGATGGTATCTAATTGGTGGAGAGGAAATTATACTGCTCTTAGACAGGACCTATGGTGTATAAACTGGGAGCAATTGTTCCACAGAAAATGTACAACAGAAATGTGCAGGCTGTTTAAGGAGCACTTGTTGCGAGTTTTGAATAACTTTATCCTACTGAGACAGGCAAGGAATGGTAAGGTGAAGGAGTCTTGGATGACAAGAGAAGAGGAGCTTCTTGTCAAGAGGAAGAAGGAAGCTTACTTAAGGTTGAGGAGGCAAGGATCTGGTGCAGCTTGAGAGGATTACAGGTTAGCTAGGAAAGAACCCAAAATAAACTGAGGAGAGTTGGAAGGTGCATGAGAAAGCTTTGGCGGGAAGGATTAAGGAAAACCCAAAAGTGTTCTACACTTACGTGTGGAATAAGAGAATGATCAGAGAGAGGGTAGGGCCAATCAGGGTTAGTGGAGGGAACTTGTGCCTGGAGTCTGAAGAGGTAGGGGAGGCCTTAAATGAGTTTTTTGTTTCAGTATTCTCGAGAGAGAGGGACCATGTTGATAGTGAGAACATTGTGGACCAGGTTAATAGGCTTGAACCGATTAATATTAAGCAAGTAGATATGCTGGAAATTCTGGAAAGCATCAAGATAGATAAGTCCCCAGGGCCGGCCCAGATGTATGCAAGGTCGCTATTGGAAGTGAGGAACGAGGTTGCTGTGTCTCTGGCGATGATCTACACCTCCTTCCAATCAGTTTAAAATTATGACTCCTTGTGACAGTCATTTCTGCCCTGGGGAAAAGTCTCTGGCTATCCACTCTATCTCTGCCTCTCATTACCTTGTACACCTCGACAAAGTCACCTCTCTTCCTTCTTCTCTCCTGTGTGAAAAGCCTGAGCTCACTCAACCTGTGTTCATAAGACATGCCCTCCAGTCCAGGCAGCATCCTGGTAAATCTCCTCTGCCCCTCTCCAAAGCATCCACATCCTTCCTATAATGAGGCGAGCAGAACTGGACCCAATATTCCAAGTGTGGTCTTACCAAGGTTTTATAAAGCTGCAGCAAAACCTCGTGGCTCTTAAACTCAATCCCCCTGTTAATGAAAGTCAAAACAACATACACCTTCTTAACAATCCTGTCAACTTGGCAGCAACTTTGAGAGCTCTATGGATATGAACCTCAAGATCCTGCTGTCCCTCCACACTGCCAAGAATCCTGTCTTCAACCCTGTATTCAGCATTCAAAGTTGACTTTCCAAAATGAATCACTTGGCATTTATCCAGGTTGAACTCCATCTGCCACTTCTCAGCCCAGCTCTGGATCCTGTCTATGTCATGTTGTAGCCTGCAACGGCTCTCAACACTATCTACCTTTGTGTCATCAGCAAACTCACTAACCCACCCTTCCACGCATCTAAGTCATTTATAAAAACTACAAAGAGCAGAAGCCCACAAACAGATCCCTGCGGGACACCCCTGGTCACCGACCACCAGACGGAATACTTTCCATCCACTACCACTCTTCTTTTAGCCAGCCAATCCTGTATCCAAACAGGCAAATTTCCCTGAATCCCATACCTCCTAACTTTCTGAATGAGCCTCCATGTGGAACCTTACCAAATGCCTTACTGAAATCCATATATACCACATCCACTGCTCAACCTTCATCAATATGTCTTGTCACATCCTCAAAGAACTCAATAAGATTTGTGAGGCATAACCCGTCCCTCACAAAGCCACGCTGACAATCTTTAATCAAACTATGGTTTTCCAAAAAGTCATAAATTCTATCTCTCAGAATCCTTTCCAGGACCTTGTTTACCACAGACATAACACTGATTGGTCTGTAATTCCCAGGGATTTCCCTATTCCCATTCTTGAACAGAGGAACAACATTCACCTCCTTCCAGTTATCCAGTACTACTCCCACGGAGAGTGAGGATGCAGAGGCCCAGCAATCTCATTCCTCGCTCTCTGTAGTAACCTTGGATATATCTGGGCCGGCCCTGGGGACTTATCTATCTTGATGCTTCCCAGAATTTCCAGCACATCCACTTCCTTAATATCAATCGGTTCAAGCCTATTAACCTGGTCCATGGTGTTTTCGTGATCAACAAGGTCCCTCTCTCTGGTGAATACTGAAGCAAAATAAAACTCAAGAAGAGGTAGGTTCTTTATGCAGAGGGTGGTGAGGGCTGGACGACAGTAAATTAAAGAGTGTGGAGGTTGGGTTGATCTTAGATTAAGATAAATGCTAGGCACAACATCATGGGCCAAAGGGCCTATATTGTGCAGTTCTTTCTATGATCTATGTTCTAAAGCTATGCTGCCTATTGCTAATAAGTCCATATTTTTCCAAATGTGAGTTAATCCTATCCCTAAGCATCTTCTCCAATAATTTCCCTATCACTGATGTAAGGGTCACCAGCCTGTAATTTCCCTGATTATTCCCTTGCCCTTCTTAAACAAAGGGATGATGTTGGCTATTCTCCAGTCTCTGGGACCTCTCCTGTGACTAAAGTGGATACAAAGATTTTGTATATGGCCCCAGACATTTCCTCAGCTGCCTCCCTCGGCATTCTGGGATAGGTCCCATCAGGTCCTGGGGACTTGTTCTACCTTTAGTGTTTTTCAAAACAGCTGATACCACCTTTTCTGTATTGACATGTCCCAGAATATCAACATAGCCCTCCCAAGACTCACCATCAACCATGGCCTCTTCCTTTGCAGATATTGATGCACAGTATTCATTAAGAAACCTCACCCACCTTGCCCAGCTCGACACACAAATTTTCTCCCTTGTCTTTGAGTGTACCTTTCCCTAGCTATGTTCTTGCTCTTAATATGCATAAAATGCCTTGGGATTTTCCTTAATTCTGTTTGCTAAAGACATTTCAGAGCTGAAAATGTGTTGCTGGAAAAGCGCAGCAGGTCAGGCAGCATCCAAGGAGCAGGAGAGTCGACGTTTTGAGCATGAACCCTTCTTCAGGAACCTGAATTTGAATTCAGTGAAAAAACAACTTGAATTAAAAGTCTAATTATGACCGTGGAATCATTGTCAATTGTTGAGAAAAATCTATCTGATTTATTAATGTCATAGAGTCATAGAGATGTACAGCATCGAAACAGACCCTTCAGTCCAACCCATCCATGCTGACCAGATATCCCAACCCAGTCTAGTCCCACCTGCCAGCACCCGGCCCATATCCCTCCAAACCCTTCCTATTCATATACCCATCCAAATGCCTCTTATATATTGCAATTGTACCAGCCTCCACCACATCCTCTGGCAGCTCATTCCATACATGTACCACCCTCTGTGTGAAAACGTTGCCCCTTAGATTAGATTACTTACAGTGTGGAAACAGGCCCTTCGGCCCAACAAGTCCACACCGACTCTATGAAGAGCAACCCTCCCAGACCATTCCCCTACATTTACCCCTTCACCTAACACTACGGACAATTTAGCATGGTCAATTCACCTGACCTGCACATTTTTGGACTGTGGGAGGAAACCGGAGCACCTGGAGGAAACCCACGCAGACACAGGGAGAATGTGCAAACTCCACACAGTCAGTTGCTCAAGGCGGGAATTGAGCCCAGGTCTCTGGTGCTGTGAGGCAGCAGTGCTAACCACTGAGCCACCGTGCCATCCATAAAGGTCTCTTTTATATCTTTCCCCTCTCACCCTAAACCTATGCCCTCTACTTCTGGACTCTCCAACCCCTGGGAAAAACCTTTGTCTATTTATCCTATCCAGGCCCCTCATAATTTTGTAAACCTCTACAAGGTCACCCCTCAGCCTCAGACTCTCCAGGGAAAACAGCCCCAGCCTGTTCAGCCTCTCCCTGTAGCTCAAATCTCTAACTCTCGCAACATCCTTGTAAATCTTTTCTGAATCCTTTCAAGTTTCACAACATCTTTCCAATAGGAAGGAGACCAGAATTGCCCGCAATATTCCAACAGTGGTCTAACCAATGTCCTGTACAGCCACAGCATGACCTCCCAACTCCTGTACTCAGTACTGTGACCAATAAAGGAAAACATACCAAACGCCTTCTTCACTATCCTACCTACCTGCGACTCCACTTTCAAGGAGCTATGAACCTGCACTCCAAGGTCTCTTTGTTCAGCAACACTCCCTCGGACTTTACCATTAAGTTTATAAGTCCTGCTAAGATTTGCTTTCCCAAAGTGCAGCACCTTGCATTTATCTGAATTAAACTCCATCTGCCACTTCTCAGCCCATTGACCCATCTGGTCCAGATCCTGTTGTAATCTGAGGTAACCTTCTTCACTGTCCACTACACATCCAATTTTGGTGTCATCTGCAAACTTACTAGCTGTACCTCTTATGCTCACATCCAAATCATTTATGTAACTGACAAAAAGTAGAGGGCCCAGCACCGCTCCTTGTGGCACTCCACTGGTCACAGGCCTCCAGTCTGAAAAACAACCCTCCACCTCCACCCTCTGTCTTCTACCTTTGAGCTAGTTCTGTATCCAAATGGCTAGTTCTCCCTGTATTCCATGAGATCTAACCTTGCTAATCAGTCTCCCATGGGGAACCTTGTCAAGTGCCTTACTGAAGTCCATATAGATCGCATCTACTGCTCTGCCCTCATCAATCTTCTTTGTTACTTCTTCGAAAAAACTCAATCAAGTTTGTGAGACATGATTTCCCACACACAAAGCCATGTTGACTATCCCAAATCAGTCCTTGCCTTTCCAAATACATGTACATCCTGTTCCTTAGGATTCCCTCCAACAACTTGCCCACCACTGAGGTCAGACTATAGTTCCCTGGCTTGTCCTTACCACCCTTCTTAAACAGTGGCATAACGTTAGACAACCTCCAGTCTTCCAGCACCTCACCTGTGACTATTGATGATTCAAATATCTCGGCAAGAGGCCCAGCAATCACTTCTCTAGCTTCCCACAGAGTTCTCGGGTACACCTGATCAGGTCCTGGGGATTTATCCACCTTTATGCATCTCAAGACATCCAGCACTTCCTCCTCTGTAATATAGACATTTTTCAAGATGTCATAATCTATTTCCCTACATTCTATATCTTCCATGACCTTTTCCACAGTAAACACTGATGCAAAATACCCGTTTAGTGTCCCTTTAGGGAAGGGAACTGCCATCTCGACCTGGTGGGTACTCTATATGACTCCAGACCCATGCAATGTTTTTCACTCATGTATCCTCTGTGAAGAGCAATAATTGCTGGCCAAGCCAGTGATGCCCTCATCCTGTGAATGAATAAAACATTTCTGGTCAACTGGCCTTGAAAAGATTCCCACATGAGAAATGTGGGTTTACCCTCAAATAGCCACCCCAATCTCACTTCTCTAGTTCCTGTCTGTTGTAATTAACCTTCCCCCAAATTTAGCACTTTCACCCTAAGATCAGTCTTGTCCTAATCCATAACTATCTTAAAACTTACGGAATTATGATCATTGTTCCCAAACCTTTGATCTTTTGGCCTGGCTCATTCCCCAGTGTGAGGTCCAGTATGGCCCCTTCCGCAGTTGGACTATCTATATATTCCCTCCAGGGTACTCCTTACAAATTCTGTCCCGTAGAAGCTCCTGGACTAAGGAAGTCCAAATCAATATTGAAGAAGTTAAAATCACCCACAACAATACCACTTGGTTTTACACCTTTACATGATCTGCTTACATTATCTAATCCTCTAGCTATTCAGAAAGAGGAGGAGAGACAGAGCAAGGGAAAGGGATCGAGGGAGTGGTGAGGGGAAGAGAGGGTGAGGGGAAGAGAGGGTGAGGGGAAGAGAGGGTGAGGGGAAGAGAGGGTGAGGGGAAGAGAGGGTGAGGGGAAGAGATCAGGAGTGGGGAGGCAGGGGAGAGAAAAGGGGAGCAAGAAAGGAAGAAGGTGAAGGAAGAGAAGTGGAGATGAGAAGGGGAAGAGAGAGAATGGGAGAGGAGAGAGATGGAGAGGGGTGTAGGGGAGACAGGTGGAGAAGGGGAGAGATTCAGGGAGGGAATTACAGAGCTTGGGGCTGAGGCAATTGTAGGTTTATCTGCCACACAATGGAGAAACACTACACTCTGAGCGAGATTACAAGGGAGGGCCACAAGGTCATGGACGAATTCTGCTTGATAGGGCCCAGTGTGTCTCAGTGTGTATCAGTGTGCAGAGGCTATGTTGGGAAACTGAATTCACTGTGAGCTAGAACACATGGACAGCAGAGTTTTGGATGATCTCAAGTTTATGGAAGGTAGAATGTGGGAGAGGAGGAGGATGTCAGACCTGTCAGATGTAGAGGTAACAAAAGGAATGGGGAAGGTGTCAGTCGTCACTGAGCTGAGACCGGGCAATCAAAGGCTGACACGGAGCTAGAAGCTCTGACACATGAGGTCAGAAACTATCTCGCATCAAATGGATTGGATCAAACGCAGTGTCTTGGGAACTCCCCAATGAACGTTATCCAGCCTCAGAAACAGCCAGTCACCCTGTTTCCTGAATCTCAGCTAATCCCAAATCCATACTGACCCCTTTAATTCCATGGACTTCAACTTTGCTGACAAGCCTTTTATAAAACACATAATCAAATGCCTTTGGAAGTCTGTGCATATTCCCCTCTTTAAGGGCATTGGGGCTTGGCATCAAATGCCTCTACCCACACCCCATGAAAGAATGTTTCAATCTGTGTTCCCCTCGTCAACTGTTTTACATTGTGAGTAAAAATCATTGCCATTAGTTAGCTATGATTGGTTTTCAGGAAGCCACATTGAATTGATTCATTAATCCACATTTATCTGAGTGAGTGTTCATATTGTGCTGGATTACAAACCTGAAGCTCACTGTTTTGTGGGGGTTTACTCTTTTTTGAACAAAGGTGCAACATTTACAGCTTTTCAGTCCTCCAACACCACTCCTGCATTGACCTCAAGCAATGTTTAAACACAAATTGGTATTTTATGTACAGTGTAAGCTTATGTGGTACAGTGTCTACTGAACTCTGTGTGTGTATGTGTGTGTCTGTGTGGATATCAGTCTGTGAATTGTTCCCCGTGTCTGAGTCTGAAAATGTTTGGAAGGTTGTCTGGGTGTGAGGGAAACTGGGTTATGTGTATGTGGGGTTGGGACTATGTCTGTGGACATGGGGTATGTCTGAGGAATGACTGGGTATGTCTGGGGCTGTGGGAGGTCTGTGGGGGGTGGAAGATGTGGGTGAAAGGGAGTGTGTCTGGGGTCTGGGTGGTCTGTGAGGGTCTGTCTGGGTGTCAAAGGTTGGAGGTCAGGTTTTCTGCCTCTCTTGGAAGCAACCAGAGGCAACAGAGTCAGGGAGATGGAAAAAAAGGTAAAATGTGGAGGGAGATTTTCTCCCCTTTGCTGGGCCCTAGTTCATACCCTGCCCTTGGGGAAAGAACAGAGGATCGAGTGTGGCCGTCCCAAGCAGCAGAGCGCAGAGCTGACTGCGCCACTTCCAGATCATCCAAGGAGAGTATGGTGTGTCCCAGACCCTCAGTGAATTCCAGTCCATTGGCTGCTCCTGTGGGGGGGGGGGGGGGTGGAAGATGTGGGTGAAAGGGAGTGTGTCTGGGGTCTGTTACCATGGGTTCAAAAGGTGAGGTGTTACCCAACAGCACTTCAGTTATCAATGTTTCATTCTGGAGTTTACAGACAATGCTGGGAACTGATTTAAGGCAATGTTTATGTGAAGGTATTTAGGCATCTCTGCCCAAAAACTTATCACCAAATTCTTCCTTAGTCATGAGTTGCCACACCGAATCAGTGTTCAGGCACATCCAGCACAAACCGGACCCAGACAGTTCACAGAAACCAACCCACAGTCACTCAACTGCCCTCAAGACAGGGACAGCATGGGGTTAGAAACAGTGTTAAGCTCCCTCTACACTGCCCCCATCAAACCCTCCCAGGGACAGGGACAGCACTGGGTTAGATACAGAATAAAGCTCCCTCTACACTGCCCCCATCAAACCCTCCCAGGGACAGGGACAGCACAGAGTTAGATACAGTCAGCCTTGCCGGATTTTCACCATCCCTCCAGATCTCCCCCTCTCTGAGGATGAAAGATCAGTCCTCAGCAGGGGCCTCACCTTCGTTCCCCTACGCCCTCGGATTAATGAGTTCAACACGCGGCGAGATATTGAACAATTCTTCCGCCGCCTTCGCCTCCGTGCCTACTTTCACAACCAAGACTCCCGCCCACCCTCTGACGACCCCTTCTCCCGCCTCCAACACACCCCATCCACCTGGACACCCCGTGCAGGCCTCCTACCCGCCCTCGACCTCTTTATAGCCAACTGCCGCCGTGACATCAACCGACTCAACCTGTCCACCCCTCTCACCCACTCCAACCTCTCACCCTCAGAACGTGCAGCCCTCCACTCCCTCCGCTCCAATCCCAACCTCACCATCAAACCCGCAGACAAGGGAGGCGCGGTGGTAGTTTGGCGCACTGACCTGTACACCGCTGAAGCCAAACGCCAGCTCGCGGACGCCTCCTCTTATCGCCCCCTTGACCACGACCCCACCTCCCACCACCAAACCATCATCTCCCAGACCATCCAGGACCTCATCACCTCAGGGGATCTCCCATCCACCGCCTCCAACCTCATAGTCCCACAACCCCGCACCGCCCGTTTCTACCTCCTGCCCAAAATCCACAAACCTGCCTGCCCCGGCCGACCCATTGTCTCAGCCTGCTCCTGCCCCACCGAACTCATCTCCCAATACCTCGACACGGTCCTGTCCCCTTTAGTCCAAGAACTCCCCACCTACGTTCGGGACACCACCCACGCCCTCCACCTCCTCCAGGATTTTCGCTTCCCCGGTCCCCAATGCCTTATTTTCACTATGGACATCCAGTCCCTGTACACCTCCATCCCCCATCACGAAGGACTCAAAGCCCTCCGCTTCTTCCTTTCCCGCCGCACTAACCAGTACCCTTCCACTGACACCCTCCTTCGACTGACTGAACTGGTCCTCACCCTGAATAACTTCTCTTTTCAATCCTCCCACTTCCTCCAAACTAAAGGAGTTGCCATGGGCACCCGCATGGGCCCCAGCTATGCCTGCCTCTTCGTAGGATATGTGGAACAGTCCATCTTCCGCAACTACACTGGCACCACCCCCCACCTTTTCCTCCGCTACATCGATGACTGTATCGGCGCTGCCTCGTGCTCCCACGAGGAGGTTGAACAGTTCATCAACTTTACTAACACCTTCCATCCCGACCTGAAATTCACCTGGACTGTCTCAGACTCCTCCCTCCCCTTCCTAGACCTTTCCATTTCTATCTCGGGCGACCGACTCAACACAGACATCTATTATAAACCGACTGACTCCCACAGCTACCTGGACTACACCTCCTCCCACCCTGCCCCCTGTAAAAACGCCATCCCATATTCCCAATTCCTTCGTCTCCGCCGCATCTGCTCCCAGGAGGACCAATTCCAACACCGCACAACCCAGATGGCCTCCTTCTTCAAGGACCGCAGATTCCCCCCAGACGTGATCGACGATGCCCTCCACCGCATCTCCTCCACTTCCCGCTCCTCCGCCCTTGAGCCCCGCTCCTCCAACCGCCACCAAGACAGAACCCCACTGGTTCTCACCTACCACCCCACCAACCTGCGCATACAACGTATTATCCGCCGCCATTTCCGCCACCTCCAAACGGACCCCACCACCAAGGATATATTTCCCTCCCCTCCCCTATCAGCGTTCCGCAAGGACCACTCCCTTCGTGACTCCCTTGTCAGATCCACACCCCCCACCAACCCAACCTCCACCCCCGGCACCTTCCCCTGCAACCGCAGGAAATGTAAAACTTGCGCCCACATCTCCACACTCACTTCCCTCCAAGGCCCCAAGGGATCCTTCCATATCCGCCACAAGTTCACCTGTACCTCCACACACATCATCTATTGCATCCGCTGCACCCGATGTGGCCTCCTCTATATTGGTGAGACAGGCCGCTTACTTGCGGAACGCTTCAGAGAACACCTCTGGGCCGCCCGAACCAACCAACCCAATCACCCCGTGGCTCAACACTTTAACTCCCCCTCCCACTCCACCGAGGACATGCAGGTCCTTGGACTCCTCCACCGGCAGAACACAACTACACGACGGCTGGAGGAGGAGCGCCTCATCTTCCGCCTGGGAACCCTCCAACCACAAGGTATGAATTCAGATTTCTCCAGCTTCCTCATTTCCCCTCCCCCCACCTTGTCTCAGTCGGTTCCCTCAACTCAGCACTGCCCTCCTAACCTGCAATCCTCTTCCTGACCTCTCCGCCCCCACCCCACTCCGGCCTATCACCCTCACCTTGACCTCCTTCCACCTATCCCACCTCCATCGCCCCTCCCCCTAGTCCCTCCTCCCTACCTTTTATCTCAGCCGGCTTGGCTCTCTCTCTCTTATTCCTGATGAAGGGCTTATGCTCGAAACGTCGAATTCTCTATTCCTGAGATGCTGCCTAACCTGCTGTGCTTTGACCAGCAACACATTTGCAGCTCCCTCTACACTGCCCCCATCAAACCCTCCCAGGGACAGGGACAGCACAGAGTTAGATACAGAATAAAGCTCCCTCTACACTGCCCCCATCAAACCCTCCCAGGGACAGGGACAGCACGGGGTTAGATACAGAATAAAGCTCCCTCTACACTGCCCCCATCAAACCCTCCCAGGGACAGGGACAGCACGGGGTTAGATACAGAATAAAGCTCCCTCTACACTGCCCCCATCAAACCCTCCCAGGGACAGGGACAGCACGGAGTTAGATACAGAGTAAAGCTCGCTCTACACTGACCCTATCAAACACTCCCAGGACAGGGGAGCACGGGGTAAGATACAGAATATGGCACAGTGGTTAGCACTGCTGCCTCACAGCGCTAGAGACCTGGGTTCATTTCCCGCCTCAGGCGACTGACTGTGTGGAGTTTGCACATTCTCCCTGTGTCTGCGTGGGTTTCCTCTGGGTGCTCCGGTTTCCTCCCACATTCCAAAGATGTGCGGGTCAGGTGAATTGGCCATGCTAAATTGCCCATAGTGTTAGGTAAGAGGTATATGTAGGGGTATGGGTGGGTTGCGCTTCCCCGGGTCGGTGTGGACTTGTTGGGCCGAAGGGCCTGTTTCCACACTGTAAGTAATCTAATCTAATCTAAAGCTCCCTGTACACTGCCTCTATCAAACACTCCCAGCACAGGGTTAGATATAGAGTAAAGCTCGCTCTACACTGCCCCTATCAAAGACTCCCAGGACAGGGGAGCATGGGGTAAGATACAGAATAAAGCTCCCTCTACACTGCCCCTATCAAACACTCCCAACACAGGGTTAGATACAAAATAAAGCTTTCTCTACACTGTCCTGTCCAGCAGTATCAGCATGACCGTTCTCTCTACTGTTTGTTTAGACAGAGAGTTTGCCCAGTTGTGGCTGAATGCCACGAAGGGGGGATTGTTGGTCCTGGTCAGTTTAGGAAAATAAATGCAGGGAGGCAGGTGATGGTGAGTGGTTGTAGTTGTGTCTGTGATGGTGAGGGCTCTGGTGTTTTTACAGTCAGGCAGTGTGGAACATTCTGCCCACACGCTGCTCTCCTTCACTCAGGCTCTAGAAAGATCAAATGAAACTTTCTGGATTTGTTTGTGAGGGCGGTTTGAAGCGATGTAATGACGTTTTAAAGGAGCAATGTTTAACAAGGCATTTCAGATTCTGCTATATCCCCAGAGGCAAAGGTTGGAAAAGAGTTTGTCTCCATGACAGAACTGAGAATTACAACAGCCCCATTCTATTGTACTTTACCTCACGAGCATTCATCTGATAAACTCCTACCACCCTCCAATGTTTAATACAAAGCTTGAAGTTCAGATTGATTTGGAACTGTTCAAATGCACACTGAACAAATTCAGAGTTTGTGGCTCCTGTTTCTGGCACTGAGCTCCACCATCTATAAATAACATTGACGTGCCTTCCAATGTGAATCCTCACTCTCTTTAAGGGGGCTCTCTTGTTCTGCTCAGAGCTGTTTTACAAATCAGGCTAAATACAGTCAGTATGACCTGTCTGACTAACGGCCAGGTCAAGCCTGTCCTGGGATTAATGATCCAGGGTCTAGGACAGAGGTGGGTAGTGGGTGAGGGGGTTGAGCAATTAAACCACTCAATACACTGACTCCTCCGAGACTCCTTGGAGTACAGCGTGAAATGTTGAGGTTTGTTGCTGTAACTGAGATTCCTTTTGCTGAACAGGCTGAACTAACTGATAACCCTGGGTTCCAGTCCTGCCCACAAGATGAATTATCAACTCTGCCAAAAGCTTTCATAATCGCCATACCAAGAGGCCACTGTTCAATCTTTCCCAATAGATAAACCTCACAGTCTGCTCTCACCGCTCAATCTCTGCTGCACATTTCCCAGAGCTCAATATTTGAATAGTGCTTGTTGAATCTTCCTGGGTGCACACTGGCACTACATTTCTTCCAATGACCTTCATGTAAGAAACTGTGAAGTGCTTTGGGCCAATCTGAGGTGAGGGGAGGCAGTCTACCCTCTTCTTGTTTTGAAAATAATTCTCTACATTTTTCCTCCTGCCCTCCCCCCAACTCACTGATCACCAATATCATTACAGCTCAGTATCACCACTTCTTGGGGCAAAGGTCACTGAGGTCAAAGTGATTAGAACATAACTATCCATGTCACTGTCTGAGACTGAGCTAACCACTCCATCTGTCCACGGATCTTGTACCTACTCAACTCCAAGTTCCAAGTGGATCACTCCCCATCCTGGCACAGCTGCCTCTTCCTGACATCACCCCACACTTCTCCTGTCCCACACACTTTCCTCCAAACTCCTGTCACTTGCAAATACCAAGTGATGATATCCAGATCAACTCTTCTCCACCCTTCCTGACTCCACACCCACTTCTCAGAGATTACACTGTTTATCTGAAATACCCTCCACAACATCTTTCACTCTCCACAACACCAGCCAGATCCAAACAAAGTCCACACTCTCTGACCCTGACTCAGGCTTTCCTTATTTCCAGTTCTCAAAGTTGGCTCTGCCTTGCAAAACTTCATTCAAAATGCACCCTCAAGTGAGAATCTGCCCCTTCAGGAGCGGAGGGGGACCCCGTACCCCAGGGAGAGGCAGCACCTTCAGGAATATTGAACAGGAGATGGTCGTTTTCTTTGTAGCTTTTTGTAGGTCTATTTGCCATAAGAGGAAATGCTTGGAGTTCTGAAGGAAAATCTCTGGCCTTTTCCCCTTGTCGTTGTAACAAAGGCTACCACCCAACACAATAAGCTGCTGATCATGAGTCAACAGCTGTGTGTTTCCAGCTGTGTTTTACTTCATTTCTCTCTCGTTGTGAAGGAAGTGAAGTCATGGCAACACTCAGTTCCAGACTGATCAAGGGTCACCAATTCCGGATGAGTGTCAACTCCTTGTGGTTTGCAAATTGTATCCTGTGTCACTCTGCAAAATAAACTCCGGCAGTCTAATCTTAGTGGGTGTGCTTGGTGAACTCTCAGTCACAAACATTGACTCATGTTAACTCCCACTAAAAATTTAGTAAAATGGAAGTACGTATATCTTTAATATTTATACTGACCTGAATAAAAAAAGTGTTTAATCTGCACATTACGATGGAACCATTCAGTGTAGTTCTCAGGGTGTGTTAAATCAGGGAAGGTTTTGCCCATTCAGCTGTTGCTAATGGTAATACGGCCACTTCTCAAGCAGAGTTCAGGGGAACAAATCCTTGTGGCCTGGGCGAACATTCCTCCTTCTGTTCATATGATCAAGGAAGATATCTGATCATTTATTGCTCTTGCTGTTTCTCTGATCTTGCTGTATGCTGCAAGCTGCTGCATCAAACCAGTAACTGCCTTTCCAAGGTAACCCATAGGTTGTAAGGACCTTTAGGAAATCCTAATGATGAGAAATGGCCCATTGAAATGCACTTTCCTTGCAAATTACCAGTCTGAGTAGAATTCCTTTCCTACCCTGCTCCCTCCATTCCCCACCATGGGAATGTCTCGCGGCGAGATATTGAACAATTCTTCCGCTGCCTTCGCCTCCGTGCCTACTTTTACAACCAAGACTCCCGCCCACCCTCTGACGACCCCTTCTCCCACCTCCAACACACCCCATCCACCTGGACACCCCGTGCTGGCCTCTTACCTGCCCTCGATCTATTTATAGCCAACTGCCGCCGCGACATTAACCGACTCAACCTGTCCACCCCTCTCACCCACTCCAACCTCTCACCCTCAGAACGTGCAGCCCTCCACTCCCTCCGCTCCAATCCCAACCTCACCATCAAACCCGCAGACAAGGGAGGCGCGGTGGTAGTTTGGCGCACCGACCTTTATACCGCTGAAGCCAAACGCCAGCTCGCGGACACCTCTTATCGCCCCCTTGACCATGACCCCACCTCCCACCACCAAACCATCATCTCCCAGACCATCCATAACCTCATCACCTCAGGAGATCTCCCATCCACCGCCTCCAACCTCATAGTCCCACAACCCCGCACCGCCCGTTTCTACCTCCTGCCCAAAATCCACAAACCTGCCTGCCCCGGCCGACCCATTGTCTCAGCCTGCTCCTGCCCCACCGAACTCATCTCCCAATACCTCGACACGGTCCTGTCCCCTTTAGTCCAAGAACTCCCCACCTACGTTCGGGACACCACCCACGCCCTCCACCTCATCCATGATTTTCGCTTCCCCGGTCCCCAACGCCTTATCTTCACGATGGACATCCAGTCCCTGTACACCTCCATCTCCCATCACAAAGGACTCAAAGTCCTCCGCTTCTTCCTTTCCCGCCGCACCAACCAGTACCCTTCCACTGACACCCTCCTTCGACTGACTGAACTGGTCCTCACCCTGAATAAATTCTCTTTTCAATCCTCCCACTTCCTCCAAATTAAAGGAGTTGCCATGGGCACCCGCATGGGCCCCAGCTATGCCTGTCTCTTCGTAGGATATGTGGAACAGTCCATCTTCTGCAACTACACTGGCACCACCCCCCACCTTTTCCTCCGCTACATCGATGACTGTATCGGCGCTGCCTCGTGCTCCCACGAGGAGGTTGAACAGTTCATCAACTTTACCAACACCTTCCATCCCGACCTCAAATTCACCTGGACTGTCTCAGACTCCTCCCTCCCCTTCCTAGACCTTTCCATTTCTATCTCGGGCGACCGACTCAACACAGACATCTACTATAAACCGACTGACTCCCACAGCTACCTGCACTACACCTCCTCCCACCCCGCCCCCTGTAAAAACGCCATCCCATATTCCCAATTCCTTCATCTCCGCCGCATCTGCTCCCAGGAGGACCAGTTCCAATACCGTACAGCCCAGATGGCCTCCTTCTTCAAGGACCGCAGATTCCCCCCAGACGTGATCGACGATGCCCTCCACCGCATCTCCTCCACTTCCCGCTCCTCCGACCTTGAGCCCCGCTCCTCCAACTGCCACCAAGACAGAACCCCACTGGTTCTCACCTACCACCCCACCAACCTCCATATACAGCATATCATCCGCCGTCATTTCCGCCACCTCCAAACGGACCCCACCACCAGGGATATATTTCCCTCCCCTTCCCTATCAGCGTACCGCAAAGACCACTCCCTCCGTGACTCCCTCGTCAGGTCCACACCTCCCACCAACCCAACCTCCACTCCTGGCACCTTCCCCTGCAACCATAGGAAATGTAAAACTTGCGCCCACACCTCCTCCCTTACTTCTCTCCGAGGCCCCAAGGGATCCTTCCATATCACCACAAATTCACCTGCACCTCCACACACATCATCTATTGCATCCGCTGCACCTGATGTGGCCTCCTCTATATTGGGGAGACAGGCCGCCTACTTGCGGAACGCTTCAGGGAACACCTCTGGGACGCCCGGACCAACCAACCCAACCACCCCGTGGCTCAACACTTTAACTCTCCCTCCCACTCCACCGAGGACATGCAGGTCCTTGGACTCCTCCATCGGCAGAACATAACAACACGACGGTTGGAGGAAGAGCGCCTCATCTTCCGCCTGGGAACCCTCCAACCACAAGGGATGAACTCAGATTTCTCCAGTTTCCTCATTTCCCCTCCCCCCACCTTGTCTCAGTCGGTTCCCTCAACTCAGCACCGCCCTCCTAACCTGCAATCCTCTTCCTAACCTCTCCGCCCCCACCCCACACCGGCCTATCACCCTCACCTTGACCTCCTTCCACCTATCACATCTCCATCGCCCCTCCCCCAAGTCCCTCCTCCCTACCTTTTATCTTAGCCTGCCTGGCACCCTCTCCTCATTCCTGATGAAGGGCTCTGGCCCGAAACGTCGAATTTCCTGTTCCTTGGATGCTGCCTGACCTGCTGTGCTTTAACCAGCAACACATTTTCAGCTCTGATCTGGTTTTTTTTTCATGTTATTAAGAAGTTTTAATGAGCCAGTATAAAACACTGGTTCAATCACAGCTGGAGTATTGAATCCAGATCGAGGCACCACGCTTCAGGAAGTAGGTGAAGGCATTCAGGCCAGTGGAGCAATATTTATGGAAATGATTACAGGGATGAGGAACTTCAATAAAGACAATGGATTAGAGAAGCTTTTTCTTATAGAAAGGAAAGTTGATGAAATCTGATGAAGATGTTCAAAATAATGAGGTGGTGGATTCCAGATAGAAATACAGAGAGAAACCTTTTCCATTGGTTGAGAATGAGAGGCCAATGTTTAAGGTAATTAGCAAAAGAACTAAGACATGACTTGAGGGAAAGTGTTTTCAGAGCTGGTGGGGACAGATTCAATTGTGGCATTCAAAACAGAACTGGTTAATTATCAAAAAAGAAAGAAAAACCAAAGAGAATGGTGTAAACTGAGTTGCTTTTGCACAGAGAGCCAACACCAGACCTCTTAAATGTTAATGCTGACCTCTCCCTCTCTCTGCACCTTCTCTGTGACTGTAACACTGCATTCTGCACTGTTCATAGAGTCATAGAGATGTACAGCATGGAAACAGACCTTTCGGTCCAACCCGTCCATGCTGACCAGATATCCCAACCCAATCTAGCCTCACCTGCCAGCACCTGGCCCATATCTCTCCAACCCCTTCCTATTCATATACCCATCCAAATGCCTCTTAAATATTGCAGTTGTACCAGCCTCTATCACTTCCTCTGGCAGCTCATTCCATACATGTCCCACTCTCTGCGTGAAAAAGTTGCCCCTTAGGTCTCTTTTATGTCTTTCCCCTCTCACCCTAAACCTATGCCCTCTAGTTCTGGACTCCCCCGCCCCAGAGAAAAGACTTTGCCTTTTTATCCTATCCATGCCCCTCATAATTTTGTAAACCTCTATAAAGTCACCCCTCAGCTTCCAACGCTCCAGGGAAAACAGCCCCAGCCTGTTCTGCTACCCTGATGACTTTGTATGGTATAATCTGCCTGGATAGCTGCAATCAAATAAAACCTACATGACGGGCTAGTATAAAAACAAAAAACAGCAAATGCTGGAAATCTGAGACAAGCACAAAGTCCTGGAGAAACTCAGCAAGTCTCACAGCATCAGTTGGAAGAGAAACAGAGGTGACATTTTAAGTCCAGTGATCTTCCTCAGAAGAAGTTTCTCTGGTAATTTCTTTTTGCATTGATGCAGTGTCTTTCACATCCCTCATGACACTAACACGCTTTAGGGCCAGTGAAGTATTTTTGAAATTGAAGTGCTGGAAATGTTTTTTATTATGTATGACTTCTGACATTGACACGCCATAGTGGGGTGACTTATGAAACTTCTCATTGTATTTTTTAATATAAATTACGTGACAATAAATTTCTATTCTATTCTAAAGGCTGGGTCCCACAAGCAACAATGTGATAGGGACCAGAGAATTGGTTTCGGGAAAGCAAAGAAACGCAGATAGTGGAAATCTGAAACGAAAGCAGGAATTGCTGGCGAACCTCAGCCGAGTAAAAAGTGAGGTCTGCAGATGCTGGAGATCAGAGCTAAAAATGTGTTGCTGGTTAAAGCACAGCAGGTCAGGCAGCATCCAAGGAACAGGAAATTCGACGTTTCGGGCCAGAGCTCTTCTTCAGGAATGAGGAGAGGGTGCCAGGCAGGCTAAGATAAAAGGTAGGGAGGAGGGACTTGGGGGAGGGGCGATGGAGATGTGATAGGTGGAAGGAGGTCAAGGTGAGGGTGATAGGCCGGAGTGGGGTGGGGACGGAGAGGTCAGGAAGAGGATTGCACGTTAGGAGGGCGGTGCTGAGTTCAAGGGAATTGACTGAGACAAGGTGGGGGGAGGGGAAATGAGGAAACTGGAGAAATCCGAGTTCATCCCTTGTAGTTGGAGGGTTCCCAGGCGGAAGATGAGGCGCTCTTCCTCCAGCCGTCGTGTTATTATGTTCTGCAGATGAAGGAGTCCAAGGACCTGCATGTCTTCGGTGGAGTGGGAGGGAGAGTTAAAGTGTTGAGCCACGGGGTGGTTGGGTTGGTTGGTCCGGGCGTCCCAGAGGTGTTCCCTGAAACGTTCTGCAAGTAGGCGGCCTGTCTATGGGATGGAGTTTTTACAGGGGGCAGGGTGGGAGGAGGTGTAGTCCAGGTAGCTGTGGGAGTCAGTCGGTTCCATCCCATATTCCCAATTCCTTCGTCTCCGCCGCATCTGCTCCCAGGAGGACCAGTTCCAACACCGAACAACCCAGATGGCCTCCTTCTTCAAGGACCGCAGATTCCCCCCAGACGTGATCGACGATGCCCTCCACCGCATCTCCTCCACTTCCCGCTCCTCCACCCTTGAGCCCTGCCCCTCCAACCGCCACCAAGACAGAACCCCACTGGTTCTCACCTACCACCCCACCAACCTCCGTATACAGCGTATCATCCGCCGTCATTTCCGCCACCTCCAAACGGACCCCACCACCAGGGATATATTTCCCTCCCCTCCCCTATCAGCGTTCCGCAAAGACCACTCCCTTTGTGACGCCCTCGTCAGATCCACACCCCCCACCAACCCAACCTCCACTCCCAGCACCTTCCCCTGCAACCGCAGGAATTGCAAAACTTGCGTCCACACCTCCTCCCTTACTTCTCTCCGAGGCCCCAAGGGATCCTTCCATATCCGCCACAAGTTCACCTGCACCTCCACACACATCATCTATTGTATCTGCTGCACCCGATGTGGCCTCCTCTATATTGGGGAGACGGGCCGCTTACTTGCGGAACGCTTCAGAGAACACCTCTGGGCCGCCCGAACCAACCAACCCAATCACCCCGTGGCTCAACACTTTAACTCCCCCTCCCACTCCACCGAGGACATGCAGGTCCTTGGACTCCTCCATCGCCAGAACATAACAACACAACGGCTGGAGGAGGAGCGCCTCATCTTCCGCCTGGGAACCCTCCAACCACAAGGTATGAATTCAGATTTCTCCAGCTTCCTCATTTCCCCTCCCCCCACCTTGTCTCAGTCGGTTCCCTCAACTCAGCACCGCCCTCCTAGCCTGCAATCCTCTTCCTGACCTCTCCGCCCCCACCCCACTCCGGCCTATCACCCTCACCTTGACCTCCTTCCACCTATCACATCTCCATCGCCCCTCCCCCAAGTCCCTCCTCCCTACCTTTTATCTCAGCCTGCTTGGCTACACTCTCTCTCATTCCTGATGAAGGGCTCTGGCCCGAAACGTCGAATCTCCTGTTCCTTGGATGCTGCCTGACCTGCTGCGCTTTAACCGGCAACACATTTTCAGCTCGAACCTTAGCCAAGTGAAAACAATGACAGCAGAGTCTGGATCAGAGTGGGGCTGGAAAGGCACAGCAGGACAGGCAGCATCTGAGCAGCAGCAAAATAGACCTTTCAGGCAAAGGCGCTGGGCTTTTCCTGGTCCTCGGCTGCTGCCTGCACTCTGCACTGCTGTGCTCTTCCAGCCCCACTGATCCAGAACCTCAGCCGGCCTGGCAGCATCTATGGAGGCGGAGTGATCGCGTTAGTTTTGTGAGTCCAGGATGCAAGTGATGGGCCGAGTCGCCACTCCCGATCCACCTTAAATGCTCGGATCATGTGCTCACCCCGGGTCCCGCCCCAAGCCATTACGTCACCGCGAAGCCGCGCTGTTTGGTCCAAACAATCATCTCCTAGGCAACAATTGGCCAATCGGAGCGCCGTATGTAAACGAGCCACGCTGGACGACGTCACCAACAGCCAATGGGAGGGTGCGGCGGTGAGCTCATGGGGCGGGCAGTCACGTGTCCGAGTCTATTTAAGAGGGAGTAGGGGGGCGGTGAGCGGCAGACGCCGCGGCGAAGCTGCCGGGGGACGGAGCGGGTGTGAGCGCCAGGCCTCGGGCCTCCTTCCCCAGCTTCCCCCCATCACCGCCGCCGGGGCTCGGCCCGCACCTCCCTCCGAGCCCTGGCCCCGGGTATGGACACGCCTTTCTACCATGAGGACAGCCTGAGCCCGGCCCCCGCCATGAAGAAGACCCTGAGCCTGCCCGTGGCCGGCAGCGGCGTCAAGAGCCAGCGGGAGGGCGAGGCCGCGCTGCACTCCCCGGACCTGGGCTTCCTGAAGCTCGCCTCCCCCGACCTGGAGCGCCTCATTATCCAGTCGAGCGGCCTGGTGACCACCAGCCCCGGGCCGGCCCCCGGGCTCTACTCGCGGCCGGTGACGGACGAACAGAACTCGTTCGCGGAGGGTTTTGTGAAAGCGCTGGAGGACCTTCACAAACAGAACCAGCTGAGCGGGCCTCAGGCCCCGGGCTCGCCTGACGGCGCTGGCCCGGCCTCGCAGCCCCCTGGGCCGGCCGCCGCCGGCCTGCAGCACCCGGAGCCGCCGGTCTACACCAACCTGAGCACGTACAGCGGGCCGGCCCCTGAGGCGCCGCTCCTGGGGCACAGCCCCGAGGGCCCCGCCGCCGCCGCCGCCTCGTACCCGGCCCTCGGGCAGCCGCTGTGCCCCCAGGCCCGGCTCCAGGCCCCCAAGGACGAGCCGCAGACCGTGCCCGATGTGTCGGGCCTCGGGGACAGCCCGCCGCTCTCCCCCATCGACATGGACACCCAGGAGCGGATCAAGGCGGAGAGGAAGCGCCTCCGGAACCGCATCGCCGCCTCCAAGTGCCGGCGGCGGAAGCTGGAGCGGATCTCGCGGCTGGAGGACAAGGTGAAGAGCCTCAAGTGTCAGAACTCGGAGCTGGCCTCCACCGCCAGCCTCCTCCGGGAGCAGGTGGCGCAGCTCAAACAGAAGGTGCTCACCCACGTCAACAGCGGCTGCCAGCTGCTGCTCTCGCCCCCGGTGCAGGCCTACTAGACCCGGGCCTCGGGTAACACCCCCACCCCGGCCCACTGCACCTCCCCCCCCCCCTCCCCCCGGGCCCGGGTAACACCCCCACTCCACCCCGGACCCGGGTCACCACACACCCCCGGGTAACCCCCCCCCCGGTGCAGGCCTACTAGACCCGGGCCTCGGGTAACACCCCCACCCCGGCCCACTGCACCTCCCCACCCTCCCCCCGGGCCCGGGTAACACCCCCACTCCACCCCGGACCCGGGTCACCACACACCCCCGGGTAACCCCCCCCCCCGGTGCAGGCCTACTAGACCCGGGCCTCGGGTAACACCCCCACCCCGGCCCACTGCACCTCCCCCCCCCTCCCCCCGGGCCCGGGTAACACCCCCACTCCACCCCGGACCCGGGTCACCACACACCCCCGGGTAACCCCCCCCCCCCGGTGCAGGCCTACTAGACCCGGGCCTCGGGTAACACCCCCACCCCGGCCCACTGCACCTCCCCCCCCCTCCCCCCGGGCCCGGGTAACACCCCCACTCCACCCCGGACCCGGGTCACCACACACCCCCGGGTAACCCCCCCCCCCCGGTGCAGGCCTACTAGACCCGGGCCTCGGGTAACACCCCCGGGCCCGGCCCACTGCACCACCCCCCCCTCCCCCCGGACCCAGGTAACCCCCCACTCCACCCCGGTGCCAGCCTACTAGACCCGGGCCCAGTGCACCCCCCGGACCCAGGTAGCACCCCCCCCCCCCCCCCCCCCGAGCCCCAGGCCAGTGCACCCCCGGGTAACCCCACTCTCTCATTCTCTTCCCCCCCCCCCCCCCGACCCGGGTAACCCCCCTGGGCCCCAGGTCACCACCACCCCCCACCTCAGGTAGCACCCCCCCCCGGGCACAGCCCAGTGCACCTGCCCAATCCCCTACCCCCCCCCCCCCCCCCCAGGCCCTGGCCCAGTGCAGCACATCTCCCCTCCCCTCCCCAGGTCCTGGTGTGCACCATGACCCAGTGCATCCTCCGCCCTGGGGTGACAGTGCAGGGGGCATCCAAGTGACAACACCCCCCTCCGCCCTGGGGTGACAGTGTGAGACGTGGACCTGGGGCCCCAGTGCAGGAAGTGGCACGCTCCTGGAGCTCCAGTGTGCAGGACGCTACCAAGTGCATCATTTGGCAGATATTTCTGGTTTCTCTGTGCTCATCCTTCAGGCGTCATGCCAATTCACAAACTCACCTGGTTCCCTCGGGGCCTGGGGAATGTTCAGAAACTATTTGAAGACTGCAACCTGACTTCAGTTGACCAACAACCAAATGGCTCCCAGAGTTGGGCAAACGTTTGCTGCATGTCTGGCTCTGTGTTGACGTGTGGTTTGTTTCTGCTGTTCATGGGAGACTGATGCATGGGACTGAGATGTGACCTTGACACCACCTACAGACTGTCAACTGCTCATTTTGTGCAGTGTTTGTGTTTTCAATTCTGGTGCGAACTTTTTAAATAATTGTAAATAAGTGTCAATCTGTTACAATGATAGTGTTGGAATGTGTTTTTACCATTTGAAAGATGCTCTATTTATATACATTAATGGGAACAGTCTGTCTCGACTCTGGTTGCTCTACATTCCAATGTATTGCCACAATGTGAGATATCAATAAAAGTATTTTATGTCAAATACAATTTATTTTGTATTTGTTTAGTCAGGCTTATACTGAGCCCAGGTTTGCTTATGGTAGACCTGCTTATGACAGGAATCTATATGCAAAACAGCTGGTGTACTTTAGTAGTCGGATGCCTTACTCACCATGTTTAGCTGTCAGCATATAATGAAATATGACTGTGTGCGAATGTCTATTCCTATTCCATATGTGAAAAGCAGCTGCCAGTATGAAATGTACTGTAACCACTGAGCCACCTCAGTGTAGGACAGCTTTCTTCGTCAGTCCTTGGTGAGCGGGCTAAAGGCTGTGTTTGCTACACTGCTGCCTACGATGTGGGGTGTGCACATCCCCAATTTCCCTTCAAATGCTTGATTGTTGGGCCATTGCAGAGTCATCTACACTGCTTTGGGTCTGAAGTTACATGTATGCTGGGCTGGGTAAGGACAGCAATTTCCTTCCCTGAAGGAGATTAGTGAAGCAGATGGGTTTTCATGGTGATTGAAATTCTGACAGTGACCACAAAACACTGTTAATTGCCAACTTTTGTTAATGGGGTTTGTGTGCACACCACTCCCTGATGACTAATCCAATTACATGAATGCTCCATCACTATCTCCCTGCCAAACATTGCAGGTGAACATGTATTCCATCATGCCTGCTCTGAGCTCTGGATGAATAACCCCATCCCTGTGTTTCTTTCACAGCCCTGATGCCTTTAGTGGAGGACTGAGTGTGCTACTTACTATGGGATCTTGTGACGTGCTGTCACAGGTGTTAACAAGGGTCACTTTGAAAATATTCAAGATCTTCCTGGACATGGTATTGGAGAGGGAAACGATTAAAACTCTATTTGTGGGACTTGCAGTGAGCATAATTGTATATCTCTACTTTACAATATGGTACGTTTGTTAATGATTGCTGGATAGCTTCCACATGAGCTGGGGACAGAGAAACTCCCTTAACCTGTCTGACCAGAGTGTTCTGCCAGTTAGGGATGTGGCCAGTGTGTGTAAACAGTTCCTGTATTATTGTGCGTTGTATCCAGGAGGTTGCGGTGAAGTATGTCGTGTCTGAAAAAGCTGCAGTGTTGAAATAAAGCCATAGAGGTGAGGGGCATGAAGTGATCTTAAACCCGAGTGAAAGTGTACAATTTCAGGGTTTAGGAGTCAGTGTAGAGAGGAAGTGATGTCAATGAATCCAAGCAACACAACGCTGCAGATCCGGCAGCAGCTGGACAGAGAGAAATTTAACTTTTGAGTCCAGTATAACCGGGAGGCTGCTCCGAGCCGGGGTGTACCGGGAGGTTGCTCCGAGCCGGGGTGTACCGGGATGTTGCTCCGAGCCGGGGTGTACCGGGATGTTGCTCCGAACCGGGGTGGACCGGGAGGCTGCTCCGAGCCGGGGTGGACCGGGATGTTGCTCCGAACCGGGGTGGACCGGGAGGCTGCTCCGAGCCGGGGTGTACCGGGAGGTTGTTCCGAACCGGGGTGGGCCGGGAGGCTGCTCCGAGCCGGGATGTTGCTCCGAGCTCGGGTGTACCGGGATGTTGCTCTGAGCCGGGGTGTACCGGGAGGTTGCTCCGAGCCGGGGTGTACCGGGAGGCTGCTCCGAGCCGGGATGTTGCTCCGAGCCGGGGTGTACTGGGAGGCTGCTCCGAGCCGGGGTGTACCGGGATGTTGTTTCAAGCCGGGAGGCTGCTCCGAGCCGGGGTGTACCGGGAGGCTGCTCCGAGCCGAGGTGGACCGGGAGGCTGCTCCGAGCTCGGGTGTACCGGGATGTTGCTCCGAGCTCGGGTGTACCGGGATGTTGCTCCGAGCCGGGGTGGACCGGGAGGTTGCTCCGAGCCGGGGTGGACCGGGAGGTTGCTCCGAGCCGGGGTGGACCGGGAGGTTGCTCCGAGCCGGGGTGGACCGGGAGGTTGCTCCGAGCCGGGGTGGACCGGGAGGTTGCTCCGAGCCGGGGTGGACCGGGATGTTGCTGCGAGCCAGGGTGTACCGGGATGTTGCTCCGAGCTCGGGTGTACCGGGAGGCTGCTCCGAGCTCGGGTGTACCGGGAGGCTGCTCCGAGCTCGGGTGTACCGGGATGTTGCTCCGAGCCGGGGTGGACCGGGATGTTGCTGCGAGCCAGGGTGTACCGGGATGTTGCTCCGAGCTCGGGTGTACCGGGAGGCTGCTCCGAGCTCGGGTGTACCGGGAGGCTGCTCCGAGCCGGGGTGTACCGGGAGGCTGCTCCGAGCCGGGGTGTACCGGGATGTTGCTCCGAGCTCGGGTGGACCGGGATGTTGCTCCGAGCCGGGGTGTACCGGGAGGTTGCTCCGAGCCGGGGTGGACCGGGAGGTTGCTCCGAGCCGGGGTGGACCGGGAGGTTGCTCCGAGCTCGGGTGTACCGGGATGTTGCTCCGAGCCGGGGTGGACCGGGAGGTTGCTCCGAGCCGGGGTGGACCGGGATGTTGCTCCGAGCCGGGGTGGACCGGGATGTTGCTCCGAGCTCGGGTGTACCGGGATGTTGCTCCGAGCTCGGGTGTACCGGGAGGCTGCACCGAGCCGGGGTGTACCGGGATGGTGCTCCGAGCTCGGGTTGACCGGGATGTTGCTCCGAGCCGGGGTGTACCGGGATGTTGCTCCGAGCCGGGGTGTACCGGGATGTTTCTCCGAGCCGGGGTGGACCGGGAGGCTGCTCCGAGCTCGGGTGTACCGGGAGGTTGCTCCGAGCCGGGGTGTACCGGGATGTTGCTCCGAGCCGGGGTGGACCGGGAGGCTGCTCCGAGCCGGGGTGTACCGGGAGGCTGCTCCGAGCCGGGGTGTACCGGGAGGTTGCTCCGAGCTCGGGTGTACCGGGAGGTTGCTCCGAGCTTGGGTGTACGCGTTGCTGCTCCGAGCCGGGGTGTACCGGGATGCTGCTCCGAGCTCGGGTGTACCGGGATGTTGCTCCGAGCTCGGGTGTACCGGGTGGCTGCTCCGAGCCGGTGTGTACGCGATGCTGCTCCGAGCTCTGGTGTACCGGGAAGCTGCTCCGAGCCGGGGTGTACCGGGATGTTGCTCCGAGCCGGGGTGGACCGGGATGTTGCTCCGAGCCGAGGTGTACCGGGAGGTTGCTCCGAGCCGGGGTGTACCGGGATGTTGCTCCGAGCCGGGGTGTACCGGGAGGCTGCTCCGAGCTGGTGTGTACCGGGATGTTGCTCCGAGCCGGGTTGTACCGGGAGGCTGCTCCGAGCTGGGGTGAACCGGGATGTTGCTCCGAGCCGGGGTGTACCGGGAGGCTGCTCCGAGCTGGTGTGTACCGGGATGTTGCTCCGAGCCGGGTTGTACCGGGAGGCTGCTCCGAGCTGGGGTGTACCGGGCAGGCAGTAGATATTGAGACTACTCGATACTCCATTGGACAGCAATATTTCTACATATTTCAATGTCGTGTTCAGCGGTAACCAGTTGAACTCCATTCTACCATGCACTCCCTTTGCAAATGTGAGGGCTGATTACTGTCACTGCAAACTGACAAGGCAGGGCACACAAGCAAACAATTAACAGCTTAATAACAGTGTACGCCCGAGATTGCGCTGTCTCCTGACTGGGCTGTTAGTACAGTATATACCCCCGGGATAGCACAGCCTCCTGAACCCGCTGTTCGTACAGTTTATACGCTCTGACTCTCTCTGGGGTACAGTCCCACACAAACTGACTCTCCCTGGGGTACAGTCTCATACACACTGACTCTCACTGGGGTATGCGTCCGCCACACACTGACTCTCACTGGGGTACAGTCTCACACTGACTCTCCCTGAGGTACAGTCCCCCACACACGGACTCACCCTGGGGTACAGGTCCCACACACACATGGACTCTCACTGGGTTACAGTCTCACACACACTGACCCTCTCTGCGGTACAGGTCCCACACACACACGGACTCTCCCTGGGGTACCATCCCCCACACACTGACTCTCCCTGGTGTACAGGTCCGACACACACTGAGTTTCCCTGGGGTACAGTCTCACACACACTGACCTTCTCTGGGGTACAGTCCCACACACACTGACTCTCTCTGGGGTACTGTCTCACTCACACTGACTCTCTCTGGGATACAGTATCACAAACATTGACTCCCTCTGGGGTACAGTCTCACACTGACTCTCACTGGGGTACAGGTCCCCCACACACTGATTCTCACTGGGATACAGTCACACAGACATTGACTCACACTGGGATACAATCTCACACACACTGACTCTCTCTAGGGTACAGGTCCCACACACACTGACTCTCACTTGGGTATAGGAGCCCCACGCACTGATTCTCTCTACGATACAGTCTCACAAACACTGACCCTCTCTGCGGTACAGGTCCCACACACACACGGACTCTCCCTGGGGTACCATCCCCCACACACTGACTCTCCCTGGTGTACAGGTCCGACACACACTGAGTTTCCCTGGGGTACAGTCTCACACACACTGACCTTCTCTGGGGTACAGTCCCACACACACTGACTCTCTCTGGGGTACTGTCTCACTCACACTGACTCTCTCTGGGGTACAGTATCACAAACATTGACTCCCTCTGGGGTACAGTCTCACACTGACTCTCACTGGGGTACAGGTCCCCCACACACTGACCCTCCCTGGAGAGCAGTCTCACCCACACTGACTCTCTCTGGGGTACAGTCTCCCACACACTGACTCTCCCTGAGGTACAGTCTCGCACACACTGACTATCCCTGGGGTACAGTCCCACACACAATGACTCCCTCTGAGGGTACAGCCTCACATGCACTGACTGTCTCTGGGGTACAGTCCCAAACACACTTACTTTCTCTGGGATACAGTCTCACACACACTGACTCTCCCTGGGCTACAGGTCCCACACAAATGGACTCTCCCTGGGATACAGTCCCACACACACTGACTCTCCCTGGGGTACAATCTCACACACACTGACTCTCCCTGGGGTACAATCTCACACACACTGACTCTTCCTGGGGTACAGTCCCACACACACTGATTCTCTCTAGGGTACAATCTCACACACACTGACTCTCACTGGGGTACAGTCTCACACACACGGACTCTGCCTGGGGTACAGGTCCCCCACACATGGACTCTCCCTGGGCTACAGGTCCCACACAAATGGACTCTCCCTGGGATACAGTCCCACACACACTGACCCTCCCTGGGGTACAATCTCACACACACTGACTCTCCCTGGGGTACAGTCCCACACACACTGATTCTCTCTAGGGTACAAGCTCACACACACTGACTCTCACAGGGATACTGTGTCACAGACACTGACTCTCCTTGGGGCACAGTCCCACACACACTGACACTCCCTAGGGTACAATCTCACACACACTGACTCTCACTGGGGTACTGTGTCACAGACACTGACTCTTCCTGGGGTACAGTCTCACACACACTGACTTTCTCTGGGGTACAGTCTCACACATGACTCTTACTGGGGTATAGCTCCCACACACACTGACACTCTCTGGGGTACAATCCCACACACACTGACTCTCCCTGGGATACGGTATCTCACACACACTCGCTCTCACTGGAATACAGTCTCACATACACTAACTCTCTGTGGGTCCAGTCAGACATACACTGAACTTCTCTGGGGTACGGTATCTCACACACACACACTCTCAGTGGAATACAGTCTCACACACACTAACTCTCTGTGGGTACAGTCAGACATACACTGAACTTCTCTGGGGTACAGTCTCACACACACTGTCTCTCCCTGGGGTACAGGTCCCACACACACTGACTCTCATTGGGGTACGGTATCTCACACACACTTGCTCTCACTGGGGTACAGTCTCACACACACTGACTCGCTCTGGGGTCACACACACTGACTCTCTCTGGGGTACTGTCTCACAGACACTGACTCTCTCTGGGGTACAGTCTCACACACACTAACTCTCTGTGGGATACAGGTCCCTCACACACTGACTCGCTCTGGGGTCACACACACTGACTCTCTCTGGGGTACTGTCTCACAGACACTGACTCTCTCTGGGGTACAGTCTCACACGCACTAACTCTGTGGGATACAGGTCCCTCACACACTGATTCTCTCTGGAGTATCGTCTTTAACACACTAACTCTCACTGGGGTATAGGTCCCTCACACACTGAATCTCTCTGTGGTACAGTCCCACACACACTGACTCTCTGTGGGTACAGTCAGACATACACTAAACTTCTCTGGGGTACAGTCTCACGCACACTGACTCTCCCTGGGGTACAGGTCCCATGCACACTGACTCTCCCTGGGGTACGGTATCTCACACATACTTGCTCTCACTGGGGTACAGTCTCACACACACTGACTCTCTCTGGGGTACAAGTCCCACACACACTGACGCTCTCTGTGGTACTGTCCCACACACATTGACTCTCACTGGGATACAATCTCACACACAATGACTCTCTCTGGGGTACTGTATCACAGACACTAACTCTCTGTGGGGTACAGGTACCTCACACACTGACTCTCCCTGAGGTACAGTCTCACACACTGACTCTCACTGGGGTACAGGTCCCTCACACACTGACTCTCCCTGGGGTACGGTATCTCACACACACTCGCTCTCACTGGAATACAGTCTCACACACACTAACTCTCTGTGGGGTACAGGTCCGCCACACACTGACTCTCTCTGGGGTACAGGTCCCCCACACACTGACTCTCTCTGGGGTACAGGTCCCACACACACTGACTCTCATTGGGGTACAGTCTCACACGCACTGACTCTCTCCGGGGTACAGTCTCACACACTCTAACTCTCACTGGGGTACAGTTCCCATGCACACTGACTCTCCTTGGGGTACGGTATCTCACACACACTTGCTCTCACTGTGGTACAGTCTCACACACACTGACTTTCTCTGGGGTACAGTCTCACACATGACTCTTACTGGGGTATAGCTCCCACACACACTGACTCTCACTGGGGTATAGGTCCACACACACTGACACTCTCTGGGGTACAATCCCACACACACTGACTCTCCCTGGGATACAGTATCTCACACACACTCGCTCTCACTGGAATACAGTCTCATACACACTAACTCTCTGTGGGTCCAGTCAGACATACACTGAACTTCTCTGGGGTACGGTATCTCACACACACACACTCTCAGTGGAATACAGTCTCACACACACTAACTCTCTGTGGGTACAGTCGGACATACACTGAACTTCTCTGGGGTACAGTCTCTCACACACTGTCTCTCCCTGGGGTACTGTGTCACACGCACTGACTCACTGGGGTACAGGTCCCACACACACTGACTCTCATTGGGGTACAGTCTCACACGCACTGACTCTCTCCGGGGTACAGTCTCACACACACTAACTCTCACTGGGGTACAGTTCCCATGCACACTGACTCTCCCTGGGGTATGGTATCTCACACACACTTGCTCTCACTGGGGTACAGTCTCACACACACTGACTCGCTCTGGGGTCACACACACTGACTCTCTCTGGGGTACTGTCTCACAGACACTGACTCTCTCTGGGGTACAGTCTCACACACATTAACTCTCTGTGGGATACAGGTCCCTCACACACTGACTCGCTCTGGGGTCACACACACTGACTCTCTCTGGGGTACTGTCTCACAGACACTGACTCTCTCTGGGGTACAGTCTCACACGCACTAACTCTCACTGGGGTATAGGTCCCTCACACACTGAATCTCTCTGTGGTACAGTCCCACACACACTGACTCTCTGTGGGTACAGTCAGACATACACTAAACTTCTCTGGGGTACAGTCTCACGCACACTGACTCTCCCTGGGGTACAGGTCCCATGCACACTGACTCTCCCTGGGGTACGGTATCTCACACATACTTGCTCTCACTGGGGTACAGTCTCACACACACTGACTCTCTCTGGGGTACAAGTCCCACACACACTGACGCTCTCTGTGGTACTGTCCCACACACATTGACTCTCACTGGGATACAATCTCACACACAATGACTCTCTCTGGGGTACTGTCTCACAGACACTAACTCTCTGTGGGGTACAGGTACCTCACACACTGACTCTCCCTGAGGTACAGTCTCACACACTGACTCTCTCTGGGGTATAGTCTCTCACACACTAACTCTCACTGGGGTACAGGTCCCTCACACACTGACTCTCCCTGGGGTACGGTATCTCACACACGCTCGCTCTCACTGGAATACAGTCTCACACACACTAACTCTCTGTGGGGTACAGGTCCCCCACACACTGACTCTCTCTGGGGTACAGGTCCCCCACACACTGACTCTCTCTGGGGTACAGGTTCCACACACACTGACTCTCATTGGGGTACAGTCTCACACGCACTGACTCTCTCCGGGGTACAGTCTCACACACACTAACTCTCACTGGGGTACAGTTCCCATGCACACTGACTCTCCTTGGGGTACGGTATCTCACACACACTTGCTCTCACTGGGGTACAGTCTCACACACACTGACTCTCACTGGGGTACTGTGTCACAGACACTGACTCTCACTGGGGTACAGTCTCACACACACTGACTTTCTCTGGGGTACAGTCTCACACATGACTCTTACTGGGGTATAGCTCCCACACACACTGACTCTCACTGGGGTATAGGTCCACACACACTGACACTCTCTGGGGTACAATCCCACACACACTGACTCTCCCTGGGATACGGTATCTCACACACACTCGCTCTCACTGGAATACAGTCTCATACACACTAACTCTCTGTGGGTCCAGTCAGACATACACTGAACTTCTCTGGGGTACGGTATCTCACACACACACGCTCTCAGTGGAATACAGTCTCACACACACTAACTCTCTGTAGGTACAGTCAGACATACACTGAACTTCTCTGGGGTACAGTCTCACACACCCTGTCTCTCCCTGGGGTACTGTGTCACACACACTGACTCTCACTGGGGTACAGGTCCCACACACACTGACTCTCATTGGGGTACAGTCTCACACGCACTGACTCTCTCCGGGGTACCGTCTCACACACACTAACTCTCACTGGGGTACAGTTCCCATGCACACTGACTCTCCCTGGGGTACGGTATCTCACACACACTTGCTCTCTCTGGGGTACTGTCTCACAGACACTGACTCTCTCTGGGGTACAGTCTCACACACACTAACTCTCTGTGGGATACAGGTCCCTCACACACTGACTCGCTCTGGGGTCACACACACTGACTCTCTCTGGGGTACTGTCTCACAGACACTGACTCTCTCTGGGGTACAGTCTCACACACACTAACTCTGTGGGATACAGGTCCCTCACACACTGATTCTCTCTGGAGTATCGTCTCTCACACACTAACTCTCACTGGGGTACAGGTCCCTCACACACTGAATCTCTCTGTGGTACAGTCCCACACACACTGACTCTCTGTAGGTACAGTCAGACGTACACTAAACTTCTCTGGGGTACAGTCTCACGCACACTGACTCTCCCTGGGGTACAGTCTCACACACACTGACTATGCCTGGGGTACAGGTCTCATGCACACTGACTCTCCCTGGGGTACGGTATCTCACACATACTTGCTCTCATTGGGGTACAGTCTCACACACACTGACTCTCTCTGGGGTACAAGTCCCACACACACTGACGCTCTCTGTGGTACTGTCCCACACACATTGACTCTCACTGGGATACAATCTCACACACAATGACTCTCTCTGGGGTACTGTCTCACAGACACTAACTCTCTGTGGGGTACAGGTACCTCACACACTGACTCTCCCTGGGGTATAGTCTCTCACACACTAACTCTCACTTGGGTACAGGTCCCTCACACACTGACTCTCCCTGGGGTACGGTATCTCACACACACTCGCTCTCACTGGAATACAGTCTCACACACACTAACTCTCTGTGGGGTTCAGGTCCCCCACACACTGACTCTCTCTGGGGTACAGTCCCACACACACTGACTCTCACTGGGGTACAGTCCCACACACACTGACTCTCTCTGGGGTACAATCTCACACACACTGACTCTCCCTGGAGTACAGTCCCACACACACTGATTCTCACTGGGGTATAGGTCCCACACACACTGACTCTCACTTGGATACAGTCTCACACACATTGACTCACACTGGGATACAATCTCACACACACTGACTCTCTCTAGGGTACAGGTCCCACACATACTGACTCTCACTTGGGTATAGGAGCCCCACACACTGATTCTCTCTACGATACAGTCTCACACACACTGACTCTCCCTGAGGTACATTCGCACACACACTGACTCTCTCTGGTGTATAGGTCCCCCACATACTGACTCTCTTTAGGGTACAGTCTCACACGCACTGACTCTCACTGGGATATAATCTCACACACACTGACTCTCTCTGGGATACAGGTCCCACACTCACTGACTCTCACCTGGGTATAGGAGCCCCACACACACTGATTCTCTCTAGGGTACAGTCTCACACAACTGACTCTCACTGGGGTACAGACCCACACACACTGACTCTCTCTAGGGTACAGGTCCCCCACACACTGATTCTCACTGGGATACAGTCACACAGACATTGACTCACACGGGGATACAATCTCACACACACTGACTCTCTCTAGGGTACAGGTCCCACACACACTGACTCTCACTTGGGTATAGGAGCCCCACGCACTGATTCTCTCTACGATACAGTCTCACAAACACTGACCCTCTCTGCGGTACAGGTCCCACACACACACGGACTCTCCCTGGGGTACCATCCCCCACACACTGACTCTCCCTGGTGTACAGGTCCGACACACACTGAGTTTCCCTGGGGTACAGTCCCACACACACTGACTCTCTCTGGGGTACAGTATCACAAACATTGACTCCCTCTGGGGTACAGTCTCACACTGACTCTCACTGGGGTACAGGTCCCCCACACACTGATTCTCACTGGGATACAGTCACACAGACATTGACTCACACTGGGATACAATCTCACACACACTGACTCTCTCTAGGGTACAGGTCCCACACACACTGACTCTCACTTGGGTATAGGAGCCCCACGCACTGATTCTCTCTACGATACAGTCTCACAAACACTGACCCTCTCTGCGGTACAGGTCCCACACACACACGGACTCTCCCTGGGGTACCATCCCCCACACACTGACTCTCCCTGGTGTACAGGTCCGACACACACTGAGTTTCCCTGGGGTACAGTCTCACACACACTGACCTTCTCTGGGGTACAGTCCCACACACACTGACTCTCTCTGGGGTACTGTCTCACTCACACTGACTCTCTCTGGGGTACAGTATCACAAACATTGACTCCCTCTGGGGTACAGTCTCACACTGACTCTCACTGGGGTACAGGTCCCCCACACACTGACCCTCCCTGGAGAGCAGTCTCACCCACACTGACTCTCTCTGGGGTACAGTCTCCCACACACTGACTCTCCCTGAGGTACAGTCTCGCACACACTGACTATCCCTGGGGTACAGTCCCACACACAATGACTCCCTCTGAGGGTACAGCCTCACATGCACTGACTGTCTCTGGGGTACAGTCCCAAACACACTTACTTTCTCTGGGATACAGTCTCACACACACTGACTCTCCCTGGGCTACAGGTCCCACACAAATGGACTCTCCCTGGGATACAGTCCCACACACACTGACTCTCCCTGGGGTACAATCTCACACACACTGACTCTCCCTGGGGTACAATCTCACACACACTGACTCTTCCTGGGGTACAGTCCCACACACACTGATTCTCTCTAGGGTACAATCTCACACACACTGACTCTCACTGGGGTACAGTCTCACACACACGGACTCTGCCTGGGGTACAGGTCCCCCACACATGGACTCTCCCTGGGCTACAGGTCCCACACAAATGGACTCTCCCTGGGATACAGTCCCACACACACTGACCCTCCCTGGGGTACAATCTCACACACACTGACTCTCCCTGGGGTACAGTCCCACACACACTGATTCTCTCTAGGGTACAAGCTCACACACACTGACTCTCACAGGGATACTGTGTCACAGACACTGACTCTCCTTGGGGCACAGTCCCACACACACTGACACTCCCTAGGGTACAATCTCACACACACTGACTCTCACTGGGGTACTGTGTCACAGACACTGACTCTTCCTGGGGTACAGTCTCACACACACTGACTTTCTCTGGGGTACAGTCTCACACATGACTCTTACTGGGGTATAGCTCCCACACACACTGACACTCTCTGGGGTACAATCCCACACACACTGACTCTCCCTGGGATACGGTATCTCACACACACTCGCTCTCACTGGAATATAGTCTCACACACACTAACTCTCTGTGGGTCCAGTCAGACATACACTGAACTTCTCTGGGGTACGGTATCTCACACACACACGCTCTCAGTGGAATACAGTCTCACACACACTAACTCTCTGTAGGTACAGTCAGACATACACTGAACTTCTCTGGGGTACAGTCTCACACACACTGTCTCTCCCTGGGGTAATGTGTCACACACACTGACTCTCACTGGGGTACAGGTCCCACACACACTGACTCTCATTGGGGTACAGTCTCACACGCACTGACTCTCTCCGGGGTACCGTCTCACACACACTAACTCTCACTGGGGTACAGTTCCCATGCACACTGACTCTCCCTGGGGTACGGTATCTCACACACACTTGCTCTCACTGGGGTACAGTCTCACACACACTGACTCTCTCTGGGGTACAAGTCCCACACACACTGACTCTCTCTGTGGTACTGTCCCACACACATTGACTCTCACTGGGATACAATCTCACACACAACGACTCTCTCTGGGGTACTGTCTCACAGACACTAACTCTCTGTGGGGTACAGGTACCTCACACACTGACTCTCCCTGGGGTATAGTCTCTCACACACTGACTCTCCCTGAGGTACAGTCTCACACACTGACTCTCTCTGGGGTATAGTCTCTCACACACTAACTCTCACTGGGGTACAGGTCCCTTACACACTGACTCTCCCTGGGGTACGGTATCTCACACACACTCGCTCTCACTGGAATACAGTCTCACACACTAACTCTCTGTGAGGTACAGGTCCCCCACACACTGACTCTCTCTGGGGTACAGGTCCCCCACACACTGACTCTCTCTGGGGTACAGGTCCCACACACACTGACTCTCTCTGGGGTACAGGTCCCACACACACTGACTGTCATTGGGGTACAGTCTCACACGCACTGACTCTCTCCAGGGTACAGTCTCACACACACTAACTCTCACTGGGATACAGTTCCCATGCACACTGACTCTCCCTGGGGTATGGTATCTCACACACACTTGCTCTCACTGGGGTACAGTCTCACACACACTGACTCTCTCTGGGGTACAAGTCCCACACACACTGACGCTCTCTGTGGTACTGTCCCACACACATTGACTCTCACTGGGGTACTGTCTCACAGACACTAACTCTCTGTGGAGTACAGGTACCTCACACACTGACTCTCCCTGAGGTACAGTCTCACACACTGACTCTCTCTGGGGTATAGTCTCTCACACACTAACTCTCACTGGGGTACAGGTCCCTCACACACTGACTCTCCCTGGGGTACTGTATCTCACACACACTCGCTCTCACTGGAATACAGTCTCACGCACACTAACTCTCTGTGGGGTACAGGTCCCCCACACACTGACTCTCACTGGGGTACAGGTCCCACACACACTGACTCTCACTTGGATACAGTCTCACACACATTGACTCACACTGGGATACAATCTCACACACACTGACTCTCTCTAGGGTACAGGTCCCACACACACTGACTCTCACTTGGGTATAGGAGCCCCACACACTGATTCTCTCTAGGATACAGTCTCACACATACTGACTCTCCCTGAGGTACATTCTCACACACACTGACTCTCCCTGGGGCACAGTCCCACATACACTGACTCTCCCTGAGGTACAGTCTCACACACACTGACTCTCACTGGTGTATAGGTCCCCCACACACTGACTCTCTCTAGGGTACAGTCTCACACGCACTGACTCTCACTGGGATACAATCTCACACACACTGACTCTCTCTGGGATACAGGTCCCACACTCACTGACTCTCACCTGGGTATAGGAGCCCCACACACACTGATTCTCTCTGGGGTACCGTCCCCCACATACTGATTCTCCCTGAGGTACAGTCTCACACACTGACTCTCCCTGGGGTATAGTCCCACACACACTGACTCTTCCTGGGGTACAGTCCCACACATACTGACTCTCTCTGGGGTACAGTCCCCCACACACTGACTGTCCCTGAAGTACAGTCTCACACAAACTGACTCTCTCTTGGGTACAGTCCCACACATGACTCTTACTGGGGTACAGGTCCCCCCCACACTGACTCATTCAGGGGTACAGTCTCACACACACTGACTCTCTTTGGGGTATAGTCCCACACACACTGATTCTCACTGGGATACAGTCACACAGACATTGACTCACACGGGGATACAATCTCACACACACTGACTCTCTCTAGGGTACAGGTCCCACACACACTGACTCTCACTTGGGTATAGGAGCCCCACGCACTGATTCTCTCTAGGATACAGTCTCACACACACTGACTCTCACTGGGGTACAGTCCCCCACATACTGACTCTCTCTGGGATACATCTCACACAAACCGACTCTCACTGGGGTACAGTCCCACACATGCTGACTCTCTCTGGGGTATTGTTCCCCACACACTGACTTTCCCTAAGGTACAGTCTCACACACACTGACTCTGTCTGGGGTACAGATCCACATACACGGACTTTCTCTGGAGTTAAGTCTCACACTCACTGACTCTCTTTGGGGTACAGGTCCCATGCACATACTCTCACTATGGGCTCCTCAATCACCAGTTCAGGCAGCATCCGAGGAGCAGCAAAATTGACGCTTTTTCCCAAAATGTCGATGCTGTATTCCTTATGAAGGGCTTTTGCCCGAAACGTTAATTTTACTGCTCCTCGGTTGCTGCCTGAACTGCTGTGCCTTTCCAGCACCACTCTAATCTAGGCTCTGGTTTCCATCATCTGCAGTCACTGTTTTTACCTTCTCATTCACCAGTGGCAGACAGAGGAACAATAGCTACGTAAGCAGATCTTGGAACAATAAAACAGCCGGGCTGTTCTAGTGGATGATTTTAACTTCCCCAATATTAACTGACTCCTTTAGCCAAAGGCAGAATTTATTAGATTCATGCAGGAGGGTTTCTTCAAAGATGTAGACAGTATATCCAGGGAAGGGGCTGTACTAGACCCTGGATGAATGAGCCTGGCCAGGGGATTGAAGTTTTAGTGGAGGAGCATTTTGGGAACAGTGATCATAATTCTGTAAGTTCTAAGATAATTATGGAGAAGGATAAGACTGGTCCTTGGGTGAAAGTGCTAAATTGGGGCAAGGCTAATTATAACAGTATTAGACAGGAACTGGAGAAATCAGATGGCTGTTTGATGGTGAGATTCAGGAGCCCTTGATGACAAGAAATATTGAATGTTTAGGCAAAAAGAAGACAGAAGCATATTCCTGAAGAAGGGCTCATGCCCGAAACGTCGAATCTCCTGCTCCTTTGATGCTGCCTGACCTGCTGCGCTTTTCCAGCAACACATTTTTCAGAAGCATATGTTGTGAGGGTGAGGAAACTGAAAACATACCAAGTGATTGAGTATAAAGGAAGCAGAAAAGAACAATAAAAAAAATTCATAGGGCTAGAAGGGGCCATGAAATGTCGTAACAAGTGGATTAGGGAAAATCCAAGGTGTTTCCTCTGTGTATTAGGAGGGTAGCTCAGGGAAAGGTAGACATTCAAGGACAAAGGAGGGAATCATACGTGTGGAGCTGGAGAAAGTGGACAAGATCCTGCATGAATTACTTAACATCAGTATTCACCAAGGAGGGGATGGCCAATAGCAAAATAAGGGATATATTGATATTCTAGCGCATGTTGATGTTCAGGAGGTAGAAATATGAGGCGTCTTGCAAAGCATTAAAGTCCCCAGGATCTGATGGGGTCTATCCCCCAGTGAGGGGGGATATTACCAGGCCTTAAGAGATGTTTGTGTCCTTTTCAGTCTCAGGTCAGGTGCCAGAAATTGGAGAATAACCGATGTTTTTCCTTTGTAACAGGGTTAATCTGGGAAATGATAGGCTGGTGAGCATTATGTCAATGGCAGGGAAATTATTGGAAAAGATTCTTACAGACACTGTTTATTCGCAATTGGAAAAAAAGTGAACTTATTCGGAATAGTCAGCATAGCTTTATGTGGGGGACGGATTGTCTTGCAGATTTGACTGAGTGTTTTGAGGAAGTGGTGAAGGTGATTGATTAAAATGGGACAGCGAATGTTGTACTTGAGAAGGTCCCTTGTGGGAGGCTGGTCGTGAAGATTTAGTGATATGGGATCCATGGTGAGTTGGATACAAAATAAGCTTGGTCAGAGAAGACAGAGGGTAATTGTGGAGGAAAGCTGAACTGGTTGGAGGTGATATGTAATGATATTCCACAAGGATCAGCACTGGGATACCTGTTATTTGGAGTTTGTATAAAATTAATTTGGATGATTGGTAATGGTCTGATTAGTAGGTCTGCAGAGAATAGGAAAATTGGTGGAGTTGTGGTTAGTGAGAAATGTTGTCAAAGGATATAGCACAATAGATCGGTTTAAAAGTTGAGTGGAGAAATGGCAGATGAAGTTTAACCCAGACAAGTGTAAGGTGATGCATTTTGGGAGGTCAAATGCAAGTGGAATGTATACGGTAAATGGCTGGACCCTTAGGAGCATTGATATACAGGAAGATCTTGGAGTATAAGTCTGTAACTCCCATAACGCAAGACATTGATAAAGGATGTATATGCTCGCCTTCATCAGTCAGGGCATTGAGTATAAAGGTTAGCAACTCATGTCACAACTGGATTGGTTTCCAGTTTGGGCACACTGGAGTGTTGTATGTAGCTGTGGTCACCGCATAATATGAAGGATGTGGAGAGTTTGGACAGAGTGCAAAAGAGGTTTACCAGGACGTTGCCTGGAATGGAGTGTGTTAGCTATAAGGAGAGGTTGGACAGACTTGTGTTTATGAGAGACTTAGGTAGAGTGGATAGTCAGTCTTTTTCCCAGGGTAGAAATGTCAAATACAAAGGGCATCAGTTTAAGGTGCGAGGGGGAAAGTTTGAAGGAGATGTGCGAGGTAAGTTTTTTACACAGAGGGTGGTAGGTGCCTGGAACATGCTGTCAGGGAAGGTGGTAGAAGCAGATACAATCGCAGAGTGTGGGAGACCTTTAGATAGACACACGATCAGGTAGAGAAAACAGAGATACAGGCCACGCGCAGGTGGATGTGATTAATTTACAATCATAGCCGGCACAAACCTGATGGGCCAAAGGAGCTGAATCTGTGCTGGACAGTTCTACGTTCTATACTCATACACCGACTCACAGTCAGGTACATGTCCCCTGCCCCCACCCCCAACACACACACACACACACACACCCCTTTACTGGGGTATTCTTAATAGCTGCCTCCCTCTTATCCTTATTTTCAGCTGCCACTGTTCAGAATCCCAGCTTCTACTTGTAATGTTTATTCACATTACTGATGTCTGCTCTTGTAATGCTCTGGATCAGTGTGTTGCTGGAAAAGCACAGCAGGTCAGGCAGCATCTGAGGAGCAAGAAAACCGATGTTTCTGGCAAAAGCCCTTCATCAGGAAGTTTAATTTATACTCTGGTTTCCAGCATCTGCAGTCCTCACCTTTGCCTCCTGTAATGCTGTACCCCCCTCCCCACCCCCACCCCCTCCCCCTCCCCATCCCCACCCGCCTCCCCACCCCCATCCCCACCCCCACCCCCTCCCCACCCCCACAACCATCACCATTCCTTGTTAAACCTTTTCTCTGTGTTTTGTTTGAGCTGATTCCCTGATTCATGGCCGAATGCTGCCGCTTAGTGGTGAGTGTTGTCATTGCAGGTTGCCCGTTCTGAATAAATCAACTTTCCTTCTTTTTGGTTCAAGTTAGAACATAGAACAGTACAGCACAGAACAGGCCCTTCAGCCCACGATGTTGTGCCGACCACTGATCCTCATGTATGCACCCTCAAACTTCTGTGACCATATGCATGTCCAGGAGTCTCTTAAATGTCCCCAGTGACCTCGCTTCCACAACTGCTGCTGGCAACGCATTCCCTGCTCTCACAACTCTCTGTGTAAAGAACCTGCCTCTGCCATCCCCTCTATACTTTCCTCCAACCAGCTTAAAACTATGACCCCTCGTGTTAGTCATTTCTGCCCTGGGAAATAGTCTCTGGCTATCGACTCTATCTATGCCTCTGTCTTTCTACATTTTCCTTTCTGTCTCCTTTTGTTCCCTCCCTCCCTTTCTCTATTTCCTCATTTCCCAAACCTTCTCCTACTCCTTTTGCAAATCTATGAGGAGCAGGAGGAGGTCACTCTGTTGCCTACACCCTGCTCCAGCATTCAGTGGGATCAAGGCTACTCTGAGTATTTCTGTCACTAATCAAAACCTATCACCTCTTTATTATCAATAATCTATCCTCCTCTGACTTAAAAACTATGCAAATCTACTCCTACCGACCTTTAAAGTCAAGAGTCCCTCAGGTTCATCACTTCTTCTGAAACAAAAAATAATGTGTTCATGGATTATAGGTGTCACTGTCTAGACCAGCATTTATTCACCAGAGGGCACTTAGAGGTCAACCATGTTAATATGGGTCTGGAGTTACATGTCGGCCAGACCAAGTAAATGGACTAGATTGAGTTGGGATATCTGGTCGGCATGGACAGGACGGACCGAAGGGTCTGCTTCCATGCTGTACATCCCTATGACTCTATTTCCTTCCTGAAAGGACAGTATTGAACCAAATGGGTTTTTACAACAATTGACAGTGGTTACTATTTGGCAATTTCATGTTTTCCCACATTTTGCTCTAGTTCTGCTCAATCAATTGGTGCTCAGAGACAGCACGATGGCTCAGTGGTTAACACTGCTGCCTCACAGCTCCAAGGACCTGGTTTCAATTCAACCCTCAAGTGACTGTCTGTGTGGAGTTTGCACATTCTCCCCGTGTCTGGGTGCTCCAGTTTCCCTCCACAGTCCAAAGATGTGCATGGTGGGTAGGCTATGCTAATTTGCCCATCCTCTTCAGGAATGTCCATGCTAAGTGGTTGAGCCATGGGAAATGTGGGGACACAGGGATAGGGTAGGAGGCTGTGTCTGGGTTGAATGCTCTCTGCAGGGTCAATACAGACTCAATAAGTCACATGGCCTCTTTCTGCACTTGTAGGGATTCTATCTATATCCCTTCTTGTGGCCTCTTTACAAACCATACCCTCCATCCAAGCCTTTTGTATAAATTGTAAGCATTGGAGGTGCCAGGCCTAGTCCCTGTGGCACACCACATACTACAGACTTTCGACCAGAACATGACTTGGTTCTGCTTCCTGTGCCCAGCCAATGTTCTCTCCATGTCACTTTGTTACCCTGTACACCACAAGCTTTGACTTTCTGCAGTGACTTTTCATGTGGCACCCCATCAAATGTCTTTCAGAAATTAAAAAACAACGCATCCCCTGGTTCCCTTTTATTCACCACGTGGTATTTCCTCAACTCCATTAAAGCATGTAAACACCGCCAGGTTACTTCGGACCTTTGTAAGCACCCTGCTAATAATTGCTTCTGGAGGTTGGTTAGCTCAATTGGCTGGATGACTGGTTTGTAAAGTGACACCAACAGCGATTCATATCCCAGCCAGGCCCAGGTTTCTGTGATGGATTCTCCTTCTTTCCCTCTCCCCTCACCTTTGACCCCTAGATTAAACCACCAGCAATGAGACAGCAGCCTCATGGTCCTCTGGGACTAAGGCGAGTTGGCATTTTTATAATGTCTTTAAGAATAGCTTTGGGCATTTTCCCTCAGACACATGTCAGGTTCCACTCGCTGTAGTTTAGCAGCTGGCAATTTCTTTCTTTCTGTCTGCCTTGATTTCTCAATAATGGAGTTGTATTTGCTATGTTACACCCTAATAGATCGCGTCCCGAAATCTATGCAATTTGGAAGATTAAAACGGTCACTATCTCAGTGTCCACTTCCACAGCTCCAACAATTTGTTCAGGTTCAATCCCACTTCCTTACAGGTTCTAATTGTATTCCCTCCTTACCCTGCCCTGATTTGTCATTTATTCTGTGATATGACTTGTACCCTGTATAGCTGAGATCAATGTGAAATATCTGTTCCATTCACCTTCCAGCTCCTAATTTTCCCTCCTTCTCCCCTTCCTTCGCATTCTGTTTATGCATTTTTTTCTTTTTCTCTCTTCTTTCTCGGAACTGGACAGCAGGATGTGAGTGAAGGAAATCTCTTCTCCCTGTGCCTCACTTTCTCCAAACGTACACGATCCTTTCTCTAGTTGTGTTTCACACTCGCTGTTGGTGCAAATTCCTGTTTCTTTTTTAACCTCAGGCCCTCCTTGTAAACAGGCAGTGACGATTATCTTCTATTTATTCTGATCACTCAGAAACATTTGATTCATTTTAATAACCTGCTTGATAAAAGAATTAGGTTGGTATCCCATGGCATGTGCCTCTTGCTTGATGTGAGAGCTCAGGGACGTGGCTGACGTTCCTGACTCTTACACTTGCAGGAAGTGTGTCCAGCTGCAGCTCTTGTCTGACCACATGACGGCTCTGGAGCTGTGGATGGACTCACTGTGGAGCATCCACGATGCTGAGGAGGTCGTGGATAGCACGTTTAGTGAACTGGTCACACCACAGGTTAGGATTGCTGAGGGAGACAGTGAATGTGTGACCAAAAGGCAGAGAAAGAGTAGGAAGGCAGTGCAGGTGTCCCCTGTGGTCATCTCCCTCCAAAACAGGTACACCATTTTGGACACTGTTGGGGGAGATGATTCACCAGGGGAGGGCAGCAGTTGCCAGGATCATGGCACCATGGTGGGCACTGCTGTTCAGAAGGGCAGGAAAAAGACTCGTGGGCCATAGTCATAGGGGATTTTATTGTGAAGGGAGTAGATAGGTGGGTCTGTGGCCGAAAACGGGACTTCCAGATGGTATATTGTCTCCCAGGTGCTCGGGTCAGGGATGTCACTGATCGGCTGCAGAGCATTCTAAAAGGGGAGGGTGAACAGCCAGTTGTCTGGGTGCATATAGGCACCAACGATACAAGTAGGAAATGAGATGAGGTCCTGAAAGAAGAATTCGGGGAGCTAGGAGAGAAGTTAAAGGGGAGGACCTCAAAGGTAGTGATCTCGGGTTTACTACCAGTGCCATGTACTAGCCAGGGTAGAAATGGAAAAATAGGCAGGGTGGACACATGGCTTGAGAGATTGCGTAGGAGGGAGGGGTTCAGATTTGTTGGACTTTGGGACCGGTTCTGGGGAAGGTGGGACTATTACAAAAGGGACAGTCTACATCTGAACCAGACTGGAACTAATGTCGTTGGGGGAGTTTTTGCTCCTGCTGTTGGGGACGTTTTAAACTAATGTGGCAGGAGACTGGGAATCAGAAGAGAACACGGCTAGGCAGCGAGGTGGGGACTGGAGACAGTAAGAATTGTGAAGGTAGCATTAATAGGGGGAAGAGTAGGCAGAGAGCAGGTGAGTGCAAAAGAACTGGTGGCCTGAAGTGCATCTACTTTAAAGCAAGGAGTACAGTGGGTAAGGCAGATAAACTTAGGGCTTGGATTGGTGCCTGGGAGTATGACGTTATTGCCATCACAGAGACTTGGTTGAAGGAAGGGCGTGATGATTGGCAACTAAATGTTCCAGGATATAGATGCTTCAGATAGGAGAGGGAGGGAAGTAAAAGGGTGGGTGGGGGGTTGATTGCATTGCTGGTCAGGGACGATATCACGGCCGTGCTAAAGGAGGACACTATGGCGGTCTTGGGTAGTGAGGCATTATGGGTGGAGCTGAGAAATAAGAAGGGTGCGGTTACATTGTTGGGGCTGTATTACAGACCTCCCAACAGTGAGCGTGAGGTAGAAGAACAAATAGGTAAACAGATTATGGAAAGATGTAGAGGCAACAGGAGAGTGGTGATGGGAGATTTTAATTTTCCCAACATTGACTGGGATACACTTAGCATCAGAGGTCTGGATGGGGTACAATTTGTAAGGAGCATCCAGGAGATTTCTAGGGCAGTGTGCCAATAGTCTGGCGAGGGAAGGGGCCATATTGGACCTGGTACTGGGGAACGAGCCAGGCCAGGTGGTAGAAGTTGTGGAGGGGGATTTCTTTGGGAACAGAGATCACAATTCTGTAAGTTTTAGAATACTCGTAAATAAAGAAGAGAGTGGTCCTAAGGGAAGAGTGCTAAACTGGGGCAAGGCCAATTATATCAAAATTAGGCAGGAGCTTGGATTGGACACAGCTGTTTGAAGGGAAGTCCACATTTGATATGTGGGAGGCTTTGAAAGATACGTTAAAGATAGTGCAGGATTGGCATGTCCTGTTGAAGGCAAAGGATAGGAAGGGCAAGATTCGTGAACCGAGGATGGCAGGAAAAATTGTACAACTAGCCAAGAGGAAAAGGGAAGTGTACATAAGGTCCAGGCAGCTAAGAACAGAACGGGCCCTGGAGGAATATCAGGAGAGTAGGACAAGTGTGAAACAAGGAATCAAGCGGACTAAAAGTGGTCATGAAATAGCTTTAGTGAGCAGAATTAAGGAAAATCCTAAAGCATTTTATTCTTATATAAGAAGCAAGCGGATAACTAGAGAAAGGATTGGTCTACTAAAGGATAGTGAAGGAAGGCTGTGTGTCGAACCTGAGAGAAATAGTGACATTCTGAATGATTACTTTGCATCAGTGTTCACTGAGGGGAGGGACATGATGAATCTTGAGATTAGAGATAGAAGTTTGATTAGTCTGGATCACGTTGACATAAATAGGGAAGATGTGTTGGGTATGCTAGAGGTAATTAAGGTGGACAAATCCCCAGGACCGGATGGGATCTATCCCAGGTTGCTGAGGGAGGCGAGAGAGGAAATAGCTGGGGCCCTGACAGATATCTCTGTGCCATCCTTAAACACAGGTCAGGGGCCGGAGCACTGGAAGGTTGCTCATGTTGTCCCCCTGTACAAGAATGGTAGTAACTACAGACCAGTGAGCCTGACGTTAGTGGTGGGAAGGTTGCTGGAGAAGGTACTGAGGGATAAAGTCTATTTATATTTAGAAAAGAATGGGCTTATTATTGATAGGCAACATGGTTTTGTGCAGGGGAGATTGTGCCTTACCAACTTAATAGAGTTCTTCGAGGAAGTGACCAAGTTGATAGATGAAGGAAGGGCAGTTGATGTCATATACATGGACTTTAGTAAGGCATTTGATAAGGTTCCCCATGGTAGCCTAATGGCGAAAGTGAAGTCACATGGTGTGCAGGGTGTTCTAGCTCGGTGGATAAAGAACTGGTTGAGCAACAGGAGACAGAGAGTAGTAGTTGAAGGGAGTTTCTCGAAATGGAGAAAGGTGCCCAGTGGTGTCCCACAGGGGTCAGTGTTGGGGCCACTGTTGTTTGTGATATACATAAACGATCTGGAAGAGGGCACTGTTGGTATGATCAGCAAGTTTGCAGATGACACGAAAATTGATGGAGTAACAGAAAGCATAAGGGACTGTCAGAGAATACAGGAGGATATAGACAGACTGGAGAGTTGGGCAGAAACGTGGCAGATGGAGTTCAAGCCAGACAAATGTGAGGTGATGCGTTTCGGCAAGTCTAATTTTAGAGCAAATTATACAATGAATGGAAGAGTCCTGGGAAAAGTTGATGGGCAGAGAGATCTGGGAGTGTAGGTCCATTGTACCCTGAAGATTGCTGCACAGGTGGATAGAGTGGTCAAGGAGGCATATGGTATGCTTGCCTTCATTGGACAGGGTATTGAGTATAAGAGCTGACAAGTCATGTTAACATTGTACAAGACATTGGTTTGGCCGCATTTAGAATACTGTGTACAGTTCTGGTCGCCACATTACCAAAAAGATGTGGATGCTTTGGAGGGGATGCAGAGAAGGTTTACGAGGATGTTGCCTGGTATGGAGGGTGCTAGCTATGAAGAAAGGTTGAGTAGGTTAGGTTTATTTTCATTAGAAAAAAGGAGATTGAGGGGGGACCTGATTGAGGTTTACAAAATCGTGAAGGGTATACACAGGGGGGATAGAGACAAACTTTTTCCCAGGGTGAAGGATTCAATAATGAGAGGTCACGCTTTCAAGGTGAGAGGTGGAAAGTTTAAGGGGGATACACGCGGCAAATACTTCACACAGAGGGTGGGTGGGTGCCTGGAACGCGTTGCCAGCAGAGGTGGTAGAGGCAGACATGGTAGATTCATTTAAGATGCATCTGGACAGATACATGAGTAGGTGGGGAGCAGGGGGATACAGATGGTTAGGAATTGACCGACAGGTTCAGACAGTACATTTGGATCGGCTCAGGCTTGGAGGGCTGGAGGACCTGTTTCTGGACTGTAAACTTTCTTTGTTCTTTGTTATTTATTCCACTGGGAATCACGTGGCTTTGGGCAGAGGGATTAAAAGTGAAAGATTTCAAGGAGTTGGTTGATATTTCTGTTGGTCCCTCTGATGTCACTAAGGGAAGGTTATTGATGATGTCATCGATAATGTGAGTGGGGTCTTTTATGATGCCAAGTCTTGTTACCAGCTGAAGCAGCCAATCAGAACAGCCAGTGGCTGAGGCTCTGGAATGGGATCAGTTAAACCCCAAGGTTTTCAAATCAGTGGCAGAGGCTGGGCCATTAACAGGAGCCTGAGGGTAAGTGATACAACATCAAGCACTTCATGCCTCTGACCAAGGGAAAAGGCAGACTGGACTTATCAAAGTGTGACTGGATAAAATTAATCAACCAGTGACTTTTCTGATGAAGAGTTATATTAGGCTTGAAATATTACTTCTATTTTCTCTTCATAGTTGCTGTCAGACCTACTGGGTTTCTCCAGCAATTTCTGTGTTTTCAGGAGCATTGCCTGAGGTTCTGGATTAATACTTTAGGAATAATTCCACTACACCATCACCTCCACATGTTAATGATCTGCAAACATCGGCATGAGATTCACAATTGTTGCCGATCTATGTCAATGTTTTCAATGTGGGGCCAACCTTTCCAAGGTTGGAGATGACACCAAAACCCAAGAAAGGACAAATTCTGAGGAGGGTGTAAGGAATTGGACAGAGTAGATAAATGAGGTAGAACATGGCAGATGGAGTTTAATGTAAATAAGTGTGGAAGTATTTATTTTAGTAGAAAAATCAGAAAAGCAGAATAAGTCCTGAGAGGTTGGTGAGTGCAATCCAAAGGGATCGTGGACCCTTGCCCAGTGAAAATGAACGTGCAGGCAGCTAGAAATGCAAATGATATGTTAACTTTCATTTTACAGTGATTGGGATACATGAACTGGTGCATGAAAAACCTGAACAGGCAGAGGGTCAGGCAGAAGTGTTTGGTAGCTCAGTGGTTAGCACTGCTACCTCACAGTACCAGGTACCCGGGTTCGATTCCAGCCTCGGCTACCGCCTGTGTGGAGTTTGCACATTCTCTCCGTGTCTGTGTGGGTTTCCTCCGGGTGCTCCAGTTTCCTCCTACTGTCCAAAGATACGCAGGCTGTGCTAAATTGCCCATAGAGTTGGATGCATTAATCATATGGATATGGAATGGATATGAGTGGGTTACTCTTCAGAGGGTCAGTGTGGGCTTGTTGGGCCAAAGGGCCTATTTCCACACTGTAGGGAATCTAATCTAATCTAATGGACTTGCAATAGCAAGACAATAGGAGATATATATATTGATGCGTACACAGAAAAGGAAGCAGAGAATATTCCAGAGAGTTATTATCTGAAAAATGGAATCCTAATGCAGAAATGCAGACCACGGCAGGTTAGTGCAGAGGAGAAATGGGCCGAAGTGCACCAGATTGTGTTGCTGGTAGCATAGAGACAGGAAGTGACATGGGTAGCACATGAACTACCTGTAGAAGGTCACCTAGGGGTATGAAAGGCTCAGGATAAGGTACAAAAACATTTTTTATTGGCCTGGAATGCACAAGGATGTTGTTAACTTTTGCTGAATGTGTCATACATGCCAAATGGTGGGTAAGCCACAGGCGGTAATAAAACCCGCCCCTTTGTTGCCAATCCCAGAATTTGAAGAACCTTTCACGCAGGTTATAATTATTGTGTAGGTCCCCTCCCGAGAACCCATACTTGGTAACCATGATGGATGTGTTTACCAGATTTCCGGAGGCAATTCCATTACGGACTATTAAGGTAAAAAATGTGGTAGAGGAGTTAGTAGCTTTCTTCACACAGACCAACTTTTATTGTTAGGCTGTTTAAGGAGGTTATGGATAGCTTAGGTATACAGCACTTTAAATCCAGTGCACATTATCCCAAATCCCAGGGAGCTTTAGAAAGGTGGCATCAGACCTTGATGACCATGTTGAGAGCAAACTGTCAGGGTTACCCGAATGATCAGGATAAAGGGATCCCATCTGTATTATTTGCCATTAGAGATGCCCCAATGAATCTACTCAGTTCGCTCCCTTTGAGTTAATATAAAGTGAGAGAGCCTTTGAAATTAATGAAAGAAAAATTGACAGGACTAAGGTCGGAGATCTCACACTCAGATTATGTATTGGAGGTGAGGGAGAGATTAAATTGAGTAGGTGAGTTAGCTAAACAGCACCTAAAGAGGGCACAGTCTAGAATGGAGCAGGTGATATATAAAAGCCCTGAGACTTGGATATCTTCCCAGGGGGATGACATGTTAGTATTGTTACCAGTGATAGGAGATCTCTTCAAAGCCAGGTTTAGTGGTCCCTATCAAATTGAGAAAAAGTTGAGTCAGGTGAACTATCTGGTAAAGATGCCAGATAGAAAAAAAAACTGTATCGGGTATGTCATGTGAACATGTTTAAACCTTATTATAATAGAGAGAAGGAACTGGAGAAACAGGTGTTAGTTACTGTTCTGCAGAGTGAGGAATCAAATCCAGATGTTGTGGAGTTTGATGTGCCTCAAAATACATTAACAATGAGGAAGTTCTTGAGGAGCGGGATATGTTAGTGAACTATCTGTCTCAGGAGCAAAGAACCCAGTTGAAAGGTTTGTTGCAGCAGGATGAGGCCATCTGCAGGAATAAGCTACAGAGGACTAATGCTATTGTGCATGCAGTAGACTTGGGGAATGCTGTTACAGTAAAACAACACCCCTACATGCTTAATCCTTTCAAAGCCATACAGATCCAGAAGGAGGTGGAGGTAATGCTCAACGAGGATATCATGGCACTGAGTCAGACCGATGGAAGTTCGCTGATGGTGTTATTTCCCAAACCGGACGGGACTCAGTGATTTTGCATGGACTATCAGAAGGTCAATAACATAATAAAATACCAAGATTGGAGGACTGTATTGAGAAAGTCGGACAAGTCAGTTACATCACCAAGTTGGACTTACTGTGTGGTTATTGGCAAGTACCTTTATCAGAGAAAGTGAAAGAAATTTCTGCATTTGTAACCCCAAATGGGCTACATCAATTCAAAGTGATGACTTTGGAATGAAGAATGCATCTGCCACATTCCAAAGACTCATGAATAGAGTTGTGGCTGGGTTAACAAACTGTGGTGTACTGGATGATGTAGAGATCTTTAGTAAGTCCTGGAAAGATCACATGGTACAATTGGCAGGGCTCCTTGAATGACTGTGAGAAGCAAAAATGTTGATAAACTTAAATAAAACTGAATTCGTGAAAGCAGAGGTGACGTTCTTGGGACATAACATCGGCCATGGAAAGTTGACCCCAAGGAACACAAATACGAAGGCCATCAAGGAATTTCCCAGACCAACCTTGAAAAAAGAGGCGTTTGATTTTTGGGACTAAGTGAATTCTACCAGACCTTTGTTCCAAACATCAGCAGCATGGTGGCACTGTTCACAGATTTACTGAAGAAGAACACAAGATTTCAGTGGCAGAACCATGTCAGGAGGCATTTGACAATTTAAAAGCAGTATTAACCACCACACCAGTTTTAGCGACACCAAACATTCTGAAACCCTTCAAAGTTGCAATCGATTCTAGTGACATAGAAATTGGAGCTGTACTTGTACAGGAAGATGATGATTGAATTGAACTGCCAATTGGTTACTTTTCAAAGAAACTCAACACCCACCACAGAAAATACTCCATGATCGAAAAGGAATTATTGAATTTGCTACTGGTTTTACAACATTTTAATGCTTATGTCCTGAACAATGTGTCAGAGACAGTTTGTGTCCACGGATCACAATCCTCTTACATTCTTGGAACGATTGACAAGAATATGAAGAATATGAGATTATTTTGTTGGAGAATTATGTTACAGACTTTTAATTTACATTCATATGTTGCAGGTCAAAAGAATGTAATAGCAGATGCGTTATCACGGATTAAGTAATAATGCAAATGAATACATACTAATGATATTATATATATATGGGCAGAAGTTAATATGAACTTAGATGTATCTTCTGTGTATGTCATGGTAATGTGGTTGAGAATCAGAAAAGAAAATGAAGCCATATTTTCATTATGATGGTTCATTTTCTTTTCTGAAGGTGGAGATGTTGTGGAGTTGAAGGCGTGTACTGTATCTTTAAGAGAGAGTAAAAGTTAAAAAGCTGGCAAGCCTGTCATGTGACTGAGTGCAGGCACAGAGTGTGCTGGATAATTTGAAGATGTAACATTTGAGATGTAGCTCAGGTAATGGGTTGTTTTCACAACCATTTGAAATCAACCAATCACTTTAAATTATGCCCCAAGATACTAATATCCAATTGAATGTGAATTTTACTGTTTTGACAACACCAAACCAATGAGATGATCCGATGTTTTGGGGTTTAAAGCAGGCATTTTGGAAAGTTAGCTGGAGAAAAAGTACCTTCTGCCATTCAAAAACATTCTCTCTGAAAGCTGCCTTTTCCAAATGAAACACCTTCGCAGCAGAAGAACCAAAGACAACCCAGGGAAAATCTACAGACACAGCTGGCTGGTTTTATAACTTGTTTTTTTTTGTAATTTAGTAGGTGCTTTATCAGATCAGTATACTGTTAGAGACTGAGAGGTAGATAAATTGTTAAGACAAAGGAGGCTTCCAGTGTACATGCTTGTTGTTTAATGTTCTCTTCTGGAATTAAAGAATAAACTGTGGAATTTGAGAGTTCTCAGTCACTCATATTTTAACAGACTACGAGACGTGGTGAGGTTTTCTGGGTGTCTGGTTTAAATTAGCAGAAGGGTTTATCCTGTGTCTTATTACCAGAGGAAAATAACTCCATCACTTGTGAACAAAATTATTATTTAACAAATGGCACAAAAATGTTGAATTACTAATTTAATAGTATATGACTTATATAAATGATTTAGATGTGAATAATGGTGTTTTGGTCAGTAAGTTTACAGTAAAGAGTGTGCTGGACAGTGAAGAAGATTGTCTCAGTGTACAACAGGGGACTTTGATCAGATGGACCAATGGGCTGAGGAGTGGTAGATGGAGTTTAATTTCGATGAATGTGAGATGTTGCATTTTGGTAAGGCAAATCAGGGCATGACTTACACACTTAATGGCAGGGTCCTGGGAAGGGTTGTTGAACAAAGAGACCTAGGGTTCCTACTGCATAGTTCCTTGTATGTGGTAGACAAGATAGTGAAGAAAGTGTTAGGCACACTTACCTTAATTAGTCATTATATTGAGTATAGGAGTTGGGAGGTCATGTTGCAGCTGAACAGGACATTGGTTAGCTCACTTTTGGAATATTGTGTGCAATTCTGGTCTAAGTGAGGACTGCAGATGCTGGATATCAGAGCTGAACTTCTGGTCTCCCTGACATAGAAAGGGTGTTGTGAAACTTGAAAGGGTTGAGAAAAGAATTACAAGGATGTTGCCAGGGTTGGAAGATTTGAGCTATAGGGAAGGTTGAAGAGGCTAGGGCTGTTTTCCCTGGAGTGTCGGAGGCTGAGGGGTGACCTTATAGAGGTTTATAAAATCATGAGGGGCATGGATAGGATAAATAGAAAAGGTTGTTTCCCTGGGTTGAGGGAGTTCAGAACTAGAGGGCATAGGTTTAAGGTGAGAGGGGAAAGACTTAAATAGGACCTCAGGGGTACCTTTTCCACAGAGAGGGTAGTGCGTGTATGGAATGAACTATCAGAGGATGTGGTGGAGGCTGGTACAACTGCAACATTCAAGAGGCATTTGGATGGGTATATGAATAGGAAGGGTTTGGAGGGATATGGGGCTGGGTGCTGGCAGGTGAGACTGGATTGGGTTGGGATATCTGGTCGGCATGGACGGGTTGGACTGAATGCTCTGTTTCTGTGCTACATGACTCCAAACACACATTCATCACAATGAAACAGACAAAGACAGACTGTTTGTTTGACACCAGTATTATGAATGGTAAAATAGTTTTGGAAAATAAATGCTGTCGATTAAAATCCAGATGACCAGGATGGGGCAGTTGTTTCTAACAGTTCTTTTGATTTTAATGGTGGTGGCACAAACTTGTCCATAAAGCATTGTTCAATCTTTGCTTCAACATCCTTGTTTTGGAATTTTTTTTTCTCTAGAGACTCTCAGATTTTTTGGTTTTCTTTGCTCAGAGATGTTCCCAATTTGCAGCCGTCTGGAAATCTCTGAGTGCTCTATTACAGCTAGGCCAATCCAAGGGCTTTTATTAGGGTAGTTTCTTAACTCAAAGGCTCTGGTCCCTTTCTGTCTCAAAGTATTCACCTCTTTCCAAATGTAAGAGCTTTCTGCAGTGATATGTAGATCTTGAATTTCTATCCAGAGTTTTCTTTCTGCAAATGTCCAGCTTCTATTTTCCAGTTGACATTGACCCTTTAAGTTGTTAAAATTGTTCTTTTATTCCATCAATATTCCCAGTATTATTTTAAATACTCACCCGCACTGTGATGACCATTTGCTGTTCAAGTGCTCTTTGCACATGGACATTGGGTCATTATAAGCACAGAAGGAGGCCATTTAGCCCATCAAGTCTGTGTTTAATCTCCACACAGCAATCCATTCAGTCCCACTTACCCCCAATCCTGCACATTCATTCCCCTCACGTGCCCATCAAATTTCTTTTAAAACCATTTCTTTCCTTCCACTGTCCCCATAGGCCAGGAAATTAATTCCAGGGAATTACCACCCACTATGTAAAAAAATGTTATTCCTCATTATTGTATGTGAGTGTGTGTTTGTGTTTGTGTGTGTGTGTGTGGGTATATGTTTGGGGGTGTGCATGTATGAGAGAAACAGAGAGAGAGTTGAGCTCAGAGAATGAATGTTGCTGGAGTGGAGTGTTGCTGAGAGGGTGTGAACTCAGCAATTGTTTCTTTTTCATCCTGCTCTCAACTCACAGCGAGTCCCTCCAGGAATGAACAATGAAATACATTTGAGAGTTTCCTCAGTTGAAGAAACTACCCAGGACACAATTCTGTGCTTGTAACTTTTCTTTGTTGATGATTCAAATATCCTGCTGGCCAGACACCTACACTGTACCCTCTGTAAACTTCCTCAAAGATCCAATCTCCATGCCCTAACTCATACCCTCCTGTTCACCCATTATTAACCTACATTCACTCCCAGTTAACATTTATACTTTTAGATTCTAATGTGTTTCCAAAACCCTCCATTGTGTCACCCTCTCTCAATCACTCCAACATCCTCCAGCCCCTATACCCCCTCCCTATCTCTGTAACCTCCTACAGCCCTTATACCCCCTCCCATTTTCTGTAACCTCCCACAGCCCCTACACCCCTCCCTATCTCTGTAACTTCCTACACCCCCTCACTATCTCTGTACCTCCTACAGCCCCTATACCCCCTCCCTACCTCAGTAACCTCCTACACCCCCTCCCTATCTCTGTAACCTCCTACAGCCCCTATACCCCCTCCCTATCTCTGTAACCTCGTACAGCCCTATACACCCTCGCTATCTCTGTAACCTCCTACAGCCCATACACCCCTCCCTATCTGTATAACCTCCTACAGGGCCTACACCCCCTCCCTATCTCTGTAGCTTCTTACAGCCCCTACACCCCTCCCTATCTCTGTAACCTCCTACAGACCCTACACCCCTCCCTATTTGTGTAACCTCCTACAGCCCCTACACCCCCTCCCTATCTCTGTAATCTCCTAAAGCCCCATAGCCCCCTCCTACAGCCCCTATACCCACTCCCTATCTCTGTAACCTCCCACAGCCCCTACAACCACTCCCTATCTCTATAACCTCCTACAGCACCTATACCCCCTCCCTATCTCTGTAACCTCCTACAGTCCTATACCCCCTCCCTATCACTATAATCTCCTACAGCCCCTACACCCCCTCCCTATCTCTGTAACCTCCTACAGCCCCTACACCCCCTCCCTATCTCTGTAACCTCCTACAGCACCTACACCCCCTCCCTATCTCTGTAACCTCCTACAGCACCTACACCCCCTCCCTATCTCTGTAACCTCCTAAAGCCCCATACCCCCTCCCTGTCTCTGTAACCTCCTCCAGCCCCTACACTCCTCCCTATCTCTGTAACCCCCTCCAGCCCCTACACTCCTCCCTATCTCTGTAACCCCCTCCAGCCCCTACACACCTCCCTATCTCTGTAACCCCCTCCAGCCCCTACACCCCCTCCCTATCTCTGTAACCCCCTCCAGCCCCTACACCCCCTCCCTATCTCTGTAACCTCCTACAGCCCTTACATCCCCTCCCTATCTCTGTAACCTCCTACAGCCCCTACACCCCTCCCTATCTTTGTAACCCCCTCCAGCCCCTACATCCCCTCCCTATCTCTTTAACCTCCTAAAGCCCCATACCCCCTCCCTATCTCTGTAACCTCCTACAGCCCCTACACACCTCCCTATCTCTGTAACCCCCTACACCCCTCCCTATCTCTGTATCCTCCTACAGCCCCAATACCCCCTCCCTATCTATGTAACCTCCTACAGCCCCTACACCCCTCCCTATCTCTGTAACCCCCTCCAGCCCCTACACCCCCTCCCTATCTCTGTAACCCCCTCCAGCCCCTACACCCCCTCCCTATCTCTATAACCTCCTACAGCCCTACACCCCCTCCCTATCTCTATAACCTCCTACAGCCCCTACACCCCTCCCTATCTCTGTAACCTCCTACAGCCCCTACACCCCCTCCCTATCTCTGTAACCTCCTACAGCCCCTACACCCCTCCCTATCTCTATAACCTCCTACAGCCCTACACCCTCTCCCTATCTCTGTAACCTTTTACAGCCCCTACACCCCCTCCCTATCTCTGTAACCTCCTACAGCCCCTACACCCCTCCCTATCTCTATAACCTCCTACAGCCCTACACCCTCTCCCTATCTCTGTAACCTTTTACAGCCCCTACACCCCCTCCCTATCTCTGTAACCCCCTCCAGCCCCTACACCCCCTCCCTATCTCTATAACCTCCTACAGCCCTACACCCCCTCCCTATCTCTATAACCTCCTACAGCCCCTACACCCCTCCCTATCTCTGTAACCTCCTACAGCCCCTACACCCCCTCCCTATCTCTGTAACCTCCTACAGCCCCTACACCCCTCCCTATCTCTATAACCTCCTACAGCCCTACACCCTCTCCCTATCTCTGTAACCTTTTACAGCCCCTACACCCCCTCCCTATCTCTGTAACCTCCTACAGCCCCTACACCCCTCCCTATCTCTATAACCTCCTACAGCCCTACACCCTCTCCCTATCTCTGTAACCTTTTACAGCCCCTACACCCCCTCCCTATCTCTGTAACCTCCTACAGCCCCTACACCCCCTCCCTCTCTCTGTAACCTCCTACAGCCCCTATACCCCCTCCCTATCTCTATAACCCCCTACAGCCCCTATACCCCTCCCTATCTCTGTAACCTCCTACAGCCCCTACACCCCTCCCTATCCCTGTAACCTCTTCCACTTGGAGATATTGTCTCAGGATGCAGCTAAACCATTTCGGACTGAGAAGAGTAAACGTTTTGTTACTTCGAGTGTAGTGAGTCTATGGAAGTCTCGTCCACGGGCTGTGGAGCCCAAGACCATGAATACATTTAAGAAAGAGCTAGATAACTTTTCAGATTAAAGGCATAACGGGCTATGGAGGGAGGTGGGAATTGAGATAGAAGATTAGCTATGATCATAGTGAATGGTCAAAAGGGCCAAATGGCCTACTCCTATCCCTCATTTCTATGTTTCTTTCATGAACCACTTTCAGCCTCAAGTATCTTAGAATGTGGTACACATTAATGGTGTTGCCGTTGATATTCACAAACATATTTCTTTCTTTTATAGATTTTAATTTTCGTGTTAACCATCAGTTCTTTTCCTTGAAATGCAACCTGCAAGGCCCAGTCAGCTCCCTGGAAACCTGGGCCGAAGGATCTCTGAACCTGGAGCCCCTAAACCAGGCTCGAAGCAAAATGTTGCCTCGAGGGCACCCCCTCAGTGCAGTCAGCGACAGCAGGAGATCATGGCAGAGGAGCTACTGAAGCTGATGAACTTTGCAGCATCAAAGATTCAGGCCCTGTGGAGAGGTTACTGCACCCGGAAACAACTCTACATAGAGCAGGGTGCAGCCATCCTACTGCAATCCTTTTGGAGGGGTTACCAAGTCCGGAAGCTTCTCCTGGAACAGGTTAGCAGACCTCTCCCCATCCACGTCAAACAGGCAGCTTGCTGGAACCAACATCAAGAGCAGCAGCAGCTGTTAGACGTTGGTCAGGTTCAGATCCAGAATTGGCATCATTGGCAGAAGGAGCCCGTCCAGCTCCACATACAGCAAGGCCCCAGGTGGACGAGCAGTTTACAGCAAAAGATCCGTGCTGCTACCATTATCCAGGCGTACTGGAGAGGATACTTGGCACGGAGGGACCTAGCTGTTAAAATCGGAGCTGCTGTCTACATCCAATCCTTTTTCAGGGGTTACTTGGCCAGGCGCAATCTCAAAGCTGACGCCGAAGTCAACATAATACCCCAGGACGAGGAAGCTGAGATGGTGTATTACAACATGTCCTACACCCCGGGGTTTACCAAATCTCAAGCTGCCATTCACGGCAGCTCCCACCAGAACTCCAGCTCCTTTCTAACTACGTCAGGAACAAGGAGAGTGTCATCAACCGGAAGCAGACAAACAGAGAGTGACTCACACCTGTACCCAGACAAAAATGACTATGTCTCGGGGAAGGGTGACACTATCCAAGGGACCAAACCCCAGCGTCTCCTGAGCTGGTGCCCAGATGCTGGACAGGAAAGCTGGTCAGGGACAGTGCCAGCCATTGTGATGGACCAGGATTCGAAGAGCAACGTGTTTGTTCCTGGCTATCTGGTAGAAGGTGCTGGTGACACCACTGCAATGAGTGGTCACTACGATACCACACAAACCCGAGGAGAGTTTATCACCCCCAAGGAAAAGTGTTTGGGCCAGGTGAAGTCAGAGAAATGGCAGAAACACCAAAAGGTGATGCACAAGGAGAGGACATCAAACCTCCCAGGGACAACAGCAACGAGGCCCAGGTATAGTTACAAGTTTCAGGGGAAGGTGGAGGATCCAAGTGAGAGAAACAAGACAGTGTCCCAGTACCTGGTGAAATCCACCCCCTACACCGCCAACAAAACTCGCAAACTCATTCGTTACACAGAGGAGCTCAGCTCAGAGTCCTTTCCCAGTGACAGACTCTTCAGCAAGCCTCCGGCCTCCAAACAGGACTTCAACCTTTCTGATCTGGAAGCATCCAGACAGAGCCCCACCAGCACATTCAAATCCTCTGGCCGGAAGACCCTGAAGCAGGTGAGGGAGGAACGTGCTGCTGCTGGTATCATCCAGGCCGTGTGGAAAGGCCACTGTACTCGCAGGTCCCTCAGACAACAAATCGCTGCAGCGACAAAAATCCAGGCCATTTTCCGAAGTTACCGGACCAGGAAAGAGTTTGAAAGTGAAGGGATTTTGCCCCTGGTTTACTCAAAGAAGTCAAACAAGCATCTACTCAAAAGCCCAGGGAGCAGGGCTGTGAGAAGGAGCAGCCATTCTCCACCTGAAACAGAGTCTGAGAAACCTGGAATAGAGACGACCAATTCCACCTCAGCTAATCCATGGGATATGGGCACTGAGTCAGAACACATTGACAATAAATCCAGAACATTCCATCAACCTCTGCAGAGACAGGAGACAGCCAGAAGGAAGCTGCCAGTCGCCATCCTCACCCCTCCTCCCTCTGTCCCAGAAACAGGCGTACCCCCTGGCAGAGAGAGTGAGAAATCCGGCCACTCCCTACAGAGGCCCATCCAAACCAAGAAGCAGACCCAGGACAAAGTTAAAGCCGCCAGCACCATCCAGGCAGTTTGGAGAGGACACCAGACCCGGCAGGAAATCCGAAGGCAAAGCCAGGCAGCAGTGAGGATTCAAGCCCACTTCCGGGGATTCCAGGTCAGGAAGTTACTCAGCAGCATTGGGAGACAGGAAGACGAGGAGGAGGAGGAAGAGGAAGAAGAGGAGGAGGAAGATCAGAATGGGAGCACAGACAGTGCCGGCTGGGAATCCTCTGGGGATAGTCCGGGCTATTTATACTTAATGGCAAAAGCTGTAAGTGGACCCGATGCCAGGGAGTCACCAAGTGACAGGGAGCTGCGATCCCCAGAGGAATTCTGGTGCCAAAATAGCCCAGCGTGGAGAAGCCAGGCCAAACCAGATGGAGCAGGCATTTTTGTCAAGCGTAACCCTTGTTATAACCCCCGAAAGGTCACCATACACGTGAAGGCAGCAGGAGGAGACATGAGCTGAACTGACTACCCGTCCCCAGAACTGCCCAATTGCAAAGCCAACGGTGAATGTGTATTAACAGCTAAAGATAAAAACAGGGAGATTGGCACCTGCCCCTTTAATAAAATAAAAGCCTTAAAATGCACGGCTCCTGCTGCAGCTTCTTACTAACTAGTGACCCTCGTAGGCTGTTTACTACCACTGCACCACCTCTTTTGCTTTCATCAGTTAAAATCAGTGACCATTTTAACTGCAAGTTATTCCAGGTCCAGGCACCCATTGTACATAACACTAAGTCACCCAACCTTACACATAATCAGGCCATTCAGCCTAAAAAGGAACCTTGACTATCTGGCATTTGATTATCTGAATATCGGATTATCCAGCAAGATCGCAAGATCCTGATGCTCGGCTAAACGATGTTACCCAGCAATCGATTATCCAGAATGTGATTAACTGAATTAAATACTCCCTGCCCGGATAATTATTTGGATAAACGAGGTTCCTGTGTAATCTGTGCTGGTGTTTCTGCATCATCAGTCTCAGCCCCACTCTCCTCTTCAGCTCTTTTCGTTTATCGTTTTGTTCCTTCCTGTTTTTATTCTGCTTCCTGTTTCAATGCCATTCCACTCAATCCCACAAGAAAGCCACATACTCCTTGCTCTCCGGATGAAGAGGTTCCTCCTGAATTCTCCAATTTTTTTTATTTCCAGCAAGATTTTTGGGAGAAACAGGGGCGCTAAAAATAGTTCTCCTCCTCCATTTTTGTTGATGCGTTGTAGATTATTGATCACCAGGGAATCAAGGAAATGAGAAAGGGCTCCCAGTGGAGATGGGGATTACTGGATCAGTCAGGATCCTACTGAATGGTGGAACAGGCCCGAGGGGCTGAATGGTCTCCTCCTGTTCCTATCTCTGATGGTCTTAAAGTTATTCAAAATGAGCACCAAGGTAACTGGGTGGCTATCAGTGCTAGAGTGAAATGGGGGGAGGCACAGACTGATGTGTCAGGTGACCGTGGCGGGAGGATTGAGGGAAGCTGGAGGTAGGGAAAATATAATGAATTGTCTGTAAATGTTTCCAACAGCAGCTCTGTTCTAGTCACATGAGGTACCACTCCCAGACAGACCTGGTTAGATTAGATTCCCTACAGTATGGAAACAGGCCCTTCGGCCCAACAAGTCCACACCGAACCCGCCGAAGCGCAACCCACCCGTACCCCTACATTTACCCCTTACCTAACACTCCGGGCAATTTAGCATGGCCAATTCACCTGACCCGCACATTTTTGGACTGTGGGAGGAAACCGGAGCACCCGGAGGAAACCCACGCAGACACGGGGAGAACATGCAAACTGCACAAAGTCAGTCGCCTGAGTCGGGAAATGAACCCAGGTCTCAGGCGCTGTGAGGCAGCAGTGCTAACCACTGTGCCACCGTGCTGCCCACAAAACTGACCCTCTGAAAAGTAACTCACCCAGACCCATTCCCCGATCCTGTATTTACTCCTGATTAATGCACCTAACACTATGGGCAACTTAGTGTCGCCAATTCACCTGACCTGCACATCTTTGGATTGTCGGGGGAAACCAATGCAGATATGGGGGGAATGTGCAAACTCCACACATGGTGGGAATCGAACCCAGGTCCCTGGCGTTGTGAGGTAGCAGTGCTTACCACTTAGCAACACCCCCACCAAGTTAGATTGTGCTAAGATATTGGGTGGCAGCTAGACTTGGGAATAAAAAAGTGGACAAATGTCATTCTGGGTTCCTCATCACACCCTCAACTCCCCAATCTTTCAAAAACTCTATTACCTCTTCTTTAAATATAACAAAAACAGAAGGGTCACTGGACCTGAAATGTGAACTCAACTTTTTTTCCACAAATGAACAAAGAACCTTACAGCACCGATCCAGATCCTCTATCTAAACCTGCTGCCTATTTTCTAAGGATCTGTGTCCCTCTGCTCCCTGCCCATTCATGTATCTGTCTCGATATATCTTAAGTGACACTATTGTTCCTGCCTCTACCACCTCCACTGGCAACACGTTCCAGCCCCCACCATCTTCTGCAGATAGAACTTACCACACATATAGAGTCATAGAGATGTACAGCATGGAAACAGACCCTTCGGCCCAACCCGTCCATGCCAACCAGATATCCCAATCCAATCTAGTCCCACCAGCCAGCACCTGGCCCATATCGCTCCAAACCCTTCCTATTCATATACCCATCCAAATGCCTCTTAAATGTTGCAATTGTACCAGCCTCCACCACTTCCCCTGGCAGCTCATTCCATACATGTACCACCCTCTGTGTGAAAAAGTTGTCCCTTAGGTCTCTTTTATATCTTTCCCCTCTCACCCTAAACTTATGCCCTCTAGTTCTGGACTCCCCAACGCCAGGGAAAAGACTTTGCCTATTTATCCTATCCATGCCCCTCATAATTTTGTAAACCTCTGTAAGGTCACCCCTCAGCCTCCAACGCTCCAGGGAAAACAGCCCCAGCCTGTTCAGCCTCTCCCTGTAGTTCAGATCCTCCAACCCTGGCAACATCCTTGTAAATCTTTTCTGAACCCTTTTGCAACATCTTTTCGATAAGAAGGAGACCAGAATTGCACGTAATATTCCAATACTGGTCTAACCAATGTCCTGCACAGCCACAACATGACCTCCCAACTCCCGTACTCAATACTCTGATCAATAAAGGAAAGCATACCAAATGCCTTCTTCACTATCCTATCTACCTGCGACTCCACTTTCAAGGAGCTATGAACCTGCACTCCAAGATCTCCTTGTTCAGCAACACTCCCTAGGACCTTACCATTAAGTATTAGAGTCCTGCTAAGATTTGCTTTCCCAAAATGCAACACCTCACATTTATCTGAATTAAACTCCATCTGCCACTTCTCAGCCCATTGGCCCGTCTGGTCAAGCTGTAATATTCTACCTGATCAGTAATGCGAATCCTCCATCTCTTTTCCCTCCCTCTCTATCCTGCCTGAAGCATCTATATCCTGGGATATTTAGTTGCTACTCAATGCCCTTCCATCAACCAAGTCTCGGTAACAGCAATATCATACTCCCAGGTACTAATCCAAGCCCTAAGTTCACCTGCCTTACCTACTACACTTCTGGCATTAAAACAGTGTACCTCAGACGACCTGTCCCTTTGCATTCATCTGCTCCATCCCTACTCTTCCCATTAGTCACGCTAACTTCTTATCCAGTTCCTTACAGGCTTTAGTTACTACCTCCTTACTGTTCACTAGCCACCTCATTTGGTTCCCATTCCCCTGCCGCATTAGTTTAAACCCTCCCCAACAGCATTAGCAAAAGCACCCCCAGGACCTGGGTTCCAGTCCTGCCCGGCTGTAGGTCTGGCCTAGATGCTGTTAGACCTGTTGTGATTTTCCAGCAATTTCTGCTTTTGTTTCTAGTTTCCAGCATCTGCAGTTCTTTCGGTATGTTCATCCTTGTGTGCGTTGAGTGATCTAGCCTCCACAGGGATAGTCAATCCCAGACATTCACCATCGTCCTAGAGAAGTGATTCCTTCACATCTCAGTTTTAAATGAGTGTCCACTTATTCTTTAATTATGTTCCATGACTTGAGACTCTCCCATTTGTGAAAATATCTTCACACCTTCCCTGTCAAGCCTTGTCAGAATCTGTGTTTCAATGAGATCACCCCTCATTCTCCTAAAATTTAACAAAGGCCTTATCTTGATAAGATTAATCCCTTCCAAGAATCAACCTAGTGAATCTCTTTTGGACTCTCTCAGGTATAAATACATCCCTTCTTAAATACAGAGACTGGAACTTTACACAGTACTCCAAGCACAGTCTCAAAAACACCCTGTACGGTTGTAACAAGTATTTTCAAGTCAATACTTGAGCTTCCACACCCCAACTTTCTTGAACAGGGATTTGCTTGTGTTATTGTGGCCAGTTTAAACTAACATGATTAGGTAGTTTGCTATTGTGGAATGTCAAGTGCATGGAATACTGAGATAAATAGGTTGTATTAAAGTAGAAAATGATAAATATCCTCCCCACTTGTCTGGATGGGGGCAGCTCCAACAACACTCAAGAAGCTCGAAACTGTCCCAGGCAAAGCAGCCACTAGATTGGCACCACATCCACAAACATCCACTCCCTCCCCTACCGGTGCTCAGTAGCAGCAGTGTGTACTATCTACAAGCTGTACCGCAGAAACTCACCAAAGATCCTTAGCATCCTCCCAGTTCCAAATATTGAAATATTGACGTTTTTTGAAATATTAACTCTGTTTCTTTCTTCACAAATACCAGAACTGCCAGTATTTCCAGAATCCACAGTATTTTGCTTTTACAGCATTTTCCATGTTAGTGGGATGGGTGGAAAAAGCAAAATGGGGAGGTGGGGGCTGATGGTGAGGTTGGGGTAGAAATGTGGTTATCTGGAAACCAGGCAGAGACCATTACAGACAGTATCCACCTTCAGACGCTGTGCAGTGCAGCTGGAAGTAGTTGGAGAATGGCCAGAGTGGGCTGCATCATGTCACTTTGATGGATGAAAGTTCAGAATCTATGCCTGCTCCAAGGATACCAGCGTCCAATCCATGTGAAAGTCAACCTGCCAGCAGTTGGCTCAGATTTTGGTGTAAACTGCAGCTTGCTTTCATTTCCTATATGTTCCCTTTTGATGGCTGTCAGTATGAACCCGTGTCATCTGTCGATCAGTTGCCTGGAGGTACTGTTCCCATACCGTTCCCAAGCTGTAAGTGGGAGAGCGTATCAGAGAAGCAATCAGACAGGATGTATCTAAGTGTTGTGGAGTGGTGGTTAAAGAGCAATGAGGATGAGGGAACGTGGTTGAATGTGTGAGGCAATGTCAGCCATGCCAGCTCTGTACCAGGGCAGGTGGCTTTGTAGCTTCTGTACTATTACACTGCCAGTGATGGGTGACATCAGATTGCCATTACCTGTTCAGATGCACAATGGCCTCTCAAGAATGGTACAGATATTGGTCTTACAGCAATATCTGCTGCCAGGCAAGTTGTTCTGAGATTGGCGCGTATAATAAGTAATTGCAGAGAGATAACAGAGTCAGGGTCAATAGTTAATGAGGAACATTTGGGGAAGTGTGGTGAGGAATCTTGTGGCAGGAATCCTTGCAAAAATCTCAGTGCAATTCTCAGATGGTGAAAAAGAGATGCAAGGTTCGGACACCTGTGTCAGGGAAGGGAAATGAGTCTTACTCCAGAGCATTCTCCAGCCACCCCAATGGTCAGTGGATGTGTAGATGAGAGCACTTCCAACTCTGTGATGATGTTTGACCCATGATTCAACACTGATTGGGGTACTGCACTTGGCCCTGTTGTTGGCATCCTGCCACATTTATTCCAACACAGCAGTAATGTTGCTGTTGTGGTGATGATCCTGTAACTGTGCTGACCTTGGAGAAAGGCCGGGCATCATCATGGTCAAAATGACAAACTTCCTGGTCTTTATGACTCACTGATTGTAACAACTTGTCACCTTGTGATGTCACTCTGACATTTTGGGGAAACAGGCTTTGCCAGGTGCAGGTAAATCGAGCGAAAGCTGGGTAGCAAAGGCTCACACATTTTGATCAGCGAGAACATTCCCAAGGAGTTAGTGATCCCACAAGGCTCCCTCGGCCAGAGCTTACTTCAAAGAGAACAAGAGGCAGAAATGCCTTGAAGAAAGAGACAACCATTCAAACCTGGGCCCTATGCAGCTCCAAGCACTGGCAACCTGCTCCTATTTGAGATTGTAATTCTTGTTTACTTGAAGCAGGAGTGAAAGAAAGGGTTGCTTTTGGTATTGTTCGTGCAGAAATCCTAACTCAGAACTTAGCTGAAATTTGTAAGGCAGAAACTCCAGGTACGTGGGTTCAGTGGGAATTAATAGGAACTGGGATTTAAATTCACTTTGTGTAGTGGGATTCCACCAAATACACCAATCAGCTCAGAACATGGTCTCAAAGCAGCAGATTGTGGTTCTTGCCCTTGCTACTCTGCAATTAATGCTTCACATTTCTGTGATGTCATGGTATTCCAGGCAGCTCCCAGTTAGCCCTTTCCTTGACCCAGGATTTGTTTCTTCCTGAATGAAGTAAAATTGATATTTAAAATGTGCCCATGTGCACCACTCATTTTAAGGTCGCTGCATCTCCAGATTTTCCCTGTGGTTTTGGACCTCTCCAGTGCTGTTTCCTAGTGAGTGAAATCTTGGTTTCTCTATATTCCCCAACTGCTAACTGTAATCCTGGGCACAAATGATTATTTCTCTGGGTCTGAATTATATCTCTCCGCTGTTCTCTGGCAGTTAGAGAAGACTCGACCTGAAACACCCTCTGTGCTAGTCTTGGACACTTTTGCCTGCCACCTTAGATTGAAGACCATTACTTTTATCTTCCTCTAACTTCTTGCAACTCTTTTCTTAAGTTTCTCTCCCATCGATTTTTCTTGTGATCTTTCATGTTTCCTATTTAAGGAAGCCTGTAGATGCATTGGAGGTATTTAGTAGATTTACTGGATTGATACCTGGAACTTGAGATGTTGGCTCTTGAGAAAAGGTCGGACAGGACTGAACTTGTTTCCACAGGAGTTGAGAAGAGCAAGGGTGACCTGATTGAAGGGGAGAACATCCTCAATGACCTTGATGACAGTGGACATGGGAAGGGTGTATCCTCTTGTGGGTAAGTCCAGACTTGGGGCACTGTTTCAAATTAGAGGTTGCCCTTTCAGGACAGAGATGAATGGAATTCTTCCTCCCAGAGGATTGCACAACTTTGGAAATTTTTACCTCAGAAAGTGCAGGAGGTGGGTCACTGAATATTTTGAAGGTGGAGGTAGATAGATAATTGTTGGGCAAGGAATCAAAGGTTATTGGGAATAGATAGGAAGGTGGAATTCAAACCGCAAACATATTAGTCATGATCTTAATGAACAGCCTTGAAGAGCTGAATGGGATTACATCTGTTTTCAGATGTATACGAGGCCCTCCGAACCTCTCTGGGTGTTTGCTTTACATATCTGTGAACTGTCTCAGTGTTTTCTCTTTTAAACACATGTAAAACTTGCCAAGATTTGGAGATGCTGCTGTTGGACTGGGGTGTACAAAGTTAAAAATCACACAACACCAGGTTATAGTTCAACAGGTTTAATTGGAAGCACACTAGCTTTCGGAGCGACGCTCCTTCATCAGGTGATTGTGGAGGGCTCGATCGTAACACAGAATTTATAGCAAACATTTGCAGTGTGATGTAACTGAAATTATACATTGAAAAATTGATTGTCTGTTAAGCCTTTCATCTGTTAGAATATAATGATAGTTTCACTTCTTTCATGTGTAAATGACAAAACCCTTCTTTTTAAAGTTGCATTCTCGGGTTAGCTGTTATCAATGGTGATAGCTAGACAATATGTTGAAGGTGTTGGCCCCCTGTGTTCTCTGTCTAAGACCTGATGTTTAGATTGATTCTAATCTAAAAAGTAAGATAACAGAGTTTTACATAAATTCGTGCAGTTTTTGAGCTCAGAGTTCTATAAGAATGTATGCAGCTTTCGAGCAAAGTGCAATGTAACTCTGCAAGTACAAATTCACCGCACAAAATATATGTGTGCATGTGGGTCTTTGTCTGTCTGTGTGTGTCTGTCTGTCTGGGGTGGGGGTTGTGAGTTTGAGAAGATTGTGTGTGTGTGTGTGTGTGTGTGTGTGTGTGTGTGTGTGTGTGTGTGTGGTGGGTGCAGAGTGTCTTAAGTCTGCGAGGGGGTGCATGCGTGAGTGTGGGAGTGTGTGTGTCTATAAGGGTGTGTGTGGGTGTCTGTGTGCACGTCTGTGTGTACCTGTGTCCGTGTGTATGTGAGAGTGTGTGTAGTGCAATGGTGATCACCTGTAATGTGACATGAACCCGAGGTCCCGGTTGAGGCCCTCCCTATGGGTACCGAACTTAGCTATCAGCCTCTGCTCGGCCACTTTCCTCTGCTGCCTGTCCTGAAGTCCACCTTGGAGGATGGTCACCTGAAGGTCCGAGGCTGAATGTCCTGGACCACTGAAGTGTTCCCCAACTGGGAGGGAACCCTCCTGTCTGTTGATTGTTGTGCGGTGCCCATTCATCTGTTGTCGTAGCCTTTCCTTGGTTTCCCCAATGCACCATGCCTCCGGGCATCTTTGCCCTGCAACGTATAAGATAGTCAACGTTGGCTGAGTCGCATGAGTACCTACACACACACACACACACACACACACACACACACACTTTCTCAGACTCACAACCCCCACCCCAGACAGACAGACACACACACACACACACAGACAAAGACCCACATGCGCACATATATTTTGTGGGGTGAATTTGTACTTGCAGAATTACATTGTACTTTGCTCAAAAACTGCACATATTCATGTAGAACTCTGAGGTCAAAAACTGCACGAATTTATGTAAAACTCTGTTATCTCACTTTTTAGATTAGAATCAATCTAAATATCAGGTCATAGACAGAGAACACAGGGGACTAACACCTTCAACATATTGTCTAGCTATCACCATTGTTAACAGCTAACCCAAGAATGCAACTTGTAAAAAAAGGGTTTTGTGATTTACACATGAAACTATCACTGTATTCTAACAGATGAAAGGCTTAACAGACAATCAATTTTTCAATGTATAATTTCAGTTACATCACACTGTAAATTTTTGCTATAAATTCTGTGTTACGATCGAGCCCTCCACAATCACCTGATGAAGGAGCATCGCTCCGAAAGCTAGTAAAACTTGCCAAGGTCTTGTTCTTCCTTCCATGATCTGAAATCTCCTCCAAACCTAAAACCGTCTGAGATCAATGCACTTTACTAATTCTCGTCTCATTAGCATATCCCTGATTTTAATCCCTTCGCCTTTGGAAGCTGTGCCTTCAGCTGCCTGGATCCTAAGCTCTGCGACTCATCCTTCCGCCTCGCTCCTTTTTCAAGACACTGTTTAGAATCAACTGTTTAGGGCCAGGCTTAGGGTTCGGGCTGCGATTAGGCTTAGGGTTAGCGTACGTCTGTTCCTGACCTTGCTGCTGGTGCTGCTGGTGTTGCTGAGTTTCACCAGCACATTTTGCTTTTAGAGTAAGTGTTGTTGTTACTGATACTCATCCTCAAAAAGAACAGCAAGGGTCACAGAGTCTGTCCATCCATCCCAGATTCTCATTTGCTCTCTGGGGTTTCTTGGTCAAGCTCTCAACCTCCCTGAAACAGCAGCCCGTAAAATGACCATATTAATACTGATTAATTCCAAACTTTCACCCGACTCTAATGATTTTCTGTACTTCTTTCACTCTGGATGCGAAAGAATCATTAAGGAAGATGGAAAAAGATCAATGTGTAGAAATATGTCACACGAAGATAGATGAGAGAAGAAATGAAAATAAAGAACGTGAAAAAGAAAGAGAAAAAATGAAGGATCATGCAAAGGAGAGAGACAGAGACAGGGAAAAGCGCAGAAGTAAACATAAAGAGAACAAGAAAGCAGAACAGAGAGAAAGCAGGGAGAGAGAAGCAAACAATCAGTGTCGAATGACTACAGGTGAGACCCGAATAGATAAAAAGGAAGATGAAGCAAAATGAAAAGGCTATAGAGGTACTAATCACAAAAACACAATGTTGAAAGGTGTGTACATTCTCCCCTTTAACTGTCGCAGGAATGAGTTACAGACTGGAATCGAATTGAGGGGTTCAGGGGATTTACACATAGAATAACAGATACCCAGGAGTGAGTTACATAATGGAATCTTATCAAGAGATTCAGGCTGGTTTATATTTAAAGAAAAGATAGCTGGGAATGAAGATTGGTGTCTAATGGAGGAGCTCAGTGTCGGTACATAGAAAGATACTCAGTAGTGAATTGCAGGTTGGAATGTAATTCAGTGATACATTAAAGAGGGTGGGAGGAGGGATCATGGATATGAAGTAACAAATACACTGGAGTGATGTAGAGACTAGATCTAATCAAAGGGTTCATGGTTTTATATTTAGAATAACAGATACCTGGGAGTGGGTTACAGACTGGAATATAATTGAGGGGTTCAGAGTGGTTTGTTTATAGATACCCAGGATAGAATTACAGAGTGGAATCTTATTAAGATATTTGGATTGGACAATGTCAAGACTCTTGAGTGTTGTTGGAGCTACACTCATCCAGGCAAGTGGGGAGTATTCCATCAGACTCCTGACCTGTGCCTCTTAGATGTAAGACAGGCTCTGAGAGGTCAGGAGGTGAGCTACTTGCTGCAGTGTCTTCACCTCTGACAGCTCTTGGAGCCGTTGTGTTATATCCACTTCAGTTTTTAGCTGATAGTAATACCCAGGATGTTATAGTGGGGAATTCATCCAATGGGAATTCATCCAATGTCAAAGTAGTCGCCTATTAGTCCTGTTGCAATTATTTGGTGGGCTCAGTGGTTAGCACTGCTGCCTCATAGCACCAGGGAAACAGGTTCAATTGCACCCTCAGGGGGATTGTCTGTTTGGAGATTGCACGTTCTCTCTGAGTCTGTATGGGTTCCATCTGGGTTTTCTGGTTTCCTTCCACAGTGCAAAGCTGTGCAGGTAAGGTGGATTGGCCATGGGAAGTACAGGGAGGATTTGTCGGGGGGTGTGGGTCTTGGAACATGCTATTCATAAGGTCAGTGTATATTTGATGGGCTGAATGGCCTGCTCTCACACTGTAGAGATTCTATGATTAGAGAGAGTCATTGCCTGGCATTAGTGAGAAGACCCATTGACAGCAGGAGCTAAATAAAGCGCAGCTGTGGAAACTGGGTAATGTCATTTTCTTTTCTGAGTGATGACATTTTACTGGATTCTAAACAAGAGGCAACAAACCAGATGGAAATAAGAACTGAAGGACAATCAAAATCAGTAAATCCCAGCAGAAATACCACTGACTGGATTCATGGTCAGATAATAAATAAAAACAGTCTCACTGACAATGAACAGGATACAAACCAGAGCATCCAAGGGAAACCAAGTCTGGGAATCTCATTTCAAGAAGGGTTGGGGAAATAGGATATGCGAGGATGATCCGATTGAAGTTTTCAAAATGGTGAAAGGGAAAACTCAATACAAACAACTGTTAAAAAAGGAAAAACTTGCATTGACATAGCACTTTGCAGGACATTTAAAAATACACAATATAACTAAGCAGAGTCAGCATGTGTCCATGAAAGGGAAATCATGTCTGACATATTTATTAGGATTCTTTGAGAAAGGAGAACAAGTAGACAAGTATATTTGGATTTCTAAAAGGCACTCGATAAGGCAGCACACATAATGAGGCTTTTTAACAAGATAACAGCTCATGGTATTGGGGTAGTACATTAGCATGGATAGAGGATTGGCTAACTAACACAAGACAGTGTGAAACAGGCTGATATACTAAAACAGGCTGATATACAGAAACAGGAGAAACAGGCTGATATACTGAAACAGGCTGATATACTGAAACGGGTGAAACAGGCTGGTATACTAAAACAGGAGAAAGAGGCTGATATACTGAAACAGGCTGATATACTGAAACAGGCTGATATGCTGAAACAGGTGAAACAGGCTGATAGACTGAAACAGGTGAAACAGGCTGATATGCTGAAACAGGTGAAATAGGCTGATATACAGAAACAGGTGAAACAGGCTGGTATACTGAAACAGGAGAAACAGGCTGATAGACTGAAACAGGAAAAACAGGCTGATATGCTGAAACAGGCTGATATGCTGAAACAGGTGAAACAGGCTGGTATACAGAAACAGGTGAAACAGGCTGATATACAGAAACAGGTGAAACAGGCTGATATGCTGAAACAGGAAAAACAGGCTGATATACTGAAACAGGTGAAACAGGCTGGTATACTGAAACAGGAAAAACAGGCTGATATGCCAAAACAGGTGAAACAGGCTGGTATACTGAAACAGGAAAAACAGGCTGATATGCCGAAACAGATGAAACAGGCTGATAGACTGAAACAGGTGAAACAGGCAGGTATACTGAAACAGGTGAAACAGGCTGGTATACTGAAACCGGTGAAACAGGCTGATATACTGAAACAGGAAAAACAGGCTGATATGCTGAAACAGGTGAAACAGGCTGATAGACTGAAACAGGTGAAACAGGCAGGTATACTGAAACAGGTGAAACAGGCAGGTATACTGAAACCGGTGAAACAGGCTGGTATACTGAAACAGGTGAAACAGGCTGATATACAGAAACAGGTGAAACAGGCTGGTATACTGAAACAGGAAAAACAGGCTGATATACTGAAACAGGTGAAACAGGCTAGTATACTGAAACAGGTGAAACAGGCTGATATACTGAAACAGGAAAAACAGGCTGATATACTGAAACAGGTGAAATAGGCTGATATACAGAAACAGGTGAAACAGGCTGGTATACTGAAACAGGTGAAACAGGCTGATATGCTGAAACAGGAAAAACAGGCTGATATACTGAAACAGGTGAAACAGGCTGGTATACTGAAACAGGTGAAACAGGCTGATATACTGAAACAGGAAAAACAGGCTGATATGCTGAAACAGGCGAAACAGGCTGGTATACTGAAACAGGAGAAACAGGCTGGTAAACTAAAACAGGTGAAACAGGCTGATATACAGAAACAGGTGAAACAGGCTGGTATACTGAAACAGGTGAAACAGGCTGATAGACTGAAACAGGTGAAACAGGCTGATATACAGAAACAGGTGAAACAGGCTGGTATACTGAAACAGGTGAAACTGGCTGATAGACTGAAACAGGTGAAACAGGCTGATATACTGAAACAGGTGAAACAGGCTGATAGACTGAAACAGGTGAAACAGGCTGATAGACTGAAACAGGAAAAACAGGCTGATATGCTGAAACAGGTGAAACAGGCTGATATGGCGAAACAGGCTGGTATACTGAAACAGGTGAAACAGGCTGATATGCTGAAACAGGTGAAACAGGCTGATAGACTGAAACAGGAGAAACAGGCTGATATGCTGAAACAGGTGAAACAGGCTGATATGCTGAAACAGGTGAAACAGGCTGATAGACTGAAACAGGTGAAACAGGCTGATATGCTGAAACAGGTGAAACAGGCTGATATGCTGAAACAGGTGAAACAGGCTGATATGCTGAAACAGGTGAAACAGGCTGATAGACTGAAACAGGAGAAACAGGCTGATATGCTGAAACAGGTGAAACAGGCTGGTATACTGAAACAGGAAAAACAGGCTGATATACTGAAACAGGTGAAACAGGCTGGTATACTGAAACAGGTGAAACAGGCTGATATACTGAAACAGGTGAAACAGGCTGGTATACTGAAACAGGTGAAACAGGCTGATAGACTGAAACAGGTGAAACAGGCTGGTATACTGAAACAGGTGAAACAGGCTGATAGACTGAAACAGGTGAAACAGGCTGATAGACTGAAACAGGTGAAACAGGCTGGTATACTGAAACAGGTGAAACAGGCTGGTAAACTAAAACAGGTGAAACAGGCTGGTAAACTAAAACAGGTGAAACAGGCTGATATACAGAAACAGGTGAAACAGGCTGGTATACTGAAACAGGTGAAACAGGCTGATAGACTGAAACAGGTGAAATAGGCTGATATACAGAAACAGGTGAAACAGGCTGGTATACTGAAACAGGTGAAACTGGCTGATAGACTGAAACAGGTGAAACAGGCTGATATACTGAAACAGGTGAAACAGGCTGGTATACTGAAACAGGTGAAACAGGCTGATATACTGAAACAGGTGAAACAGGCTGGTAAACTAAAACAGGTGAAACAGGCTGATATACAGAAACAGGTGAAACAGGCTGGTATACTGAAACAGGTGAAACTGGCTGATAGACTGAAACAGGTGAAACAGGCTGATATACTGAAACAGGTGAAACAGGCTGATAGACTGAAACAGGTGAAACAGGCTGATAGACTGAAACAGGAAAAACAGGCTGATATGCTGAAACAGGTGAAACAGGCTGATATGGCGAAACAGGCTGGTATACTGAAACAGGTGAAACAGGCTGATATGCTGAAACAGGTGAAACAGGCTGATAGACTGAAACAGGTGAAACAGGCTGGTATACTGAAACAGGTGAAACTGGCTGATAGACTGAAACAGGTGAAACAGGCTGATATACTGAAACAGGTGAAACAGGCTGATAGACTGAAACAGGTGAAACAGGCTGATAGACTGAAACAGGAAAAACAGGCTGATATGCTGAAACAGGTGAAACAGGCTGATATGGTGAAACAGGTGAAACAGGCTGATAGACTGAAACAGGAAAAACAGGCTGATATACAGAAACAGGTGAAACAGGCTGATATGCTGAAACAGGTGAAACAGGCTGATAGACTGAAACAGGTGAAACAGGCTGATATACTGAAACAGGTGAAACAGGCTGATATACTGAAACAGGAGAAACAGGCGGATATGAGGAAACAGGAGAAACAGGCTGATATGCTGAAACAGGTGAAACAGGCTGGTATACAGAAACAGGTGAAACAGGCTGATAGACTGAAACAGGTGAAATAGGCTGATATACAGAAACAGGTGAAACAGGCTGGTATACTGAAACAGGTGAAACAGGCTGATAGACTGAAACAGGTGAAACAGGCTGGTATACTGAAACAGGTGAAACAGGCTGATATACTGAAACAGGTGAAACAGGCTGGTATACTGAAACAGGTGAAACTGGCTGATAGACTGAAACAGGTGAAACAGGCTGATATACAGAAACAGGTGAAACAGGCTGGTATACTGAAACAGGTGAAACTGGCTGATAGACTGAAACAGGTGAAACAGGCTGATAGACTGAAACAGGTGAAACAGGCTGATAGACTGAAACAGGAAAAACAGGCTGATATGCTGAAACAGGTGAAACAGGCTGATATGGTGAAACAGGTGAAACAGGCTGATAGACTGAAACAGGAAAAACAGGCTGATATACAGAAACAGGTGAAACAGGCTGATATGCTGAAACAGGTGAAACAGGCTGATAGACTGAAACAGGTGAAACAGGCTGGTAAACTAAAACAGGTGAAACAGGCTGATATACAGAAACAGGTGAAACAGGCTGGTATACTGAAACAGGTGAAACTGGCTGATAGACTGAAACAGGTGAAACAGGCTGATATACTGAAACAGGAGAAACAGGCGGATAGACTGAAACAGGTGAAACAGGCTGAAATATTGAAACAGGTGAAACAGGCTGATATACTGAAACAGGTGAAACAGGCTGATATACAGAAACAGGTGAAACAGGCTGATATACTGAAACAGGTGAAACAGGCTGATAGACTGAAACAGGTGAAACAGGCTGATATACTGAAACAGGTGAAACAGGCTGATAGACTGAAACAGGAGAAACAGGCGGATATGAGGAAACAGGAGAAACAGGCTGATATACTGAAACAGGTGAAACAGGCTGAAATATTGAAACAGGTTGCTGTTAAGGAGGATGAGCTGAACATTTTGAAAATCATGAAGATAGATAAGTCCCCTGGGATATCCCCTTGGTGTCTACAGGAAGCTAGGGAAGAGATTGCTGCACTTTTGGTGATGATCTTTGGATCCTCAGTGTCCACTGGAGTAGTACCAGCTGATTGAAGCCTGACAAATGTTATTCCCTTGTTCAAGAAAGGGAATCGGGATAATCCTGGGAATTACAGACCAGTCGGTCTTAGGTCAGTGGGGGCAACGTATTGGAGAAGATTCTGAAAGACCAGATTTATGATTACTTGGAAAACCATAGCTTGAGTAGAGATCGTCAGCATGGCTTTGAGAGGGGCAAGTCATGCCTCACAAACCCTATTGAATTCTTTGAGGATGTGACAAAACATGTAGATGGTAGAGCAGTGGATGTGATGTATATGGATTTTAGCAAGGCATTTGATAAGGTTCCCCTTGGTAGGCTCATTCAGAAAACCAGGAGGTATGGGATACAGGGAAACCTGGCTGTCTGGATACAGAATTGGCTGGCCCATAGCAGACAGAGGGTGGTAGTAGATGGAAAGTAGTCAGCCTGGAGCTCAGTTACCAATGGTGTTCTGCAGGGATCTGGACTGGGACCTCTGCTCTTTGTGATTTTTATAAATGACTTGGATGAGGAAGTGGAAGGGTGGGTTAGAAGGTTTGTTGATGACATGAAGTTTGGTGGAGTTGTGGATAAAATGGAGGGCTGTTGTAGATTGCAACGGGACATTGACAGGATCTGGAGCTGGGCTGAGAAGTGGCAGATGGAGTTCAACCTGGAAAAGTGTGAAGTGATTCATTTTGAAAGGTTGAATTTGAATGCAGAATACAGGGTTAAAGGCAGGGTTCTTGGCATTGTGGAGGAACAGAGAGATCTTGGGGTACACATCCATAGATCCGTCAAAGTTGATAGGGTTGTTAAGAAGGCATATGGTGTGTTGACTTTGATTAGCAGGGGGATTGGGTTTAAGAGCTGCAAGGTTATGCTGCAGCACTACAGAGCCCTGGTTAGACCACACTTGATATATTGTATTCAGTTCTGGTCACCTCATTACTGGAAGGATGTGGAAGCTTTAGAGAGGGTCCAGAGGAGATTTACCAGGATGCTGCCTGGACTGGAGGGCATGTCTTATGAAGAAAAGTTGAGGGAGCTAGGGCTTTTCTCATTGGAGTGAAGAAGGATGAGAGGTGTACAGGATAATGAGAGGCATTGATAGAGTGGATAGCCAAAGACTTTTTCCCAGGGTGGAAATGGCTATCACGAGGGGGCATAATTTTAAGGTGATTGGAGGAAGGTTTCGGGGAGATGTCAGAGGTCAGTTCTTTACACACAGAGTGGTGGGTGTGTGGAATGCACTGTCAGTGGTGATGGTAGAATCTGATAATTACGAGCATTTATGCGACTCTTGGATAGGTACATGGATGATAGTAAAATAAAGGGTATGTAGGTAAGTTTAATCTTAGAGTAGGATAAAAGGTCAGCAAAACATCGAAGGGTCTGTACTGTGTTGTTCTGTTCTATATATATTTCTATAAGACAGAAGATTGGGGTAAATGGGTCAGAATGGCAAAGTGTAACTAGAGACGTGCCACAAGAATCAGAGCTGGGGGCAGGGGCACAATTATTTACAATATGTATTAATGACTTAGACGATGGAAGTGAATATTCTCACCAAATGTGCAGATGACACAAAACTAGGTGGGGGGGGGGTGGGCAGACATTGAGGAGGACACAAAAAGTCTGCAAAGAGATACAGCCAGGTTAAATGAGTTGGCAAAACTTTAGCAGATAGAATATAATTTGGGAAAATGTGATATTATGCACTTCGTCAGGAAAAATAAATAAATTAAATATTGTTTAAATTGGGAAAGATTGCAGAAATCTACAGAACAGAGAGATTCCAGCGACCTTTTGTATGAATCACAAAAGCTGCATCCAAGCCTAACAGCTAATAGTGAAAACAATTGGATCGTTGGCCTTTATTTCAATGGTGAAAATGTGTTGCTGGAAAAGCGCAGCATAAGCCCTTCTTCAGGAAGGGCCTGAAACGTCAAATCTCCTGTTCCTTGGATGCTGCCTGACCTGCTGCGCTTTTCCAGCAACACATTTTCAGCTTTGATCTCCAGCATCTGCAGACCTCACTTTCTCCTTTATTTCAATGGGAATGGATTGTAAAAGTAGGCAGATTTTGCTAAAATTATATTAGGCATTAGTCAGACCACAACTGGAACGACGTGAACAGCTTTGCTCACCTTTCATAAGGAGAGGTATACTGACATTGGAGGTTATCCAGAGAAAGTTCACTAGATTGATACCAGGTATGGAGGGATTGTCTTATGAGGAGACATTGAGTAGATTGGGCCTATACTCCTTGAAGTTAAGAAGAATGAGAGGTGATCAAACAAAGTTCTTAGAGGACTCGCCATGGGAGATGTGTAAATGTTGTTTCTGTCTGGGACAGTCCAGGGCTAGAGGGAATAGTCTCAGAATAATGGGTCACCCATTGAAGACGGAGATGAGGATGTTTTTCTCTCTGAGAGAAGTGAGTTTATGCAATTATTTATCATCAAGGTCTGGGGAGGCTGGTAATTAAATAAATTTGAGATTGAGATAGACAGACTTTAAATCAGCAAGGAAGTCAAGTCTTATGGTGAAAAGGAAACAAAATAAAGCTGGGAAATAATAGAGCAGCCATGATCTCATTGAACAGCAGACAAGTCTCGATGGGTTGAATGGTCTACTTCTACTCCAATGTGTTATCGTCTAAAAATCTCCATGTTTCGAGAATAGAATATTCTGGAATAGAAATTGGCTGGTCACCCATCCAATTCACACTGGTATGATTCTCACAGCCTTATCTCCACTGCCTGCTCCCATTGTGCACATTCTAATATCCCACTCAGTCTAATCTCACATTCTCCCTCACATCCAACGCCCTATAATGTCCCACCCAGTCTAATCCCACACCACCCACTCTCTCTTGTTGTTCTATGACTAATGAACATAGCATCAATATTCAAACAGTTATTATCTCTGTCAGATCACCATTCAGTTTGTGTGGGGATCTCCTCATCACTGATAACATCATAACTGTTGCCTACAGTTCTAGAATTTACTGCCACAGTATGAACACTTGCTATCAAGGAGCAGGAAAATGAAGAAAGCCTATTCTTTAAATCTAGACCTCGTATTACCTAAACACTACATAATCCCTTGGACACTTCATCCATCAATTCAACTCTGCTGCACTGTAAATCCAGGAAAAGATCTGATAACATTTATAAATGAAACCTTTCTCTGTTGTGTTCTCAGGTCATATGATGGATCATGGAAATAATGTTGTTCTTGTCCAGACGCCCCTGAGCTGTCATGAGGAAAGCCTGATCATTAAGGAGGACAAACCAGGGAAATCCCTTAAATCTGCCTCTGTACATAACACTAGAGGAGCAACAGCTGACATGGGGTCAAAGGGGAGGTCGCAGGATGTCAGTGGTCAGCCCCATTACAGAGGTGAAAGAGACAGTCGAGGAGGTGGTGAGAAAATTCTAGAACGGTGGGAGAATCCATACCCAGAATCCAGGTACGGCATTCCTGAAAACCATAGGTCCTTGACTGTGGAGAGAGAAAGGTGGGGGGACTCCTCAGCACGGTGCCCAAAGTATAGTTACAGGGCCAACTTGGAGAAAGGAGAGGAAGAGAGCATCAGACATCACCATGACAAGTACTACAGTCCTTCACCAGAGTCCCTAAAGGAGCACTGCGGCAGAATCGCCCACATTACTCACTCAAATACCAACAACCCCGATCTAAAGGTAACTGAGGGTAAGCATCGCAACTCAGATAAACCCCCAAGGCCAGAGTCTAAAGATGTGAACAGGAGACGGACAGAAAACAGGCATAGCCCCAATGTCCACCTTTATATGTCTGAGTTAGTACCTCATCCTTTTGAAACCAAGAATCAGATGCTCATGGAAACCCGACCCCCAACAGAGCACAGCAAGAGGAAATCCCGAAGGAGCTCAAGAGAGGACACTGCGAATGGCATGAACACCCAGTGGATCCAGGGGACCGAGGAGGAGGCTTTGAATATCCAGGATAACAAAACAGGCAAACTCAATAAGACCAGACCTGAATCGCCAAGAGACGTACCAGCAGACATGGGGTCAAAGGGACGGTCACGAGATGACAAATATTCCAGTAGTCAGATCCAGCCCAGGGTTGAGAGAGACAGCAACGGAGGGGGAGAGAAGATTCTGGAACAATCAGAGAAGGTTCATCTCTACAGCTCATATCCAGAGTCTAGATACGGAGTCTCTGACAACTACATCACTGTTCCAGTGGAAGATGAAAGTTGGGGGGACCCCTACATTAGCCCTTCATCTCAGCGTCCAAAGTATAGCTATAGGGCTAGTATGGATAAAGGAGAAGAGATTAGATACAATCCCAATAAATACTCCAACAGCACACCTGCAGAACCGAACCTGCGTGTCTCACAAAAGATGGAGTACACTGTGATATCCAACATCAAAACCCCTGAGATCAAGAGAAAACACATAAAACACAAGAATTTAGTCAAGGAACACATGAAGTTTGAACCAGGTGTGAAGGACCTGAGCAATATCCAACAAGTATTGATTACACAGAACCCTGATATGGAACATGGCTTGTCTAAGTCATACTCGAAAACTGATTTTGCTGCTGAGCAGATTCCCAGTGGGTTTGCAGACATTTCTTTGTCAACTGACTATCCTGGGAAGAAAACACCAAAACATTCAAGGGATAAAATCAATGTTTTTGAGACTTGGAACTGTCCGGAATCACAAAACCCTGTGACAAATGAAACAGATGAGTACTGTCAAGATGGTTTCACGATAGGGGCAATAAAGTGTTTGGAGGGATGGGGCAAAGGGTTCACTTATGAAACCCATTTTGATACAAAACAGGGAGACAGGTATTCTGAAGGATCTCCTGAGAGAAAAGAAACCCATTCAGGACAGAGGCCATCCAACTCAAGGAGGCCCAGATACAGCTATGGCACAAATACAGACACAGAAGACGAGAGTGCAAATCTCCTGAAAAACAGCATTGCAAACCTATCCCAGACTGATCAACCTGTGCTTAAAATTACCAATAAGTCAGAATATATGGCGTCTTCCACGTCAACTAGCCCTGAAATGAACAGGAAACTGATCAAGTATACCAACTCACTGGATGAACAGCCAGCCACTTTTTCTAACTTCGTGAACAAAGCCAAGCAACTTGAAATGGCAACAACCATGCAGCCTGTCTCAGTCTATGAGTCATCGACTGTGCAATGCTCAGTGAATACAGACATGTCAACCAACAACAATCAACAGGTCAATGAAGCGGACCATGTTAGTGGCACCTTGATGTACAAGACTTGTGCTGCTGGAACTCAGGTTGAATCAAGTTCCATCACCTCTCACGATAGGCCAAGAGAATGGCAGAGAGGCCTTTACAGTAAGCCTTACCTCCATGACCTGCCAGATGGAGACACGCATCGAGAAAGCAAGGAGACAACTGTTTCAGGAGATGTCAAACTGATGGCTTCACAGTCATCAACCTCTCTTCGCCAGAGAGCGGTGTCTTCACTGGGAATGACATTAACAGATGGGACTCTGTCCGTGGGTATCTCCAGACCAATAGTGTCAGCATCTCGGAAAAATCTCTTTGCAACCACTCCTTACAACTCTGAGCTTGTCTTGAACAAGATACGCTCAACGCCTTGTCATTTCAAACAACAATACCAGGAGTGTCAAAAGAGGTCCCTGCAGACTCGAAAACGCTACCAGGAAGAAGTGAAGGCCGCTCTGATGATCCAGGCAGCTTGGAAAGGTTACCAGACCCGAGCACAGATCCGGAAACAGGCTGAGGCTGCAGTTATAATCCAAGCAGCCTATCGTGGTTATCAGATCAGAAAATTTCTAACAGAGGGCATTAGCGAGAATGAAGTGGACGACCTGAACGATATACAGAATGAGGACTGGCAAAACCCTGAATATCTAGATATCTTTCTAGAAGAGATTTCACAGAGCGATTACAGTGAGAGTGATGCAGATTCAACAGAGGACTGGCTCGAGTCACCAGTCAGCGTGGCCATGGGCAGCCCGGGGAATTATGGAAATGACAATGTAGGCCAAGACAACAACCCTATCGATGTCAGCTGCTCAAACCCTTTGTTGCACTATGAAAGCGTTTACCACTCACAGACATGCAATTGGGGAGGGATTTAGAGTCAAGAGGGCACTCTCTTATTGCTTTATTCCTTTCTAAAGATAGCAATGCAAGTTTAACCTTAAAACAACATTTGGAATAAACAAACAACTTAAATAAAGGAAGTGTTATTGAAGTCTGTTTTACGTTGCGATGCCCTGCTAAAGCCTGAGCTTAAAGCTATGAGCTTTTTACAGCACAGGAAGAGGCCCTTCAGCCCATCATATTCACACCAGACATCAAACATCCATCTAATCTCATTTTCCAGCATTTAGCCCATTGCTTTGCATCCGTTTCAAGTGTTCATCTAAATACTTCTTAAATATCTTGAGATTTCCCACCTCTACCACCCTTTTAAGCATAGTAATGCGTGCCAGACATATAACACCATCAATTTTTTTTTCCCTCAGATCCCCTTAAACCTTCTGCTTGTTACCTTAAAACTGTGACCCCCGGTTATTGACCCACCACTAAGGGAAAAGGATTCTCTCAATCCACCCTGTCTATTCTCCTCAGAACTTTGTAGAACTCAATCAGACCCTCCCTCAGCCTTTTCTGTTCCATAATAAACCCCAGCCTCTCTATTCAGGGCTGCAGCACCCCAGGCCAGCCAACATCCTGGTGAATCTCCTGTGCACCCTCTCTAGTGAAAGCACATGTTGCCTATGGCATTGTGACCAGGTCTGTACACAGTATTGCAGCTGTGTAAAAACAATGATTGCAGATGCTGGAAACCAGAGTCTAGATTAGAGTGGTGCTGGAAAAGCACAGCAGGTCAGGCAGCATCCAAGAAGCAGGAAAATCGACATTTCGGGCAAAAGCCCTTCATCAGGAATATAGCATTGCAGCTGTGGCCTAATGTTGGACATAGCTCTTCACCAAACAAAAGTCAGCCCAGACTTGAAACGTTAACACTGTTTCCCTCTCCACAGAGGCTGCCGGACCTGCTGAGCTTCTCCAGCACTGTTTTTACTTTTGAAAGGAAAAAGTTTATGTTAACATATTAAAGATCAAATAGATTATCCCAACTTCCACCTTCTCTGTAGGACCTGATGAAGGGCTTTTGCCTGAAACGTCGATTTTCCTGCTCCTCGGTTGCTGCCTGAACTGCTGTGCCTTTCCAGCACCACTCTAATCTAGACTCTGGTTTCCAGCATCTGCAGTCACTGTTTTTGCCTCCCTTCTCTGTAGGACACCCTGTTCTGAGAGCTGAGTGTGGCTCCCACTCTGATATCTTCAGTATCTCTGATTAATATTCTCCCTCAGTTAGCAGATGTTTTTTAGTTAGTGGGCTGTAAACTTTGGGATTCTTTTCACAAACCAGGACCACAGCCACCTGGTGAAGGAGCAGCGCTCTGAAAGCTAGTGCTTCCAAATAAACCTGTTGGACTATAGCCTGGTGTTGGGGGAATTGTAACTGTCCAACACTGGCACCTCCACGTCATACACAATCCAATGCATTTCTCTATCCATTAGCACTGTCCTGAAAGTCTACATTATCTGGTTGTGTGTTTGAATATGGCCTTTTATTGTCACATTTTGTTTGACAATAGATGCTGTGAGATCCCACTCTGCTCCATTTGTCTCTGAACCACAAGGTTCCAGGTTCAGGAGCTGCTCAAGCCTGGTGGCTATCTCAATGCAGCGCTGAGTGAGTGCTGTGGCTGGTATTTGTTTTGAGTTGTTGTTGTGAAGCGCTCTGAGACTTCCAGTGTTTGTAAAGCACTAGATCAATGCAGGGCCTTGGTGCTTATCAGGCGCTATATGAAGGTAGAGGGTTGTTGCGGCGAGGGACAGGGTGAGTCTGACGGAGAATTAAAGAGACATCCGGCCGCGGCTGAGGGGCCTGCGGGAGGCCGAGGCTTAGGCCCGGGTCCGGGGAGAGTCCGCGGGGCCTGGGCTTGGGCCCGGGGAGAGTCCGCGGGGCCTGGGCTTGGGCCCGGGGAGAGTCCGCGGGGCCTGGGCTTGGGCCCGGGGAGAGTCCGCGGGGCCTGGGCCCGGGTCCGGGGAGAGTCCGCGGGGCCTGGGCCCGGGTCCGGGGAGAGTCCGCGGGGCCTGGGGCCGGGTCCGGGGAGAGTCCGCGGGGCCTGGGGCCGCGATCAACCTCGCAGCGACTTCCCGCCCGGACACCAGCGGCGCTGGGGATCCCCCTCCTCATCCTCCTCCTCCCTCACATCCCCCCACTCCTCCCTCTCACTATTCTCTCCTCATTTCCATTGCCTTCCCTCCATTCTCCCATCTCCCTCCCTATTCTCATCCCCCTCCCCATCTCCCCCCTCTCCCTTCCCCGACCCTGCTCCTTATTTTCCCCTACTGTCCCCTTTTCTCCATCCTTGCTCCCTTCTGTCATTTCCCTTTCCCCATCTTCCCCTATTCCTCCCTTTGACTTCTTGTTCCTTTCTAATTCTCTCTATCTTTAGTAGATTAAATTCCTGTGTGACTCCTTTTCCCCTTTATTTTCAGGAATGATCTCATGCTGAATGATGTCTGTGAGGTTTGCAGAACCAGATGTGGTCCTCACAGGGACCTGTCCTGGGATGTGTCCGGATCGAGAGAGGGATGAACGACAGAGGCAGAAGAGACTTCACAAGTTTGAAATCCTGGAGGGAACTGTGAGAGACTGGCTGCCCAGCGCTGACCCATGGAGAATAGTGAAGGAATACTCACGACCAGCAGCTGGAAAAGAACCTGCTCAACAATGCGAGCTTCGTCCAGCCAGTGTCCTCCTTAAAACTGTCCATTATCTGATCGATGAGATTGTCCCACGGCATGAGGAGCCCTGGGTGGAAGTCTACGATTATGTGTTTGACCGACTGCGTAGTGTGCGTCAAGACATGACCATCCAGAAGGTCACTGGGCCTATCGCAGTGACCATTCTGGAGAAGAGTGTACGCTTCCTCCTCTGTGCCTCATACTGGTTGTGTGAGGAACCCATTCAGGTTTTTGATCCAAAAATGAATGATATTCATGTTCAGGAGTGTTTCAGTTTGCTATTTGCCAACTATTCTGCTGGGATTTATGAAAATGAAGCTGAATTTCAGGCTCTGGCTATTCTCTATAACCTGGGTAGGTGCAGCAGTTTAAACTAATCACTGACTTCTCTGTGTATCAGAATAAGGTTGCGAATAAGCTGGTGTAGGTTTGAGCTGGTTGTAGTGTCAGCTACAACCTTTTTGTCTTCTGCCCACTCCTTTCCCCTTGAATCTTATTCTATCCATGTTCTTTGTTATCAGCAGCGTTCAAGAAACACCTGAATACATGAATAGGAAGAGAATGGAGAGAGAAATGGATCCTGTAAGTGAGGACAGTTTTAGTATGGAAGGGCAAAATATGTCGGTGCAGGCTTGGAGGGCCGAATGGCCTGTTCCTGTGTTGTATTGTTCTTTTGTTTATCAAAAAACAATCTAACTCTGCATTGAATAAAGTTTAAAGAGCCAGCCTCCAGTCCTTCTAGAGAAGAGAATTCCATAACCTTACCGACCCTCTGAAAGGAGAATGGTAGGGTTGTCTGAAGGTTTTTTTTGTTGTGGAGACAATGATTAAGTCAGTAAGCTATATGATAAACTCCTCCCTTTGTTGTGGTATCTTTGATAAACTGATCGATAAATTATTGGGGTTGCTATCTGCAAAATGTAAATTAGAGTCGTTAATCCTGAAGTTATTTCTTATCTTGAGTTGCTCTTTGACATTCCAGAACTTTCTATTTGTAGCGCAGATAGAATGAATGTGTTTGATTCTGCGAAGGCCTTTACCAATGGAAAGCAGGATTTTCAGAGCTATATCCTTGGGATCATCTGCTGCTTGATCTGTCAAATAGAACTTTGCTCATTGTTTGAAGAGTTGTATTTCAGTTAGGGGTTGGTTAGCTCAGTTGGCTGAATGGCTGGTTTGCAATGTGTAGTGATGCCAATAGCGCAGCTTCAATTTCCACGCTGGTTCAGAATCTCCCCCCACTTCTCAACTTCAGTCCTTGGCTGATGTATGGTGACCCTCAGGTTAAACCACCACCGGTCACCTCCCTAATGACACAGTGGTGACTCTTCCTTTTACCTGCAGTTCACTAAAGGTGTCTTTATATGCCTGTTCCCTTATGAAATTTTATTTATCCATGATTTTATATTTTAAAAACTTTGGACTGATGTTTTCAGCCACTGTCAGTATATGTTGAAAAAGTCAGTGTAAGTTTCCTTTCTGCATGGATTCTATGATTCTGTGAAACTGGTCCCTCCTCACTGCAGCTGTTGTTCTGAGACACTGTCACTTCTATTTTTGGCTGTGAGTGATAGAGGGCATCCCTAACCGCCTCTCTCCCCCCCCGTGTCTCCGCTCAAAATAGAACTGCACCCTGGAGGAGAACATCTTCAAGGTATGATTTGGAGATGGCGGTGTTGGACCGGGGTGTACAAATTTACAAATCACACAACACCAGGTTATAGTCCAACAGGTTTAATTGGAAGCAGTAGCTTTTGAGGTGCTGCACCTTCATCAGGTGATTTTGGAGAATAAGATTGTAAGACACAGAATTTATAGCAAAACTTTACAGTGTGATGTTAGAGGATTCTGGGTAATCCAAGATGGAGGATGGGAAAAATTTCTGGCTGTAAGAGCTGCTCCTTTTTTTATTGAGGTATTTTAGGCGTTGGAGGGGATTTCCTCGAATTCCAGGAGCAGCAATTCCTGTTTTATATGCTGCTGCATTGTTTTGGAACTTTGGGGAAAAAAAGTCAAAACAACAGCAGTTTTAAAAGGGAGAAGAACAGACAAAGGAAGCACATGGTGAGGACAGTGCAGGAGGGAGAGAGAGAGAACCTGCACAGTTACTGCCTTTGCTGTTTTTGAATTCATGTATGGAATGAGCTGCCAGAGGATGTGGTGGAGGCTGGTACAATTGCAACATTTTAAGAGGCATTTGGATGGGTATATGAATAGGAAGGGTTTGGAGGGATATGGGCCGGGGGCTGGCAGGTGGGACTAGATTGGGTTGGGATATGTGGTCGGCATGGACGGGTTGGACCGAAGGGTCTGTATGGACGGGTTGGACCGAAGGGTCTGTTTCCGTGCTGTACGTCTCTATGACTCTATAACTGAAATTATACATTGAAAGTTGCCTTGATTATTTGTTAAGTCTCTCATCTGTTAGAATGACCATGATAGCTTCACCTCTTTCATGTGTAAATCACAAAACGTTTTTTAAAGTTACATTCTCAGGTTAACTATAACAATGGGTGCTAGCTAGACAGTATGTTGAAGGTGTTAGCCCCCTGTGTTCTCTGTCTGTGCCATAATGTTTAGAATGATTCTAATCTAAAAAGTGAGATAACAGGGTCTTGCATGGATTCATGTAGTTTTTGAGGTGGTGGTGGCACAGTGATATACAGGAGGTGCCCTGGGAGTCCTCAATATTGACTCTGGACCCATGGAGTCTCATGGCGTAAGGTCAAACCCTCCTGCTGATCATCATATACCATCCTTCCTTGGCTGATGAATCAGTCTGCTGCTGATTGATGACCAATCAGAGGAAGCACTGAGGGTTGTAAATTTGAGTGCCAAAGGACACAGCTGCTAGAGAGGCTCTCCAGCATTTGCTGAGGGAACCAAGAAAAAGGAAAGACATTCTTGACCTAGTCCTTAACAATTTACCTACCACAGAGTATCTTTGCTCAACATTATCAGGAAGAGTGACCACTGTTTTAGAGATCAAGTATTGTCAGGGTGGCATGGTGGCTCAGTGGTTAGCACTGCTGCCTCCCAGCGCCAGTTCTCGGGTTTGATTCCAGCCTTGGATGACTGTCTGTGTGGAGTTTGCACATTCTCCCCGTATCTGCATGGTTTCCTCCGGATGTTCCAGTTCAGTCCAAAGATGTGCAGGTCAGGTGAATTGGTCATGCTAAATTGCCCATCGTGTTCAGGGATGTGTAGGTTGGGTGCATTACTCAGTGATTAAATGTAGGGGAATGGGTCTGGGTGGGTTACTCTTTGGAGGGTCGAAGGGCAGGTTTCCATTCTATGATAACATTTTACAGAGACAGTGTTGTATGGTACTATCGCCATTATTTACTGTTCAAGACTAGGCACCCATTGGGGCATCAGAAACAACAAATTATATTTCTACCTGTAACCTCATGGCATGGCATATACCCCACTCTACCATTACTGTCAAGCCAGAGATTTAATCATGAGCCCAGGAGGGCATACCAAGTGCAGCACTAGGCAGACCCTAAAATAAGGTTTAACAGTATGTTGCTGGAAAAGCACAGCAGGTCAGGCAGCATCCAGGGAGCAAGAGAATCGATGTGTTGGGCATAAGCCCTTCATCAGGAATGAGGCTAGTGGGCTAGGGTAAGAGATAAATGAGAGGGAGTTGGGGGTTGGGGGGAAGGTAGCTGAGAGAAAACCAGTTTCCTCATTTCCCTTCTCCCATATTATCCCAGTCCCAAGACTCCAACTTGGCACCGTCCTCCTGACCTGACCTGTCCATCACCTTTCCCATCTATCTGCTCCACCCTCCTCTCCGACCTATCACTGTCTCCCCCACCTTCATCACATTCTCAGCTACCTACCCCCCCAGCCCCCCCCCCCCCATTTATCACTCAGCTCCCCGCCCCACCGACCACAAGCCTCATTCCCGATGAAGGGCTTATGCCCAAAATGTTGACTCTCCTGCTCCTCAGATGCTGCCTGACTGGCTCTGCTTTTCCAGCGCCACACTCTCAATTCTGATCTCCCACACCTGCAATCCTCACTTTCTCCTCCTTTAAAATAAGGGGTCAACCTGGTGAAGCTGCCAAACAGTCTCATGCCAAACAGCATAAGCAGCAAGTAATACACCGAGCTGAGCAATCCCAAAACCAATGGATCAGATCTAAGCTCTGCAGTTCTGCCACACCCAATCATGAATTGTGATGGACACTTAAACAACTCACTGGAGGTCAAGGCTTCACAAATATCCCCATCGTCGATGATGGAAGAACCCAGCATATCACAGGAAAAGATAAGGCTGATGCATTTGCAGCAATCTTCAGCCAGAAGTGCTGAGTGGATGATCCATCTCCGCCTCCTCCAGTGGTTTCCAGCATTTCAGATACTATTCAGCCAGTTCAGTGCACTCCCTGTGATATCAAGAAATGGTCGGAGGCATCAGATACTGATTGCCTACAGACCTCGATAACATTATGGCAATAGTACCAAACAGTTGTGTCCCAGAACTTGCTACTCCCCTAGCCAAGCAGTTTCAACACCAGCGTCTACCCAGCAATGTGGAAAATTACCCAGGTGTCCTGTATTCAAAAAGCAGGACAAATCCAACCTGGCCAATTACTGCCCAATCAGTCATCTCTCGATCCTCAGTAAAGCGATGGACGGTGTCAGTAACAGAGCTATCATGCAGCACCTGCTCAGCAATAACCTGCTCAGTGATGCCCAGTTTGGGTTCCCCCAGGGTCAATCAGCTCCTGACCTCATCATAGCCTTGGTCTAAGCATGGACAAAGAAGCTGGATTCTAGAGGAGAGCGGAGAGGGACAGCTTCTGACCTCAGGACCATGTTTGACTGTGATGTCAAAACTGGACTCAGTCAGAATCATGGGTCAATTAGGGGAAAACTCTCTGCTGCTTAGAGTCATAACTGACAATTTGGAAATGATTGTGATTATTGGAGGTCAGTCATCTCAGCTTCAGGGCATCTCTACAGGAGTTCCTCAGAGTAGCCTCCTTGGCCCAACCGTCTTCAGCTGCTCCATCAATGACTTGTCCTTAATCATAACGTCAGAACTGGGGATGATTGCACAATGTCCAGCATTAATCATGATTCCCCAGTTATTGAAACAGTTTATATTTAAATGCAACAAGAACTGGACAATATGTAGGCTTGGGTTGAAAAGTGACAAGTAACATTCATGAAACACAAGTGCCAGGCAATGATCATCTCCAGTGAAAGAGGATTGAACTATTCTGAATTCCCTACTATCAGCATTCTGGGGGTTACTTTTGATCAGAAACTGAACTGGACTCGCCATATAAATATTGTCACCGAAAGAGCAGGTCAGAAGCTGGGAATACTGTGGCGAGTAACCCCCAATAGTCAGAGGGAAATTGAGAAACAAACTTGTAAGGAGATCTCAGCTATCTGTGAGAATAATAGGGTAGTTATGTAGAGGATTTTAACTTTCCAAACATCAACTGGGATTGCTATAGTGTTAAAGATTTAGATGGAAAATAATTTGTTCAGTGTGTACAAGACAATTTTCTGATTCAGTATGTGGATGTACCTACTGGAGAAGCTGTAAAACTTGACCTACCCTTGGGAAATAAGGCAGGGCAGGTGACTGAGGTGTCAGTGGGGGAGCACTTTGGGATCAGCGACCATAATTCTTTTTGTTTTAAAATAGTGATGGAAAAGGATCACTATTTAGATCTGGTTGATCTAAAAGTTGAAGTTCTAAATTGTAGAAAAGCCAATTGTGACGGTATTAGGCAAGAACTTTCAAAAGCTGATTGGAGGCAGATGTTCGCAGGTAAAGGGACGGCTGGAAAATGAGAAGCCTTCAGAAATGAGATAACAAGAATCCAGAGAAAGTATATTCCTGTCAGGGTGAAAGGGAAGGCTGGTAGATATAGGGAATACTGGATGACTAAAGAAATTGAGGGTTTGGTTAAGAAAAAGAAGGAAGCATATGTCAGGTACAGACAGGATAAATCGAGTGACTCCTTAGAAGAGTCTAAAGGTAGAAGGAATATACTTGAGAGGGAAATCAGGAGGGCAAAACGGGGACATGAGATAGCTTTGGCAAATAGAATTAAGGAGAATCCAAAGGGTTTTCACAAATATATTAAGGACAAAAGGGTAACTAGGGAGAGAATAGGGCCCCTCAAAGATCAGGGCTGAAAATGTGTTGCTGGAAAAGCGCAGCAGGTCAGGCAGCATCCAAGGAGCAGGAGAATCGACGTTTCAGGCATAAGCCCTTCTTCAGGAATGAGGAAAGTGTGTCCAGCAGGCTAAGATAAAAGGTAGGGAGGAGGGACTTGGGGGAGGGGCGTTGGAAATGCGATAGGTGGAAGGAGGTCAAGGTGAGGGTGATAGGCTGGAGTGGGGTGGGGACGGAGAGGTCAGGAAGAAGATTGCAGGTTAGGAAGGTGGTGCTGAGTTCGAGGATTGGGACTGAGACAAGATGGGGGGGAGGGGCAATGAGGAAACTGGAGAAATCTTGAGTTCATCCCTTGTGGTTGGAGGGTTCCTAGGCAGAAGATGAGGCGCTCTTCCTCCAGCCGTCATGTTGCTATGGTCTGGCGATGGAGGAGTCCAAGGATCTGCACGTCCTTGGTGAGTGGGAGGGGGATTTGAAGTGTTGAGCCACAGGGTGGTTGGGTTGGTTTAGATTAGATTAGATTATTTACAGTGTGGAAACAGGCCCTTCGGCCCAACAAGTCCACACCGACCCGCCAAAGCGCAACCCACCCATACCCCTACCCATACCCCTTACCTAACACTATGGGCAATTTAGCATGGTCAATTCACCTGACCCGCACATCTTTGGACTGTGGGAGGAAACCGGAGCACCCGGAGGAAACCCACGCAGACACGGGGAGAACGTGTTGATCCGTGTGTCCCAGAGGTGTTCTCTGAAACATTCCGCAAGTAGGCGGCCTGTCTCCCCAATATAGAGGAGGCCACATCAGGTGCAGCGGATGCAGTAAATGATGTGTGTGGAGGTGCAGGTGAATTTGTGGCGGATATGGAAGGATCCCTTGGGGCCTTGGAGGGAAGTAAGGGAGGAGGTGTGGGCGCAAGTTTTGCATTTCTTGCGGTTGCAGGGGAAGGTGCTAGGAGTGGAGGTTGGGTCGGTGGGGGGTGTGGACCTGACAAGGGAGTCGCGGAGGGAGTGGTCTTTTCGGAATGCTGATAGGGGAGGGGAGGGAAATATATCCCTGGTGGTGGGGTCCGTTTGGAGGTGGCGGAAATGACAACGGATGGTACGATGTATCTGGAGGTTGGTGGGGTGGTAGGTGAGAACCAGTGGGGTTCTGTCCTGGTGGCGATTGGAGGGGCGGGGCTCAAGGGCGGAGGAGCGGGAAGTAGAGGAGATGCGGTGGAGGGCATCGTCAATCATGTCTGAGGGGAAATTGCGGTCTTTGAAGAAGGGGGCCATCTGGGTTGTACGATATTGGAACTGGTCCTCCTGGGACCAGATGCGGTGGAGACGAAGGAATGGGAATATGGGATGGCGCTTTTACAGGGGGCAGGGTGGGAGGAAGTGTAGGTAGCTGTGGGAATCGGTCGGTTTATAGTAAATGTCCGTGTTGATTCGGTCGCCCGAGATAGAAATGGAAAGGTCTAGGAAGGGGAGGGAGGAGTCTGAGATGGTCCAGGTAAATTTGAGGTCGGGGTGGAAGGTGTTGGTAAAGTGGATGAATTGTTCAACCTCCTCGTGGGAGCACGAGGCAGCGCCGATACAGTGATCGATGTAGCAGAGGAAAAGGTGCCAGTAAGCCAATGGGCTGAGAGGTGGCAGATGGAGTTTAATTCAGATAAATGTGAGGTGCTGCATTTTGGGAAAGCAAATCTTAGCTGGACTTATACATTTAATGGTAAGGACCAAGGGAGTGTTACTGAACAAAGAGACCTTGGAGTACAGGTTCATAGCTCCCTGAAAGTGGAATCGCAGGTAGATAGGATAGTGAAGGCGGCGTTTGGTATGCAAACCTTTATTGGTCAGAGTATTGAATACAGGAGTTGGGAGGTCATGTTGCGGCTGTACAGGACATTGGTTAGGCCACTGTTGGAATATTGCATGCAGTTCTGGTCTCCTTCCTATCGGAAAGATGTTGTGAAACTTGAAAGGGTTCAGAAAAGACTTACAAGGATGTTGCCAGGGTTGGAGGATCTGAGCTACAGGGAGAGGCTGAACAGGCTGGGGTTGTTTTCCCTGGAGCGTCGGAGGCTGAGGGGTGACGTTATAGAGGTTTACAAAATTGTGAGGGGCCTGGATAGGATAAATAGACAAAGTCTTTTCCCTGGGGTCGGGGAGTCCAGAACTAGAGGGCATAGGTTTAGGGAGAGAGGGGAAAGATATAAAAGAGATCTAAGGGGCAACGTTTTCACACAGAGGGTGGTACATGTATGAATGAGCTGCCAGAGGATGTGATGGAGGCTGGTACAATTGCAATATTTAAGAGGCATCTGGATGTGTATATGAATAGGAAGGGTTTGGAGGGATATGGGCCGGGTGCTGGCAGGTGGGACTAGATTGGGTTGGGATATCTGGTCGGCATGGACGGGTTGGACCGAGGGTCTGTTTCCATGCTGTACATCTCTATGACTCTATGACCTCCTGACTCCCCAAAGCCTGCCCACTAGCTACAGGCACACGTCAGGAGTGGGATGGAATACTCCCCACTTGCCTGGATGAGTGCAGCTCCAACAACACTCCTGAAGCTTGACACCATCCAGGACAGAGCAGCTGCTTGATATGGCACCACATCCACAAGTATCTACTTCCTCTACCACCGACACTCAGTAGCAGTGTGTACCACCTACAAGATACACTACACCAAAGATCCTTAGACAACATCTTCCAAACCCACAACTGCTTTCATCTAAAAGGACAAGAGCAGCAGATATGTGGGAATATCACCCACTGCAAGTTCCTCTCCAAGCCCTTCACCACCCTGACTTGGAAATATATCGCTGTTCCTTCACTGTCACTGGGTCAAAATCCTGCAATTCCCTCCCAAAGGGTATTGTGGGTCAACCCACAGCAGGTGGACTGCAGCCGTTCAAGAAGGCAGCTCACCCCCACCTTCTCAAGGGGCAATTAGGGACAGGCAATAAATACTGGGCCCAGCCAGTGATGCCCATGTCTCACAAATGAATTTAAAGTGTGTGCTGAGATGTTGCTATTTATTTGAATTCTCAGATTGCCAAAGCTTTCAGTTTGCAAATGTTTTCCAAATATTTGTGACCAAGATCTATTATGACAGACACATAGGTGACTGAGCTGGTATTAAATTACATAAAGTCACACTTCAAGTGATGAGTTACAATGGAGATTGAGAACAGTATACCCCTAGATCACAGTGTACCCCGTGTTGCAAGAGCTTAACTTTCAGTTTAAATGAGTTGAAGAAGCTTAACTCTGTGTTTCACCCCATGCTTTCACTATCCAGGTAATGTTTGATGGAGATAGTGTCAAGGGAGTTTTACTTTCCATTTACATTTAGTTTAAAAGAGTAGTGGGAGATTTACTCTGCATCAACCCTTTGCTGTACCTGTTCTGAGAGTATTTGATGGGGACAGTGTCGAGGAAGCTTTACTATCACATCAAAAGAGTTGAGGATATCTGGTTGGCATGGACAAGTTGGACTGAAGGATCTGTTTCCGTGCTGTACAACTCTATGACTCTATCTATTGTCTTGGTAACCTCTTCAAATAACTCAATTAAGAATGTGAGACACAATTTCCCATGTACAAAGCCATGTTGACTATCCCTACCTTTCCAAATGCATGCAGATCCTGTGTCTCAGAATCCCCTGCAACAACTTACCCAGGCTCACTGGTCTGTCATTCCCTGGCTTTTTCTTGCAGTCTTTTTAAAATAGTGGCACAACATTAGCCATCCCCCCAGTCTTCCGTTATCTCAGTTGTGGCTGTTAATGACACAAATATCTCTGCTTGGGGGTCCCACAATTTCTTCCGGGCTTCCCATAATGTCCTGCATACACCTGACCAGAGTCCCAGGGATTTATCTACCTTTATACATTTTAAGACCTCCAGCACCTCCTCATCTGTAATGTGGACTCTTTTCAAGACATCACGATTTATTTTCCAGAGTTCCCTAGCTCCAGTGCCTTTCTCCAACGTAAATATTGATGCAAAAATATTCATTTTGTATCTCACCCATTTCCTGTTCCATGCATAGATGTCCTTGTTGATCTTTAAAGGGTCGTAGTCTCTCCCTAGCTACTCTTTTGCCCTTAATGTACTTGTAGATTCTCTTTTTGATTTCTCCCTAACATTACCTGCCAACACTACCTCATATCTCCTTTTTGCCCTTCTGATTTCCCTCTTAAGTGTACTCCTACACATCTTATACTCCTCAAGGGATTCACTTGATCCCAAGTGTACATAGCTGACATCTGCCTCCTCTCTCTTGACCAGAACCTCAATATCTCTAGATGTCGTGTTCCCTACTCCTGCCAGCCTTACCCTTCACACTAACAGGAACATGCTGGCCCTGAACTCTCGTTAACTCATTTTTGAAAGCCTTCCACTTGCCAGCCACCCCTTTACTCGGACAGCATTCCTCAGTCAGTCTTTGAAAGTTTGCTTCTTTATCTTTACATCAGTGAATTCCAATCACTGATACTTTATTAATTTATTTGGAATGGCAAACAGTTTATCCTTTTCCTCGAAACTAAATCGATATTCAACAAGTCTGCCAGTTCCTTATTTTCATTTGCAATATTCCTCACCGCTTCTAATTATAAAAGGCTCACAGTACACCTCACTGCATTTTTTTAGCTTTTGTGTTAATCTCTCCGTCCCTTCGTAAGCTTGCCTCCAATTCCTGTTGTTTATATCATTCCCTGTGCTCAGATCCACACTATTCATTTAGTTTGCTTTAGTGTTGTGGTATCACTCACATTTTCTGTTTCCTATGGTTGTTTTATTTGGTAGCTGGAGCTTCTATTATGGGTATCAAATGTGGCTGGATTCAGCTAAATCCCATGTCAGTTTTGGTGTTTGATCCTGATCTGTCCCACGTCTGTCTCCAGGTTCAGTGAAAGCTCTTCAACACGCCTTACTCCTACCTCACCACATCCGAGATTCACCTGACATGAAGCTGGCATTTGGCATGAACCGAGCTTTCGCAGAGGGAAACTATGTGCGATGTCTGCGACAAGTTGGCAGTTTGTCCTTCGTGCAGAGCTGTGCAATTTATCGGCACATTCAGCAGTTCCGGCATCACCTGCTTCGGCTATTTAACCATGGCTACAGCAGCCGTAACTGTCGCTACCCTCTCCAGAGGCTGGCAAACCTGCTGGGCATGGACAGCGTACCCTCAGCTGCTGAGCTTTGTCAGCGCCATAACCTGGAGGTGACAGGTACCTCCGTGTGCTTCCAGAAGAGCTGCTATAGAGATTTTAGTCCCGGGACACGGCAACGAGAACTGGGATTGGTCAGCAAAAAACAAGGAAGCAAATCAAAGTCAAGCATCATTCATGGCGATTGACTTAAACTGGACTGAACAGCAGCTGACAAGGGCAGTTCCTCTTGTCCACTCTCAGCTTCTCAAGTTTCAAACACCTTTGGCCACAGTGAACTAATCCAGGTGCAATCTGCCTAGCCACATTATTAGATAGTGTCCTATCGGCTGTTATGAAGGGATTAGTGTGGGCAGTCAATGAGCTTCTGGGAGTGCTTCCTGGGAAGAGTGTCAAGGGAGCCTTATTCTGTGCCTGGTCCCGTGCTGTCCCTGTCCTGGGAATGTTTGATGGAGACAGTTGCATTTCCAGCATCAACATCCCCAGCAATAAATGTTCACTAAAGGCAGTTGGAGTGTTTGCATTCTGTGATGTCGATTGACTGGGTCTTCCACTGGGTTTCTGAGCTTTTAGCTCTGATGGAAAATGAACCCCTGCCATTCTGACTGTGAGGATGAAATCCCAGTCCAGGAACCTTCCTCTTCTTACCTTTCTCTGAATGTTCATTGTTTAATACATTTTGAATGTGATAAAATGAAATTATATTTTAAGGAGTGCTTTGATATAAAATTTATAAAATCAATGTATCTGTGCTCTGACGATAGAATGGTTGACCTCTTACCTGTGACAGCCTGATAGAAAGCTGGTACAGGAGACTTGAAAACACAAAATAAAAATGATCATTTTTACAGAATCTAAATATCTTCAGAGGTTTGCCGAGTACTTTGCAGCCAATGAAGTCATTGTTGTGATTTAGAAAGTGCAGCAGCAAATGTTGACACGATCAGACCTCTCAAATCGCAGTTACATAAATGACCAGATGATTGTTTTAGGGATGTTGATCATGCAATAAATATTAATCTTGACACTGGCAAGAAATTCCTTTCTGTTCTTTCAAATTGTTTCTGTTGCTGACTTTCAATGGGGAGATCTGAAGGGGCTTCGGTTTCACAGCACACAACGCCGGACCCCCTCACTGCTGGGGTGTCAGCTTCGATTATGGGCCTGAGTTCCTGGATTGGGACCTGAACCCACAAGCTGTTGATGCAGAGAGAGAGTGTTCTCTACTGAGTCACAGCTGATGGAGAAGAGATAATGCTATAATTGACCAGTGGGGAGCTGCATTGGGACTGTTTTGGTTTTAAAAAAAGGAACCCAAACATGACAGACACTTTTCATCTGAAACACGAAAAAATAGAAAATGTAGCCAGTTGTCCACAGGAAATGTTGACCACTCTGGTAAATAAATTTAGAGGTGAATTTTCCTGGCAGTTTCTGTTTGTTTCGTTTGGCCATTTAGTGAGCTGCATCTGGACAGAGTGATGTGTACAAAAGCCTGTGGCCTGGAGGTTGCTGTGAGCTCAGGTACCTGGGCAGACATGGCTCAGAGCAATGAGCATGAAGAAGACAGGCTTCACATTTCGCTTGATGTTTCTGTCATTCTCAAGGATTGGCCCACTTTTTCAAAACAACAAATTACAGATCTCTGGATAGAAACACAAAAGATATTCCTCCAAAGGGACTCGGTTCCAGAATTCAATCAGTGAAGACAATTTATTGAGTTACCATTTTGTAAAGTTGGCTGGGAATCCCAGTTAAGCTATTAACAGAGACTAAGGGTCATGTCAGGAGGGCTTTTTCAACACAAAGTGTGAGTGGAAATCAAAAAGTCTCTCCTCCATAAAACAAATAGTTTTTTTTAGGAGGCAGCAAAGGGACTTGAACTAGGAAACGGAGTTCAGGAAAAGAGCAGCAATGGTATAGTTGAGTTGAGGAATGAATGGTCTCTTTCGAGATTTTGCTGAACAAGTTTCTTTTCACTTTTCATTTGCTTTGAGTTTGCAGACGAATAGATGTGATATATTTCTGTCTGATTGTTAGTCTGAAACTGCTGTTTGATATCTAGATTTTTTTTGCAAGGAGTTTTGTTTGTTTTGGTAAGTTCCCATCACAACATGAACATCCAGCCTTGACTAGAGTTGCGGCGATTCCTGTGGCCACCAGTGGGTGGAACTGTCTCCTTAAGAAACAGAGACCGGCTGCTAAACCTACAGAATTGCATGCTTTGTTTTAAATATCTATCCCCTTAAGTATGTCACATGCTGTGAGGAACACGGAGTTTTAGAGGCAACCATGTTAATTTGTAGATGAAGTCTATTTAATATCTCCTGACTTGCTCTGTCATGTCCCAAAGGCAGTATACAGCCTGAGTCCACTAAGACAAAGTGGGAGTCAGGACCCCAAGTAGGCCTGGGGGCTCATGAGCAGCAATGGCTATGTGCCCCTGCTCCAGTCACTATCAGGTTTTCCTCCCCCCCCCTCCTTTATTGGTCTTCTCCCCAACCCCCACCAACCACTCTCAAAGTTCTTTAAAGAGTCACAACAATTTTCGAGACTGAGAGTGGCTCACAGTGGAGTTGGTAAACAGTGCACAAAGGAGAGCTCTCAGCTTTAGCTCTAGCACCCTAAGCCAATGTTCTTCTGCCTGGCCTCTTGTCTTCCATTCTCTGTGAATTGTAGCTCGTCCAGAAGCTGCAACCTATTTTCATAACTTACACCAGACTCTAGTCTCCTATCACCTGGGGTTCCCTGACCAACATTAGCTCCTTCTCCAGCAGTGCTTCCATTAAAAAAATATTGTCTTTGTTTTCAGTTGCTTTCTGGCTTCATCTCTTCCCTTGCATTGAGTTAGTCTGGTCCAGCCACTGCTGAAGTCTCTGTATTTGTCAGTTGTGATTCCTGCCCAGCTGCCGTTGACATGTTTCCAGCTTCTGAAAGCAAACTCTGGAATTCGCTTCCTAAACCTCTCCTTCAAAACCTTCCTCAAGACTACCCTCCTTGGCCAAAGTTAAAAATCACACACAGTTAACTTTGTACACCCCAGTCCAACACCGGCATCTCCAAATCATGACTCTTTGGCCAAGCTTTCTTCATTAGAATTAGAGCACATCATTCAAATGTATATGTAAATGCAATATTGGTGCAGAGAGACAGTGTGTCCTCTCTTATGGGTAAACAGGAACTGTACCCATGGGAATTTGTTAGCGTTTTATTTGTCAGTGCAATGATGTGCTTCTGAGTGAATGGAATCTTAACTTCACCCTGAACTCAACTGACCACAAGAACAAACATATTAAATCTCGGGGGTTTACCCCTGATTAGTGCTTGCTGCAATCTGATTTCTGTACCCCGATACTCACCTGGATAAATCTTAGTTCCCCAATTTATTTGTATTCCAGAGATTGAGATGCAATACACTGGAAGAGGGTGGGACAAATTGGAGAGCTCTGTCTTAAGAATGCAGACATAATACAGTGAATGGCCTCATTCTGTTGTGTATTAGATATGCCTTAACTTAATTTTCATAAGGGTGTGCCTGTTAGTCACTGAATGCATCAGAAGCAGGAGGCAAAATGGTGGGATAATGTTAACTGGGGACGCTGATTCTGAAAGAGAACTCTCATACACAGCTGCAACAACGTGTTTCATGGTCACTGTATAATTTATAACAGATATTAAGAGGTTTCTTTAACTGACTGCTTGCAAATAATCTTAATGTCAATAAGCAAGAATAAAGATTTTAAATTAAAAGTCCAGTCTTAAAATAATATTTCCTTTCCGATTGTGCTCAACGTATTTGTTACAGAGACTCTGTTGGGCCGAGAGGGGATTATTCACAACCTCCCTCTCACCAGTTATTGAAGACATGTATGTACTGAACACACTCGCATCTTAGGAGAAAGTGAGGGCTGCAGATGCTGGAGATCAGAGTCAGAACGTGTGGTGCTGGAAAAACACAGCAGGTCAGGCAGCATCTGGGGAGCAGGAGAATCAAGCATGAGCTCTTCACCATGATGCTGCCTGATCGGCCGTGCTTTTCCAGCACCACAAGTCCTGACACTCGCGTCTCAGGCAAACAATCACTGCCCCTTGTCCGTCTGTGGAATCTCCACAGTGGAATACACTGGGAATAACTGGTGAGGGGGGGCAGGAGACAGGGGTGTTGGGGGGTGCTGAGGGGGTTGGGGGTTTGTGGGGGGTGGGGTGGCTGTAGTTTACCATAGGGTAAAGGATTTGGTGTCCCTCCCTGTCCTGTTCACATTCCAGATAGGCTCATCTTCTCAGACAAATCCAAAATGATGATCTCCGACATCACAGTCATGAGTACACATCAAAAGGAACTTGGCTGCTGTAAAGCATTCTGGGATGTGATTGTGGAAGATGCTTATAACAATGCTTTTTTTTGTTATTTAATTCCTCTACTTGTATTTTAACACATGTTGGGGGCCCGCAGTTATAAATTGATCTCATCATTTGTTGATAGATGTGGTGCTGGAAGAGTGTCAGAAGCTCAGTTACCCCCAGCCTGGAGAATACTCACTGCTCCTACCCTCAAACCCACTGAGCTTTCCAATGGCATTGGTTTATGCTCTCACTGAAGCTAGCTCAGTGAGTAAGGCTGGCCATTCGACTTTGATTGCATATCACTTTTGACCCTTCCTCTTCATAAGCACATTCCAGCTGGGGTCACAGATCAGAGTTCAGGCAAAGGGCCCTTCCAATTTCAGCCCATGCTGTTGTTTAGATCAGCTGACCTGGCATAAACCAGAGAGGAGCCAGGTTCTTTCCAGCTCTATCATTCACTCAGATTTTCCCTGCTCTTTTCCCCCAACTTCTAAAGATGGAAGCCAGCCTCCATGTACCCCAATTCCCAGCCCAACCTCATATTAAGATTTTGTTCTCTGAATGAAAAGCTGGCTCCTGGGAGCACTGGTAAAGCTTGTGAGAGAGGAGATTACAAGAGCTGAAGTCTGTTTGATTCAGCATCCCATCCACCATCCTAAACGTTCACTCCCCCCTCCACTGACGCTCTGTGGCAGTGAGGTGAACCATCCAGAAGATGCCCTGCAGAAATTCACCAAGCCTGGTTAGCACCTTCCAAACCCATACCATCTTCCATCTAAAAGGACAAGGGCAGCAGATACATGGGAACACCACCCGCGCACTGCACGTTCCTCTCTAAGCCACTGACGATCCTGACTTGGAAATATAATGCTGATCCCTCAGTGTCACTGGGTCAGAATCCTGGAACCCCCTCTCTAATGGCATTGTCTGTGTCCCCCTATATACCAAAGACTGCAGCAGTTCAAGAAGGCAGCTCACCACCACCTTCTCCAGAGGAATGATGGATAGATACACTGCATGGAAAAGTGTAAAGATTGAGCACCTGTATATGAAGCATTGACTGAACTGTGTGTGTACGTTAGTGCATATGTGATTTTTTCATGTTGTCTGTCATGGTCAAGCTCCACTGTTGCAGTCCACTAAATAATTGGATTAAAAAATGGCAGCTGACCACAGGTCTGTATGAATTAATTTCCAATTATTATTCACTATGAGCAAGAATTAATCTCTGGAATTTTCAGAGCCATCTTGTTTGTAATTATATTTGCTAAGTAAACTGGAATTTCAGCCACAAACGTCAATAGCCTCTTTCATGATTTCACACCGTCCTGAAGTACTTTATTGCAATGAAGTACCTTTGAACTGTCACCCATTGTGGTAATGCAGGAAGCACAGCCGCTAATTCTTACTCAGCAGACCACACAGAGTGATGACATAATGACCAGATAATCTGTTCAGGTGATTTGGTTGAGGAATGAATATGGACCCAGGACAACGGGGAGAACTCATCAGCTTTTCTTCCAGTAGTGACCATCCAATTGAGAGGGCAGATGGATATCATTTTAACATTTCAGAAAGACTAGATCTCTGATCGTGCAGTACTCCAGCAGTGGTCTACTGAAGCGGCAGTTTAGAGTAGGGTTTACGTTTCTATACTGGGATTAGAACCTATGACCATCTTTCTAACTCAAATCTCACTGCAGTCCACATTGGATCAGATAGGACCGGGACCAATTGAATATCTCGAGTCCTGAGGCCATCTCTGTTGAGATCCTTAGTTCCAATCTCCTCATGAGCCCACAGATGTGGCAGGCAGTGGCCAGAGTGAGATGTTCACAAGAAGTGACTTTTATCTTCATATCATGACCCAGTAAAATATGTGTAGGTTCCATCTGAGTTTGTCCAAGTTTGTCTCATGATTTCTAATTGAAGATCAAAATTAAAGTTAAGAGATCACCTTTCAGCTTTGCAGAAAAAGATAAAATTAGTAATTAGATTTAAATCATTTCTCCTTGTTAAGACTGTTTCTATCTAATGATTCAGAGTATGGCAACATCCAGGACAAAACAGATAGCTACGTTAGCAACTCATTCATCACTTTAAAACTCCATGCCCTCCACTACCAACGCACTGGCAGCAGCGAGTGCCACTGATAAAATGCACCAACGTTCTTTCAACAGCACCTTCCAGGCCTGCAACCTCTCCCATCTAGATGGACAAGGGCATCGGATCCATGGGAACACTGAAGACACCAAATGCTGGAGATTTTGGTAATATAGATGAGCAGAGAGATCTCGGTGTCCAGGTACACTGATCCTTGAAAGTTGCCACCCAGGTTGACTGGGTTGTTAAGAAGGCATACAGTGTTTTAGCTTTTATTAATAGAGAGATCACGTTCCGGAACCATGAGGTTATGCTGCAGCTGTACGAAACTCTGATGCGGCCACACTTGGAGTATTGTGTACAGATCTGGTCACCACATTATAAGAAGAATGTGGAAGCTTTGGAAAGGGTGCAGAGGAAATTTACTAGGATGTTGCTTGATATGGAGGGAAGGTCTTATGAGGAAAGGCTAAGGGACTTGAGGCTGTTTTCATTAGAGAGAATAAGGTTGAGAGGTGACTTAATAGAGACATACAAGATAATCAGAGGGTTAGATAGGGTGGACAGGGAGAGCCTTTTTCCAAAAATGGTGATGGCGAGCACGAGGGGGCATAGCTTTAAATTGAGGGGTGATAGATATAGGACAGATGTCAGAGGTAGTTTCTTTACTCAGAGAGTAGTAAGGGTATGGAATGCTTTGCCTGCAACAGTAGTAGATTTGCCAACTTTAACTACATTTAAGTCATCATTGGACAAGCATATGGACGTATATGGAATAGTGTAGGTTAACTTTGTGGGCGGCACGGTGGCACAGTGGTTAGCACTGCTGTCTCACAGCGCCTGAGACCCGGGTTCAATTTCCGACTCTGGCGACTGACTGTGTGGAGTTTGCACTTTCTCCCCGTGTCTGTGTGGGGAGCACGTGTGGACCACAGTCCAAAGATGTGCGGGTCAGGTGAATTGGCCATGCTAAATTGCCCGTAGTGTTAGGTAAGGGGTAAATGTAGGGTCGGTGTGGACTTGTTGGGCCAAAGGGCCTGTTTCCACACTGTAAGTAATCTAAACTGGGCTTCAGATTGGTGTGACAGGTCGGCGCAACATCGAGGGCCGAAGGGCCTGTACTGCGCTGTAATGTTCTATGGTCAATGTTCTATCTCAATGATTCAGACAGAGCATCCATGAAGAGAGATCAAGCTAATGTTCGGAGTATAGATTACTCTTCGTCTGATGAAGAGTCAATTCGACTCAGAATGTTAGCCTGCGCTCTCTCCATGGCTGCAGTGTGACTCACTGTGACCTCAAGCATTTGTTGTCTTCAGTACAGATTCCAGCATCTGCAGTAATTTGCTCCTTTAATGGGAACACTTACCCCCTGCAACTTCCCCTCCAAACCACTCACCATCCTGATTTGGAAGTATATCACTGTTCCTTCACTGACGCTGCATCACAATCCTGGAACTCCTTTCCAGATGGCTTTGGTGGTGAATAGAGCTATAATTAAGCTGGGTATCTGCAAAATGGAGCTACACAACTGTACTGAGAACTTCAACTGAGCACTAAATGAAGACTCTGCAACATAGGGATAGGAGGTGACCATTCAGACCCCGTGTCCATTCAATGAGACATCTTAACTCTATTTTCCCACCTTGTTCCATAATGCTTGATGCCCCTCGTGAACAACAATCTGCTGATCTCAATGCTGAGCTGAGGACCATCTGAGTGGACTAACCAGTAATCAAACTCATTATTCTGATTATCCAGGTAGTGTCCTGTCTCTTTACAGTTATGGCTTTGACTGCTTCGTGACAAATCTTGTTTCCTCGGAGTGAATTGTTATACGACACTGGATAAGGATGTAGTTGGAGACCATGTTGGGGCAGGATGCCTGTGTTGTGTTATATGGCATTCCCAACCTGCACTGCACCATGTTCTGTTATGGCAATAAGTGACAATGTCCCTTGCCCTAGAAGAATCCACACAACCCTCTTCCCCTCCAGTGGACTCCTTCCGGACCCCCTCGTCCCCAAATCAGGGGGATGCAGAACTCCAAGGCAGCTGACTACAGTGGAATGAAAACTGCCTGATTGTTAGCTGTGGCCTGTTGGTTAATTGCCCAGTTTTGCTCTGGCTAGTTAGCTGCCAGTTTATGAAATGATTTGCTCTCCCCCCCCACCAAGTTCACACAAAGACCTTGGTCACAATGAAGAGGACGGAGAGTTGTGTGATGAGTTGGAACATAGCCATGTTTTAAACTCCAGTTCTGTGGGAAAAGCAAGAGTGAGGTAGCCTTCCTTGATCTTTCGCCATGTACCACTGCCTTGTCCTGATACTGAAAATCATTGAGTTAAATTGAGTTGCTTGGAATGTGGCTGGAATGTGAAGATTGTGAGATGGCAGGATTGTCTGTGAGAAGATTTCTGCAAAATGAGAGGTGACCTCATTGAAATTTACACAATTCTAACAGGGTGGATGTAGAATATGGTGTTTCCTGTTCTTGAAACATCCTATTTTGAGTGGAGATTCTAGAATGAGGGGATGGCCATTTAAGGCTGAGATGAAGAGGTGTTTCTTTAAACAGAGGGTGCTGATTCGCTGGGTCACAGTGTCTACCACAACCAATGGCATCAGTTTGTTTGTTTGCAATCTCTTTGGCTTATCTTTTCCTACATTACATTGTTGACTTCACTTTAAATGACTCATTATATGTGGGATCTCTTGGCTTGTCCTCAAACAGGCACCTTCCTGAGCGACCTCCACTTCCCCACTTATTCCTAAACTTCAGCTCCCCCAAATCCTGCTGGGTGTATTTTAACTCACACATCCATCACTGTCTGTGCACTCACTGCCCTGCACTGGATGCTGCAGCAGTAAAATTAAAACTAACATTCTGTTCAATTCCTGTCATTGCATCACTCCTCCCAATCTCTATAACTTCCACTTCCTGTCTTTTGTCCTGATATAAAATGTTTCTATAATTCTACTGACTTATACTTTGCAATTACTTGTGTTCCAGCTTTGGCAGCTGTCCTTCACCTGCCACATCTCCCTCTCTTTCTCTCTGCCTTTTTAAACAACTGTTGAAATCCCCCTTTTTGCTCAAACTGTTGGTCCTTTGTTCCGCTGTTTCTTCACATGATTTAGTGTCAATGTTCCTTCACCATTAGTGTCATATGCTTCTGTGAATCCACTTGCGATATTTCCTATATTAAAGACACAATATAAATACAAGTTGGGGATCTTATGGTGTACTGTCCCTTCCACTGAACCAGGAGGCCTGGGTTTAAATCCCACCTGCTCCAGAGGTTTGTCATAATATCTGAACAGTTTGATTGGATTTATTATTGTCACATGTATGTAGGGTACAGTGAAAAATTTTGTTTTGTGTACAATGCAGGCAGATTGTACCAAAGAAAGTACATTAGGGTAATAAAACAGAGCGAGGAATACAATGTTACTGCTGCAGAGAAGGTACACAAAAAGCAAGCTCAGCATTAAATTTAAGATTTGAGACGTCCATTCAGAAAACTAATAACAGTGGGGAAGAAACTGTTGTTGAACCTGTTGTTACGTGTGTTTAAGCTTTTGTACCTTCTGCCTGACGAAAATGGTTGGAAGAGATTATAACTATGCGGGAGGGTCTTTGATGATGTTGGCTGCCTTCCCGAGGCAGTGGGAAGTATAGATGCAGCCAATTGCTGGAAGATTGACTTGTGTGATGACTGGTCTGTGTTCACAACTCTCTGTAGTTTCTTATGGTCCTGGGCAGAGCACTTACGTACCAAGCTGTGATGCACCTGGAGAGAATGCTTTCTCTGGTGCATCTGTAAAGATTGGTAAGAATCCTTACGGACTCTTTGTGTTTCCAATAGTGGAAAATTCAAATCTAGGCAATAACGTGGATCTCTAAAGAGACACCTCTGTAGGTGCACCACATACAAAACAAGTCTACACAAAAACTGTCAGAGCGCTGTGGAAAGCAGAATCAAATTCCCAAAGTACACTATGTCTGGTCAACATCACCAGATCAATGTGAAAAGTGATCAATGTAAACAAACAGTGAAAATAATTACAATGGACATGAGATTTCTGAGACACATAGTAAAGGTTTTTATACCATTGAGAATATTTTGGGGATAGGAGGCACAGAGCAATTTTCACAATGATCATTCAGTGCCAATCGCTGCAGTTTTGTGACATCCTGAGACAGAAACTCTGGTAGGGCTGATAAAACTGGGAGCTGCAGAGCACGAGAGAGAGAGAGAGAGAGAGAGAATGGAAAGAACAAACACAGCAGTTATTCAAAATACCAAGCGTTTTAGAAGCAGAACAGGCACAGGATTTGAAAACAATACAGGGATGTTGGCTGCTGGAAAGGATGATAAAACTTAGATTCTAGGATCTTGCCAATATTATAGAGTGTGACATTTAAAGAAGGTGATCCCATGAATGAAAGATAATCACAAAGAATTCCGAAAGGAGAAAGTCTTTTTTTTATTTAAAGAGCAGCGATAACGTGGAATCTGCTGCCATGGTTTGGGTGGGGGGGGGGGGGGGGAGGCAGCAGAGACAGGATGCATATGAGGGGAATGGGAACATACACTGATGGAGTGAGACCCCGGGAGCTGGGAAGAAACAGCAGTCCAAGTTATGTGTCCAAGTTACCTCACAACCTTTAAAAATTCTTTGAACAAGCATCTGAAGTGTCATAACATTTAAGGTTATAGACCTAATGTGGGTAAATGGGACTAGTGTAAACAGGTTGGCACAGACTAGATGGGTTGAAGAGTCTCTGTGCTGTATGATTCTATGACTAAAATTGTACTTATTTCAGAGGAATCAAGGTAATATTTGGTGGAGGACACATACTGACACTTTGTATAGGATGTTGGATGGAGAGTACAACTGGAGGGTTCAATGGAGGGAGACACTCACCCATCCACTGAACAAGAGCCAATTGTCAATTGTCAAGTGGCACGGTGGCACAGTGGTTAGCACTGCTGCCTCACAGTGCCAGGGACCTGGGTTCAAATGTGTGGAGTTTGCACATTTTCCCCGTGTCTGCGTGGGTTTCCTCACACAGTGCAAAGAGTTGCAGGTTAGGGGAATTGGCCATGCTAAATTGCCCCTACTGTTAGGTGAAGAGATAAATGTAGGAGAATGGGTCTGGGTGGGTTGCTGTTTGGAGAGTTGGTGTGGACTTGTTGGGCCAAAGGGCCTGTTTCCACACTGTGTAAGTAATCTAATATCTAAAGCCATGATCATCCACAATAAAGTCACAAACAGCAGAAGACTTGTTGTGAATGAGTGTTTTGGAGGGGAATTGGCAGATTAATGAGAACGGGGATGGAACCATCATTTTGGATAGCCATTTAGTGGGGTGCTAACCGTGGGGTGGGTGGTGGTGGAGATTACAGCATAAAGCAAGGATTGGAAAGGGATTTAGTTCCCCAGGAGAGAAATCGCAAGTGGCAAATATGGGGCACAGGAATTAGTGGAAATGGAGACAAAAAAATTGAGACCAAGCCCAGGGACAAAGAAATAAAAGGAATATGGTTGGGAACCAGAAACCAAAGAGAAGAAAAATTGGAGAAATAGGTTACACATGCATGGAAAGATTGTCCTAGTTGTGAGAGGAAAACAAAGAGATGAAGGTCTAACTTCAGGAATCTGTGACGTAATTAAGTTGACTCTAGACTGCAGAGGCAGCTGAACAACAAAAAGGAGGGAGGCACAGTAGCTCAGTGATTAGCACTGCTGCCTCACAACACCAGGGACCCAGGTTCAATTCCCCCCTCATGTGCCAGCCTGTGTGGAGTTTGCAATTCTCCCTGTGTCTGCATGGGTTTCCTCTGGGTACTCTGATTTTCTCCCAGTCCAAAGATGTACATGTTAGGTGGGTTAGCCATGGGGTGATAGGGAGGGGGGACTGTGTCTGGGTGTGAGTGGGGTGCTATTTGGAGGGTTGGTGTGAACCTGCTGGACTGAATGGCCTGCTTCCACACTGTAGGGATTCTATGATTGAGGAGCTGGTAGTGAGCACACGAGTGGAGCTCACTGAATTGGCACAGGAGGGCAGTGGGATTTACCAGGTGGGGAGGTGCCCTCGGGGAGTGGTCAGTCACTTTGTCCACTCACAGTCTGTGGAGTAACAGGAGCAGCTGTCACTGCTGGACAGTTTGTTAATGATTAAATCACAGCCTGTCACAAATGACCCAATATTCAGGAGCTCATCAGGAATGGGGACCTTCATCAATCCTTCCCTCTGTCTCAGCAGAAGCTGGAATTTCTCCAGCACTTTGCAGTGATTTCACAATCTCCAGCATTTTCCCACTTTGTGTTTAACTGAGAGATGTGGACGGCTGTATTTCTCAGGTTGTTGTGGCAATGTGGGGGCATTTATGGGGGGTGTTGTGGGATTTGGGGATTGTAGGGTGGGAGGGTGTTAGAGGTGGTGGGGTTGTGTGTGTTGTGTGGGGGTGGGGTTGTGTGAGGGGGTTTGTGTGTGGGGTGGGTGTGTTTGGGCGGTTAGTGTGTGAGTGTGGGGGTGCGTGTCTGTGGGGGATGGAGTCGGTGTTTGTGGGAAGGATGGGTGTGTGGTGGGGGTGAGATGGGTGTATGTGTCTAGGGATGGGGTTGTGTGGGGTGGAGTGTGGGAGTGAGAGGGTGGGGGTGGGGGAGTGTGAGGGTGGGGGTGGATGGGGATGGGGTGTGAGGCTGAATGTGTGTGGGGATGTGTGAGGGTAGGGGTGTGTGGGTGCATGTGTGTGAGGGTGGATAGGGGTGGGATGTGTGTGAGTGTGTGGGGATGCGTGGGGTGAGGGTGTGTGTGTGTGTGTGAGGGTGTATGTTGGTGTGGGTGGGGGATGTGAGGGTGCGGGTTGGGTGTGTGTGTGGGGTGTGTGGGGGCTATTGGTGTGGGTGGGGGAGGTGAGGCTGGGAATGTGAGGGTGTGTGAGGGTGTATTGGTGTGGATTTGAATGGGTGTGGGGTGGGGGTGAGGGTGTGTTGCGGAGTGTGTTGGTGTGGGTGGGTCATGTGTTGGTGTGGGTTGAGTGTGTGTGAGTGTGAGGGGTGTGTGTGAGGGTGTGGGTGTGTAGGAGGGTGTGTTGGTGTGGGCTGTGAGGGTGTGTGTATGGGGGTGTGTGTGGGGAGTGTGTTGGTGTGAGTGGGGGTGTGTGGGGGTGAGTGGGGTGATGTTGGTGTAGTGTGTGTGAGCGTGGAGGGTGTGTGTGAAGGTGTGGGTGAGGTGTGTGGGCGGGTGTGTTGGTGAGGATGGGTGTGTGTGTGTGGGGGTGTCGGGGTGTGTGTGTGGGGGATGTGAGTGTGGGGGTGTGTGTTGGGCGGGTGTGGGTGTATGGGGGAGGTATGGGTGTGGGTGTGTGTGTGGCGGGGGATGTGTGTGTGTGTGGGGGTGTGTGTGGGGTGTGTGTGTGTATGTGGGGGTGTGTGTGGTGGAGTGTGTTGGGTGTATGTGCGTGGGGGGTGTGTGGGAGAGGGTGTGTTGGGGGGGTGTTTGTGGGGTGTGTGTGGGGGTGTGTGTGGGTGGGTGTGTGTATGTGTGGGGTGTGTGTATGGGGGGGTGGGGCTGTGTGTGTGGGGGATGGGTGGATGTGTGTGTGTATATGTGTGTGTGGGGGGTGGGGGCGCTGTGTATGTGTGGGTTGGGGGTGTGTGTGTATATGTGTGTGGGGGTATGTGTGTGGGGGGAATGTGTGGGGGGTGGGGGTGTGAGTGTGAGGAATGTGTGTGAGGGTGTGTGTATATGTGTGTGTTGGGGGGATGTGTGTGGGTGGGTGTATGTGTGTATATGTGTGTGTGGGAGTGTGTGGGGGGTGGGGGTGGGTGGGTGTGTGTGTGAGGGGAGTGTGTGAGGGTGTGTGTGTGTGAGGGGGAGTGTGTGGGGAAGTGTGTGAAGGGGGTGTGGGGGTGTGTGTGGGATGTGTGTGAGGGGGTGTGTGTGAGGGGGGTGTGTGAGGGGGGTGTGGGTGGGGGGGTAGTGTGTGAGGGGAGTGTGTGAGGGGGAGTGTGTGAGGGGGTGTGGGGGGTGTGTGTGAGGGGGGTGTGGGTGGGGGGGTAGTGTGTGAGGGGAGTGTGTGAGGGGGTGTGAGGGGAGCGTGTGAGGGGGAGTGTGTGTGGGTGTGTGTGGGATGTGTGTGAGGGGGGTGTGTGAGGGGGGGAGTGTGTGGGATGTGTGTGAGGGGGAGTGTGGGGGTGTGTGTGGGATGTGTGTGTGGGGAGATGTAGGGATGTGGGGGGGGTGTGTGTGAGGGGGTGTGTGTGTGAGGGGGATGTGGGGGGGGGTGTGTGTGAGGGGGAGTGTGTGGGATGTGTGTGTGGGGAGATGTAGGGATGTGGGGGGGGGTGTGTGAGGGGGGGTGTGTGTGAGGGGGATGTGGGGGGGGGGTGTGTGTGGGGGGGATGTGGGGGGGTGTGTGTGAGGGGGAGTGTGGGGGTGTGTGTGGGATGTGTGTGTGGGGAGATGTAGGGATGTGGGGGGGGGTGTGTGTGTGAGGGGGATGTGGGGGGGGGTGTGTGTGGGGGGGATGTGGGGGGGGTGTGTGTGAGGGGGAGTGTGGGGGCGCTGTGTCTCTGGCGGGACGCCTCTCTCTCTCTGATTGGTTGCCCGCGCTGTGGGGGAGGGGGAGGGGGAGAGTATTGGGCGATGGGCGGAGTGAGCTCGAGCTCAGACCGAGCCCGGAGCCAGGACGAGGCGGCAGCGAACAAAAGCTTCAACATCAAAGGGGCATTTCCCGCTCCCCCCGGGGCCAGGAGACGGACTCACCCCCCACCCCCGGGGGCTCCATCCCGACCCACACCCCCCTCCCCCCCCCGGCCCCCGGAGCCGGACACTCGGACAGTCCGAGGAGAGCGGGGGCTCCGAGAGGCGCGTGCCCCGGTACCGGGGAGCGAGCAGCGGCCCCCCACACCCTCACCCCCTCCCTGGGGGGGTCTCTCCTTTCCCTGTACGGGTTCCCCCCCATCTCCCTCCCTCACTCTCTCAGGGACCCCCCCTTCTCTCTAAGCTTCACCCCAACCCCCCCCCCCCCCCCTCGCTCTCTCCCTGAGAGTGTCCCTGAGGATTCCCCACCCCCCCCATCCCATCTCTGGGGGGTGGTGCACAGCCCAATGGGTCCCTACCCCCCCGGCCTGTGAGCAGAGGGGCTCTCTGAGGATTTGAAAACCCAGCCTACCCCTACCCCTTGCCCCTTGCCCCTTGCCCCCCTCCCCCTTGCCCCCTCCCCCTGCCCTTGCCCCTTGCCCCCACTCCCTCCCCTTGCCCCTGCGTGGCTCCAGCCCGGACCCTGGAGATGAGGCACGTCAGCCGATACTGGTGGATCGTACTGTACCAGTGTTACCTCTGTCAGTGCCAAGAAAGACAGTAAGTCCCACTCCGAGAGAGGGAATGTGTGAGAGGAGAGAGAGAGAGAGAGAGTCTGTGAGTGCAAGGGCAGAAGTATGTGAGGTGAGAGAGAGAGTGCGAGTGCAAATGAATGAGCGCAAGAGAGAGCAAGCGTGTGAGTGAGAGCAAGAGCGTGAGCGAGTGAGTGAGAGTGAGCATGAGCGAGAGAGAGCAAGACAGTGAGTGAGAGAGCGATTGAGCGAGTGAACAAGCGTGATTGAGCGAGAGAGCGCGTGAGCGAACGAGTGAGAGAGCGATCGAGAGAGCGAGCAACTGAATGAGAGTGAGCAAGCAAGAGAGCGAGCGACTGAATGAGAATGAGAGCGAGAGAGTGAACGAGAGAGCGTGAGCGTGAGCGAGTGAACGTGAGCGAGTGAACGAGGGCGAGCGTGAGCGAGTGAACGTGAGCGAGTGAACGAGGGCGAGTGTGAGCGAGTGAACGAGAGCGAGTGAACGAGAGCTTGAGCGAGTGAGCGAGAGTGAGCGAGTGAACGAGAGCGAGTGAACGAGAGCTTGAGCGAGTGAGCGAGTGAACGAGAGCTTGAGCGAGAGTGAGCGAGTGAACGTGAGCGAGTGAACGTGAGCGAGAGTGAGCGAGTGAACGAGAGCGTGAGCGAGTGAACGTGAGCGAGTGAACGAAAGCGAGAGTGAGCGAGTGAACGAGAACGTGAGCGAGTGAACGAGAGCGAGAGTGAGCGAGTGAACGAGAGCGTGAGCGAGTGAACGTGTGCGAGTGAACGAGAGCGTGAGCGAGTGAACGTGAGCGAGAGTGAGCGAGTGAACGTGAGCGTGAACGAGTGAACGTGAGCGTGAACGAGTGAACGAGAGCGAGAGTGAGCGAGTGAGCGTGAACGAGAGCGAGTGAACGTGTGAACGTGAGCGTGAACGTGAGCGAGTGAACGTGAGCGAGCGAGAGTGAGCGAGTGAACGTGAGCGAGAGTGAGCGAGTGAACGTGAGCGAGTGAACGTGAGCGAGAGTGAGCGAGTGAACGTGAGCGAGAGTGAGCGAGTGAACGTGAGCGAGTGAACGAGGGCGAGAGTGAACGAGGGCGAGAGTGAGCGAGTGAACGAGAGCATGAGCGAGTGAACGAGAGCGACTGACCGAGTGAGCGAGTGAACGAGAGCGTGAGCGAGTGAACGAGAGCGACTGACCGAGTGAGCGAGTGAACGAGAGCGTGAGCGAGTGAACGTGAGCGAGTGAACGAGAGCGTGAACGAGTGAACGAGAGCGACTGACCGAGTGAGCGAGTGAACGAGAGCGTGAGCGAGTGAACGAGAGCGTGAGCGAGTGAACGAGAGCGTGAGCGAGTGAACGAGAGCGACTGACCGAGTGAGCGAGTGAACGAGAGCGTGAGCGAGTGAACGTGAGCGAGTGAACGAGAGCGTGAACGAGTGAACGAGAGCGACTGACCGAGTGAGCGAGTGAACGAGAGCGTGAGCGAGTGAACGAGAGCGTGAGCAAGTGAACGAGAGCGACTGACCGAGTGAGCGAGTGAACGAGAACGTGAGCGAGTGAACGAGAGCGTGAACGAGTGAACGAGAGCGACTGACCGAGTGAGCGAGTGAACGAGAGCGTGAGCGAGTGAACGAGAGCGTGAGCGAGTGAACGAGAGCGACTGACCGAGTGAGCGAGTGAACGAGAGCGTGAGCGAGTGAACGAGAGCGTGAGCGAGTGAACGAGAGCGAGTGAGCGAGTGAACGAGAGCGAGTGAACGAGAGCGTGAGCGAGTGAACGAGAGTGTGAGCGAGAGTGAGCGAGTGAACGAGAGCGAGAGTGAGCGAGTGAGCGAGAGAACGAGAACGAGAGTGAGTGTGAGCAGGTGAGTGAGAGAATGAGAGCGAATGTGAGCGGGTGAGTGAGAGTGTGAACGAGAGTGAGAGTGTGAACTAGAGCGAGAGAGTGTGAGCGAACGAGAGTGAGCGAGAGTGAGTGTGAACGAGCGAACGAGAGCGCGAGCGAACGCGAGTGAGCGAGAGTGAGTGTGAACGAGAGCGTGAGCGAGCGCGAGCGGACGAGAGCGCGAGTGAAGGAGAGAGCACGAGCGGACGAGAGCGTGAGCGCGAGCGGACGAGAGCGTGAGCGAGCGGACGAGAGCGAGAGCGCGAGTGGACGAGAGCGTGAGCGAGCGCGAGTGAACGTGAGTGAACAAGTGCGCGAGTGAACGAGAGCGAGCGTGAGCGGGAGAGAGTGAGCGGGAGCGCGAGAGCGAACGAGACGAACGAATAAGAGTGAGAGTGAATGAGACGAACGAGCGAGGAAGCGAGAGAGAGCGCGCGTGAACGAGAGAGGGTGCGCGAGAGAGGGCGAGCGAGAGAGGGCGCGCGAGCGAGAGACGGTGCGAGAGAGCGCACGGGAGCGAGAGAGGGAGGGAAGGAGCGAGCGAGAGACGGAGGGAGCGAGCGAGAGACGGAGCGAGAGAGCGAGGGAGCGCGAGGGAGGGAGATAGGGAGCGAGAGAGCGCGAGGGAGGGAGAGATCGCGAGAGAGCGCGAGGGAGGGAGAGATCGAGGGAGGGAGAGAGCGCGCGAGGGAGGGAGAGAGCGCGCGAGGGAGGGAGAGAGCGCGCGAGGGAGAGAGAGAGCGCGCGCGGGCGAGAGAGGGCGCGCGAGCGAGAGTCGGAGCGAGAGAGGGCGCGCGAGCGAGAGTCGGAGCGAGAGAGGGCGCGCGAGCGATGAGGGGGGAGCGAGAGAGGGCGCGCGAGCGATGAGGGGGGAGCGAGAGAGGGCGCGCGAGCGATGAGGGAGAGGGCGCGCGAGCGAGAGGGAGAGAGCGAGCGAGGGAGGGAGAGAGAGCGCGCGCGGGCGAGAGAGGGCGCGCGAGCGAGAGTCCGAGCGAGAGAGGGCGCGCGAGCGATGAGGAGGGAGCGAGAGCGAGAGAGGGCGTGCGAGCGAGAGACGGAGCGAGAGAGCGCGAGGGAGCGAGAGAGGGCGTGCGAGCGAGAGACGGAGCGAGGGAGCGAGAGAGGGCGCATGAGCGAGAGACGGAGCGAGAGAGCGCGAGGGAGCGAGAGAGGGCACGCGAGCGAGAGAGCGCGAGGGAGCGAACGAGGGAGCGAGAGAGCGCGCGCGAGCGAGGGAGCGAGAGAGGGAGTGATAGAGCGTGAGGGAGCGAGAGAGGGAGCAAGAGCGGGGGAGCGCAAGGGAGCGAGAGAGAGTGCGAGAGAGCGCGAGCGAGAGACGGAGAGAGGGAGGGAGCGAGCGAGAGACGGAGAGAGGGAGGGAGCGAGCGAGAGACGGAGGGAGGGAGGGAGCGAGCGAGAGACGGAGGGAGGGAGGGAGCGAGCGAGAGACGGAGGGAGCGAGAGAGCGAGCGAGAGACGGAGAGAGGGAGGGAGCGAGCGAGAGACGGAGGGAGCGAGAGAGCGCGAGCGAGGGAGAGAGCGAGCGCGAGAGAGGGAGAGAGCGAGCGGGAGAGAGGGAGCGAGAGAGCGCGAGGGAGGGAGCGAGAGAGCGCGAGCGAGAGACGGAGAGAGGGAGTGAGCGAGAGAGCGCGAGGGAGGGAGTGGGAGGGAGCGAGGGAGGGACCGAGGGAGCGAGAGAACGCGAGGGAGGGAGTGGGAGGGAGCAAGTGGGCGCGAGAGAGCGAGAGCGTGAGGGAGTGAGAGAGTGCGAGAGAGGGCGCGAGAGAGAGCATGAGGGAGCAAGAGAGGGAGCGCGAGGGAGAGAGGTAGCGCGCGAGAGAGCGCGAGGGAACGAGAGAGGGAGGGCGAGAGCGCGAGAGGGAGCAAGAGAACGCGAGGGAGCGCGAGAGGGAGGGCAAGAGCGAGGGGGGGGGTGAGAGCGCAAGAGGGAGCGAGTGAGGGAGTGAGCGGGAGAGCGCATGCATGTGAGAGCATGCATGAGAGACCGCGAGTGAGAGAGTGTGAGCAAGAGAGAAAGGGAGTATGAGCAAGTGCGAGTGAGAGAGTGTGTGCAAGTGAGCATATGAGAGGGAGAGAGTAAGAACGCGTGCGAGCAAAGGAATGCGAGAGAGTGAGTGAGAGTGTGCATGTGAGAGACTGGGCAAGAGTGCACGTGCGAGTGCGTGTATGAGAGAGTGAACGTGAAGGTGGGTGAGTTTGACAGTGTGAGAGAGAGTGTGGGGTGCGTGGCCAGGTTAGGTTTTGGGTTTGGGTTGGAGGAGGTAACTGTTCTGGGAGGGGATATTGACTGTTAACTGTAGTTGCTGTGTTCTAGGGGTTACCTGGTGTCAGCTCCCTCAGTTTTTCGTGCAGGCCTGAAGGGGGTGGTCAGTGTCACCATTTTTAATCCAGTTAAGGAAACAAAAGTCCAGGTCCAGCTGGTCACAAAAGGGGCGGTTGTCGCTCATGGTCAAGGCTCTGTCTTCGGTAAGTTCTGTCAATGGGTTTTTGTGGCAACTTTTGCTGAGCCCTGCTTGTTTAATAAAAGATGTGAAACTGATCTCAGAACATGTCAGTCATTTAAAACTGTTGTATGTTGTGTTTCTCTTGCAGGAAAAGGGACAGTCACGTTAAAGGTAAGATTTTAAGTGATTTGTCAGAGAAAGATTAAAAGTAACCAAACATTTTGGCAAAGTTAATTTATAATGAAACATCGAACTGTGAACATTGGAGATGTGAAACAAAACCATGAAATTGCTTTTTCTTGTAAAACTCAGCAGGGCTGGTAGCGTCTATGGAGAAAAAAACCAGTTAACTTTCACCATCAATGTCTGTTTATTTGTAATGAAATTGACAAAAACTTGTCAACTTCTGATTCCATTTACTCTGTCCCTGCATCTCTCCTCAGTCATTGCTTCTCTCCCTCTCACTATATATTTATTCCTTAATGCCTTTCCCTAACCCATGAACAAGAAGCAGAAGAGGGACATTTAGAGGGTCATACAGCACAGAAACACATCTCTGGTCCAACACATCAATGTTGATCAGGTTTCCCAAACTAAATTAGTCCCTTTTGCCCACATTCGGTCCATTTCCCTCTAAACCATTCCTATTCATGTATTTATCCAAATGTTTTTTAAATGTTGTCACTGTACCTGCAGCCACCACTTCCTTTGGCAGTTCATTCCAAATATAAACCACCCTGTGTGTAGAAAAAATTATCCCTCCGGTCCCTCTTAAATCTTTCCCCTCTCACCTTAAAGTTATGCCCTCTAGTTTGGAACTCTCCTACCCTAGGGAAAGGATCTTTTCTATTTACAATAGCTATGCCCCTCATGACATCATAAGGTCACCCGTCAACCTCCTCTGCTCCAGGGGAAAAGTCCCAGGTTATCCAGCCTCTCCTCAAAACTCAAGTCCCAGTAACGTCCTTGTAAATCTTTTGTTAGAAAGTTCTGTAAATCTTTCCAGTTTAATAACATCCCTCCTATAGCAAAGAGATCAGATTTGTACTCGGTACATCAAAAGTGGCCTGATCAATGTCTTAGACAGCCGCAGAAATGATAATATTCTATTAGCTTTCCTCATTACTTGCTGCAGCTGTATACTAATCCTTTGTGATTTCATTCCCAAGAACACCTGGATTCCTCTTTATCCGAGATCTGCAGCATCTCCCCATTCAGATAATATGCTTCCTCTTTCATTCTTCAAACCAAAGTGGGCAATTTCACATTCTCACAGATTGTACTCCAGAGACTGTGTTTGTGGCAAAGACCCATTCTGTACTCTCAGTGTTCTAGGGGCATGAATTCAAAGCTCACTCTGATGAATGGGGAAACTTGAATTCAATAAAAATTTGAAATAAAGCATGTTAGAATAGGCTGTTTAAGCTCATTGAGTCTGCCTGACCATTCAATACAATCGTGGCTGATTGAACACTTAATGCCTTTTAGTCACCCCATCCTTCTAACATTATAAGCGATTGATAATCTGAAATTTATCAACCATTACTTGAAATATACTCAATGAACCTTTGCAGCCCTCAGTGGTAGAGAATTCCAAAGGTTCACAAACACTTCACACTAAAAAATAAGCTTCATCTCAGTCCTAAATAGCAACTTGCCCTTATTTTATAAGTTGTGCTCCCCCAGTTCTAGATTACCAACCAGGGGGAACATCTTAGCTACATCTGTCTATCCCCTTCAGTATTTTGTAAATTTTAGTGAGATAATCTCTCATTGTTTGAAACTCCAGAGAACACAGATCCAGATTTCCCAATCGCTCTCCATAGACAGTCCTGGGAATCAGTTGGGTGAACCTCCGCTGCACTCCCTCAGGGGAAATGCTATCTTTCCTGAGAGGAGGAGACCAAAACTTACACACTACCCCTGGTGCACTGTAGACAGGTTCCTGTACAGCTGAAGCAAAACTCCTCTCCTCCTGTCCTCAAATTCTCTGACAATAAAGATTCCATGAGCTTTCTAATAGCCTGCTGCACCTGAATGTTAATCTTCAGTGACTTCTTGACAAGGTCATCCAGGTTCTTTTGGACATATACACTTTCCAATCTCTCTTCCATTTCAGAACCACTGTCCCATAGCGGTTCCCCATGTCTCCACATGATATTGCATCTACCATTTTCTTGCTTGAAATAACTGCGAGAGGCCAGTATCCTGACATCAGGTCACCCGTTATTTACGTGTGTAAAATGTCAGGGCTCTGACCAGCCAGCTCCAAGCCAGTCCTTGAAATCAGACTTTCTGACATTCCTGTTTACATCTGTCAGGTAGGGTACCCTGATTGGCTCAGTCAACAGAGTCATAGAGATGTACAGCACAGAAACAGACTCTTTGGTCCAACCCCTCCACGCCAACCAGATATCCCAACTCAATCTAGTCCCACCTGCCAGCACCCGGCCCATATCCCTCCAAACCCTTCCTATTCATGTCCCCATCCAAATGCCTTTTAAATGTTGCGATTGTACCAGCCTCCACCACATCCTCTGGCAGCTCATTCCATACACGCACCACCCTCTGCATGAAAAGATTGCCCCGTAGATCTCTTTTTTATCTTTCCCCCCCTCACCCAAAACCTATGCTCTCTAGTTCTGGACTCCCCCATCCCAGGGAAAAGACCTTGTCTATTTATCCTATCCATGCCCCTCATGATTTTATAGAAACCTCTATAAGGTCACCCCTCAGCCTCCGCACTACAGGAAAAGCAGTGCTAGCCTATTCAGCCTCTCCCCATAAGTCAAATTCTCCAACCCTGGCAACATCCTTGTAAATTTTTTCTGAAACCCTTTCAAATTTCACAACGTCCTTCGATAGAAAAGAGACCAGAATTGTAATCTCGGGTAACCTTCTTCACTGTCAACTACACCTCCAATTTTGGTGTCATCTGCAAACTTACTAACTGTACCTCTTATGCTCGCATCCAAATCATTTGTGTAAATGACAAAAAATAGAGGGCCCAGCACTGATCCTTGTGGCAGTCCACTGATCACAGGCCTCCAGTCTGAAAAACAACCCTCTACCACCACCCTCTGTCTTCTACCTTTGAGCCAGTTCTGTATCCAAATGGCTAGTTCTCCCTGTATTCCATGAGATCTAACTTTGCTAACCAGTCTCCCATGGGGAACTTTGTCAAATGCCTTACTGAGGTCCATATAGATCACGTCTACTGCTCTGCCCTCATCAATCCTCTTTGTTGCTACTTCAAAAAAAAAGCTCAATCAAGTTAGTGAAACATGATTTCCCACGCATAAAGTCATGTTAACTATCCTTAATCAGTCCTTGCCTTTCAAATCCATGTAAATCCTGTCCCTCAGGATTCCCTCCAACAACTTGCCCACCACCGATGTCAGGCTCACCAGTATATAGTTCCCTGGCTTGTCCTTACCACCCTTCTTAAACAGTGGCACCACATTTGCCAACCTCCAGTCTTCCGAAACCTCACCTGTGACTATCGATGATTCAAATATCTCAGCAAGAGGCCCAGCAATCACTTGTCCAGCTTCCCACAGAGTTCTAGGGTATACCTACCTGATCAGGTCCTGGGGATTTATCCATCTTTATGCATTTCAAGACATCCAGCACTTCCTCCTCTGTATGTCACTATCTATTTCCCTACATTCTATATCTTCCACGTACTTTTTCACAATAAACACTGATGCAAAATACTCCTTTAGCATCTTACCCCATTTCCTGCGGCTCCACACATAGGCCGCCTTGCTGATCTTTGAGGGGCCCTATTCTCTCCCTAGTTACCCTTTTGTCCTTAATGTATTCGTAAAAACCCTTTGGATTCTCCTTAACTCTTTATGCCAAAGCTATCTCATGTCCCCTTTTTGCCTTCCTGATTTCCCTCTTAAGTATACTCCTACTGTTGTTGTGGTTCTGTTCGCCGAGCTGGGAATTTGTGTTGTAGACGTTTAGTCCCCTGTCTAGATGACATCCTCAGTGCTCGGGAGCCTCCTGTGAAGCGTCTCTGTAATCTTTCCTCCGGCATTTATAGTGGTTTGTCTCTGCCGCTTCTGGTTGTCAGTTCCAGCTGTCCGCAGCAGTGGCTGGTATATTGGGTCCAGGTCGATATGTTTGTTGATAGAATCTGTGGATGAGTGCCATGCCTCTAGGAATTCCCTGGCTGTTCTCTGTTTGGCTTGTCCTATAATAGTAGTGTTATCCCAATCAAATTCATGTTGCTTGTCATCTGCGTGTGTTGCTACTAAGGATAGCTGGTCGTGTCATTTTGTGGCTAGTTGGTGTTCATGGATACGGATCGTTAACTGTCTTCCTGTTTGTCCTATGTAATGTTTTGTGCAGTCCTTGCATGGGATTTTGTACACCACGTTGGTTTTGCTCATGCTGGGTCTTGGGTCCTTCGTCCTGGTGAATTGTTGTCCAAGAGTGGCTGTTGGTTTGTGTGCTGTTATGAGTCCTAGTGGTCGCAGTAGTCTGGCTGTCAGTTCAGAAATGTTCTTGATGTATGGTAGTGAGGCTAGTCCTTTGGGTTGTGGCATGTCCTCATTCCATTGTCTTTCCCTTAGGCATCTGTTGATGAAATTGCGGGAGTATCCGTTTTTGGCGAATACATTGTATAGGTGTCCTTCTTCCTCTTTTTGCAGTTCTGGTGAACTGCACTGTGTTGTGGCCCTTTTGAACAGTGTCTTGATGCAACTTCTTGTATGTGTGTTGGGGTGGTTGCTTTCGTAGTTCAGGACTTGGTCTGTGTGTGTGGTTTTCCTGTATACCTTTGTGGTGAATTCTCCGTTCGGTGTTCTCTGTACCATCACGTCTAGGAATGGGAGCTGGTTGTCCTTTTCTTCCTCTTTAATGCATCTGATTTTTGTGAGTGTGTCGTTGATGATCCGGTGTGTGTTTTCTTACAGTCTTACCACAAATTCAACCCAAACTCTTGATCAGATATGTAGATGACACCTTTGTAATCATTAAAAACACAGAAATAGAGAACACACACCGGATCATCAACGCCACACTCACAGAAATCAGATGCATTAAAGAGGAAGAAAAGGACAACCAACTCCCAATCCTAGACGTGATGGTACAGAGAACACCGAACGGAGAATTCACCACAAAATGTACACAGGAAAACCACGCACACAGACCAAGTCCTGAACTACGAAAGCAACCACCCCAACACACACAAAAGAAGTTGCATCAAGACACTGTTCAAAAGGGCCACAAGACAGTGCAGTACACCAGAACTGCAAAAAGAGGAAGAAGAACGCCTCTACAATGTCTTCGCCAAAAACGGATACTCCCGCAATTTCATCAACAGATGCCTAAGGGAAAGACAGTGGAATGAGGACATGCCACAACCCAAAGGACTAGCTACGTTACCATACATCAAGAACATTTCTGAACTGACAGCCAGACTACTGCGACCACTAGGACTCATAACAGCACACAAACCAACAGCCACTCTTGGACAACAATTCACCAGGACGAAGGACCCAAGACCCAGCATGAGCAAAACCAACGTGGTGTACAAAATCCCATGCAAGGACTGCACAAAACATTACATAGGACAAACAGGAAGACAGCTAATGATCTGTATCCATGAACACCAACTAGCCACAAAACGACACGACCAGCTATCCTTAGTAGCCACACACGCGGATGACAAGCAACATGAGTTCAACTGGGACAACACTACTATTATTGGACAAGCCAAACAGAAAACAGCCAGGGAATTCCTAGAGGCATAGCACTCGTCCACAGATTCTATCAATAAGTACATCGACCTGGACCCAATATACCGACCACTGCAGCGGAGCTGGAACTGACAACCGGAAGTGGCAGAGACAAACCACTATAAATGCCGGAGGAAAGATTACAGAGACGCTTCACAGGAGGCTCCCAAGCACTGAGGATGTCACCTAGATAGGAGGCGAAACATCTGCAACACAAATTCCCAGCTCGGCGAACAGAACCACAACAACGAGCACCCGAACGACAAATCTTCTGACAAACTTTGAATACTCCTACTGCCTTTATACTGTCAGGATTCACTCAGGCTCTCTTGTCTATACCTGACATATGCTGCTTCTTTTTCTTAACCAAACCCTCAATTTCTTTAGTCATCTAGCATTCCCTATACCTACCAGCCTTTCCTTTCACCCTGACAGGAATATACTTTCTCTGGACTCCCGTTATCTCATTTCTGAAGGCTTCCCATTTTCCAGCTGTCCCTTTACCTGCGAACATCTGCCCCCAATCAGCTTTTGAAAGTTCTTTACTAATATGGTCAAAATTGGTCTTCCTCCAAATTAAAACTTCAACTTTTAGATCTGGTCTATCCTTTTCCATCACTATTTTAAAATTCATCGAATTATGGTCGCTGGTCCCAAAATGCTCCCCCACTGACACCTCAGTCACTTGCCCTGCCTTATTTCCCAAGAGTAGGTCAAGTTTTGCACTTTTTCTAGTAGGTACATCACATACTGAATCAGAAAATTTTCTTGTACACACTTCACAAATTCCTCTCCATCAAACCCTTAACACGATGCCAATCCTAGTCTATGTTTGGAAAGTTAAAATCCCCTACCATAACCACCCTATTATTCTTACAGATAGCTGAGATCTGTTTACAAATTTGTTTCTCAATTTCCATCTGACTATTGGGGGGGGGGTCTATAATACAATCCCAATAAGGTGATCGTCCCTTTCTTATTTCTCAGTTCAACCCAGATAACTTCCCTGGATGTATTACTGGAATATCCTCCCTCAGCACAGCTGTAATGCTATCCCTTATCAAAAATGCCACTCCCCCTCCTCTCTTGCCTCCCTTTCTATCCTTCCTGTAGCATTTGTATCCTGGAACATTAAGCTGCCAGTCCTGCCCATCCCTGAGCCATGTTTCTGTAATTGCTATGATATCCCAGTCCCATGTTCCTAACCATGCCCTGAGTTCATCTGCCTTCCGTGTTAGGCCCCTTGCATTGAAATAAATGCAGATTAATTTATTAGTCCTCCCTTGTTCTCGGCTCTGTCCCTGCCTGCCCTGACTGTGTGACTTGCTTCTTTTCTCAACTGTACCAGTCTCAGATTGATCTCTTTCCTCACTATCTCCCTGGGTTCCCCCCCACCCCCCCACCTTACTAGTTTAAATCCTCCTGAGCAGTTCTAACAAATCTCCCTGTCAGTATATTAGTCCTCTTCCAATTTAGGTGCAATCCCTCCTCCTTGTACAGTTCACGTCTACCACAGAGGAGATTCCAACGTTCCAAAAATGTGAATCCTTCTCCCATATTCCAGCTCCTTAGCCATGCATTCATCTGCTCTGTCCTCCTATTCCTGCCCTCACTAGTTTGTTGCACCGGGAGTAATCCAGATATTACTACCCTTGAGGACCTCCTTTTTAAATTCCTGTCTGACTCTCTATATTTTCCCTTCAGAATCTGATCCTTTTTTCCTTCCTATATCATTGGTTCCAATGTGTATACTGACCTCCTGCTGGGCCCTCTCCCCCTTGAGGACATTCTGTACCCTGTCTGAGACATCCTTGATCCTGGCACCAGGGAGGCAACAACAGCAGCAATCAAGGATCTCAATCAATGAGATCCACCTGGCCTCAGCTCGAGTCACTACATTTCCACCCCCCACTCCCTCAAAACTCCTAGGATGTTGGCCTGTTCTTCCTCTTGTCGCTTCTCTTGTGTCTGGAGTATCTCTGGAGAGTTTCCTCTTCTTCCAGCAGTCATGATAATGAGGCTGCATTCATCTCTGTCTCTGAGGTTTCCAAGAAATGGTCAGAGGAGGAGAACCTACTGTTTCTGAAAGGCCTTTCTGGCTGTTCTGATGGGCCAGGTATGTTTTGCTGCTGTCCCGTTTATGAAGTAACGGCTTTCAGGTGATCCATGTGTTTGTTCAGGACCAGCTCACCTGCCCGTCAGGGGACTTGCCCTCATGCCGACCTCATCTCGAACCTACAAGCCGTTTCTGTGGGTCTGGCGCCAAACTTCGTCCCCTGAAGTAAACTGTTTTTCTTGCATAGAGGGGACGTAGAGGACTGTGGAGTCTTCTCTCAATCTGCAGATCTGCTGGAGCTGTCTCTGTTGTTGCGTGCAGGGTGGTGCTATAATCGAACAGGAACCGGGACATTGTGGGAGTGAGTGACACTGTAGGCCGTTTCTTTAAGCCTCTAGAGTGTGGTGCTGGAAAAGCAAATCAGGTCAGGCAGCATCCGAGGAGCAGGAGCAAGATGAAATCCTGATGAAGGGCTTATGCCCAAAACCTAGATTTCCCTGCTCCTTGGATGCTGCCTGACCTGCTGTGCTTTTCCAGCACAACACTCTCAACTCTGACCTCCAGCATCTGCTGTCCTCACTGTCTCCTATGTTTCTTTAAGTCTGTGTATAGACCACTGTTTCTGCCAGACTGTTGGGTGATGGATGGTATGGATCTGTCCGAATATGGCAAATGCCATTGGACTTTCGTAAATACTTGAACTCCGTGCTGGGAAATGACCTCTCATTGTCCTTGAACAATACTTCTGGGAGACTTCTATCACCAACAACACTCTCAGCTTCTCAATCATCATCCCTGAATTTGCTGAGTGAACTCTATGCATGACTAATCACTGAGTGGGCACCTACAGTGACCAGGAACATTGAGCCTATCAAAGGCCAGTACAGTCATCATGTGACCGGGTCCGGGGTTTACCCAGCCATTCCCATGAATGTGGGGGCAGTGCCAGCTGTAATTTCTGTCCTTGTTGGCACTCTCGGCACTGCTCTGCCAACATGGCTACGTCTGCATCCAACCCTAGCCACCAGACATAACATCTCACCATTGTCTGCATTTTGGAAGCTCCTGGTTGACCAAGAAGAAGATTGGTTATTATCTAGTGGCAGCCTTTATTTGGGATAATCACTTTTTCTCTTCGCAGTAATATGCCGTCCTCCACGGTGATCTGGTCTTGCCATATCCAGAAAGGTTTCAATCCTGGTTGTGATGGCTCTTTTGTCTCTCCCATGACCATCAATCATTTAGTTTCTGTAGGACAGGATCATTTTGTGTCCACTGTCAGATTTCCTCAGTGGTGACCAGAACGTTTAAAATCAGAATGGACTCTTCCAGGGAAGGCACCACTGGTGGAGTATCTGCCAATGGGAGGCATCTCAAGACATTGGCATTTCTTACTTGGCCTCCCAAAGAGTGTTGCAACTGGTAAATGATACACACAGGGTGAGGGCCCACTGCTGAAATTGACCAGAAGTTCTGGGCAACACAACGTTGTCTTCTTTAAGTAATCCTAGCAGGGGTTTATGGTCCGTTACTATGACAAATTTACATTTGTAAAGATATTGGTGGAACTTTCTCACACCAAAGATGACCACCAGATCTTCCTCCTACCTGGCCGTATTTGCATTTGGCATCAGCCAAAGTTGGGGAAGTATATGCTATTGGGCGTTTCTCTCCATTGGGTCACTGATGAGCCATTACTACCCTGATACCGTACGGAGAGACATTGTATGACAGCGCCACATCTCACTTTAGATCATTGTGGGCCAACACCTTAGAGGATGATACTGCTTTTTCACCTCCCTAAAGGCTGCTTCTTGGCTAAGTGACCATTTCCAAGGCTGACCCTTTTTCAACAGCAGGTGTAAAGATGGAAGCCAGGTTCTGTACAAATTTCCCGTAATAATTCACCAATCCAAAGAAAGACCCAAGGCGACTTTGATCGCCTTCACGTTACCTTCCAACGGGTGTAACCCAGTTTTGTTAACTCTGTAACCCAAGTAGTTAACTTGGTGCGCCTGGAACATCCATTGTTCCCCAGAAGGCACACACCCACAGGGTGGGGGTGGGGGAGTCGTTTAAGCACGATGTCCAAGTTGTCTAGATACACTTTAATGGTCTTCCCAGTAATTAGCACATCATCCATTCTCCCATAATCCAAAGATGTGCAGGTTAGGTGAATTGGCCATGTTATATTGCCCATAGTATTCAGGGATAAATGTAGAGTAATAGAGTAGGAGAATGGGTTTGGGTGGGAAATTCTTCAGAGGGTCGGCATGGACTTGTTGGGCTGAAGGGCATGTTTCCATACTGTAGGGATTCTATGAAATTGCAACATGAGGCAGCCCTTGTAAAAAAGTTTTTCATGGCCTGCTGAAAAAGGACACAGGCTAATGATATGTCAAATGACAGTCTTGTATATGGGTATTAACTGTGGCATACTCTGGGAACCTTGATCCATAGCAGATAGGTGTGGCTCATATCCAGCTTTGTGAAGGACAGCCCATCCCCTATCAGCTTTCTGCGTCACTGCTCAATGTGAGGCATTGGGTATTTATCCAACTGCAAGAAGTGATTTACTGTTGGCTTAAAATCCCCATAAAGACAAACTGAGCCATCAGGCTTTACAATCAGTGCGATCAGTCATCGAGTTGTAGAGCATGGAAACAGACCCTTCGATCCAACCCGTCCATGCCGACCAGATATCCCAACTAGTCCCACCTGCCAGCACCTGGCCCATATCCCTCCAAACCCTTCCTATTCATATACCCATCCAAATGTCTCTTAAATGTTGCAATTGTACCAGCCTCCACCACGTCTTCTGGCAGCTTATTCCATACACATATCACCCTCTGCATTAAAAAGTTGCCCCTTAGGTCTCTTTTATATCTTTCCCCTCTCACCCTAAGCTTATGCCCTCTAGTTCTAGACTCCCTGACCCCAGGGAAAAGACTTTGTCTATTTATCCTATCCATGTCCCTCATAATTTCGTAAACCTCTATAAACCTCAGTGTCCAACGCTCCAGGGAAAACAGCCTCAGCCTGTTCAGCCTCTCCCTTTAGTTCAAATCCTCCAACCCTGGCAACATCCTTGTAAATCTTTTCTGAACCCTTTCAAGTTTCACATCATCTTTCCAATAGGAAGGAGACCAGAATTGCATGCAATATTCCAACAGTGGCCTAACCAATGTCCTGTACAGCCGCAACATGACCTCCCAACTCCCGTACTCAATACTCTTACTAATAAAGGAAAGCATACCAAACGCCTTCTTCACTATCCTATCTACCTGCGACTCCACTTTCAGGGAGCTATGAACCTGAACTCCAAGACCTCTTTGTTCAGCAACACTCCCTTGGACCTTACCATTAAGTTTATACATCCTGCTAAGATTTGCTTTCCCAAAATGCAGCACCTCACACTTATTTGAATTAAACTCCATCTGCCACTTCTCAGCCCATTGGCCCATCTGGTCCAGATCCTGTTGTAATCTGAGGTAACCCTCTTCGCTATCCACTACACCTCCAATTTTGGTGTCATCTGCAAACTTACTAAATGTATCTGTTATGCTCACATCCAAATCATTTCTGTAAATGACAAAAAGTAGAGGGCCCAGCACCGATCCTTGTGGCACTCCACTGGTTACAGGCCTCCAGTCTGAAAAACAACCCACCACCACCACCCTCTGTCTTCTACCTTTGAGCCAGTTCTGTATCCAAATGGCTTGTTCTCCCTGTATTCCGTGATATCTAACCTTGCTAATCAGTCTCAAGTCCATATAGATCACATCTACCGCTCTGCCCTCATCAATCCTCTTTGTTATTTCTTCAAAAAAACTCAATCAAGTTTGTGAGACATGATTGCCCACGCACAAAGCCATGTTGACTATCCCTAATAAGTCCTTGCCTTTCCAAATACATGTACATCCTGTCCCTCAGGATTCCCTCCAACAACTGACCCACCACAGATGTCAGGCTCACTGGTCTATAATTCCCTGGCTTGTCCTTACCATCCTTCTTAAACAGTGGCATCACATTAGCCAACCCTCAATCTACTGCCACCTCACCTGTGACTATCGATGATACAAATACTTCAGCAAGAGGCACAGCAATCACTTCCCTAGCTTCCCACAGAGTTCTCGGAAACCTGATCAGGTCCTGGGGATTTATCCATCTTTAACCATTTCAAGACATCCAGAAATTCCTCCTCTATAATATGGACATTTTTCAAAGTGTCACCATCTATTTCAGTACATTCTATATCTTCCATGTCCTTTTCCACAGTAAACACTGATGCAAAATACCCATTTAGTATCTTACCCCATCTCCTGCAGTTCCTCACAAAGACTGCCTTTGAGGGGCCCTATTCTCTCCCTAGTTACCCTTTTTCCTTAATGTATTTGTAAAATTCCTTTAGATTCTCCCTAACTCTCTTTGCCAAAGCTATCTCATGTTCCTGTTTGTCCTCCTGATTTCCCTCTAAAGTATACTCCTAGTGCTTTTATACTGTCAAGATTCACTCAGTCTCTCTTGTCTATACCAGACATATGCTTCCTTCTTTTTCTTAACCAAACCCTCAATTTCTTTAGTCATCCAGCATTCCCTATAGCTACCAGCCTTCCCTTTCACCCTGACAGGAATATACTTTCTCTTGACTCTCATTATTTCATTTCTGAAGGCTTCCCATTTCCCAGCCGTCCCTTTACCTGCGAACATCTGCCCCCAATCAGCTTTTGAATGTTCTTGCCTAATACCATCAAAATTGGCCTTTCTCCAATTTAGAACTTCAACTTTTAGATCTGGTCTACCCTTTTCCATCATTATTTTAAATCTACCTGCCCATTCTGTAAACTGCACTGGCTTGATGATTCCCTTATTCTCCAGCCTCCTAATTTCTGCCTCTGCTTTTGCCAGTGAGGCAACTGGTACCAAGCAGGCCTTGCAAAAATCACAGAATTGCTTCCTGACCAACACGTAAAGTGGCTTTGGCTCCCTTGATGGTCTTTCCTGAAAAACATAGGGTAATTAATTAGGATTTCACTTAAGCAGCCATTTCCTAATTGAAAAATGTTGAGCCAATCAAGGTGAATCTTTCTCAACCAATTTCATCCCAGTAGGTTGAACCCCTTGCTCTCACTAAAAGCTGTGGGGTAACGGCACCAACTGCTTCTCGTAGGAGACCAGAACCAAAGACGTACCCAAAATCTGTAACAGTTTCTCAGTTTCTCAGTCTGGCTGAGTCTTCTGCAAACTTAAGGGTTGGAGTCCTGAGTGAATCTTGTTAAAGACAGATTCTGCAACCACAGATCCAGCTGCACCAGTATAGATCGCCATGGGAACCAGGTGACCATTTAACCAGATGTTTATTTTAATTGATTCTGATTTGGATGTTGCTAAGCAATTTAGTTGTTCCAACCCATGTGTAGGTGTCTTTCGAGGATGTGCACTCTACTGGTTACCAGCCTCTTTTTCAAGTCAGGCCTTGTCAGACTTGAGCCCACACACTGGCAGCAACTACACTGACCTGCCGGCCCAGATCCTGAAGAACTTTTTAGCCGCTTGGCTTTGTTGTGGGGTTCTATTGTGGGCTGGCCAAGGGTCCCTTTGCTCGGGATACTCTTTGTGTGAGGTTCTGTAATTACCTACACACAGATGGTGTTCTCCAAGCTAGTCAGACAAGTGACAGAGTTCATTTCCAATGGGGGGCCCTATAACTCCAAGATACTACTTGCTGCATTTTCTAGTGACAAATCCAAATGTACCTATTTGAAGTCCAGTTGGATTTCAGCTGGTAGATGCTTTTATGTAGTTACATCATTAATCCTGTGTACCAAACAAAACTGTTAGCGAGTTTTGAGAAGATTTGTAGCTCAGGTTGAGGTTTTGGATGTAGGTTTGCTCACTGAGCTGGAAGGTTCATTTCCAGACGTTTTGTTACACTACTAGATAACATCTTCAGTGGGCCTCCAGGTGAAGCACTGCTGATAATTCCTGCTTTCTATTTATATGTCTGGGTTTCTTTGGGTTGGTGATGTCATTTCCTGTGGTGGAGTCATTTCCTGTTCTTTTTCTCAGGGGGTGGTCGATGGGGTCTAACTCGATGTGTTTGTTGGTAGTGTTCTGGTTGGAAGGCCATGCTTCTAGGAATTCTCGTGCGTGTCTTTGTTTGGCTTGTCCTAGGATGGATGAGTTGTCCCAGTCGAAGTGGTGTCCTTCCTTATTTGTCTGTAAGGATCCTAGTGAGAGAGGGTCATGTCGTTTTGTGGCTTGTTGACATTCATGTATCCTGGTGGCTAGGAAATGACACAGGAAATGACATCACTGGGAATGACTTCACCAACCTAAAGAAACCCAAACATATAAATAGAAAGCAGGAATTATCAGCAGTGCTTTGCCTGGAGGTCCACTGAAGATGTTACTTAGGATGACGAAACACCTGGAAATGAACCTTCCAGCTCAGCGAGCAAACCTACATTCACAAACAAAACTGTCTCTGAGCCTCTTATTCAGGGCTAGCCTAAAAATCCTATGCCTATGCCAGTTGATTTGACCTTGTCAAAAATCCTGCTATGGATTCCCTTGATTCTTGAACAGTGGAGTAATACCAATAATGTCTCAGAATTAGAGGAGATTTGGAGTCATAATCTTCCTTAACTAAATCAGTCAACTCAAATTGTTTTAGTATCTGGTGCCTCAGGGAAAGTTAAGTTCCTAATAACCAGAAAATCCTGTGCTTCTGCAAGCAGTCAGAAGGATTATTTTTCTTCTTCTGCCCCAGTGTCATTTGCCTGGGAAAAATATTGCATTCTTTCCACATACTGGGCCCAGACTTTGACAGAATCGAATAAGCCAAGCTGCCAAATGAAGGCACGATACCAGAAATGCTGACCCCAACTTAAAGACGACTGTTGAGTGAATTTTCTTCAGGGAATTTCAGTTTTCTCTCATTGCCATTGAGGCAGTTATCCCATTACCGAGTCACCCTTTATTTACAGGTGCAAAGTATGTGGGCTGTGACCAGCCAGCTCAAAGCCAGTCCCTAGAGTGAGGAGACTCTGAATCTCCTATTTATGTCAGCCAGGGCTCCCTGATTAACCCATGTTAACAACCCCAATCAGGGATCTCAGTCAGAGATCCACCTGGCCCTGGTTCCAATCACTACCCCTGTCCAAAAGGTTTCTGCCAACACGCATCCCCACTTGGCTTTGTATTGTCCATAAATTTACAAATATTTTATCCTCACCTCCAAATCATTCCTGTTGATTGTGAACAGCTGGGGCCCAAGCCCCTGTCCTTCAGAGACCCCACTATTCACAGCCTCCAAGACCAGGATGACCCATTTATTTTGATTCTGTGGTTTCTGTCTGTAGCCAATTCTTAATTCATACCAATATATTACCCACATTTACCCGTGTGCTTTGGTTTTTTAAAACCAACTTCTTTTTAGAATCGTTTTATAAAAGTCTTCTTAATATTCAAGTATACAATGTCCATTGTCTCTGCATCTATCAATTTTGAGTGTAGCATCTTCAAAAATCTCCAAACTTGTGAATGGGAATCCTGTTTGACAAACCTGTGCTGACTATTTCCAATTGTTCTCCAGATGTTTATTTATTCCATCCTTCAGAATAGATTATCGTTGCAGAATCTGAGCAATGTGGGACGATAACCACCATTGCATTTACTAAGTCTATAGCCACCTCCTTCAGCACTCTTGGATGTAGATTATTATTGGGTCCTGAGGATTGATCAATTTCAGCCCCATTAATTTCTCCAGTACAACTTTTTTATTAATGCTGATTTCCTTTAGCTCCTCATTCTTAGCCTCATGCTGATTCTGTAACCACCGTCAATTATTTTTAGAAACCCATCTGATTCACTGACATTCTTCATGGAAGGCAATCTGTCATTTTTACCCAGTCTGTTTTATGTGACCCCCAGACCCACAGCAATGGGATTGACTCTTAACTGCCCGTGGACAATTGGAGGTAGACAGTAAATGCTGGCCAACCCTGCAACACCATTATGCCAGAAACAATTTCAGAAAAAAGCCTCGTGCTTCTGCCTGGAAAACAATCTCCATGACTATCTGACGTGGGGTTTTCAGGTGGCATTCTGTTCCCTCTCTCTTGTATGGATAAAGCATCCCGTGCTCAGCACTTGAACAACAGGACAGGCCAATATTTATCCTTCAATCAACATTACTAAAGTTTGTTTTTACATTTGTTTGTGAGATCTTGCTGTGTGTAAATTTGAACACTCTCTACACCAGTGACTATGCATCAGAAGCTGTGAAGAACATAGGAATATACTGAGGTCACAGAATGCACTTTCTTTGAGAAAGCCTCTTTCCTTTTCCTCCTTAGACCTTTCGCCCTGTGTTTACTTGCTCTGAGTTGACCGATTCCTGTAGAGGGATTATACTAAACATCTACAAACAAAATTTCACAGCCACGAGAAAATCATGAATAGTTTTATTTTGCACTTTTTGACTTTGGATTATTTTGCATTAAAGAAAATAAATGATTTGAGGGAATGTTTTCACCAGTGTTCTGCTCAAGGAGCTGACAGTTGAGAATATTCTGGCTGTGTAAGAGTTTTGGCTGGGAATGCTCTGTCAAAGTGTGATCATATCGTTATTGGGAGGCTCTAGTCACAGTGAATCACAGGACTCTGTCCAGCGGGTGCCTTGGCATTGCTGTTTGTGCAGTTTATTCAGAGGTGTAATATGCAAGTAATTTTTAAGTCTTGACAGTTGGTTTTAAAAAGCTTGTCCCTTTTACACACTTCCTGTCAACATTTTTCAATTCCAATTTTCTATTGTCATATTTATTATGGACGCTGTAAATATGTCACAATAGCACTGCCCTGCCAGAGGTGGAACATAGGAACAGGAGTAGGCCATTCAGCCCCTCAGACCCTGTTTCACCATTCAGTGAGGTCGTGGCCTAGCTCAGTATACCTACCTTTGGCTCATATCCACTAATGTTACCTTAAAAAAACAACTAATTTAAAACTAACTAACTAACTCGGCATTAACTGCTATTTGTTGAAAGTTTCCAACTATCTGCCATTCTTTTTGTGTAGGAATGTTTTCTAACATCATCCAGAATGATCTAGCCCTAATTCTTAGACTATGCCCCCAATTCTGGAATCTCCAACCTGTGGGATTAGATTATCTTTATCTCCCTTGTCTTTTCCAGTTTATATCTTGAAGAATTTGATAAGTTCTCTTCTTAACCTTCTAAGCTCAAGAAAGCAGGCCTAATTTATGTAATGTCTCCTCATAACTGAGCCCCTAAAGTCCAGGTATCATTCTCAAAACATGCACTGCACTTCCTCCAAGGCCAATCTATCCTTCCTAAGTGTGGTGCCCAGATTTGCTCAGTATTCCAAGTGGGATCTATCCAGGGTTTTGTATAACTGCAGCACAGTTTCTGCATCAGCCTCCAGTTCTCTAGATGTAAAGGCCAGCATTCCATTCACTTGGCTGATTTCTTTCTGCACCAGTTCATGACATGTTAAAGGCACCTGAGCACCCCAGATCAGTTTGGATATGGATTGTATTTAACTTAATACTATTTAGAAGCTAACGTGATTTTTATTTTCCGGTCCTCACACTTGCTTACATTGAACTCCATCTGCCAAAGTTTTGCCCATTCACTTAGTCCACCAACATCCCTTTCTAATTTTACGCTATCTTCAATACTGTCTAGAATGCCATCTACCTTTGTGTCATCAGCAAATTTGGAAATAAATCTTCATGCACCATTATCTAAGTCTACTTCAGCAAGGCATTTGATAAGGTTTTCCTTGATAGGAGAATTCATAAAGTCAGGGAGTATGGGATACAGGGATATTTGGCTGTCTGGATTCAGAATTGGCTGGCTGACAGAAGGTAGAGAATGGTTGTAGATGGAAAGTATTCTGTCTGGAGGTCAGGGTTCTGTTCTTGGGCCTCTGCTCTTTGCAGTTTTTATAAATGACTTGGATGAGGAGGTTGAGGGGTGGGTTAGTAAATTTGCAGATGACACAAAGGTTGGAAATGCCATTGATAGTATCGAGGACTATTGCAGGTTACAGTGCGACATAGACAGGATGCAGAGCTGGGCTGAGAAATGGCAGATGGAGTTCAATCTGGATAAATGTGAAGTGATGCATTGTCGATGGTCGAACTCGAATGCTGAATATAGGATTAAAGACAGGATTCTTGGCAGTGTGGAGGAACAGAGGGATCTGGGTGTGCAAGTACATAGATCCCTCAGAGTTGCCACCCAAGTGGATAGGGTTGCTGAGAAAGCATATGGTGTTTTGGCTTCCATTAACAAGGGGAATCGAGTTTAAAAGTTACGCGGTTTTGCTTCAGCTCTACAAGTCCCTGATGAGACCGCACTTGGAATATTGTGTCCAGTTCTGGTCACCCTATTATAGGGGCGATGCAGAGGCTTTGGAGAGAGTGCAAAGAAGGTTTACCAGGATGCTGCCTGGACTGGAGGGCTTGTCTTACAAAGAGAGGTTGACTAAGCTCGAACTTTTCTCGCTGGCGAGGAGGAGGAGGTAGAAAGAGAGGTGACCTGATCGAGGAAACAAGGTAATGAGAGGCAAAGATAGAGTCAATAGTCAGACTTTTCCCCAGGGCAGGATTGATTGGTACAAGGGGTCATAGTTTTAAGGTGTTAGGAGGAAGGTATAGAGGAGACATCAGAGGTAGGTTCTTTGCACAGAAAGTTGTGAATACATGGAACGCGTTGCCAGCGGTGGTGGTGGAATCAGAAACATTAGAGACATTTAAGTGTCTACTGGACATGCACATGGACAGCAGTGAATTGAGGGGTGCATAGGTTGTTATTTTGTTTTAGATTAGGAATAATCCACAGCACAACATCATGGGCTGAAGTGCCTGTTCTGAGCTGTACTTTTCTATGTTCTATTAATAAATAACATGAAAAAATTGAGGGCCCAACATAGATCCTTGTGGGATACCACTGATGCCACTAGTTTGTGTACCTGCCATTATCCTGACTTGCTGTTGCCTGCCACCTGTTAGGCAAAGAGCTGAAGCTTCTCCAATGAGAAATTCAGGATCCCTCAATTTGCTTCCCTTGTAGTCACACCCTCTTGTCTCAGATCACTGGCTACATGTGAAAGTATTAATCTGGTGGAGATTCAATTTAGTAGTTACTTACCACCAATAAACACAGCTTTTCCAGTGATATCATTGTTTTTTGATTCCACCAGTCTTCTCCCTCACTGACTACTGTTTTCCCTTTGACCCCAAATTACCTAAGACCTTATTTTGATGAGTATCCTGGTCTTTAGTGTCAGGTGTGACCGTGATATTAGTTACACTGTCATGCAATGAAGCCCCATTGAGCATGCTCTCCCGCTATCACTCCTCATTCAAAGCTTCTCAAACCATTTGTCTCATTAATGCGTTTCAGCTAAATTCCTGTTTTCAAGCTGCAATTAAACTACACCCAATCAAAAGAGAACTTCTAGTTAATATCTCAATTAAAGAACATACCAGATTTTAGATTATAATTAACTCTTACATCAAATTAAATTGTTCCTTTAAACTTATCCTGCCACTGTAACTTGCTGCTTTCACGTAGACAAACTCTTGGTGCAGCCAGTCCTTTCCCACCTGCCACAACTTCTGCTCTTTGACATGAGTAAAATAAATGCAGACTATTCATGATACATAAGGACTCATACTTATAATTTGAAAATAGGACTAAGTTATTTTCTTTCTCAACTATTGCCTCTCTGCCTGTTGTTCTGTTGAAGACAGTGACATTGGCTGGATACTGTCCTGTATGCCAGGTTGGTTGGGGATAGGTGGTCTCCCAAAGTATCCTGGAAATCTGGTAAAGTGCTGTAACCCTGTCTGTCCACAGTCATTGACCCCCTCTAATTCCTTATCCTTTGTCCTCAGGTACCTCCAGGGGTCAGTGGACAGGCGCACTTAAAGGTTTGGGGCAATCGATATCTCACTGATGATGGATACATCTTCCATAATTTCACGACCGTTACCATTGACTCCAAGGGATCTTCAGTATTTATCCAGACAGACAAACCAGTCTACAAACCCAAACAGAAAGGTACAGCTTGCCTGTACATTCTGCACTCTTTTTCCAGATTAACATGTCACCTGGTATTACTTACAGAGCTATGATACACATTACTCAAACGTTATCCCATAGCAACCCGTTCACCTCTGTTAGAAAATTGGTTATAAGACTTTGTGTAGCTGATGCACGTTTAGAGGGTCAGTACTGAGGGAGTGCTGCACTGTCAGAGGGTCAGTAATGCGGGAGTGCCACACTGACGGAAGGAGAGGGGCGATGGAGCACTGGACTGTCGGAGGGTCAGTGCCAATGGAGCTGTCGAAGGGACAGTGTTGAGGGAGCGCCGCAGTGTTGAAGGAGTGCTGAGGGAGCGCTGCACTGTCGAAGGGTCAGTGCCAAGGGAGTGCCGCAGTGTCAGAAGGTCAATGCCGAGGGAGTGCCACAGTGTTGGAAGGTCAGTGCTGAGGGAGTGCAGCAGAGTTGGAGGGTCAGTGCTGAGGGAGCGCCACACTGTCGGAGGGTCAGTGCTGAGGGAGTGTCACACTGTCGGAGGGTCAGTGCTGAGGGAGTGTCACACTGTCGGAGGGTCAGTGCTGAGGGAGTGTCACACTGTCGGAGGGTCAGTGCTGAGGGAGTGTCACACTGTCGGAGGGTCAGTGCTGAGGGAGCGTCACACTGTCGGAGGGTCAGTGCTGAGGGAGAACTGCACGATTGGAGTTTTGAATGAGATCTTAAACTGAGCTTCTGAATGTTCAGACTCTGTCCTTGGAGCCCTAATTGAAGGTGCTGCCTAGTTATATTGGTCTTGCCCTCTTTGTTTTGTCAATCACTTCTTTCCCTCTTTTCTCCTTTTTTTGTTCTTTCTGTCACTGTCTCTAGTAGGGTGATGAAATATCTGGAAATGAACCTTCCAGCTCAGCGAGCAAACCTACATCCATTTACTCGTGGTGTTCAAAGATAGGATGGGTTTTGAGCAGGTATATACGGAGTAATTATTTTCTAGGTCAGGAGGATCACTAATCAGAGGGACACAGGTTGAAGAGCACTGGTAAGAGAAAGCAGTCAGTCAGAGCAGTGTATAGAGACACAACATTTGTTTTCCCATTCCCCTGCTGACTCCAGTCTGCTTTGACAATGATGCAACAACTACAACTAGAATTTATTTTTAATTTATTAAAATATTCTAGAGTCTTTCACAGGACTCATGAAATTTTGTTCAGTAGGCAAGAAACTAATAAGACAGGCCGAAGACACCCATTTTAAGGAGGGAATTTGGGAGCTTGAGCCCCAGGCAGTTCAAAGGAAAGCCACCAAAGTTGGAGCGATTACCAACATAAGAATTAGGAGCAGGAATAGGTCATTTGGCCTCTCGAGACTGCTCCACCGTTCAATAATATCATGGCTGACCTGATTGTGTTTTGAATTCCACATTCACATCTATCCCTGAAAATCCTTGATTTCAGTGCTTAACAAAAACCTATCCAGTTCTGTCTTAAAAATATTCAATCACCTCCATTTCTACCACTTTCGGTGGTAGAGAATTCTAAAGTCTCCTTATCTGTGTTCTAAAAGTTTTCAAACAGTGCCCCCTGGTTCTGGAGTGACCCACAATGAGGAAATATCTTCTCCAAGTCCACCCTTTCAATGTCATTCAGGATGTTAAACCCTTCAATCAGGTCAGCCCTCACTCTTCCAAACATCAGTGGAAACAAATCCAGTATGTCCAAACTTTCCCCATAAGACAACCCACTCATTCCATGTACCAATCCAGTAAAGCTCCTCTGACTTTCCCACAGTGCAGTTATATCCTTCCTCAAATAAGGAGATCAAAACTGTACACAATATTCAAGATGTGGTCTCACTCATTAATCAAAGTTTAATAAAGTAATCAAAGTTTAATGTCTTCTTATGCTCAATTTCTCTCATCATAAAAGATAGCATCCCAGTAGCTGCCTTGATTTTTTTGCTGTATCTTGTTGTGACTCATGAACTGGGACACTCCCATCCCTCTGCACTTTCAAATTTCGCAGTCGTTCTTCATTGAAGTGAAACTCTACTTTTTTATTTTTCTGACCAACAATAAGAGACCATTTTAATACCGTGTCTTGACGTTCAGTGGTGTTACCATCACTCAGTCCCTCACTACAAACATTTTAGAACTACCATTGACCAGAAACTCAACTGGACTCACCACACAAAAACACTGTGGCTACAAGAGCAGGTCAGAGACTAGGGATGCTGTGGCCAATAGCTCACCTCCTAACTCCCCAAAGCCTGTCGAACCAGCTACACGCAAAAGTCTGGAGTGTGATGGAATACTCCCCACTCGCCTGGATGGGGGCAGCTCCAGTAACACTCAAGAAGCTTGATACCAGCCAGGGACAAAGCAGCCGCTTGATTGGCACCACGTCCCCAAACTTCCACTCCCTCCACCACCCACGCTCAGTAGCAACAGTGTGTACCATGTGCAAGATGCACTGCAGAAATTCACCAAAGATCTTTAGACAACTCCTACCAAACCCATGGCCACTTCCATCTAGAAGGACTAAGGCAGCAGATACATGGGAACACCACCCCCTGCAAGTTCCCTTCCAAGCCACTCCCCATCCTGACTTGGAAGTATATCACTGTTCCTTCACTGGCACTGGGTCAAAATCCTGGAATTCCCTCCCTAAGGGCACATGGACTGCAGCGGTTCAAGAAGGCAGCTCCCCCCAACCTCTTCAAGGGGCAACTAGAAACAGGCAATAAATGCTGGCCGCTCACATCTCATGCGTGAATAAATATTTTTCTTTTCTTCACATTATTCTCCTCCTACAAGATATTTGCTCGCTCACTCACCCAATTTATGTATATCCACCTGCAACCTCCTTGTGTCCTCTTCACAACGTATGTTCCTGCCTATCTTGGTGTCTTCTGTAAACTTAGACCTTCACATCTCTCATCTGAATCATTGATGTAATTGGAACAAGTCAGGCCTAAGACCAGACCTGTGGGGAATCTCCCCTCTCTTCACGTCTGCCAACCAGAAAAAGATCTTTTTATGCATACTCTGATTTGCACCAGCCAGGTAATTTTCTGTCACCCTGTATAACATGAAGATTAAGGTCAGAGTGGTGTATGATGTTAGAGTTGAAGAAGAGAAGAGGTCGTGGAGATATGTAATGGACAGATGACCTCATCTGGATAATTGTGCAGTGTGCTGCATGACAAAACTCACAATGTTGGGGTTGGTTTTTAATATAATCACACTTTAAAAAGAAAGCTGTGAAAACAAAGATTAAACGTATAACAATAACCATGATTTAATTTGCTGACCCCTTTTCCCTCTCCTCCAATCACAGTGCTGATAAATGTGTTCACTGTCACCCCTGACCTTCGACCCACCAATCAAAAGGTAAGGTTTCTCTCTGCATCTGACATATTTCAATGTTGAAAAATAATTAAAAGCAACAAGAGTGATTTATTAAACTAGTGACCAATTACGGGCAACAACTGAACTCATTTCTGAAACTGGTTCTGAAAATCAGAAAAATTTCTGTCTTCGCTCTTCAGTGATGCCTGGGTTAGGGAGCTTTCCTACTGGTGATCCATTTCACTGCCCTGTGTGATGTAAATCATTCAATCCTGGGTCAGTATCTGCACCCTGTAGTTACAGATTTTGGTGGATTCCCTTCTTGCTTCCCTCCTCTGTCAGTAAGGGGTAAAATGTCAGGAGGTTACAGCTGAGTGGGATGTGGACCGAATGAGTGGTGAATTAGATTTGTGTGAGTTCTAATAAGACCTTTTTCAGATTTAAATATAGATTAAAATTCAGGCTTTGAGATACAACAAGTAACCTTCAAGTAAGTTGTTTATGAAAAGGAAATCGTGCTTGTCAAGTCTACTGGAAATTTCCAACGATGCAACTAGTAAAGATGCTAAGGGGAGCCAGTGGAAGTGGTTTACTTGGACTGTCGGAAAGTTTTCAGCAGGGTCTCCCATGGGAGATTTGTGTGTAAAATTAAAGTGTTTGGGATTGGAGGTAGTGTAC